>NC_064922.1:31028750-31699062 GCF_023897955.1 Schistocerca gregaria | reverse complement strand
ACAACAGTCACCATTCGCTCTTTCCTCCATGGGAGTAATGTCTCAAACAGTCTACGCTTTGATCGTTCCCTGGAAGACCAGTAGTAGTTTCCGATGCACATCTGGAGGCATTCTGTAAACTGTGGACTATCAGAGTGTCAATGAAACACAGAAATTGCATCGGGGTTGAATACAACTGTCACCATGCGCACTTTCCTCCATGGGAGTATGTCTCCACCAGTCTACGCTTTGATCGTTGACTGGAAGACCAGCAGTAGTTTTAGATGCACATCTGGAAGCATTCTGGAAACTGTGGACTATCAGAGTGTTGATGAAACTCAAAAATTGCATCGGGATTGAATACAAGAGTCACCATGTGCACGTTCCTCCATGGGGGTAATGTCTCAACAGTCTACGCTTTGACCTTTCCCTGGAAGACCCGTAGTAGTTCCGATGCACATCTGGAGGCATTCTTTAACCTGTGGACCTTCAAAGTGTTGATGAAACACAGAAATTGCATCGGGATTGAATACAAAAGTCACCATGCGCACTTTCCTCCAAGGGAGTAATGACTCAAACAGTCTACGCTTTGATCGTTCCCTGGAAGACCAGTAGTAGTTTCCGATGCCCATCTGGAGGCATTCTGTAATCTGTGCACTATCAGAGTGCTATTGAAACACAGAAATTGTATCGGGATTGAATACAATAGTCACCATGCGCATTTTCCTCCATGGGAGTAATGTCTCAAAGAGACTACGCTTTGATCGTTCCCTGGAAGACCAGTAGTAGTTTCTGATGCACATCTGGATGCATTTGGCAATCTGTGGACCTTCAAAATGTTGATGAAACACAGAAATTGCATCGGGATTGAATACAACTGTTACCATGCGCACTTTCCTCCATAAAAGTAATGCCTTAAACAGTCTACGCTTTGACCGCTCCCAGGAAGACCACTAGTAGTTTCCGATGCACATCTGGTGGCATTCTGTAATCTGTGGACTATCAGAGTGTAGATGAAACACAGAAATAGCATAGGGATTGAATACAACAGTCACCATGCGCACTTTCCGACACGGGAGTAATGTCGCAAACAGTCTACGCTTTGATCGTTCCCTGTAAGACCTGTAGTAGTTTCCGATGCACATCTGGTTGCATTCTGTAATCTGTGCACTATCAGAGTGTTGATGAAACACAGAAATTACATCGGGATTGAATACAACAGTCACCATCCGCACTTTACTTCATGGGAGTAATGTCTGAAACAGTCCACGCTTTGATCGTGCTTAGGAAGACCAGTAGTAGTTTCCGATGCACATCTGGTGGCATTCTGTAATCTGTGGACTATCAGAGTGTTGATGAAACACAGAAATAGCATCGGGATTGAATACAAGAGTCACCATGCGCACTTTCCTCCTTGGGAGTAATGTCTCAAACAGTCTACGCCTTGTTGTTTCCCTGGAAGACCAGTAGTAGTTTCCGATGCACATTTGGTGGCGTTCTGTAATCTGTGGACTATCAGAGTGTTGATGAAACACAGATATTGCATCGGGATTGAATACAACAGTCACCATGCGCACTTTCCTCCATGGGAGTATGTCTCAAACAGAATACGCTTTGATCGTTCCCTGGAAGGCCAGTAATAGTTTCCGATGCACATCTGGAGGCATTCTGTAATCTGTGGACCTTCAAAGTGTAGATGAAACACAGAAATGGCATCGAGTTGAATACAACAGTCACCATCCGCACTTTCCTCCATGGGAGTATTGTCTCAAACAGTCTACGCTTTGATCGTTCACAGGAAGACCAGTAGTAGTTTCCAATGCACATCTAGGGGCAATCTGTAATCTGTGGACTATCAGAGTGTTGATGAAACATAGAAATTGGATCGGGATGCAATACAACAGTCACCATCCGCACTTTCCTCCATGGGCGTAACGTCTGTTACAGTCTACGTTTTGATCGTTCCCAGGAAGACCAGTAGTAGTTTCCGATGCACATCTCGAGACAATCTGTAATCTGAGGACTATCAGACTGTCGATGAAACACAGAAATTGCATCGCGATTGAATACAACAGTCACGATCCGCACTTTCCTCCATGGGAGTAACGTCTGAAACGCTCTACGCTATGATCGGTCCCAGGAAGACCAGTAGTAGTTTCCGATGCACATCTGGAGACAATCTGTAATCTGTGGACTATCAGAGTGTCGATGAAACACAGAAATTGCATCGGGATTGAATACAACAGTCACCATGCGCACATTCCTCCATGGGAGTAATGTCTCAAACAGTCTACGCTTTGATCGTTCCCTGGTAAGACCAGTGTAGTCTCCGATGCACATCTGGTGTCATTCCGTAATCTGTGGACTATCAGAGTGTTAATGAAACACATAATTTGCATCGGGATTGAATACAACAGTCACCATGCGCACTTTCCTCCATGATAGTAATGTCTGAAACAGTCCACTCTTTGATCGTTCCCTGGAAGACCAGTAGTAGTTTCCGATGCACATCTAGGGGCAATCTGTAATCTGTGGACTATCAGAGTGTTGATGAGACATAGAAATTGGATCGGGATGCAATACAACAGTCTCCATCCGCACTTTCCTCCATGGGAGTAACGTCTGAAACAGTCTACGCTTTGATCGTTCCCAGGAAGACCAGTAGTAGTTTCCGATGCACATCTGGAGACAATCTGTAATCTGAGGACTATCAGAGTGTCGGTGAAACACAGAAATTGCATCGCGATTGAATACAACAGTCACCATCCGCACTTTCCTCCATGGGAGTAAAGTCTGAAACGGTCTACGCTTTGATCGTTCCCAGGAAGACCAGTAGTAGTTTCCGATGCACATCTGGAGACAATATGTAATCTGCGGACTATCAGAGTGTCGATGAAACACAGAAATTGCATCGGGATTGAATACAACAGTCACCATGCGCACTTTCCTCCATGGGAGTAATGTCTCAAACAGTCTACGCTTTGATCGTTCCCTGGAAGACCAGTAGTTGTCTCCGATGCATATCTGGTGTCATTCTGTAATCTGTGGACTATCAGGTGTTAATGAAACACATAATTTGCATCGGGATTGAATACAACAGTCACCATGCGCACTTTCCTCCATGGGAGTAATGTCTGAAACAGTCCACTCTTTGATCGTTCCCTGGAAGACCAGTAGTACTTTCCGATGCACATCTGGTGGCATTCTGTAATCTGTAGACTATCAGAGTGTTGACGAAACACAGAAATTTCATCGGGATTGAATACAACAGTCACCACGCGCACTTTCCTACATAGGAGTAATCTCTCAAACAGTCTACGCTTTCATCGTTCCCTGGAAGACCAGTAGTAGTTTCCTATGCACATCTGTGGGCATTCTGTAATCTGTGGACTATGAGAGTGTTGATGAAACACAGAAATTGCAACGGCATTGAATACAACAGTCACCATGCGCACTTTCCTCCATGGGAGTAATGTCTTAAACAGTCTACGCTTTGATCGTTCCCTGGAAGACCAGTAGTAATTTCCGATGCACATCTGGAACCATTCTGTAATCTGTGGACAATCTGAGTGTTGATGTTACACACAAATTGCATCTGGATTGAATACAACAGTCACCATGCGCACTTTCCTCCATGGGAGTAATGTCTCAAACAGTCTACGCTTTGATCGTTCCCTTGAAGACCAGTAGTAGTTTCCGATGCACATCTGGAGGGATTCTGTAATCTGTGGACCTTCAATGTGTTCATGAAACACAGAAATTGTCTCGAGATTGAATACAACAGTCACCATGCCCACTTTCCTCCGTGGGAGTAATGTCTCAAACAGTCTACGCTTTGAACGTTCCCTGGAAAGCCAGTAGTAGTTTCCGATGCACATCTGGAGGCATTCTGTAATCTGTGGTCTATCAGAGTGTTGATGAAACACAGAAATTCCATCGTGATTGAATACAACAGTCACCATGCGCCCTTTCCTCCAATGGAGTTATGTCTCAAACTGTTATCGCTTTGATCGTTCCCTTAGGACCAGTAGTAGTTTCCGATGCTCATCTGGAGGAATTCTGTAATATGTGGACTATCCGAGTGTTGATGAAAAACAGAAATTGAATCGGGATTGTATACAACAGTCACCATGCGCCCTTTCCTCCATGGGAGTAATGTCTCATACTGTCTACGATTTGATCGTTACCCCGAAGACCAGTAGTAGGTTCCTATGCACATCTGGAGGCATTCTGTAATCTGTGGACCTTCAAAGTGTTGATGAAACACATAAATTGCCTTGGGATTGAATACAACAGTCACCATGCGCACTTTCCTCCATGGGAGTAATGTCTCAAAGAGTCTACGCTTTGATCGTTCCCTGGAAGACCCGTAGTAGTTTCCGATTCACATCTGGAGGCACTGTGTAATCTGAGGACTATCAGACTGTTGATGAAACACAGAAATTACATCGGGATTGAATACAACAGTCACCATGCGCACTTTCCACCTTGGGAGTAATGTCTCAAACAGTCTACGCTTTGATCGTGCCTGGAAGACCAGTAGTAGTTTCCGTTACACATCTGGAGGCAATCTGCAATCTGTGGACGTTCAAAGTGTTGATGAAACACAGAATTTGAATCGGGATTGAATACAAAAGTCACCATGCACACTGTCCTCCATGGGAATAATGTCTCAAACAGTCTATGTTTTGATCGTTCCCTGGAAGACCAGTAGTAGTTTCCGATTCACATCTGGAGGCATTCTGTAATCAGTTGACCTTCAGAGTGTTGATAAAACACAGAAATTGCATCGGGATTCAATTCAACGGGCACCATGCGGACATTTCTCCATGGGAGTAATGTCTTAAACAGTCTATGCTTTGACCGTTCCCTGGAAGACCGGTAGTACTTTCCGATGCACATCTGGAGGCATTCTGTAATCTGTGGACTATCAGAGTGTTGATGTAACACAGAAATTGCATCGGGATTGAATACAACAGTCACCATTCGCTCTTTCCTCCATGGGAGTAATGTCTCAAACAGTCTATGCTTTGATCGTTCCCTGGAAGACCAGTAGTAGTTTCCGATGCCCATCTGGAGGCATTCTGTAATCTGTGCACTATCAGAGTGTTATTGAAACATAGCAATTGTATCGGGATTGAATACAATAGTCACCATGCGCACTTTCCTCCATGGGAGTAATGTCTCAAACAGACTACGCTTTGATCGTTCCCTGGAAGACCAGTAGTAGTTTCCGATGCACATCTGGATGCATTTGGCAATCTGTGGACCTTCAAAATGTTGATGAAACACAGAAATTGCATCGGGATTGAATACAACAGTTACCATGCGCACTTTCCTCCATAAAAGTAATGTCTCAAACAGTCTACGCTTTGACCGCTTCCAGGAAGACCAATAGTAGTTTCCGATGCACATCTGGTGGCATTCTGTAATCTGTGGACTATCAGAGTGTAGCTGAAACACAGAAATAGCATAGGGATTGAATACAACAGTCACCATGCGCACTTTCCGACACGGGAGTAATGTCGCAAACAGTCTACGCTTTGATCGTTCCCTGTAAGACCAGTAGTAGTTTCCGATGCACATCTGGTTGCATTCTGTAATCTGTGGACTATCAGAGTGTTGATGAAACACAGAAATTACATCGGGATTGAATACAACAGTCACCATCCGCACTTTACTTCATGGGAGTAATATCTGAAACAGTCCACGCTTTGATCGTGTTTAGGAAGACCAGTAGTAGTTTCCGATGCACATCTGGTGGCATTCTGTAATCTGTGGACTATCAGAGTGTTGATGAAACACAGAAATAGCATCGGGATTGAATACAAGAGTCTCCATGCGCACTTTCCTCCATGGGAGTAATGTCTCAAACAGTCTACGCCTTGTTGTTTCCCTGGAAGACCAGTAGTAGTTTCCGATGCACATTTGGTGGCGTTCTGTAATCTGGGGACTATCAGAGTGTTGATGAAACACTGATATTGCATCGGGATTGAATACAACAGTTACCATGCGCACTTTCCTCCATGGGAGTATGTCTCAAACAGAATACGCTTTGATCGTTCCCTGGAAGGCCAGTAATAGTTTCCGATGCACATCTGGAGGCATTCTGTAATCTGTGGACCTTCAAAGTGTAGATGAAACACAGAAATGGCATCGAGTTGAATACAACAGTCACCATCCGCACTTTCCTCCATGGGAGTAACGTCTGAAACGGTCTACGCTTTGATCGTTCCCAGGAAGACCAGTAGTAGTTTCCGATGCACATCTGGAGACAATCTGTAATCTGTGGACTATCAGAGTGTCGATGAAACACAGAAATTGCATCGGGATTGAATACAACAGTCACCATGCGCACTTTCCTCCATGGGAGTAATGTCTCAAACAGTCTACGCTTTGATCGTTCCCTGGAAGACCAGTAGTAGTTTCCGATGCACATCTGGTGTCATTCTGTAATCTGTGGACTATCAGAGTGTTAATGAAACACATAATTTGCATCGGGATTGAATACAACAGTCACCATGCGCACTTCCCTCCGTGGGAGTAATGTCTGAAACAGTCCACCCTTTGATCGTTCCCTGGAAGACCAGTAGTAGTTTCCGATGCACATCTGGTGGCATTTGGCAATCTGTGGACCTTCAAAATGTTGATGAAACACAGAAATTGCATCGGGATTGAATACAACAGTCACCATGCGCACTTTCCTCCATGGGAGTACGTCTCAAACAGAATACGCTTTGATCGTTCCCTGGAAGGTCAGTAATAGTTTCCGATGCACATCTGGAGGCATTCTGTAATCTGTGGACCTTCAAAGTGTAGATGAAACACAGAAATGGCATCGAGTTGAATACAACAGTCACCATCCGCACTTTCCTCCATGGGAGTAACGTCTGAAACGGTCTACGCTTTGATCGTTCCCAGGAAGACCAGTAGTAGTTTCCGATGCACATCTGGAGACAATCTGTGATCTGTGGACCTTCAAAGTGTTGATGAAACACGGAAATAGCATCGGGATTGAATACAAAAGTCACCATGCGCACTTTCCTCCAAGGGAGTAATGACTCAAACAGTCTACGCTTTGATCGTTCCCTGGAAGACCAGTAGTAGTTTCCGATGCCCATCTGGAGGCATTCTGTAATCTGTGCACTATCAGAGTGTTATTGAAACACAGAAATTGTATCGGGATTGAATACAATAGTCACCATGCGCACTTTCCTCCATGGGAGTAATGTCTCAAACAGACTACGCTTTGATCGTTCCCTGGAAGACCAGTAGTAGTTTCCGATGCACATCTGGAGGCATTCTGTAATCTGTGGACTATCAGAGTGTTGATGAAACACAGAAATTCCATCGGGATTGAATAAAACAGTCACCATGCGCCCTTTCCTCCAATGGGGTTATGTCTCAAACTGTTATCGCTTTGATCGTTCCCTTAGGACCAGTAGTAGTTTCCGATGCTCATCTGGAGGAATTCTGTAATATGTGGACTATCCGAGTGTTGATGAAAAACAGAAATTGAATCGGGATTGTATACAACAGTCACCATGCGCCCTTTCCTCCATGGGAGTAATGTCTCATACTGTCTACGATTTGATCGTTACCCCGAAGACCAGTAGTAGGTTCCTATGCACATCTGGAGGCATTCTGTAATCTGTGGACCTTCAAAGTGTTGATGAAACACATAAATTGCCTTGGGATTGAATACAACAGTCACCATGCGCACTTTCCTCCATGGGAGTAATGTCTCAAAGAGTCTACGCTTTGATCGTTCCCTGGAAGACCCGTAGTAGTTTCCGATTCACATCTGGAGGCACTGTGTAATCTGAGGACTATCAGACTGTTGATGAAACACAGAAATTACATCGGGATTGAATACAACAGTCACCATGCGCACTTTCCTCCATGGGAGTAATGTCTCAAACAGTCTACGCTTTGATCGTGCCCTGGAAGACCAGTAGTAATTTCCGTTACACATCTGGAGGCATTCTGTAATCTGTGGACGTTCAAAGTGTTGATGAAACACAGAATTTGAATCGGGATTGAATACAAAAGTCACCATGCACACTGTCCTCCATGGGAATAATGTCTCAAACAGTCTATGTTTTGATCGTTCCCTGGAAGACCAGTAGTAGTTTCCGATTCACATCTGGAGGCATTCTGTAATCAGTTGACCTTCAGAGTGTTGGTAAAACACAGAAATTGCATCGGGATTCAATTCAACGGGCACCATGCGGACATTTCTCCATGGGAGTAATGTCTTAAACAGTCTATGCTTTGACCGTTCCCTGGAAGACCAGTAGTACTTTCCGATGCACATCTGGAGGCATTCTGTAATCTGTGGACTATCAGAGTGTTGATGTAACACAGAAATTGCATCGGGATTGAATACAACAGTCACCATTCGCTCTTTCCTCCATGGGAGTAATGTCTCAAACAGTCTATACTTTGATCGTTCCCTGGAAGACCAGTAGTAGTTTCCGATGCCCATCTGGAGGCATTCTGTAATCTGTGCACTATCAGAGTGTTATTGAAACATAGAAATTGTATCGGGATTGAATACAATAGTCACCATGCGCACTTTCCTCCATGGGAGTAATGTCTCAAACAGACTACGCTTTGATCGTTCCCTGGAAGACCAGTAGTAGTTTCCGATGCACATCTGGATGCATTTGGCAATCTGTGGACCTTCAAAATGTTGATGAAACACAGAAATTGCATCGGGATTGAATACAACAGTTACCATGCGCACTTTCCTCCATAAAAGTAATGTCTCAAACAGTCTACGCTTTGACCGCTTCCAGGAAGACCAATAGTAGTTTCCGATGCACATCTGGTGGCATTCGGTAATCTGTGGACTATCAGAGTGTAGCTGAAACACAGAAATAGCATAGGGATTGAATACAACAGTCACCATGCGCACTTTCCGACACGGGAGTAATGTCGCAAACAGTCTACGCTTTGATCGTTCCCTGTAAGACCAGTAGTAGTTTCCGATGCACATCTGGTTGCATTCTGTAATCTGTGGACTATCAGAGTGTTGATGAAACACAGAAATTACATCGGGATTGAATACAACAGTCACCATCCGCACTTTACTTCATGGGAGTAATATATGAAACAGTCCACGCTTTGATCGTGCTTAGGAAGACCAGTAGTAGTTTCCGATGCACATCTGGTGGCATTCTGTAATCTGTGGACTATCAGAGTGTTGATGAAACACAGAAATAGCATCGGGATTGAATACAAGAGTCTCCATGCGCACTTTCCTCCATGGGAGTAATGTCTCAAACAGTCTACGCCTTGTTGTTTCCCTGGAAGACCAGTAGTAGTTTCCGATGCACATTTGGTGGCGTTCTGTAATCTGGGGACTACCAGAGTGTTGATGAAACGCTGATATTGCATCGGGATTGAATACAACAGTCACCATGCGCACTTTAATCCATGGGAGTATGTCTCAAACAGAATACGCTTTGATCGTTCCCTGGAAGGCCAGTAATAGTTTCCGATGCACATCTGGAGGCATTCTGTAATCTGTGGACCTTCAAAGTGTAGATGAAACACAGAAATGGCATCGAGTTGAATACAACAGTCACCATCCGCACTTTCCTCCATGGGAGTAACGTCTGAAACGGTCTACGCTTTGATCGTTCCCAGGAAGACCAGTAGTAGTTTCCGATGCACATCTGGAGACAATCTGTAATCTGTGGACTATCAGAGTGTCGATGAAACACAGAAATTGCATCGGGATTGAATACAACAGTCACCATGCGCACTTTCCTCCATGGGAGTAATGTCTCAAACAGTCTACGCTTTGATCGTTCCCTGGAAGACCAGTAGTAGTTTCCGATGCACATCTGGTGTCATTCTGTAATCTGTGGACTATCAGAGTGTTAACGAAACACATAATTTGCATCGGGATTGAATACAACAGTCACCATGCGCACTTACCTCCGTGGGAGTAATGTCTGAAACAGTCCACTCTTTGATCGTTCCCTGGAAGACCAGTAGTAGTTTCCGATGCACATTTGGTGGCATTTGGCAATCTGTGGACCTTCAAAATGTTGATGAAACACAGAAATTGCATCGGGATTGAATACAACAGTCACCATGCGCACTTTCCTCCATGGGAGTACGTCTCAAACAGAATACGCTTTGATCGTTCCCTGGAAGGCCAGTAATAGTTTCCGATGCACATCTGGAAGCATTCTGTAATCTGTGGACCTTCAAAGTGTAGATGAAACACAGAAATGGCATCGAGTTGAATACAACAGTCACCATCCGCACTTTCCTCCATGGGAGTAACGTCTGAGACGGTCTACGCTTTGATCGTTCCCAGGAAGACCAGTAGTAGTTTCCGATGCACATCTGGAGACAATCTGTGATCTGTGGACCTTCAAAGTGTTGATGAAACACGGAAATAGCATCGGGATTGAATACAAAAGTCACCATGCGCACTTTCCTCCAAGGGAGTAATGACTCAAACAGTCTACGCTTTGATCGTTCCCTGGAAGACCAGTAGTAGTTTCCGATGCCCATCTGGAGGCATTCTGTAATCTGTGCACTATCAGAGTGTTATTGAAACACAGAAATTCTATCGGGATTGAATACAATAGTCACCATGCGCACTTTCCTCCATGGGAGTAATGTCTCAAACAGACTACGCTTTGATCGTTCCCTGGAAGACCAGTAGTAGTTTCCGATGCACATCTGGATGCATTTGGCAATCTGTGGACCTTCAAAATGTTGATGAAACACAGAAATTCCATCGGGATTGAATACAACAGTCACCATGCTCCCTTTCCTCCAATGGAGTTATGTCTCAAACTGTTATCGCTTTGATCGTTCCCTTAGGACCAGTAGTAGTTTCCGATGCTCATCTGGAGGAATTCTGTAATATGTGGACTATCCGAGTGTTGATGAAACACATAAATTGCCTTGGGATTGAATACAACAGTCACCATGCGCACTTTCCTCCATGGGAGTAATGTCTCAAAGAGTCTACGCTTTGATCGTTCCCTGGAAGACCCGTAGTAGTTTCCGATTCACATCTGGAGGCACTGTGTAATCTGAGGACTATCAGACTGTTGATGAAACACAGAAATTACATCGGGATTGAATACAACAGTCACCATGCGCACTTTCCTCCATGGGAGTAATGTCTCAAACAGTCTACGCTTTGATCGTGCCCTGGAAGACCAGTAGTAGTTTCCGTTACACATCTGGAGGCATTCTGTAATCTGTGGACGTTCAAAGTGTTGATGAAACACAGAATTTGAATCGGGATTGAATACAAAAGTCACCATGCACACTGTCCTCCATGGGAATAATGTCTCAAACAGTCTATGTTTTGATCGTTCCCTGGAAGACCAGTAGTAGTTTCCGATTCACATCTGGAGGCATTCTGTAATCAGTCGACCTTCAGAGTGTTGATAAAACACAGAAATTGCATTGGGATTCAATTCAACGGGCACCATGCGGACATTTCTCCATGGGAGTAATGTCTTAAACAGTCTATGCTTTGACCGTTCCCTGGAAGACCAGTAGTACTTTCCGATGCACATCTGGTTTCATTCTGTAATCTGTGGACCATCAGAGTGTCGATGAAACACAGAAATGGCATAGGGATTGAATACAACAGTCACCATTCGCTCTTTCCTCCATGGGAGTAGTGTCTCAAACAGTCTATGCTTTGATCGTTCCCTGGAAGACCAGTAGTAGTTTCCGATGCACATCTGGAGGCATTCTGTAAACTGTGGACTATCAGAGTGTTAATGAAACACAGAAATTGCATCGGGGTTGAATACAACTGTCACCATGCGCACTTTCCTCCATGGGAGTATGTCTCCACCAATCTACGCTTTGATCGTTGACTGGAAGACCAGCAGTAGTTTTAGATGCACATCTGGAAGCATTCTGGAAACTGTGGACTATCAGAGTGTTGATGAAACTCTAAAATTGCGTCGGGATTGAATACAAGAGTCACCATGTGCACGTTCCTCCATGGGGGTAATGTCTCAACAGTCTACGCTTTGACCTTTCCCTGGAAGACCAGTAGTAGTTCCGATGCACATCTGGGGGCATTCTTTAACCTGTGGACCTTCAAAGTGTTGATGAAACACGGAAATAGCATCGGGATTGAATACAAAAGTCACCATGCGCACTTTCCTCCAAGGGAGTAATGACTCAAACAGTCTACGCTTTGATCGTTCCCTGGAAGACCAGTAGTAGTTTCCGATGCCCATCTGGAGGCATTCTGTAAACTGTGGACTATCAGAGTGTTAATGAAACACAGAAATTGCATCGGGGTTGAATACAACTGTCACCATGCGCACTTTCCTCCATGGGAGTATGTCTCCACCAATCTACGCTTTGATCGTTGACTGGAAGACCAGCAGTAGTTTTAGATGCACATCTGGAAGCATTCTGGAAACTGTGGACTATCAGAGTGTTGATGAAACTCTAAAATTGCGTCGGGATTGAATACAAGAGTCACCATGTGCACGTTCCTCCATGGGGGTAATGTCTCAACAGTCTACGCTTTGACCTTTCCCTGGAAGACCAGTAGTAGTTCCGATGCACATCTGGGGGCATTCTTTAACCTGTGGACCTTCAAAGTGTTGATGAAACACGGAAATAGCATCGGGATTGAATACAATAGTCACCATGCGCACTTTCCTCCAAGGGAGTAATGACTCAAACAGTCTACGCTTTGATCGTTCCCTGGAAGACCAGTAGTAGTTTCCGATGCCCATCTGGAGGCATTCTGTAATCTGTGCACTATCAGAGTGTTATTGAAACATAGAAATTGTATCGGGATTGAATACAATAGTCACCATGCGCACTTTCCTCCATGGGAGTAATGTCTCAAACAGACTACGCTTTGATCGTTCCCTGGAAGACCAGTAGTAGTTTCCGATGCACATCTGGATGCATGTGGCAATCTGTGGACCTTCAAAATGTTGATGAAACACAGAAATTGCATCGGGATTGAATACAACAGTTACCATGCGCACTTTCCTCCATAAAAGTAATGTCTCAAACAGTCTACGCTTTGACCGCTTCCAGGAAGACCAATAGTAGTTTCCGATGCACATCTGGTGGCATTCTGTAATCTGTGGACTATCAGAGTGTAGCTGAAACACAGAAATAGCATAGGGATTGAATACAACAGTCACCATGCGCACTTTCCGACACGGGAGTAATGTCGCAAACAGTCTACGCTTTGATCGTTCCCTGTAAGACCAGTAATAGTTTCCGATGCACATCTGGTTGCATTCTGTAATCTGTGGACTATCAGAGTGTTGATGAAACACAGAAATTACATCGGGATTGAATACAACAGTCACCATCCGCACTTTACTTCATGGGAGTATTATCTGAAACAGTCCACGCTTTGATCGTGCTTAGGAAGACCAGTAGTAGTTTCCGATGCACATCTGGTGGCATTCTGTAATCTGTGGACCATCAGAGTGTTGATGAAACACAGAAATAGCATCGGGATTGAATACAAGAGTCTCCATGCGCACTTTCCTCCATGGGAGTAATGTCTCAAACAGTCTACGCCTTGTTGTTTCCCTGGAAGACCAGTAGTAGTTTCCGATGCACATTTGGTGGCGTTCTGTAATCTGGGGAGTATCAGAGTGTTGATGAAACACTGATATTTCATCGGGATTGAATACAACAGTCACCATGCGCACTTTCCTCCATGGGAGTATGTCTCAAACAGAATACGCTTTGATCGTTCCCTGGAAGGCCAGTAATAGATTCCGATGCACATCTGGAGGCATTCTGTAATCTGTGGACCTTCAAAGTGTAGATGAAACACAGAAATGGCATCGAGTTGAATACAACAGTCACCATCCGCACTTTCCTCCATGGGAGTAACGTCTGAAACGGTCTACGCTTTGATCGTTCCCAGGAAGACCAGTAGTAGTTTCCAATGCACATCTGGAGACAATCTGTAATCTGTGGACTATCAGAGTGTCGATGAAACACAGAAACTGCATCGGGATTGAATACAACAGTCACCATGCGCACTTTCCTCCATGGGAGTAATGTCTCAAACAGTCTACGTTTTGATCGTTCCCAGGAAGACCAGTAGTAGTTTCCGATGCACATCTGGTGTCATTCTGTAATCTGTGGACTATCAGAGTGTTAATGAAACACATAATTTGCATCGGGATTGAATACAACAGTCACCATGCGCACTTCCCTCCGTGGGAGTAATGTCTGAAACAGTCCACTCTTTGATCGTTCCCTGGAAGACCAGTAGTAGTTTCCGATGCCCATCTGGTGGCATTTGGCAATCTGTGGACCTTCAAAATTTTGATGAAACACAGAAATTGCATCGGGATTGAATACAACAGTTACCATGCGCACTTTCCTCCATAAAAGTAATGTCTCAAACAGTCTACGCTTTGACCGCTCCCAGGAAGACCAATAGTAGTTTCCGATGCACATCTGGTGGCATTCTGTAATCTGTGGACTATCAGAGTGTAGATGAAACACAGAAATAGCATAGGGATTGAATACAACAGTCACCATGCGCACTTTCCGACACGGGAGTAATGTCGCAAACAGTCTACGCTTTGATCGTTCCCTGGAAGACCAGTAGTAGTTTCCGATGCACATCTGGTGTCATTCTGTAATCTGTGGACTATCAGAGTGTTAATAACACATAATTTGCATCGGGATTGAATACAACAGTCACCATGCGCACTTTCCTCCGTGGGAGTAATGTCTGAAACAGTCCACTCTTTGATCGTTCCCTGGAAGACCAGTAGTAGTTTCCGATGCACATCTGGTGGCATTCTGTAATCTGTGGACTATCAGAGTGTTGACGAAAAACACAGAAATTTCATCGGGATTGAATACAACAGTCACCATGCGCACTTTTCTACATAGGAGTAATCTCTCAAACAGTCTACGCTATCATCGTTCCCTGGAAGACCAGTAGTAGTTTCCTATGCACATCTGGTGGCATTCTGTAATCTGTGGACTATGAGAGTGTTGACGAAACACAGAAATTTCATCGGGATTGAATACAACAGTCACCATGCGCACTTTCCTCCATGGGAGTAATGTCTCAAACAGTCTACGCTTTGATCGTTCCCTGGAGGACCAGTAGTAGTTTCCGATGCACATCAGGAGGCATTCTGTAATCTGTGGACCTTCAAAGTGTTGATCAAACACTGAAATTGCATCCTGATTGAATACAACAGTCACCATGCGCACTTTCCTCCATGGGAGCAATGTCTCAAACAGGCTACGCTTTGATCGTTCCTTGAAGACCAGAAGTAGTTTCCGTTGCACATCTGGAGGCATTCTGTATCTGTATACAATCAGAGTGTTGATGAAACACAGAAATGGCATCGGTATTGAATACAACAGCCACCATGCGCACTTTCCTCCATGGGAGTAATGTCTCAAACAGTATACGCTTTGATCGTTCCCTGGAAGGTTAGTAGTAGTTTCCGATGCACATCTGGAGGCATTCTGTAATCTGTGGACCTTCAAAGTGTTGATCAAACACAGAAATTGCCTCATGATTGAATACAACAGACACCATGCGCACCTTCCTCCGTGGGAGTAATGTCTCAAACAGTCTACGCTTTGATCGTTCCAAGTAAGACCAGTAGTAGTTTCCGATGCACATCTGGAGGCATTCTGTAATTTGTGGACTATCAGGGTGTTGATGAAACACAGAATTTGCATCGGGATTGAATACAACAGTCACTATGCGCACTTCACTAAATGGGAGTAATGTCTCAAACCGTCTACGATTTGATCGTTACCTGGAAGACCAGTAGTAGTTTCCGATGCACATCTGGAGGCATTCTGAAGTTGTTGACCTTCACAGTGTTGATGAAACAAAGAAATTGCCTCGGGATTGAATACAACAGTCACCATTCGCACTTTCCTCCATGGGATTAATTTCTCAAACAGTTTACGCTTTGATCGTTCCCTGGAAGACCAGTAGTAGTTTCCGATGTACATCTTGAGGCATTCTGTAATCTGTATACCTTCAAAGTGTTGATGAAACACAGAAATTGCATCAGGACTGAATACAACAGACACCATACGCAGTTTCCTCCCTTTGAGTAATGTCTCAAACAGTCTACGGTTTGATTGTTCCCTTTAAGACCAGTAGTAGTTTCCGATGCACATCTGGAGGCATTCTGTAATCTGTGGACTATCAAAGTGTTGATGAAAGACAGATATTGCATCGGGACTGAATATAACAGACACCATGCGCACTTTCCTCATATGGAATAATGTCTTGAACTGTCATCGCTTTGATCGTTCCCTGAAGACCAGTAATAGTTTCCGATGCACATCTGGAGGTATTCTGTATTCTGTGGACTATCAGAGTGTTGTTGAAACACAGAAATTGCATCGGTATTAAATACAACAGTCACCATGCGCACTTTCCTCCATGGGAGTAATGTCTTAAACAGTCTACGCTTTGATCGTTCCCTGGAAGACGAGTAGTAATTTCCGATGCACATCTGGAAGCATTCTGTATTCTGTGGACAATCAGAATGTTGATGTAACACACAAATTGCATCTCGATTGAATACAACAGTCACCATGCGCACTTTCCTCCATGGGAGTAATGTCTCAAACAGTCTACGCTTTGATTGTTCCCTGGAAGACCATTAGTAGTTTCCGATGCACATCTGGAGGCATTCTGTAAACTGGATACTATCGGTTTGTTAATGAAACACAGAAATTGCATCGTGGTTGAGTACAACTGTCACCATGCGCACTTTCCTCCATGGGAGTAATGTCTCAAACAGGCTACGCTTTGATCGTTCCCTGGAAGACCAGTAGTAGTATCCGACGCACATCTGAAGGCATTTTGTAATATTTGGACCTTCAAAGTGTTGATGATACACAGAAATTGCATCGGTATTGAATACAACAGTCACCATGCGCACTTTCGTAGATGGGAATTATGTCTCAAACAGTCTACGCTTTGATCGTTCCCTGGAAGACCAGTAGTAGGTTCTGTTGCACATCTGGAGGCGTTCTGTGTCTGTGGACAATCAGAGTGTTGATGATACACAGAAAATGCATCGGTATTGAATACAACAATCACCATGCGCACTTATCTCCATGGGAGTAATGTCTCAAGCAGTCTACGCTTTGATCGTTCCCTTCAAGACCAGTAGTAGTTTCCGATGCACATCTGGAGGGATTCTGTAATCTGTGGACCTTCAATGTGTTCATGAAACACAGAAATTGTCTCGGTATTGAATACAACAATCACCATGCGCACTTATCTCCATGGGAGTAATGTCTCAAACAGTCTACGCTTTGAAAGTTCCCTGGAAGACCAGTAGTAGTTTCCGATGCTCATCTGGAGGAATTCTGTAATATGTGGACTATCCGAGTGTTGATGAAACACAGAAATTGCATCGGGATTGAATACAACAGTCACCATGCGCACTTTCCTAGATGGGAGTACTGTCTCAAACAGTCTACGCTTTGATCGTTCCCTGGAAGACCAGTAGTAGTTTCCGATGCACATCTGGAGGCATTCTGCAATCTGCGGACCTTCAAAGTGTTAATGACACACAGAAATTTCATCGGGATTGAATACAACAGTCACCATGCGCACTTACCTCCATGGGAGTAAAGTCTCTAACAGTCTACGCTTTGATCGTTCCCTGGAAGACCAGATGTAGTTTCAGACGCACATCTGGAGGCATTCTGGAAACTGTGGACTATCAGAGTGTTGATGATACACAGAATTTGAATCGGGATTGAATACAAAAGTCACCATGCACACTTACCTCCATGGGAATTATGTCTCAAACAGTCTAGGATTTGATCGTTCCCTGGAAGACAAGTAGTAGATTCCGATGCACATCTGGAGGCATTCTGTAATCTGTTGACCTTCAGAGTGTTGATAAAACACAGAAATTGCATCGGGATTCAATTCAACGGGCACCATGCGGACATTTCTCCATGGGAGTAATGTCTCAAACAGTCTATGCTTTGACCGTTCCCTGGGAGACCAGTAGTAGTTTCCGATGCATATCTGGAGGCATTCTGTAATCTGTGGACTATCAGAGTGTTGATGTAACACAGAAATTGCATCGGGATTGAATACAACAGTCACCATGCGCTCTTTCCTCCATAGGAGTAATGTCTCAAACAGTCTACGCTTTGATCGTTCCTGGAAGGCCAGTAGTAGTTTCCGATGCACATCTGGAGGCATTCTGTAATCTGTGGACCTTCAATGTGTTCATGAAACACAGAAATTGTCTCGAGTTTGAATACAACAGTCACCATGCCCACTTTCCTCCATGGGAGTAATGTCTTAAACAGTCTACGCTATGATCGTTCCCTGGAAGACCAGTAGTAATTTCCGATGCACATCTGGAAGCATTCTGTAATCTGTGGACAATCAGAGTGTTGATGTAACACACAAATTGCATCTGGATTGAATACAACAGTCACCATGCGCACTTTCCTCCATGGGAGTAATGTCTCAAACAGTCTACGCTTTGATCGTTCCTGGAAGACCAGTAGTAGTTTCCGATGCACATCTGGAGGGATTCTGTAATCTGTGGACCTTCAATGTGTTCATGAAACACAGAAATTGTCTCGAGATTGAATACAACAGTCACCATGCCCACTTTCCTCCGTGGGAGTCATGTCTCAAACAGTCTACGCTTTGAACGTTCCCTGGAAAGCCAGTAGTAGTTTCCGATGCACATCTGGAGGCATTCTGTAATCTGTGCACTATCAGAGTGTTATTGAAACACAGAAATTGTATCGGGATTGAATACAATAGTCACCATGTGCACTTTCCTCCATGGGAGTAATGTCTCAAACAGACTACGCTTTGATCGTTACCCCGAAGACCAGCAGTAGGTTCCTATGCACATCTGGAGGCATTCTGTAATCTGTGGACCTTCAAAGTGTTGATGAAACACATAAATTGCCTTGGGATTGAATACAACAGTCACCATGCGCACTTTCCTCCATGGGAGTAATGTCCCAAACTGTCATCGCTTTGACCGTTCCCTGACGACCAGTAGTAGTTTCCGATGAACATCTGTAGGTCTTCTGTAATCAGTGGACTATCAGAGTGATATGAACCAAAGAAATTGCATCTGGATTGAATACAACAGTCACCATGCGCACTTTCCTCCATGGGAGCAATGTCTCCAACAGTCTACGCTTTAATCGTTCCCTGGAAGACCCGTAGTAGTTTCCGATTCACATCTGGAGGCACTGTGTAATCTGAGGACTATCAGACTGTTGATGAAACACAGAAATTAAATCGGGATTGAATACAACAGTCACCATGCGCACTTTCCTCCATGGGAGTAATGTCTCAAACAGTCTACGCTTTGATCGTGCCCTGGAAGACCAGTAGTAGTTTCCGTTGCACATCTGGAGGCATTCTGTAATCTGTGGACGTTCAAAGTGTTGATGAAACACAGGATTTGAATCGGATTGAATACAAAAGTCACCATGCACGCTGTCCTCCATGGGAATAATGTCTCAAACATTCTATGTTTTGATCGTTCCCTGCAGACCAGTAGTAGTTTCCGATTCACATCTGGAGGCATTCTGTAATCAGTTGACCTTCAGAGTGTTGATAAAACACAGAAATTGCATCGGGATTCAATTCAACGGGCACCATTCGGACATTTCTCCATGGGAGTAATGTCTCAAATAGTCTATGCTTTGACCGTTCCCTGGAAGACCAGTAGTACTTTCCCATGCACTTCTGGAGGCATTCTGTAATCAGTGGACTATCAGAGTGTTGATGTAACACAGAAATTGCATCGGGATTGAATACAACAGTCACCATTCGCTCTTTCCTCCATGGGAGTAATGTCTCAAACAGTCTACGCTTTGATCGTTCCCTGGAAGACCAGTAGTAGTTTCCGATGCACATCTGGAGGCATTCTGTAAACTGTGGACTATCAGAGTGTTAATGAAACACAGAAATTGCCTCATGATTGAATACAACAGACACCATGCGCACCTTCCTCCGTGGGAGTAATGTCTCAAACAGTCTACGCTTTGATCGTTCCAAGTAAGACCAGTAGTAGTTTCCGATGCACATCTGGAGGCATTCTGTAATTTGTGGACTATCAGGGTGTTGATGAAACACAGAATTTGCATCGGGATTGAATACAACAGTCACTATGCGCACTTCACTAAATGGGAGTAATGTCTCAAACCGTCTACGATTTGATCGTTACCTGGAAGACCAGTAGTAGTTTCCGATGCACATCTGGAGGCATTCTGAAGTTGTTGACCTTCACAGTGTTGATGAAACAAAGAAATTGCCTCGGGATTGAATACAACAGTCACCATTCGCACTTTCCTCCATGGGATTAATTTCTCAAACAGTTTACGCTTTGATCGTTCCCTGGAAGACCAGTAGTAGTTTCCGATGTACATCTTGAGGCATTCTGTAATCTGTATACCTTCAAAGTGTTGATGAAACACAGAAATTGCATCAGGACTGAATACAACAGACACCATACGCAGTTTCCTCCCTTTGAGTAATGTCTCAAACAGTCTACGGTTTGATTGTTCCCTTTAAGACCAGTAGTAGTTTCCGATGCACATCTGGAGGCATTCTGTAATCTGTGGACTATCAAAGTGTTGATGAAAGACAGATATTGCATCGGGACTGAATATAACAGACACCATGCGCACTTTCCTCATATGGAATAATGTCTTGAACTGTCATCGCTTTGATCGTTCCCTGAAGACCAGTAATAGTTTCCGATGCACATCTGGAGGTATTCTGTATTCTGTGGACTATCAGAGTGTTGTTGAAACACAGAAATTGCATCGGTATTAAATACAACAGTCACCATGCGCACTTTCCTCCATGGGAGTAATGTCTTAAACAGTCTACGCTTTGATCGTTCCCTGGAAGACGAGTAGTAATTTCCGATGCACATCTGGAAGCATTCTGTATTCTGTGGACAATCAGAATGTTGATGTAACACACAAATTGCATCTCGATTGAATACAACAGTCACCATGCGCACTTTCCTCCATGGGAGTAATGTCTCAAACAGTCTACGCTTTGATTGTTCCCTGGAAGACCATTAGTAGTTTCCGATGCACATCTGGAGGCATTCTGTAAACTGGATACTATCGGTTTGTTAATGAAACACAGAAATTGCATCGTGGTTGAGTACAACTGTCACCATGCGCACTTTCCTCCATGGGAGTAATGTCTCAAACAGGCTACGCTTTGATCGTTCCCTGGAAGACCAGTAGTAGTATCCGACGCACATCTGAAGGCATTTTGTAATATTTGGACCTTCAAAGTGTTGATGATACACAGAAATTGCATCGGTATTGAATACAACAGTCACCATGCGCACTTTCGTAGATGGGAATTATGTCTCAAACAGTCTACGCTTTGATCGTTCCCTGGAAGACCAGTAGTAGGTTCTGTTGCACATCTGGAGGCGTTCTGTGTCTGTGGACAATCAGAGTGTTGATGATACACAGAAAATGCATCGGTATTGAATACAACAATCACCATGCGCACTTATCTCCATGGGAGTAATGTCTCAAGCAGTCTACGCTTTGATCGTTCCCTTCAAGACCAGTAGTAGTTTCCGATGCACATCTGGAGGGATTCTGTAATCTGTGGACCTTCAATGTGTTCATGAAACACAGAAATTGTCTCGGTATTGAATACAACAATCACCATGCGCACTTATCTCCATGGGAGTAATGTCTCAAACAGTCTACGCTTTGAAAGTTCCCTGGAAGACCAGTAGTAGTTTCCGATGCTCATCTGGAGGAATTCTGTAATATGTGGACTATCCGAGTGTTGATGAAACACAGAAATTGCATCGGGATTGAATACAACAGTCACCATGCGCACTTTCCTAGATGGGAGTACTGTCTCAAACAGTCTACGCTTTGATCGTTCCCTGGAAGACCAGTAGTAGTTTCCGATGCACATCTGGAGGCATTCTGCAATCTGCGGACCTTCAAAGTGTTAATGACACACAGAAATTTCATCGGGATTGAATACAACAGTCACCATGCGCACTTACCTCCATGGGAGTAAAGTCTCTAACAGTCTACGCTTTGATCGTTCCCTGGAAGACCAGATGTAGTTTCAGACGCACATCTGGAGGCATTCTGGAAACTGTGGACTATCAGAGTGTTGATGATACACAGAATTTGAATCGGGATTGAATACAAAAGTCACCATGCACACTTACCTCCATGGGAATTATGTCTCAAACAGTCTAGGATTTGATCGTTCCCTGGAAGACAAGTAGTAGATTCCGATGCACATCTGGAGGCATTCTGTAATCTGTTGACCTTCAGAGTGTTGATAAAACACAGAAATTGCATCGGGATTCAATTCAACGGGCACCATGCGGACATTTCTCCATGGGAGTAATGTCTCAAACAGTCTATGCTTTGACCGTTCCCTGGGAGACCAGTAGTAGTTTCCGATGCATATCTGGAGGCATTCTGTAATCTGTGGACTATCAGAGTGTTGATGTAACACAGAAATTGCATCGGGATTGAATACAACAGTCACCATGCGCTCTTTCCTCCATAGGAGTAATGTCTCAAACAGTCTACGCTTTGATCGTTCCTGGAAGGCCAGTAGTAGTTTCCGATGCACATCTGGAGGCATTCTGTAATCTGTGGACCTTCAATGTGTTCATGAAACACAGAAATTGTCTCGAGTTTGAATACAACAGTCACCATGCCCACTTTCCTCCATGGGAGTAATGTCTTAAACAGTCTACGCTATGATCGTTCCCTGGAAGACCAGTAGTAATTTCCGATGCACATCTGGAAGCATTCTGTAATCTGTGGACAATCAGAGTGTTGATGTAACACACAAATTGCATCTGGATTGAATACAACAGTCACCATGCGCACTTTCCTCCATGGGAGTAATGTCTCAAACAGTCTACGCTTTGATCGTTCCTGGAAGACCAGTAGTAGTTTCCGATGCACATCTGGAGGGATTCTGTAATCTGTGGACCTTCAATGTGTTCATGAAACACAGAAATTGTCTCGAGATTGAATACAACAGTCACCATGCCCACTTTCCTCCGTGGGAGTCATGTCTCAAACAGTCTACGCTTTGAACGTTCCCTGGAAAGCCAGTAGTAGTTTCCGATGCACATCTGGAGGCATTCTGTAATCTGTGCACTATCAGAGTGTTATTGAAACACAGAAATTGTATCGGGATTGAATACAATAGTCACCATGTGCACTTTCCTCCATGGGAGTAATGTCTCAAACAGACTACGCTTTGATCGTTACCCCGAAGACCAGCAGTAGGTTCCTATGCACATCTGGAGGCATTCTGTAATCTGTGGACCTTCAAAGTGTTGATGAAACACATAAATTGCCTTGGGATTGAATACAACAGTCACCATGCGCACTTTCCTCCATGGGAGTAATGTCCCAAACTGTCATCGCTTTGACCGTTCCCTGACGACCAGTAGTAGTTTCCGATGAACATCTGTAGGTCTTCTGTAATCAGTGGACTATCAGAGTGATATGAACCAAAGAAATTGCATCTGGATTGAATACAACAGTCACCATGCGCACTTTCCTCCATGGGAGCAATGTCTCCAACAGTCTACGCTTTAATCGTTCCCTGGAAGACCCGTAGTAGTTTCCGATTCACATCTGGAGGCACTGTGTAATCTGAGGACTATCAGACTGTTGATGAAACACAGAAATTAAATCGGGATTGAATACAACAGTCACCATGCGCACTTTCCTCCATGGGAGTAATGTCTCAAACAGTCTACGCTTTGATCGTGCCCTGGAAGACCAGTAGTAGTTTCCGTTGCACATCTGGAGGCATTCTGTAATCTGTGGACGTTCAAAGTGTTGATGAAACACAGGATTTGAATCGGATTGAATACAAAAGTCACCATGCACGCTGTCCTCCATGGGAATAATGTCTCAAACATTCTATGTTTTGATCGTTCCCTGCAGACCAGTAGTAGTTTCCGATTCACATCTGGAGGCATTCTGTAATCAGTTGACCTTCAGAGTGTTGATAAAACACAGAAATTGCATCGGGATTCAATTCAACGGGCACCATTCGGACATTTCTCCATGGGAGTAATGTCTCAAATAGTCTATGCTTTGACCGTTCCCTGGAAGACCAGTAGTACTTTCCCATGCACTTCTGGAGGCATTCTGTAATCAGTGGACTATCAGAGTGTTGATGTAACACAGAAATTGCATCGGGATTGAATACAACAGTCACCATTCGCTCTTTCCTCCATGGGAGTAATGTCTCAAACAGTCTACGCTTTGATCGTTCCCTGGAAGACCAGTAGTAGTTTCCGATGCACATCTGGAGGCATTCTGTAAACTGTGGACTATCAGAGTGTTAATGAAACACAGAAATTGCATCGGGGTTGAATACAACTGTCACCATGCGCACTTTCCTCCATGGGAGTATGTCTCCACCAGTCTACGCTTTGATCGTTGACTGGAAGACCAGCAGTAGTTTCAGATGCACATCTGGAAGCACTCTGGAAACTGTGGACTATCAGAGTGTTGATGAAACTCAAAAATTGCATCGGGATTGAATACAAGAGTCACCATGTGCACGTTCCTCCATGGGGGTAATGTCCCAACAGTCTACGCTTTGACCTTTCCCTGGAAGACCCGTAGTAGTTCCGATGCACATCTGGAGGCATTCTTTAACCTGTGGACCTTCAAAGTGTTGATGAAACACAGAAATTGCATCGGGATTGAATACAAAAGTCAGCATGCGCACTTTCCTCCAAGGGAGTAATGACTCAAACAGTCTACGCTTTGATCGTTCCCTGGAAGACCAGTAGTAGTTTCCGATGCCCATCTGGAGGCATTCTGTAATCTGTGCACTATCAGAGTGTTATTGAAACACAGAAATTGTATCGGGATTGAATACAATAGTCACCATGCGCATTTTCCTCCATGGGAGTAATGTCTCAAAGAGACTACGCTTTGATCGTTCCCTGGAAGACCAGTAGTAGTTTCTGATGCACATCTGGATGCATTTGGCAATCTGTGGACCTTCAAAATGTTGATGAAACACAGAAATTGCATCGGGATTGAATACAATTGTTACCATGCGCACTTTCCTCCATAAAAGTAATGCCTTAAACAGTCTACGCTTTGACCGCTCCCAGGAAGACCACTAGTAGTTTCCGATGCACATCTGGTGGCATTCTGTAATCTGTGGACTATCAGAGTGTAGATGAAACACAGAAATAGCATAGGGATTGAATACAACAGTCACCATGCGCACTTTCCGACACGGGAGTAATGTCGCAAACAGTCTACGCTTTGATCGTTCCCTGTAAGACCTGTAGTAGTTTCCGATGCACATCTGGTTGCATTCTGTAATCTGTGCACTATCAGAGTGTTGATGAAACACAGAAATTACATCGGGATTGAATACAACAGTCACCATCCGCACTTTACATCATGGGAGTAATGTCTGAAACAGTCCACGCTTTGATCGTGCTTAGGAAGACCAGTAGTAGTTTCCGATGCACATCTGGTGGCATTCTGTAATCTGTGGACTATCAGAGTGTTGATGAAACACAGAAATAGCATCGGGATTGAATACAAGAGTCACCATGTGCACTTTCCTCCTTGGGAGTAATGTCTCAAACAGTCTACGCCTTGTTGTTTCCCTGGAAGACCAGTAGTAGTTTCCGATGCACATTTGGTGGCGTTCTGTAATCTGTGGACTATCAGAGTGTTGATGAAACACAGATATTGCATCGGGATTGAATACAACAGTCACCATGCGCACTTTCCTCCATGGGAGTATGTCTCAAACAGAATACGCTTTGATCGTTCCCTGGAAGGCCAGTAATAGTTTCCGATGCACATCTGGAGGCATTCTGTAATCTGTGAACCTTCAAAGTGTAGATGAAACACAGAAATGGCATCGAGTTGAATACAACAGTCACCATCCGCACTTTCCTCCATGGGAGTATTGTCTCAAACAGTCTACGCTTTGATCGTTCACAGGAAGACCAGTAGTAGTTTCCAATGCACATCTAGGGGCAATCTGTAATCTGTGGACTATCAGAGTGTTGATGAAACATAGAAATTGGATCGGGATGCAATACAACAGTCACCATCCGCACTTTCCTCCATGGGCGTAACGTCTGTTACAGTCAACGTTTTGATCGTTCCCAGGAAGACCAGTAGTAGTTTCCGATGCACATCTCGAGACAATCTGTAATCTGAGGACTATCAGACTGTCGATGAAACACAGAAATTGCATCGCGATTGAATACAACAGTCACGATCCGCACTTTCCTCCATGGGAGTAACGTCTGAAACGCTCTACGCTATGATCGGTCCCAGGAAGACCAGTAGTAGTTTCCGATGCACATCTGGAGACAATCTGTAATCTGTGGACTATCAGAGTGTCGATGAAACACAGAAATTGCATCGGGATTGAATACAACAGTCACCATGCGCACATTCCTCCATGGGAGTAATGTCTCAAACAGTCTACGCTTTGATCGTTCCCTTGTAAGACCAGTGTAGTCTCCGATGCACATCTGGTGTCATTCCGTAATCTGTGGACTATCAGAGTGTTAATGAAACACATAATTTGCATCGGGATTGAATACAACAGTCACCATGCGCACTTTCCTCCATGATAGTAATGTCTGAAACAGTCCACTCTTTGATCGTTCCCTGGAAGACCAGTAGTAGTTTCCGATGCACATCTAGGGGCAATCTGTAATCTGTGGACTATCAGAGTGTTGATGAGACATAGAAATTGGATCGGGATGCAATACAACAGTCTCCATCCGCACTTTCCTCCATGGGAGTAACGTCTGAAACAGTCTACGCTTTGATCGTTCCCAGGAAGACCAGTAGTAGTTTCCGATGCACATCTGGAGACAATCTGTAATCTGAGGACTATCAGAGTGTCGGTGAAACACAGAAATTGCATCGCGATTGAATACAACAGTCACCATCCGCACTTTCCTCCATGGGAGTAAAGTCTGAAACGGTCTACGCTTTGATCGTTCCCAGGAAGACCAGTAGTAGTTTCCGATGCACATCTGGAGACAATATGTAATCTGCGGACTATCAGAGTGTCGATGAAACACAGAAATTGCATCGGGATTGAATACAACAGTCACCATGCGCACTTTCCTCCATGGGAGTAATGTCTCAAACAGTCTACGCTTTGATCGTTCCCTGGAAGACCAGTAGTTGTCTCCGATGCACATCTGGTGTCATTCTGTAATCTGTGGACTATCAGGTGTTAATGAAACACATAATTTGCATCGGGATTGAATACAACAGTCACCATGCGCACTTTCCTCCATGGGAGTAATGTCTGAAACAGTCCACTCTTTGATCGTTCCCTGGAAGACCAGTAGTACTTTCCGATGCACATCTGGTGGCATTCTGTAATCTGTAGACTATCAGAGTGTTGACGAAACACAGAAATTTCATCGGGATTGAATACAACAGTCACCACGCGCACTTTCCTACATAGGAGTAATCTCTCAAACTGTCTACCCTTTCATCGTTCCCTGGAAGACCAGTAGTAGTTTCCTATGCACATCTGTGGGCATTCTGTAATCTGTGGACTATGAGAGTGTTGATGAAACACAGAAATTGCAACGGCATTGAATACAACAATCACCATGCGCACTTTCCTCCATGGGAGTAATGTCTTAAACAGTCTACGCTTTGATCGTTCCCTGGAAGACCAGTAGTAATTTCCGATGCACATCTGGAACCATTCTGTAATCTGTGGACAATCTGAGTGTTGATGTTACACACAAATTGCATCTGGATTGAATACAACAGTCACCATGCGCACTTTCCTCCATGGGAGTAATGTCTCAAACAGTCTACGCTTTGATCGTTCCCTTGAAGACCAGTAGTAGTTTCCGATGCACATCTGGAGGGATTCTGTAATCTGTGGACCTTCAATGTGTTCATGAAACACAGAAATTGTCTCGAGATTGAATACAACAGTCACCATGCCCACTTTCCTCCGTGGGAGTAATGTCTCAAACAGTCTACGCTTTGAACCTTCCCTGGAAAGCCAGTAGTAGTTTCCGATGCACGTCTGGAGGCATTCTGTAATCTGTGGTCTATCAGAGTGTTGATGAAACACAGAAATTCCATCGTGATTGAATACAACAGTCACCATGCGCCCTTTCCTCCAATGGAGTTATGTCTCAAACTGTTATCGCTTTGATCGTTCCCTTAGGACCAGTAGTAGTTTCCGATGCTCATCTGGAGGAATTCTGTAATATGTGGACTATCCGAGTGTTGATGAAAAACAGAAATTGAATCGGGATTGTATACAACAGTCACCATGCGCCCTTTCCTCCATGGGAGTAATGTCTCATACTGTCTACGATTTGATCGTTACCCCGAAGACCAGTAGTAGGTTCCTATGCACATCTGGAGGCATTCTGTAATCTGTGGACCTTCAAAGTGTTGATGAAACACATAAATTGCCTTGGGATTGAATACAACAGTCACCATGCGCACTTTCCTCCATGGGAGTAATGTCTCAAAGAGTCTACGCTTTGATCGTTCCCTGGAAGACCCGTAGTAGTTTCCGATTCACATCTGGAGGCACTGTGTAATCTGAGGACTATCAGACTGTTGATGAAACACAGAAATTACATCGGGATTGAATACAACAGTCACCATGCGCACTTTCCTCCATGGGAGTAATGTCTCAAACAGTCTACGCTTTGATCGTGCCCTGGAAGACCAGTAGTAGTTTCCGTTACACATCTGGAGGCAATCTGTAATCTGTGGACGTTCAAAGTGTTGATGAAACACAGAATTTGAATCGGGATTGAATACAACAGTCACCATGCACACTGTCCTCCATGGGAATAATGTCTCAATTAGTCTATGTTTTGATCGTTCCCTGGAAGACCAGTAGTAGTTTCCGATTCACATCTGGAGGCATTCTGTAATCAGTTGACCTTCAGAGTGTTGATAAAACACAGAAATTGCATCGGGATTCAATTCAACGGGCACCATGCGGACATTTCTCCATGGGAGTAATGTCTTAAACAGTCTATGCTTTGACCGTTCCCTGGAAGACCAGTAGTACTTTCCGATGCACATCTGGAGGCATTCTGTAATCTGTGGACTATCAGAGTGTTGATGTAACACAGAAATTGCATCGGGATTGAATACAACAGTCACCATTCGCTCTTTCCTCCATGGGAGTAATGTCTCAAACAGTCTATGCTTTGATCGTTCCCTGGAAGACCAGTAGTAGTTTCCGATGCCCATCTGGAGGCATTCTGTAATCTGTGCACTATCAGAGTGTTATTGAAACATAGAAATTGTATCGGGATTGAATACAATAGTCACCATGCGCACTTTCCTACATGGGAGTAATGTCTCAAACTGACTACGCTTTGATCGTTCCCTGGAAGACCAGTAGTAGTTTCCGATGCACATCTGGATGCATTTGGCAATCTGTGGACCTTCAAAATGTTGATGAAACACAGAAATTGCATCGGGATTGAATACAACAGTTACCATGCGCACTTTCCTCCATAAAAGTAATGTCTCAAACAGTCTACGCTTTGACCGCTTCCAGGAAGACCAATAGTAGTTTCCGATGCACATCTGGTGGCATTCTGTAATCTGTGGACTATCAGAGTGTAGCTGAAACACAGAAATAGCATAGGGATTGAATACAACAGTCACCATGCGCACTTTCCGACACGGGAGTAATGTCGCAAACAGTCTACGCGTTGATCGTTCCCTGTAAGACCAGTAGTAGTTTCCGATGCACATCTGGTTGCATTCTGTAATCTGTGGACTATCAGAGTGTTGATGAAACACAGAAATTACATCGGGATTGAATACAACAGTCACCATCCGCACTTTACTTCATGGGAGTAATATCTGAAACAGTCCACGCTTTGATCGTGTTTAGGAAGACCAGTAGTAGTTTCCGATGCACATCTGGTGGCATTCTGTAATCTGTGGACTATCAGAGTGTTGATGAAACACAGAAATAGCATCGGGATTGAATACAAGAGTCTCCATGCGCACTTTCCTCCATGGGAGTAATGTCTCAAACAGTCTACGCCTTGTTGTTTCCCTGGAAGACCAGTAGTAGTTTCCGATGCACATTTGGTGGCGTTCTGTAATCTGGGGACTATCAGAGTGTTGATGAAACACTGATATTGCATCGGGATTGAATACAGCAGTTACCATGCGCACTTTAATCCATGGGAGTATGTCTCAAACAGAATACGCTTTGATCGTTCCCTGGAAGGCCAGTAATAGTTTCCGATGCACATCTGGAGGCATTCTGTAATCTGTGGACCTTCAAAGTGTAGATGAAACACAGAAATGGCATCGAGTTGAATACAACAGTCACCATCCGCACTTTCCTCCATGGGAGTAACGTCTGAAACGGTCTACGCTTTGATCGTTCCCAGGAAGACCAGTAGTAGTTTCCGATGCACATCTGGAGACAATCTGTAATCTGTGGACTATCAGAGTGTCGATGAAACACAGAAATTGCATCGGGATTGAATACAACAGTCACCATGCGCACTTTCCTCCATGGGAGTAATGTCTCAAACAGTCTACGCTTTGATCGTTCCCTGGAAGACCAGTAGTAGTTTCCGATGCACATCTGGTGTCATTCTGTAATCTGTGGACTATCAGAGTGTTAATGAAACACATAATTTGCATCGGGATTGAATACAACAGTCACCATGCGCACTTCCCTCCGTGGGAGTAATGTCTGAAACAGTCCACTCTTTGATCGTTCCCTGGAAGACCAGTAGTAGTTTCCGATGCACATCTGGTGGCATTTGGCAATCTGTGGACCTTCAAAATGTTGATGAAACACAGAAATTGCATCGGGATTGAATACAACAGTCACCATGCGCACTTTCCTCCATGGGAGTACGTCTCAAACAGAATACGCTTTGATCGTTCCCTGGAAGGCCAGTAATAGTTTCCGATGCACATCTGGAGGCATTCTGTAATCTGTGGACCTTCAAAATGTAGATGAAACACAGAAATGGCATCGAGTTGAATACAACAGTCACCATCCGCACTTTCCTCCATGGGAGTAACGTCTGAAACGGTCTACGCTTTGATCGTTCCCAGGAAGACCAGTAGTAGTTTCCGATGCACATCTGGAGACAATCTGTGATCTGTGGACCTTCAAAGTGTTGATGAAACACGGAAATAGCATCGGGATTGAATACAAAAGTCACCATGCGCACTTTCCTCCAAGGGAGTAATGACTCAAACAGTCTACGCTTTGATCGTTCCCTGGAAGACCAGTAGTAGTTTCCGATGCCCATCTGGAGGCATTCTGTAATCTGTGCACTATCAGAGTGTTATTGAAACACAGAAATTGTATCGGGATTGAATACAATAGTCACCATGCGCACTTTCCTCCATGGGAGTAATGTCTCAAACAGACTACGCTTTGATCGTTCCCTGGAAGACCAGTAGTAGTTTCCGATGCACATCTGGAGGCATTCTGTAATCTGTGGACTATCAGAGTGTTGATGAAACACAGAAATTCCATCGGGATTGAATACAACAGTCACCATGCGCCCTTTCCTCCAATGGAGTTATGTCTCAAACTGTTATCGCTTTGATCGTTCCCTTAGGACTAGTAGTAGTTTCCGATGCTCATCTGGAGGAATTCTGTAATATGTGAACTATCCGAGTGTTGATGAAAAACAGAAATTGAATCGGGATTGTATACAACAGTCACCATGCGCCCTTTCCTCCATGGGAGTAATGTCTCATACTGTCTACGATTTGATCGTTACCCCGAAGACCAGTAGTAGGTTCCTATGCACATCTGGAGGCATTCTGTAATCTGTGGACCTTCAAAGTGTTGATGAAACACATAAATTGCCTTGGGATTGAATACAACAGTCACCATGCGCACTTTCCTCCATGGGAGTAATGTCTCAAAGAGTCTACGCTTTGATCGTTCCCTGGAAGACCCGTAGTAGTTTCCGATTCACATCTGGAGGCACTGTGTAATCTGAGGACTATCAGACTGTTGATGAAACACAGAAATTACATCGGGATTGAATACAACAGTCACCATGCGCACTTTCCTCCATGGGAGTAATGTCTCAAACAGTCTACGCTTTGATCGTGCCCTGGAAGACCAGTAGTAGTTTCCGTTACACATCTGGAGGCATTCTGTAATCTGTGGACGTTCAAAGTGTTGATGAAACACAGAATTTGAATCGGGATTGAATACAAAAGTCACCATGCACACTGTCCTCCATGGGAATAATGTCTCAAACAGTCTATGTTTTGATCGTTCCCTGGAAGACCAGTAGTAGTTTCCGATTCACATCTGGAGGCATTCTGTAATCAGTTGACCTTCAGAGTGTTGATAAAACACAGAAATTGCATCGGGATTCAATTCAACGGGCACCATGCGGACATTTCTCCATGGGAGTAATGTCTTAAACAGTCTATGCTTTGACCGTTCCCTGGAAGACCAGTAGTACTTTCCGATGCACATCTGGAGGCATTCTGTAATCTGTGGAATATCAGAGTGTTGATGTAACACAGAAATTGCATCGGGATTGAATACAACAGTCACCATTCGCTCTTTCCTCCATGGGAGTAATGTCTCAAACAGTCTATGCTTTGATCGTTCCCTGGAAGACCAGTAGTAGTTTCCGATGCCCATCTGGAGGCATTCTGTAATCTGTGCACTATCAGAGTGTTATTGAAACATAGAAATTGTATCGGGATTGAATACAATAGTCACCATGCGCACTTTCCTCCATGGGAGTAATGTCTCAAACAGACTACGCTTTGATCGTTCCCTGGAAGACCAGTAGTAGTTTCCGATGCACATCTGGATGCATTTGGCAATCTGTGGACCTTCAAAATGTTGATGAAACACAGAAATTGCATCGGGATTGAATACAACAGTTACCATGCGCACTTTCCTCCATAAAAGTAATGTCTCAAACAGTCTACGCTTTGACCGCTTCCAGGAAGACCAATAGTAGTTTCCGATGCACATCTGGTGGCATTCGGTAATCTGTGGACTATCAGAGTGTAGCTGAAACACAGAAATAGCATAGGGATTGAATACAACAGTCACCATGCGCACTTTCCGACACGGGAGTAATGTCGCAAACAGTCTACGCTTTGATCGTTCCCTGTAAGACCAGTAGTAGTTTCCGATGCACATCTGGTTGCATTCTGTAATCTGTGGACTATCAGAGTGTTGATGAAACACAGAAATTACATCGGGATTGAATACAACAGTCACCATCCGCACTTTACTTCATGGGAGTAATATCTGAAACAGTCCACGCTTTGATCGTGCTTAGGAAGACCAGTAGTAGTTTCCGATGCACATCTGGTGGCATTCTGTAATCTGTGGACTATCAGAGTGTTGATGAAACACAGAAATAGCATCGGGATTGAATACAAGAGTCTCCATGCGCACTTTCCTCCATGGGAGTAATGTCTCAAACAGTCTACGCCTTGTTGTTTCCCTGGAAGACCAGTAGTAGTTTCCGATGCACATTTGGTGGCGTTCTGTAATCTGGGGACTATCAGAGTGTTGATGAAACGCTGATATTGCATCGGGATTGAATACAACAGTCACCATGCGCACTTTAATCCATGGGAGTATGTCTCAAACAGAATACGCTTTGATCGTTCCCTGGAAGGCCAGTAATAGTTTCCGATGCACATCTGGAGGCATTCTGTAATCTGTGGACCTTCAAAGTGTAGATGAAACACAGAAATGGCATCGAGTTGAATACAACAGTCACCATCCGCACTTTCCTCCATGGGAGTAACGTCTGAAACGGTCTACGCTTTGATCGTTCCCAGGAAGACCAGTAGTAGTTTCCGATGCACATCTGGAGACAATCTGTAATCTGTGGACTATCAGAGTGTCGATGAAACACAGAAATTGCATCGGGATTGAATACAACAGTCACCATGCGCACTTTCCTCCATGGGAGTAATGTCTCAAACAGTCTACGCTTTGATCGTTCCCTGGAAGACCAGTAGTAGTTTCCGATGCACATCTGGTGTCATTCTGTAATCTGTGGACTATCAGAGTGTTAATGAAACACATAATTTGCAGCGGGATTGAATACAACAGTCACCATGCGCACTTCCCTCCGTGGGAGTAATGTCTGAAACAGTCCACTCTTTGATCGTTCCCTGGAAGACCAGTAGTAGTTTCCGATGCACATTTGGTGGCATTTGGCAATCTGTGGACCTTCAAAATGTTGATGAAACACAGAAATTGCATCGGGATTGAATACAACAGTCACCATGCGCACTTTCCTCCATGGGAGTACGTCTCAAACAGAATACGCTTTGATCGTTCCCTGGAAGGCCAGTAATAGTTTCCGATGCACATCTGGAAGCATTCTGTAATCTGTGGACCTTCAAAGTGTAGATGAAACACAGAAATGGCATCGAGTTGAATACAACAGTCACCATCCGCACTTTCCTCCATGGGAGTAACGTCTGAAACGGTCTACGCTTTGATCGTTCCCAGGAAGACCAGTAGTAGTTTCCGATGCACATCTGGAGACAATCTGTGATCTGTGGACCTTCAAAGTGTTGATGAAACACGGAAATAGCATCGGGATTGAATACAAAAGTCACCATGCGCACTTTCCTCCAAGGGAGTCATGACTCAAACAGTCTACGCTTTGATCGTTCCCTGGAAGACCAGTAGTAGTTTCCGATGCCCATCTGGAGGCATTCTGTAATCTGTGCACTATCAGAGTGTTATTGAAACACAGAAATTCTATCGGGATTGAATACAATAGTCACCATGCGCACTTTCCTCCATGGGAGTAATGTCTCAAACAGACTACGCTTTGATCGTTCCCTGGAAGACCAGTAGTAGTTTCCGATGCACATCTGGATGCATTTGGCAATCTGTGGACCTTCAAAATGTTGATGAAACACAGAAATTCCATCGGGATTGAATACAACAGTCACCATGCGCCCTTTCCTCCAATGGAGTTATGTCTCAAACTGTTATCGCTTTGATCGTTCCCTTAGGACCAGTAGTAGTTTCCGATGCTCATCTGGAGGAATTCTGTAATATGTGGACTATCCGAGTGTTGATGAAAAACAGAAATTGAATCGGGATTGTATACAACAGTCACCATGCGCCCTTTCCTCCATGGGAGTAATGTCTCATACTGTCTACGATTTGATCGTTACCCCGAAGACCAGTAGTAGGTTCCTATGCACATCTGGAGGCATTCTGTAATCTGTGGACCTTCAAAGTGTTGATGAAACACATAAATTGCCTTGGGATTGAATACAACAGTCACCATGCGCACTTTCCTCCATGGGAGTAATGTCTCAAAGAGTCTACGCTTTGATCGTTCCCTGGAAGACCCGTAGTAGTTTCCGATTCACATCTGGAGGCACTGTGTAATCTGAGGACTATCAGACTGTTGATGAAACACAGAAATTACATCGGGATTGAATACAACAGTCACCATGCGCACTTTCCTCCATGGGAGTAATGTCTCAAACAGTCTACGCTTTGATCGTGCCCTGGAAGACCAGTAGTAGTTTCCGTTACACATCTGGAGGCATTCTGTAATCTGTGGACGTTCAAAGTGTTGATGAAACACAGAATTTGAATCGGGATTGAATACAAAAGTCACCATGCACACTGTCCTCCATGGGAATAATGTCTCAAACAGTCTATGTTTTGATCGTTCCCTGGAAGACCAGTAGTAGTTTCCGATTCACATCTGGAGGCATTCTGTAATCAGTCGACCTTCAGAGTGTTGATAAAACACAGAAATTGCATTGGGATTCAATTCAACGGGCACCATGCGGACATTTCTCCATGGGAGTAATGTCTTAAACAGTCTATGCTTTGACCGTTCCCTGGAAGACCAGTAGTACTTTCCGATGCACATCTGGAGGCATTCTGTAATCTGTGGACTATCAGAGTGTTGATGTAACACAGAAATTGCATAGGGATTGAATACAACAGTCACCATTCGCTCTTTCCTCCATGGGAGTAGTGTCTCAAACAGTCTATGCTTTGATCGTTCCCTGGAAGACCAGTAGTAGTTTCCGATGCACATCTGGAGGCATTCTGTAAACTGTGGACTATCAGAGTGTTAATGAAACACAGAAATTGCATCGGGGTTGAATACAACTGTCACCATGCGCACTTTCCTCCATGGGAGTATGTCTCCACCAATCTACGCTTTGATCGTTGACTGGAAGACCAGCAGTAGTTTTAGATGCACATCTGGAAGCATTCTGGAAACTGTGGACTATCAGAGTGTTGATGAAACTCTAAAATTGCGTCGGGATTGAATACAAGAGTCACCATGTGCACGTTCCTCCATGGGGGTAATGTCTCAACAGTCTACGCTTTGACCTTTCCCTGGAAGACCAGTAGTAGTTCCGATGCACATCTGGGGGCATTCTTTAACCTGTGGACCTTCAAAGTGTTGATGAAACACGGAAATAGCATCGGGATTGAATACAAAAGTCACCATGCGCACTTTCCTCCAAGGGAGTAATGACTCAAACAGTCTACGCTTTGATCGTTCCCTGGAAGACCAGTAGTAGTTTCCGATGCCCATCTGGAGGCATTCTGTAATCTGTGCACTATCAGAGTGTTATTGAAACATAGAAATTGTATCGGGATTGAATACAATAGTCACCATGCGCACTTTCCTCCATGGGAGTAATGTCTCAAACAGACTACGCTTTGATCGTTCCCTGGAAGACCAGTAGTAGTTTCCGATGCACATCTGGATGCATGTGGCAATCTGTGGACCTTCAAAATGTTGATGAAACACAGAAATTGCATCGGGATTGAATACAACAGTTACCATGCGCACTTTCCTCCATAAAAGTAATGTCTCAAACAGTCTACGCTTTGACCGCTTCCAGGAAGACCAATAGTAGTTTCCGATGCACATCTGGTGGCATTCTGTAATCTGTGGACTATCAGAGTGTAGATGAAACACAGAAATAGCATAGGGATTGAATACAACAGTCACCATGCGCACTTTCCGACACGGGAGTAATGTCGCAAACAGTCTACGCTTTGATCGTTCCCTGTAAGACCAGTAATAGTTTCCGATGCACATCTGGTTGCATTCTGTAATCTGTGGACTATCAGAGTGTTGATGAAACACAGAAATTACATCGGGATTGAGTACAACAGTCACCATCCGCACTTTACTTCATGGGAGTAATATCTGAAACAGTCCACGCTTTGATCGTGCTTAGGAAGACCAGTAGTAGTTTCCGATGCACATCTGGTGGCATTCTGTAATCTGTGGACCATCAGAGTGTTGATGAAACACAGAAATAGCATCGGGATTGAATACAAGAGTCTCCATGCGCACTTTCCTCCATGGGAGTAATGTCTCAAACAGTCTACGCCTTGTTGTTTCCCTGGAAGACCAGTAGTAGTTTCCGATGCACATTTGGTGGCGTTCTGTAATCTGGGGAGTATCAGAGTGTTGATGAAACACTGATATTTCATCGGGATTGAATACAACAGTCACCATGCGCACTTTCCTCCATGGGAGTATGTCTCAAACAGAATACGCTTTGATCGTTCCCTGGAAGGCCAGTAATAGATTCCGATGCACATCTGGAGGCATTCTGTAATCTGTGGACCTTCAAAGTGTAGATGAAACACAGAAATGGCATCGAGTTGAATACAACAGTCACCATCCGCAGTTTCCTCCATGGGAGTAACGTCTGAAACGGTCTACGCTTTGATCGTTCCCAGGAAGACCAGTAGTAGTTTCCAATGCACATCTGGAGACAATCTGTAATCTGTGGACTATCAGAGTGTCGATGAAACACAGAAACTGCATCGGGATTGAATACAACAGTCACCATGCGCACTTTCCTCCATGGGAGTAATGTCTCAAACAGTCTACGTTTTGATCGTTCCCAGGAAGACCAGTAGTAGTTTCCGATGCACATCTGGTGTCATTCTGTAATCTGTGGACTATCAGAGTGTTAATGAAACACATAATTTGCATCGGGATTGAATACAACAGTCACCATGCGCACTTCCCTCCGTGGGAGTAATGTCTGAAACAGTCCACTCTTTGATCGTTCCCTGGAAGACCAGTAGTAGTTTCCGATGCCCATCTGGTGGCATTTGGCAATCTGTGGACCTTCAAAATTTTGATGAAACACAGAAATTGCATCGGGATTGAATACAACAGTCACCATGCGCACTTTCCTCCATGGGAGTACGTCTCAAACAGAATACGCTTTGATCGTTCCCTGGAAGGCCAGTAATAGTTTCCGATGCACATCTGGAGGCATTCTGTAATCTGTGGACCTTCAAAGTGTAGATGAAACACAGAAATGGCATCGAGTTGAATACAACAGTCACCATCCGCACTTTCCTCCATGGGAGTAACGTCTGAAACGGTCTACGCTTTGATCGTTCCCAGGAAGACCAGTAGTAGTTTCCGATGCACATCTGGAGACAATCTGTGATCTGTGGACCTTCAAAGTGTTGATGAAACACGGAAATAGCATCGGGATTGAATACAAAAGTCACCATGCGCACTTTCCTCCAAGGGAGTAATGACTCAAACAGTCTACGCTTTGATCGTTCCCTGGAAGACCAGTAGTAGTTTCCGATGCCCATCTGGAGGCATTCTGTAATCTGTTCACTATCAGAGTGTTATTGAAACACAGAAATTGTATCGGGATTGAATACAATAGTCACCATGCGCACTTTCCTCCATGGGAGTGATGTCTCAAACAGACTACGCTTTGATCGTTCCCTGGAAGACCAGTAGTAGTTTCCGATGCACATCTGGATGCATTTGGCAATCTGTGGACCTTCAAAATGTTGATGAAACACAGAAATTGCATCGGGATTGAATACAACAGTTACCATGCGCACTTCCCTCCATAAAAGTAATGTCTCAAACAGTCTACGCTTTGACCGCTCCCAGGAAGACCAATAGTAGTTTCCGATGCACATCTGGTGGCATTCTGTAATCTGTGGACTATCAGAGTGTAGATGAAACACAGAAATAGCATAGGGATTGAATACAACAGTCACCATGCGCACTTTCCGACACGGGAGTAATGTCGCAAACAGTCTACGCTTTGATCGTTCCCTGGAAGACCAGTAGTAGTTTCCGATGCACATCTGGTGTCATTCTGTAATCTGTGGACTATCAGAGTGTTAATAACACATAATTTGCATCGGGATTGAATACAACAGTCACCATGCGCACTTTCCTCCGTGGGAGTAATGTCTGAAACAGTCCACTCTTTGATCGTTCCCTGGAAGACCAGTAGTAGTTTCCGATGCACATCTGGTGGCATTCTGTAATCTGTGGACTATCAGAGTGTTGACGAAAAACACAGAAATTTCATCGGGATTGAATACAACAGTCACCATGCGCACTTTTCTACATAGGAGTAATCTCTCAAACAGTCTACGCTATCATCGTTCCCTGGAAGACCAGTAGTAGTTTCCGATGCACATCTGGTGGCATTTGGCAATCTGTGGACCTTCAAAATGTTGATGAAACACAGAAATTGCATCGGGATTGAATACAACAGTCACCATGCGCACTTTCCTCCATGGGAGTACGTCTCAAACAGAATACGCTTTGATCGTTCCCTGGAAGGCCAGTAATAGTTTCCGATGCACATCTGGAGGCATTCTGTAATCTGTGGACCTTCAAAGTGTAGATGAAACACAGAAATGGCATCGAGTTGAATACAACAGTCACCATCCGCACTTTCCTCCATGGGAGTAACGTCTGAAACGGTCTACGCTTTGATCGTTCCCAGGAAGACCAGTAGTAGTTTCCGATGCACATCTGGAGACAATCTGTGATCTGTGGACCTTCAAAGTGTTGATGAAACACGGAAATAGCATCGGGATTGAATACAAAAGTCACCATGCGCACTTTCCCCAAAGGGAGTAATGACTCAAACAGTCTACGCTTTGATCGTTCCCTGGAAGACCAGTAGTAGTTTCCGATGCCCATCTGGAGGCATTCTGTAATCTGTGCACTATCAGAGTGTTATTGAAACACAGAAATTGTATTGGGATTGAATACAATAGTCACCATGCGCACTTTCCTCCATGGGAGTAATGTCTCAAACAGACTACGCTTTGATCGTTCCCTGGAAGACCAGTAGTAGTTTCCGATGCACATCTGGATGCATTTGGCAATCTGTGGACCTTCAAAATGTTGATGAAACACAGAAATTGCATCGGGATTGAATACAACAGTTACCATGCGCACTTTCCTCCATAAAAGTAATGTCTCAAACAGTCTACGCTTTGACCGCTCCCAGGAAGACCAATAGTAGTTTCCGATGCACATCTGGTGGCATTCTGTAATCTGTGGGCTATCAGAGTGTAGATGAAACACAGCAATAGCATAGGGATTGAATACAACAGTCACCATGCGCACTTTCCGACACGGGAGTAATGTCGCAAACAGTCTACGCTTTGATCGTTCCCTGTAAGACCAGTAGTAGTTTCCGATGCACATCTGGTTGCATTCTGTAATCTGTGGACTATCAGAGTGTTGATGAAACACAGAAATTACATCGGGATTGAATACAATAGTCACCATCCGCACTTTACTTCATGGGAGTAATATCTGAAACAGTCCACGCTTTGATCGTGCTTAGGAAGACCAGTAGTAGTTTCCGATGCACATCTGGTGGCCTTCTGTAATCTGTGGACTATCAGAGTGTTGATGAAACACAGAAATAGCATCGGGATTGAATACAAGAGTCTCCATGCGCACTTTCCTCCATGGGAGTAATGTCTCAAACAGTCTACGCCTTGTTGTTTCCCTGGAAGACCAGTAGTAGTTTCCGATGCACATTTGGTGGCGTTCTGTAATCTGTGGACTATCAGAGTGTTGATGAAACACTGATATTGCATCGGGATTGAATACAACAGTCACCATGCGCACTTTCCTCCATGGGAGTATGTCTCAAACAGAATACGCTTTGATCGTTCCCTGGAAGGCCAGTAATAGTTTCCGATGCACATCTGGAGGCATTCTGTAATCTGTGGACCTTCAAAGTGTAGATGAAACACAGAAATGGCATAGAGTTGAATACAACAGTCACCATCAGCACTTTCCTCCATGGGAGTAACGTCTGAAACGGTCTTCGCTTTGATCGTTCCCAGGAAGACCAGTAGTAGTTTCCGATGCACATCTGGAGACAATCTGTAATCTGTGGACTATCAGAGTGTTGATGAAACACAGAAATTGCATCGGGATTGAATACAACAGTCACCATGCGCACTTTCCTCCATGGGAGTAATGTCTCAAATAGTCTACGCTTTGATCGTTCCCTGGAAGACCAGTAGTAGTTTCCGATGCACATCTGGTGTCATTCTGTAATCTGTGGACTATCAGAGTGTTAATAACACATAATTTGCATCGGGATTGAATACAACAGTCACCATGCGCACTTTCCTCCGTGGGAGTTATGTCTGAAAATGTCCACTCTTTGATCGTTCCCTGGAAGACCAGTAGTAGTTTCCGATGCACATCTGGTGGCATTCTGTAATCTGTGGACTATCAGAGTGTTGACGAAACACAGAAATTTCATCGGGATTGAATACAACAGTCACCATGCGCACTTTTCTACATAGGAGTAATCTCTCAAACAGTCTACGCTATCATCGTTCCCTGGAAGACCAGTAGTAGTTTCCTATGCACATCTGGTGGCATTCTGTAATCTGTGGACTATCAGAGTGTCGATGAAACACAGAAATTGCATCGGGATTGAATACAACAGTCACCATGCGCACTTTCCTCCTTGGGAGTAATGTCTCAAACAGTCTACGATTTGATGATTCCCTGGTAGACCAGTAGTAGTTTCCGATGCACATTTGGTGGCGTTCTGTAATCTGTGGACTATCAGAGTGTTGATGAAACACAGAAATAGCATCGGGATTGAATACAAGAGTCACCATGCGCACTTTCCTCCATGGGAGTAATGTCTCAAACAGTCTACGACTTGATGATACCCTGGTAGACCAGTAGTAGTTTCCGATGCACATTTGGTGGCGTTCTGTAATCTGTGGACTATCAGAGTGTTGATGAAACACAGAAATTGCATCGGGGGTGAATACAACAGTCACCATGCGCACTTTCCTCCATGGGAGTAATGTCTGAAACAGTATACGCTTTGATCGTTCCCAGGAAGACCGGTAGTAGTTTCCGATGCACATCTGGTGGCATTCTGTAATCTGTGGTCTATCAGAGTGTTGATGAAACACATAAATAGCATCGGGATTGAATACAAGAGTCACCATACGCACTTTGCTCCACGGGAGTAATGTCTCAAACAGTCTACGATTTGATGTTTCTCTGGAAGACCAGTAGTACTTTCCGATGTTCATCTGGTGGCATTCTGTAATCTGTGGACTATCAGAGTGTTGATGAAACACAGAAATTGCATCGGGATTGAATACAACAGTCACCATGCGCTCTTTCCTTCATGGGAGTAATGTCTCAAACAGTCTACGCTTTGATCGTTCCCTGGAAGACCAGTAGTAGTCTCCGATGCACATCAGGTGTCATTCTGTAATCTGTGGACTATCAGAGTGTTGATGAAACACATAAATTGCATCGGGATTGAATACAACAGTCACCATTCGCACTTTCCTCCATGGGAGAAAGGTCTCAAATAGTCTACGCTTTGATCGTTCCCTGGAAGACCAGTAGTAGTTTCCGATGCACATCTGGATGCATTTGGTAATCTGTGGACCTTCAAAGTGTTGATGGAAACACAGAAATTGCATCGGGATTGAATACAACAGTTGCCATGCGCACTTTCCTCCATAAAAGTAATGTCTCAAACAGTCTACGATTTGACCGCTCCCAGGAAGACCACTAGTAGTTTCCGATGCCCATCTGGTGGCATTCTGTAATCTGTGGACTATCAGAGTGTTGATGAATCACAGAAATAGCATCGGGATTGAATACAACAGTCACCATGCACACTTTCCTTTATGGGATTATTGTCTGAAACAGTCCACGCTTTGATGGTGCCCTGGAAGGCCAGTAGTAGTTTCCAATGCACATCTGGTGGCATTCTGTAATCTGTGGACTATCAGAGCGTTGACGAAACACAGAAATTGCATCGGGATTGAATACAACAGTCACCATGCGCATTTTCCTCCACTTGAGTAATGTCTCAAATTGTCTACGCTTTGATCGTTCCCTGGAAGACCAGTAATAGTTTCCGATGCACATTTGGTGGCGTTCTGTAATCTGTGGACTATCAGAGTGTTGATGAAACACAGATATTGCATCGGGATTGAATACAACAGTCACCATGCGCACTTTCTTCCATGGGAGTAATGTCTCCACCAGTCTACGCTTTGATCGTTGCCTGGAAGACCAGCAGTAGTTTCAGATGCACATCTGGTGGAATTCTGTAATCTGTGGACTATCAGAGTGTTGATGAATCACAGAAATAGCATCGGGATTGAATACAACAGTCACCATGCGCACTTTCCTTCATGGGAGTAATGTCTGAAACAGTCCACGCTTTGATGGTACCCTGGAGGGCCAGTAGTAGTTTTCAATGCACATCTGGTGGCATTCTGTAATCTGTGGACTATCAGAGTGTTGACGAAACGCAGAGATTTCATCGGGATTGAATACAACAGTCACCATGCGCACTTCCCTACATAGAAGTAATCTCTCAAACAGTCTACGCTTTCTTCGTTCCCTGGAAGACCAGTAGTAGTTTCCTATGCACATCTGCTGGCATTCTGTAATCTGTGGATTATGAGAGTGTTGATGAAACACAGAAATTGCATCGGGATTGAATACAACAGTCACCATGCGCACTTTCCTCCATGGGAGTAATGTTTCAAACGGTCTACGCTTTGATCGTTCCCTGAAAGACCAGTAGTAGTTTCCGATGCACATCTGGTGGCATTCTGTAATCTGTCGACTATCAGAGTGTTGATGAAACACAGAAATTGCATCGGGGATGAATACAACAGTCACCATGCGCACTTTCCTCCATGGGAGTAATGTCTGAAACAGTATACGCTTTGATCGTTCCCAGGAAGACCGGTAGTAGTTTCCGATGCACATCTGGTGGCATTCTGTAATCTGTGGTCTATCAGAGTGTTGATGAAACACATTACTTGCATCGGGATTGAATACAACAGTCACCATCCACACTTTCCTCCATGGGAGTAATGTCTCAACCAGTCTACCCTTTGATCGTTCCCTGGAAGACCAGTGGTAGTTTCCGATGCACATCTGGTGGCATTCTGTAATCTGTGGACTATCAGAGTGTTGATGAAACACATAAATAGCATCGGGATTGAATACAAGAGTCACCATACGCACTTTCCTCCATGGGAGTAATGTCTCAAACAGTCTACGCTTTGATGTTTCCCTGGAAGACCAATAGTAGTTTCCGATGTACATCTGGTGGCATTCTGTAATCTGTGGACTATCAGAGTGTTGATGAAACACAGAAATTGCATCGGGATTGAATACAACAGTCAGCATGCGCACTTTCTTCCATGGGAGTAATGTCTCCACCAGTCTACGCTTTGATCGTTGACTGGAAGACCAGCAGTAGTTTCAGATGCACATCTGGTGGCATTCTGTAATCTGTGGACTATCAGAGTGTTGATGAATCACAGAAATAGCATCGGGATTGAATAGAACAGTCACCATGCGCACTTTCCTTCATGGGAGTATTGTCTGAAACAGTCCACGCTTTGATGGTGCCCTGGAAGGCCAGTAGTAGTTTCCAATGCACATCTGGTGGCATTCTGTAATCTGTGGACTATCAGAGTGTTGACGAAACACAGAAATTGCATCGGGATTGAATACAACAGTCACCATGCGCATTTTCCTCCACTTGAGTAATGTCTCAAACAGTCTACGCTGTGATCGTTCCCTGGAAGACCAGTAGTAGTCTCCGATGCACATCTGGTGTCATTCTGTAATCTGTGGACTATCAGAGTGTTGATGAAACACATAAATTGCATCGGGATTGAATACAACAGTCACCATGCGCAATTACCTCCATGGGGGGAATGTCTCAAACAGTTTACTCTAGGATCGTTCCCAGGAAGACCAGTAATAGTTTCCGATGCACATCTAGGGGCAATCTGTAATCTGTGGACCTTCAAAGCGTTGATGAAACACATAAATTGCATCGGGGGTGAATACAACAGCCACAATCCGCACTTTCCTCAATGGGAGTAATGTCTGAAACAGTATACGCTTTGATCGTTCCCAGGAAGACCGGTAGTAGTTTCCGATACACATCTGGTGGCATTCTGTAATCTGTGGTCTATCAGAGTGTTGATGAAACACATTACTTGCATCGGGATTGAATACAACAGTCACCATCCACACTTTCCTCCATTGGAGTAATGTCTCAACCAGTCTACCCTTTGATCGTTCCCTCGAAGACCAGCAGTAGTTTCCGATGCACATCTGGTGGCATTCTGTAATCTGTGGACTATCAGAGTGTTGATGAAACACATAAATAGCATCGGGATTGAATACAAGAGTCACCATACGCACTTTCCTCCATGGGAGTAATGTCTCAAACAGTCTACGCTTTGATGTTTCCCTGGAAGACCAGTAGTAGTTTCCGATGTACATCTGGTGGCATTCTGTAATCTGTGTAGTATCAGAGTGTTGATGAAACACAGAAATTGCATCGGGATTGAATACAACAGTCACCATGCGCACTTTCCTACATGGGGATAATGTCTCAAACAGTCTACGCTTTGACCGTTCCCTGGAAGGCCAGTAATACTTTCCGATGCACTTCTGGATGCATTCTGTAATCTGTGGACCTTCAATGTGTTGATGAAACACAGATATTGCATCGGGATTGAATACAACAGTGACCATGCGCACTTTCCTCCATGGGAGTATATCTCAAACAGTCCACTCTTTGATCGTTTCCTGGAAGACCAGTAGTAGTTTCCGATGCACATCTAGGGGCAATCTGTAAGCTGTGGAATATCAGAGCGTCGATGAAACATAGAAATTGCTTCCGGATGCAATACAACAGTCACCAACCGCAACTTTCCTCCATGGGAGTAACGTCTGAAACAGTCTACGCTTTGATCGTTCCCAGGAAGACCAGTAGTAGTTTCCGATGCACATCTGGAGACAATCTGTAATCTGCGGACTATCAGAGTGTCGATGAAACACAGAAATTGCATCGGGATTGAATACAACAGTCACCATGCGCTCTTTCCTCCATGCTAGTAATGCCTCAAACAGTCTACGCTTTGATCGTTCCCTGGAAGACCAGTAGTAGTCTCCGATGCACATCAGGTGTCATTCTGTAATCTGTGGACTATCAGAGTGTTGATGAAACACATAAATTGCATCGGGATTGAATAGAACAGTCACCATTCGCACTTTCCTCCATGGGAGTAAGGTCTCAAATAGTCTACGCTTTGATGGTTCCCTGGAAGACCAGTAGTAGTATCCGATGAACATCTGGATGCATTTGGTAATCTGTGGACCTTCAAAATGTTGATGAAACACAGAAATTGGATCGGGATTGAATACAACAGTTACCATGCGCACTTTCCTCCATAAAAGTAATGTCTCAAACAGTCTACGCTTTGACCGCTCCCAGGAAGACCACTAGTAGTTTCCGATGCACATCTGGTGGCATTCTGTAATCTGTGGACAAACAGAGTGTAGATGAAACACAGAAATTGCATAGGGATTGAATACAACAGTCACCATGCGCACTTTCCGACACGGGAGTAATGTCGCAAACAGTCTACGCTTTGATCGTTCATTGGAAGACCAGTAGTAGTTTTCGATGCACATCTGGTGGCATTCTGCAATCTGTGGACTATCAGAGTGTTGATGAAACACAAAAATTGCATCGGGATTGAATACAACAGTCACCCTGCGCACTTTCCTACATGGTAGTAATGTCTCAAACAGTCTACGCGTTGACCGTTCCCTGGAAGGCCAGTAATAGTTTCCGATGCACTTCTGGATGCTTTCTGTAATCTGTGGACCTTCAAAGTGTTGATGAAACACAGATATTGCATCGGGATTGAATACAACAGTCACCATGCGCACTTTCCTCTTTGGAAGTATGTCTCAAACAGTCTACGCTTTGATCGTTCCCAGGAAGACCCGTAGTAGTTTCCGATGCACATCTAGGGGCAATCTGTAATCTGTGGACTATCAGAGTGTTGATGAAACATAGAAATTGCATCGGGATGCAATACAACAGTCACCATCCGCACTTTAGTCCATGGGAGTAACGTCTGAAACAGTCTACGCTTTGATCCTTCCCAGGAAGGCCAGTAGTAGTTTCCGATGCACATTTGGAGACAATCTGTAATCTGTGGACTATCAGAGTGTCGATGAAACACAGAAATTCCATCGGGATTGAATACAACAGTCACCATGCGCACTTACCTCCATGGGAGTAATGTCTCAAACAGTCTACTCTAGGATCGTTCCCAGGAAGACCAGTAGTAGTTTCCGATGCACATCTAGGCGCGATCTGTAATCTGTGGACCTTCAAAGCGTTGATGAAACACAGAAGTGCATCGGGGGTGAATACAACAGTCATAATCCGCACTTTCCTCAATGGGGGTAATGTCTGAAACAGTCTACGCTTTGATCGTTCCCAGGAAGACCGGTAGTAGTTTCAGATGCACATCTGGTGGCATTCTGTAATCTGTGGTCTATCAGAGTGTTGATGAAACACATTACTTGCATCGGGATTGAATACAACAGGCACCATCCGCACTTTCCTCTATGGGAGTAACGTTTTTAACAGTCTACGTTTTGATCGTTCCCTGCAAGTTGAGTAGTAGTTTCCGATACACTTCTGGTGGCATTCTGTAATCTGTGGACTGTCAGAGTGTTGATGAAACACAGAAATTGCATCGGGTTTGAATACAACAGTCACCATGCGCACTTACCTCCATGGGAGTAATGTCTCAAACAGTCTACTCTAGGATCGTTCCCAGGAAGACCAGTAGTAGTTTCCGATGCACATCTAGGCGCGATCTGTAATCTGTGGACCTTCAAAGCGTTGATGAAACACAGAAGTGCATCGGGGGTGAATACAACAGTCATAATCCGCACTTTCCTCAATGGGGGTAATGTCTGAAACAGTCTACGCTTTGATCGTTCCCAGGAAGACCGGTAGTAGTTTCAGATGCACATCTGGTGGCATTCTGTAATCTGTGGTCTATCAGAGTGTTGATGAAACACATTACTTGCATCGGGATTGAATACAACAGGCACCATCCGCACTTTCCTCTATGGGAGTAACGTCTTTAACAGTCTACGTTTTGATCGTTCCCTGCAAGTTGAGTAGTAGTTTCCGATACACTTCTGGTGGCATTCTGTAATCTGTGGACTGTCAGAGTGTTGATGAAACACAGAAATTGCATCGGGTTTGAATACAACAGTCACCATGCGCACTTTCATCCATGGGAGTAATGTCTGAGACAGTCTACTCTTTGATCGTTCCCAGGAAGACCAGTAGTAGTTTCCGATGCACATCTGGAGACAATCTGTAATCTGAGGACTATCAGAGTGTCGATGAAACACAGAAATTGCATCGGGTTTGAATACAACAGTCACCATGCGCACTTTCCTCCATGGGAGTAATGTCTCAAACAGTCTACGCTTTGATCGTTCCCAGCAAGTTGAGTAGTTGTTTCCGATACACGTCTGGTGGCATTCTGTAATCTGTGGACTATTAGAGTGTTGATTAAACACAGAAATTGCATCGGGATTGAATACAACAGTCACCATGCGCACTTTCCTCCATGGGAGTAAAGTCTCAAACTGTCTACGCTTTGATCGTTCCCAGGAAGACCAGTAGTAGTATCCGATGCACATCTGGTGGCATTCTGTAATCTGTCGACTTTCAGAGAGTTGATGAAACACAGAAATTGCATCGGGATTGAATACAACAGTCACCATGCGCACTTTCCTCCATGGGAGTAATGTCTCAAACAGTCTACTCTAGCATCGTTCCCAGGAAGACCAGTAGTAGTTTCCGATGCACATCTAGGGGCAATCTGTAATCTGTGGACCTTCAAAGCGTTGATGAAACACAGAAGTGCATCGGGGGTGAATACAACAGTCACAATCCGCACTTTCCTCAATGGGAGTAATGTCTGAAACAGTCTACGCTTTGACCGCTCCCAGGAAGACCACTAGTAGTTTCCGATGCCCATCTGGTGGCATTCTGTAATCTGTGGACTATCAGAGTGTTGATGAAACACAGAAATAGCATCGGGATTGAATTTAACAGTCACCATGCGCATTTTCCTCCACTTGAGTAATGTCTCAAATTGTCTACGCTTTGATCGTTCCCTGGAAGACCAGTAATAGTTTCCGATGCACATTTGGTGGCGTTCTGTAATCTGTGGACTATCAGAGTGTTGATGAAACACAGATATTGCATCGGGATTGAATACAACAGTCACCATGCGCACTTTCCTTCATGGGAGTAATGTCTGAAACAGTCCACGCTTTGATGGTACCCTGGAGGGCCAGTAGTAGTTTCCAATGCACATCTGGTGGCATTCTGTAATCTGTGGACTATCAGAGTGTTGACGAAACGCAGAGATTTCATCGGGATTGAATACAACAGTCACCATGCGCACTTCCCTACATAGAAGTAATCTCTCAAACAGTCTACGCTTTCATCGTTCCCTGGAAGACCAGTAGTAGTTTCCTATGCACATCTGGTGGCATTCTGTAATCTGTGGATTATGAGAGTGTTGATGAAACACAGAAATTGCATCGGGATTGAATACAACAGTCACCATGTGCACTTTCCTCCATGGGAGTAATGTTTCAAACGGTCTACGCTTTGATCGTTCCCTGGAAGACCAGTAGTAGTTTCCGATGCACATCTGGTGGCATTCTGTAATCTGTCGACTATCAGAGTGTTGATGAAACACAGAAATTGCATCGGGATTGAATACAACAGTCACCATGCGCACTTTCCTCCATGGGAGTAATGTCTCAAACAGTCTACTCTAGGATCGTTCCCAGGAAGACCAGTAATAGTTTCCGATGCACATCTAGGGGCAATCTGTAATCTGTGGACCTTCAAAGCGTTGATGAAACACAGAAATTGCATCGGGGATGAATACAACAGTCACCATGCGCACTTTCCTCCATGGGAGTAATGGTTGAAACAGTATACGCTTTGATCGTTCCCAGGAAGACCGGTAGTAGTTTCCGATGCACATCTGGTGGCATTCTGTAATCTGTGGTCTATCAGAGTGTTGATGAAACACATTACTTGCATCGGGATTGAATACAACAGTCACCATCCACACTTTCCTCCATGGGAGTAATGTCTCAACCAGTCTACCCTTTGTACGTTCCCTGGAAGACCAGTGGTAGTTTCCGATGCACATCTGGTGGCATTCTGTAATCTGTGGACTATCAGAGTGTTGATGAAACACATAAATAGCATCGGGATTGAATACAAGAGTCACCATACGCACTTTCCTCCATGGGAGTAATGTCACAAACAGTCTACGCTTTGATGTTTCCCTGGAAGACCAGTAGTAGTTTCCGATGTACATCTGGTGGCATTCTGTAATCTGTGGACTATCAGAGTGTTGATGAAACACAGAAATTGCATCGGGATTGAATACAACAGTCAGCATACGCACTTTCCTCCATGGGAGTAATGTCTCCACCAGTCTACGCTTTGATCGTTGACTGGAAGACCAGCAGTAGTTTCAGATGCACATCTGGTGGCATTCTGTAATCTGTGGACTATCAGAGTGTTGATGAATCACAGAAATAGCATCGGGATTGAATACAACAGTCACCATGCGCACTTTCCTTCATGGGAGTATTGTCTGAAACAGTCCACGCTTTGATGGTGCCCTGGAAGGCCAGTAGTAGTTTCCAATGCACATCTGGTGGCATTCTGTAATCTGTGGACTATCAGAGTGTTGACGAAACACAGAAATTGCATCGGGATTGAATACAACAGTCACCATGCGCATTTTCCTCCACTTGAGTAATGTCTCATACAGTCTACGCTGTGATCGTTCCCTGGAAGACCAGTAATAGTCTCCGATGCACATCTGGTGTCATTCTGTAATCTGTGGACTATCAGAGTGTTGATGAAACACATAAATTGCATCGGGATTGAATACAACAGGCACCATGCGCAATTTCCTCCATGGGGGTAATGTCTCAAACAGTCTACTCTAGGATCGTTCCCAGGAAGACCAGTAATAGTTTCCGATGCACATCTAGGGGCAATCTGTAATCTGTGGACCTTCAAAGCGTTGATGAAACACAGAAATTGCATCGGGGGTGAATACAACAGCCACAATCCGCACTTTCCTCAATGGGAGTAATGTCTGAAACAGTATACGCTTTGATCGTTCCCAGGAAGACCGGTAGTAGTTTCCGATACACATCTGGTGGCATTCTGTAATCTGTGGTCTATCAGAGTGTTGATGAAACACATTACTTGCATCGGGATTGAATACAACAGTCACCATCCACACTTTCCTCCATTGGAGTAATGCCTCAACCAGTCTACCCTTTGATCGTTCCCTGGAAGACCAGCAGTAGTTTCCGATGCACATCTGGTGGCATTCTGTAATCTGTGGACTATCAGAGTGTTGATGAAACAAATAAATAGCATCGGGATTGAATACAAGAGTCACCATACGCACTTTCCTCCATGGGAGTAATGTCTCAAACAGTCTACGCTTTGATGTTTCCCTGGAAGACCAGTAGTAGTTTCCTATGTACATCTGGCGGCATTCTGTAATCTGTGTAGTATCAGAGTGTTGATGAAACACAGAAATTGCATCGGGATTGAATACAACAGTCACCATGCGCACTTTCCTACATGGGTTTAATGTCTCAAACAGTCTACGCTTTGACCGTTCCCTGGAAGGCCAGTAATAGTTTCCGATGCACTTCTGGATGCATTCTGTAATCTGTGGACCTTCAAAGTGTTGATGAAACACAGATATTGCATCGGGATTGAATACAACAGTGACCATGCGCACTTTCCTCCATGGGAGTATATCTCAAACAGTCCACTCTTTGATCGTTCCCTGGAAGACCAGTAGTAGTTTCCGATGCACATCTAGGGGCAATCTGTAAGCTGTGGAATATCAGAGCGTCGATGAAACATAGAAATTGCTTCCGGATGCAATACAACAGTCACCAACCGCAACTTTCCTCCATGGGAGTAACGTCTGAAACAGTCTACGCTTTGATCGTTCCCAGGAAGACCAGTAGTAGTTTCCGATGCACATCTGGAGACAATCTGTAATCTGTGGACTATCAGAGTGTCGATGAAACACAGAAATTGCATCGGGATTGAATACAACAGTCACCATGCGCTCTTTCCTCCATGCTAGTAATGCCTCAAACAGTCTACGCTTTGATCGTTCCCTGGAAGACCAGTAGTAGTCTCCGATGCACATCAGGTGTCATTCTGTAATCTGTGGACTATCAGAGTGTTGATGAAACACATAAATTGCATCGGGATTGAATAGAACAGTCACCATTCGCACTTTCCGCCATGGGAGTAAGGTCTCAAATAGTCTACGCTTTGATGGTTCCCTGGAAGACCAGTAGTAGTATCCGATGCACATCTGGATGCATTTGGTAATCTGTGGACCTTCAAAATGTTGATGAAACACAGAAATTGCGTCGGGATTGAATACAACAGTTACCATGCGCACTTTCCTCCATAAAAGTAATGTCTCAAACAGTCTACGCTTTGACCGCTCCCAGGAAGACCACTAGTAGTTTCCGATGCACATCTGGTGGCATTCTGTAATCTGTGGACTACCTGAGTGTAGATGAAACACAGAAATTGCATAGGGATTGAATACAACAGTCACCATGCGCACTTTCCGACACGGGAGTAATGTCGCAAACAGTCTACGGTTTGATCGTTCCCTGGAAGACCAGTAGTAGATTTCGATGCACATCTGGTGGCATTCTGCAATCTGTGGACTATCAGAGTGTTGATGAAACACAAAAATTGCATCGGGATTAATACAACAGTCACCCTGCGCACTTTCCTACATGGTAGTAATGTCTCAAACAGTCTACGCTTTGACCGTTCCCTGGAAGGCCAGTAATAGTTTCCTATGCACTTCTGGATGCTTTCTGTAATCTGTGGACCTTCAAAGTGTTGATGAAACACAGATATTGCATCGGGATTGAATACAAAAGTCACCATGCGCACTTTCCTCTTTGGAAGTATGTCTCAAACAGTCTACGCTTTGATCGTTCCCAGGAAGACCCGTAGTAGTTTCCGATGCACATCTAGGGGCAATCTGTAATCTGTGGACTATCAGAGTGTTGATGAAACATAGAAATTGCATCGGGATGCAATACAACAGTCACCATCCGCACTTTAGTCCATGGGGGTAACGTCTGAAACAGTCTACGCTTTGATCCTTCCCAGGAAGACCAGTAGTAGTTTCCGATGCACATTTGGAGACAATCTGTAATCTGTGGACTATCAGAGTGTCGATGAAACACAGAAATTCCATCGGGATTGAATACAACAGTCACCATGCTCACTTTCCTCCATGGGAGTAATGTCTCAAACAGTCTACTCTAGGATCGTTCCCAGGAAGACCAGTAATAGTTTCCGATGCACATCTAGGGGCAATCTGTAATCTGTGGACCTTCAAAGCGTTGATGAAACACAGAAATTGCATCGGGGATGAATACAACAGTCACCATGCGCACTTTCCTCCATGGGAGTAATGGTTGAAACAGTATACGCTTTGATCGTTCCCAGGAAGACCGGTAGTAGTTTCCGATGCACATCTGGTGGCATTCTGTAATCTGTGGTCTATCAGAGTGTTGATGAAACACATTACTTGCATCGGGATTGAATACAACAGTCACCATCCACACTTTCCTCCATGGGAGTAATGTCTCAACCAGTCTACCCTTTGTACGTTCCCTGGAAGACCAGTGGTAGTTTCCGATGCACATCTGGTGGCATTCTGTAATCTGTGGACTATCAGAGTGTTGATGAAACACATAAATAGCATCGGGATTGAATACAAGAGTCACCATACGCACTTTCCTCCATGGGAGTAATGTCACAAACAGTCTACGCTTTGATGTTTCCCTGGAAGACCAGTAGTAGTTTCCGATGTACATCTGGTGGCATTCTGTAATCTGTGGACTATCAGAGTGTTGATGAAACACAGAAATTGCATCGGGATTGAATACAACAGTCAGCATACGCACTTTCCTCCATGGGAGTAATGTCTCCACCAGTCTACGCTTTGATCGTTGACTGGAAGACCAGCAGTAGTTTCAGATGCACATCTGGTGGCATTCTGTAATCTGTGGACTATCAGAGTGTTGATGAATCACAGAAATAGCATCGGGATTGAATACAACAGTCACCATGCGCACTTTCCTTCATGGGAGTATTGTCTGAAACAGTCCACGCTTTGATGGTGCCCTGGAAGGCCAGTAGTAGTTTCCAATGCACATCTGGTGGCATTCTGTAATCTGTGGACTATCAGAGTGTTGACGAAACACAGAAATTGCATCGGGATTGAATACAACAGTCACCATGCGCATTTTCCTCCACTTGAGTAATGTCTCAAACAGTCTACGCTGTGATCGTTCCCTGGAAGACCAGTAATAGTCTCCGATGCACATCTGGTGTCATTCTGTAATCTGTGGACTATCAGAGTGTTGATGAAACACATAAATTGCATCGGGATTGAATACAACAGGCACCATGCGCAATTTCCTCCATGGGGGTAATGTCTCAAACAGTCTACTCTAGGATCGTTCCCAGGAAGACCAGTAATAGTTTCCGATGCACATCTAGGAGCAATCTGTAATCTGTGGACCTTCAAAGCGTTGATGAAACACAGAAATTGCATCGGGGGTGAATACAACAGCCACAATCCGCACTTTCCTCAATGGGAGTAATGTCTGAAACAGTATACGCTTTGATCGTTCCCAGGAAGACCGGTAGTAGTTTCCGATACACATCTGGTGGCATTCTGTAATCTGTGGTCTATCAGAGTGTTGATGAAACACATTACTTGCATCGGGATTGAATACAACAGTCACCATCCACACTTTCCTCCATTGGAGTAATGCCTCAACCAGTCTACCCTTTGATCGTTCCCTGGAAGACCAGCAGTAGTTTCCGATGCACATCTGGTGGCATTCTGTAATCTGTGGACTATCAGAGTGTTGATGAAACAAATAAATAGCATCGGGATTGAATACAAGAGTCACCATACGCACTTTCCTCCATGGGAGTAATGTCTCAAACAGTCTACGCTTTGATGTTTCCCTGGAAGACCAGTAGTAGTTTCCTATGTACATCTGGCGGCATTCTGTAATCTGTGTAGTATCAGAGTGTTGATGAAACACAGAAATTGCATCGGGATTGAATACAACAGTCACCATGCGCACTTTCCTACATGGGTTTAATGTCTCAAACAGTCTACGCTTTGACCGTTCCCTGGAAGGCCAGTAATAGTTTCCGATGCACTTCTGGATGCATTCTGTAATCTGTGGACCTTCAAAGTGTTGATGAAACACAGATATTGCATCGGGATTGAATACAACAGTGACCATGCGCACTTTCCTCCATGGGAGTATATCTCAAACAGTCCACTCTTTGATCGTTCCCTGGAAGACCAGTAGTAGTTTCCGATGCACATCTAGGGGCAATCTGTAAGCTGTGGAATATCAGAGCGTCGATGAAACATAGAAATTGCTTCCGGATGCAATACAACAGTCACCAACCGCAACTTTCCTCCATGGGAGTAACGTCTGAAACAGTCTACGCTTTGATCGTTCCCAGGAAGACCAGTAGTAGTTTCCGATGCACATCTGGAGACAATCTGTAATCTGTGGACTATCAGAGTGTCGATGAAACACAGAAATTGCATCGGGATTGAATACAACAGTCACCATGCGCTCTTTCCTCCATGCTAGTAATGCCTCAAACAGTCTACGCTTTGATCGTTCCCTGGAAGACCAGTAGTAGTCTCCGATGCACATCAGGTGTCATTCTGTAATCTGTGGACTATCAGAGTGTTGATGAAACACATAAATTGCATCGGGATTGAATAGAACAGTCACCATTCGCACTTTCCGCCATGGGAGTAAGGTCTCAAATAGTCTACGCTTTGATGGTTCCCTGGAAGACCAGTAGTAGTATCCGATGCACATCTGGATGCATTTGGTAATCTGTGGACCTTCAAAATGTTGATGAAACACAGAAATTGCGTCGGGATTGAATACAACAGTTACCATGCGCACTTTCCTCCATAAAAGTAATGTCTCAAACAGTCTACGCTTTGACCGCTCCCAGGAAGACCACTAGTAGTTTCCGATGCACATCTGGTGGCATTCTGTAATCTGTGGACTACCTGAGTGTAGATGAAACACAGAAATTGCATAGGGATTGAATACAACAGTCACCATGCGCACTTTCCGACACGGGAGTAATGTCGCAAACAGTCTACGGTTTGATCGTTCCCTGGAAGACCAGTAGTAGATTTCGATGCACATCTGGTGGCATTCTGCAATCTGTGGACTATCAGAGTGTTGATGAAACACAAAAATTGCATCGGGATTAATACAACAGTCACCCTGCGCACTTTCCTACATGGTAGTAATGTCTCAAACAGTCTACGCTTTGACCGTTCCCTGGAAGGCCAGTAATAGTTTCCTATGCACTTCTGGATGCTTTCTGTAATCTGTGGACCTTCAAAGTGTTGATGAAACACAGATATTGCATCGGGATTGAATACAAAAGTCACCATGCGCACTTTCCTCTTTGGAAGTATGTCTCAAACAGTCTACGCTTTGATCGTTCCCAGGAAGACCCGTAGTAGTTTCCGATGCACATCTAGGGGCAATCTGTAATCTGTGGACTATCAGAGTGTTGATGAAACATCGAAATTGCATCGGGATGCAATACAACAGTCACCATCCGCACTTTAGTCCATGGGGGTAACGTCTGAAACAGTCTACGCTTTGATCCTTCCCAGGAAGACCAGTAGTAGTTTCCGATGCACATTTGGAGACAATCTGTAATCTGTGGACTATCAGAGTGTCGATGAAACACAGAAATTCCATCGGGATTGAATACAACAGTCACCATGCTCACTTTCCTCCATGGGAGTAATGTCTCAAACAGTCTACTCTAGGATCGTTCCCAGGAACACCAGTAGTAGTTTCCGATGCACATCTAGGCGCGATCTGTAATCTGTGGACCTTCAAAGCGTTGATGAAACACAGAAGTGCATCGGGGGTGAATACAACAGTCACAATCCGCACTTTCCTCAATGGGAGTAATGTCTGAAACAGTCTACGCTTTGATCGTTCCCAGGAAGACCGGTAGTAGTTTCAGATGCACATCTGGTGGCATTCTGTAATCTGTGGTCTATCAGAGTGTTGATGAAACACATTACTTGCATCGGGATTGAATACAACAGGCACCATCCGCACTTTCCTCTATGGGAGTAACGTCTTTAACAGTCTACGTTTTGATCGTTCCCTGCAAGTTGAGTAGTAGTTTCCGATACACTTCTGGTGGCATTCTGTAATCTGTGGACTGTCAGAGTGTTGATGAAACACAGAAATTGCATCGGGTTTGAATACAACAGTCACCATGCGCACTTTCATCCATGGGAGTAATGTCTGAGACAGTCTACTCTTTGATCGTTCCCAGGAAGACCAGTAGTAGTTTCCGATGCACATCTGGAGACAATCTGTAATCTAAGGATTATCAGAGTGTCGATGAAACACAGAAATTGCATCGGGTTTCAATACAACAGTCACCATGCGCACTTTCCTCCATGGGAGTAATGTCTCAAACAGTCTACGCTTTGATCGTTCCCAGCAAGTTGAGTAGTAGTTTCCGATACACGTCTGGTGGCATTCTGTAATCTGTGGACTATTAGAGTGTTGATGAAACACAGAAATTGCATCGGGATTGAATACAACAGTCACCATGCGCACTTTCCTCCATGGGAGTAAAGTCTCAAACTGTCTACGCTTTGATCGTTCCCAGGAAGACCAGTAGTAGTATCCGATGCACATCTGGTGTCGTTCTGTAATCTGTCGACTTTCAGAGAGTTGATGAAACACAGAAATTACATCGGGATTGAATACAACAGTCACCATGCGCACTTTCCTCCATGGGAGTAATGTCTCAAACAGTCTACTCTAGGATCGTTCCCAGGAAGACCAGTAGTAGTTTCCGATGCACATCTAGGGGCAATCTGTAATCTGTGGACCTTCAAAGCGTTGATGAAACACAGAAGTGCATCGGGGGTGAATACAACAGTCACAATCCGCACTTTCCTCAATGGGAGTAATGTCTGAAACAGTCTACGCTTTGATCGTTCCCAGGTAGACCGGTAGTAGTTTCCGATGCACATCTGGTGGCATTCTGTAATCTGTGGACTATCAGAGTGTTGATGAAACACATAAATAGCATCGGGATAGAATACAAGAGTCACCATGCGCACTTGCCTCCATGGGAGTAATGTCTCAAACAGTCTACGATTTGATGTTTCCCTGGAAGACCAGTAGTAGTTTCCGATGTACATCTGGTGGCATTCTGTAATCTGTGGACTATCAGAGTGTTGATGAAACACATTACTTGCATCGGGATTGAATACAACAAGCACCATCCGCACTTTCCTCTACGGGTGTAATGTCTGAAACAGTCTACCATTTGATCGTACCCTGCAAGTTGAGTAGTAGTATCCGATACACTTCTGGTGGCATTCTGTAATCTGTGGACTGGCACAGTGTTGATGAAACACAGAAATTGCATCGGGTTTGAATACAACAGTCACCATGCGCACTTTCATCCATGGAAGTAATGTCTCAAACAGTGTACGCTTTGATCGTTCCCGGTAAGACCAGTAGTAGTTTCCGATGCACATCTGTGGGCATTCTGTAATCTGTAGACTTTCTGAGTGTTGATGAAACACAGAAATTGCATCGGGATTGAATACAACAATCACCATCCACTCTTTCCTCCATGGGAGTAATGTCTCAACCAGTCTATCCTTTGATCGTTCCCTGGAAGACCAGTAGTAGTTTCCGATGCACATCTGGTGGCATTCTGTAATCTGTGGACTATCAGAGTGTTGATGAAACACATAAATAGCATCGGGATAGAATACAAGAGTCACCATGCGCACTTGCCTCCATGGGAGTAATGTCTCAAACAGTCTACGCTTTGATGTTTCCCTGGAAGTCCAGTAGTAGTTTCCGATGTACGTCTGATGGCATTCTGTAATCTGTGGACTATCAGAGTGTTGATGAAACACAAAAATTGCATCGGGATTGAATACAACAGTCACCCTGCGCACTTTCCTACATGGAAGTAATGTCTCAAACAGTCTACGCTTTGACCGTTCCCTGGATAGCCAGTAATAGTTTCCGATGCACTTCTGGATGCATTCTGTAATCTGTGGACCTTCAAAGTGTTGATGAAACACAGATATTGCAAAGGTATTGAATACTACAGTCACCATGCGCACTTTCCTCCATAAAAGTAATGTCTCACACAGTCTACAATTTGACCGCTCCCTGGAAGACCACTACTAGTTTCCGATGCACATCTGGTGGCATTCTGTAATCTGTGGATTATGAGAGTGTTGATGAAACACAGAAATTGCATCGGGATTGAATACAACAGTCACCATGTGCACTTTCCTCCATGGGAGTAATGTTTCAAACGGTCTACGCTTTGATCGTTCCCTGGAAGACCAGTAGTAGTTTCCGATGCACATCTGGTGGCATTCTGTAATCTGTCGACTATCAGAGTGTTGATGAAACACAGAAATTGCATCGGGATTGAATACAACAGTCACCATGCGCACTTTCCTCCATGGGAGTAATGTCTCAAACAGTCTACTTTAGGATCGTTCCCAGGAAGACCAGTAATAGTTTCCGATGCACATCTAGGGGCAATCTGTAATCTGTGGACCTTCAAAGCGTTGATGAAACACAGAAATTGCATCCGGGATGAATACAACAGTCACCATGCGCACTTTCCTCCATGGGAGTAATGTCTGAAACAGTATACGCTTTGATCGTTCCCAGGAAGACCGGTAGTAGTTTCCGATGCACATCTGGTGGCATTCTGTAATCTGTGGTCTATCAGAGTGTTGATGAAACACATTACTTGCATCGGGATTGAATACAACAGTCACCATCCACACTTTCCTCCATGGGAGTAATGTCTCAACCAGTCTACCCTTTGATCGTTCCCTGGAAGACCAGTGGTAGTTTCCAATGCACATCTGGTGGCATTCTGTAATCTGTGGACTATCAGAGTGTTGAAGAAACACATAAATAGCATCGGGGTTGAATACAAGAGTCACCATACGCACTTTCCTCCATGGGAGTAATGTCTCAAACAGTCTACGCTTTGATGTTTCCCTGGAAGACCAGTAGTAGTTTCCGATGTACATCTGGTGGCATTCTGTAATCTGTGGACTATCAGAGTGTTGATGAAACACAGAAATTGCATCGGGATTGAATACAACAGTCAGCATGCGCACTTTCCTCCATGGGAGTAATGTCTCCACCAGTCTACGCTTTGATCGTTGACTGGAAGACCAGCAGTAGTTTCAGATGCACATATGGTGGTATTCTGTAATCTGTGGACTATCAGAGTGTTGATGAATCACAGAAATAGCATCGGGATTGAATACAACAGTCACCATGCGCACTTTCCTTCATGGGAGTATTGTCTGAAACAGTCCACGCTTTGATGGTGCCCTGGAAGGCCTGTAGTAGTTTCCAATGCACATCTGGTGGCATTCTGTAATCTGTGGACTATCAGAGTGTTGACGAAACACAGAAATTGCATCGGGATTGAATACAACAGTCACCATGCGCATTTTCCTCCATTTGAGTAATGTCTCAAACAGTCTACGCTGTGATCGTTCCCTGGAAGACCAGTAGTAGTCTCCGATGCACATCTGGTGTCATTCTGTAATCTGTGGACTATCAGAGTGTTGATGAAACACATAAATTGCATCGGGATTGAATACAACAGTCACCATGCGCAATTTCCTCCATGGGGGTAATGTCTCAAACAGTCTACTCTAGGATCGTTCCCAGGAAGACCAGTAATAGTTTCCGATGCACATCTAGGGGCAATCTGTAATCTGTGGACCTTCAAAGCGTTGATGAAACACAGAAATTGCATCGGGGGTGAATACAACAGCCACAATCAGCACTTTCCTCAATGGGAGTAATGTCTGAAACAGTATACGCTTTGATCGTTCCCAGGAAGACCGGTAGTAGTTTCCGATACACATCTGGTGGCATTCTGTAATCTGTGGTCTATCAGAGTGTTGATGAAACACATTACTTGCATCGGGATTGAATACAACAGTCACCATCCACACTTTCCTCCATTGGAGTAATGTCTCAACCCGTCTACCCTTTGATCGTTCTCTGGAAGACCAGCAGTAGTTTCCGATGCACATCTGGTGGCATTCTGTAATCTGTGGACTATCAGAGTGTTGATGAAACACATAAATAGCATCGGGATTGAATACAAGAGTCACCATACGCACTTTCCTCCATGGGAGTAATGTCTCAAACAGTCTACGCTTTGATGTTTCCCTGGAAGACCAGTAGTAGTTTCCGATGTACATCTGGCGGCATTCTGTAATCTGTGTAGTATCAGAGTGTTGATGAAACACAGAAATTGCATCGGGATTGAATACAACAGACACCATGCGCACTTTCCTACATGGGGGTAATGTCTCAAACAGTCTACGCTTTGACCGTTCCCTGGAATGCCAGTAATAGTTTCCGATGCACTTCTGGATGCATTCTGTAATCTGTGGACCTTCAAAGTGTTGATGAAACACAGATATTGCATCGGGATTGAATACAACACTGACCATGCGCACTTTCCTCCATGGGAGTATATCTCAAACAGTCCACTCTTTGATCGTTCCCTGGAAGACCAGTAGTAGTTTCCGATGCACATCTAGGGGCAATCTGTAAGCTGTGGAATATCAGAGCGTCGATGAAACATAGAAATTGCTTCCGGATGCAATACAACAGTCACCAACCGCAACTTTCCTCCATGGGAGTAACGTCTGAAACAGTCTACGCTTTGATCGTTCCCAGGAAGACCAGTAGTAGTTTCCGATGCACATCTGGAGACAATCTGTAATCTGTGGACTATCAGAGTGTCGATGAAACACAGAAATTGCATCGGGATTGAATACAACAGTCACCATGCGCTCTTTCCTCCATGCTAGTAATGCCTCAAACAGTCTACGCTTTGATCGTTCCCTGGAAGACCAGTAGTAGTCTCCGATGCACATCAGGTGTCATTCTGTAACCTGTGGACTATCAGAGTGTTGATGAAACACATAAATTGCATCGGGATTGAATAGAACAGTCACCATTCGCACTTTCCGCCATGGGAGTAAGGTCTCAAATAGTCTACGCTTTGATGGTTCCCTGGAAGACCAGTAGTAGTATCCGATGCACATCTGGATGCATTTGGTAATCTGTGGACCTTCAAAATGTTGATGAAACACAGAAATTGCGTCGGGATTGAATACAACAGTTACCATGCGCACTTTCCTCCATAAAAGTAATGTCTCAAACAGTCTACGCTTTGACCGCTCCCAGGAAGACCACTAGTAGTTTCCGATGCACATCTGGTGGCATTCTGTAATCTGTGGACTACCAGAGTGTAGATGAAACACAGAAATTGCATAGGGATTGAATACAACAGTCACCATGCGCACTTTCCGACACGGGAGTAATGTCGCAAACAGTCTACGCTTTGATCGTTCCCTGGAAGACCAGTAGTAGATTTCGATGCACATCTGGTGGCATTCTGCAATCTGTGGACTATCAGAGTGTTGATGAAACACAAAAATTGCATCGGGATTGAATACAACAGTCACCCTGCGCACTTTCCTACATGGTAGTAATGTCTCAAACAGTCTACGCTTTGACCGTTCCCTGGAAGGCCAGTAATAGTTTCCTATGCACTTCTGGATGCTTTCTGTAATCTGTGGACCTTCAAAGTGTTGATGAAACACAGATATTGCATCGGGATTGAATACAACAGTCACCATGCGCACTTTCCTCTTTGGAAGTATGTCTCAAACAGTCTACGCTTTGATCGTTCCCAGGAAGACCCGTAGTAGTTTCCGATGCACACCTAGGGGCAATCTGTAATCTGTGGACTATCAGAGTGTTGATGAAACATAGAAATTGCATCGGGATGCAATACAACAGTCACCATCCGCACTTTAGTCCATGGGAGTAACGTCTGAAACAGTCTACGCTTTGATTCTTCCCAGGAAGACCAGTAGTAGTTTCCGATGCACATTTGGAGACAATCTGTAATCTGTGGACTATCAGAGTGTCGATGAAACACAGAAATTCCATCGGGATTGAATACAACAGTCACCATGCGCACTTTCCTCCATGGGAGTAATGTCTCAAACAGTCTACTCTAGGATCGTTCCCAGGAAGACCAGTAGTAGTTTCCGATGCACATCTAGGCGCGATCTGTAATCTGTGGACCTTCAAAGCGTTGATGAAACACAGAAGTGCATCGGGGGTGAATACAACAGTCACAATCCGCACTTTCCTCAATGGGAGTAATGTCTGAAACAGTCTACGCTTTGATCGTTCCCAGGAAGACCGGTAGTAGTTTCAGATGCACATCTGGTGGCAGTCTGTAATCTGTGGTCTATCAGAGTGTTGATGAAACACATTACTTGCATCGGGATTGAATACAACAGGCACCATCCGCACTTTCATCTATGGGAGCAACGTCTTTAACAGTCTACGTTTTGATCGTTCCCTGCAAGTTGAGTAGTAGTTTCCGATACACTTCTGGTGGCATTCTGTAATCTGTGGACTGTCAGAGTGTTGATGAAACACAGAAATTGCATCGGGTTTGAATACAACAGTCACCATGCGCACTTTCATCCACGGGAGTAATGTCTGAGACAGTCTACTCTTTGATCGTTCCCAGGAAGACCAGTAGTAGTTTCCGATGCACATCTGGAGACAATCTGTAATCTAAGGATTATCAGAGTGTCGATGAAACACAGAAATTGCATCGGGTTTGAATACAACAGTCACCATGCGCACTTTCCTCCATGGGAGTAATGTCTCAAACAGTCTACGCTTTGATCGTTCCCAGCAAGTTGAGTAGTAGTTTCCGATACACGTCTGGTGGCATTCTGTAATCTGTGGACTATTAGAGTGTTGATGAAACACAGAAATTGCATCGGGATTGAATACAACAGTCACCATGCGCACTTTCCTCCATGGGAGTAAAGTCTCAAACTGTCTACGCTTTGATCGTTCCCAGGAAGACCAGTAGTAGTATCCGATGCACATCTGGTGTCATTCTGTAATCTGTCGACTTTCAGAGAGTTGATGAAACACAGAAATTACATCGGGATTGAATACAACAGTCACCATGCGCACTTTCCTCCATGGGAGTAATGTCTCAAACAGTCTACTCTAGGATCGTTCCCAGGAAGACCAGTAGTAGTTTCCGATGCACATCTAGGGGCAATCTGTAATCTGTGGACCTTCAAAGCGTTGATGAAACACAGAAGTGCATCGGGGGTGAATACAACAGTCACAATCCGCACTTTCCTCAATGGGAGTAATGTCTGAAACAGTCTACGCTTTGATCGTTCCCAGGTAGACCGGTAGTAGTTTCCGATGCACATCTGGTGGCATTCTGTAATCTGTGGACTATCAGAGTGTTGATGAAACACATAAATAGCATCGGGATAGAATACAAGAGTCACCATGCGCACTTGCCTCCATGGGAGTAATGTCTCAAACAGTCTACGATTTGATGTTTCCCTGGAAGACCAGTAGTAGTTTCCGATGTACATCTGGTGGCATTCTGTAATCTGTGGACTATCAGAGTGTTGATGAAACACATTACTTGCATCGGGATTGAATACAACAAGCACCATCCGCACTTTCCTCTACGGGTTTAATGTCTGAAACAGTCTACCATTTGATCGTACCCTGCAAGTTGAGTAGTAGTTTCCGATACACTTCTGGTGGCATTCTGTAATCTGTGGACTGGCACAGTGTTGATGAAACACAGATATTGCATCGGGTTTGAATACAACAGTCACCATGCGCACTTTCATCCATGGAAGTAATGTCTCAAACAGTCTACGCTTTGATCGTTCCCGGTAAGACCAGTAGTAGTTTCCGATGCACATCTGTGGGCATTCTGTAATCTGTGGACTTTCTGAGTGTTGATGAAACACAGAAATTGCATCGGGATTGAATACAACAATCACCATCCACTCTTTCCTCCATGGGAGTAATGTCTCAACCAGTCTACCCTTTGATCGTTCCCTGGAAGACCAGTAGTAGTTTCCGATGCACATCTGGTGGCATTCTGTAATCTGTGGACTATCAGAGTGTTGATGAAACACATAAATAGCATCGGGATAGAATACAAGAGTCACCATGCGCACTTGCCTCCATGGGAGTAATGTCTCAAACAGTCTACGCTTTGATGTTTCCCTGGAAGTCCAGTAGTAGTTTCCGATGTACGTCTGGTGGCATTCTGTAATCTGTGGACTATCAGAGTGTTGATGAAACACAAAAATTGCATCGGGATTGAATACAACAGTCACCCTGCGCACTTTCCTACATGGGAGTAATGTCTCAAACAGTCTACGCTTTGACCGTTCCCTGGATAGCCAGTAATAGTTTCCGATGCACTTCTGGATGCATTCTGTAATCTGTGGACCTTCAAAGTGTTGATGAAACACAGATATTGCATCGGGATTGAATACAACAGTCAGCATGCGCACTTTCCTCCATGGGAGTATGTCTCAAACAGTCTACGCTTTGATCGTTCCCTGGAAGACCAGTAGTAGTCTCCGATGCACATCAGGTGGCATTCTGTAATCTGTGGACTATCAGAGTGTTGATGAAACACAGAAATTGCATCGGGATTGAATACAACAGTCACCATGCGCTCTTTCCTCCACAGGACTAATGTCTCAAACAGTCTACGATTTGATCGTTCCCTGGAAGACCAGTAGTAGTTTCCGATGCACATCGGGATGCATTTGGTAATCTGTGGACCTTCAAAGTGTTGATGAAACACAGAAATTGCAAAGGTATTGAATACAACAGTCACCATGGGCACTTTCCTCCATAAAAGTAATGTCTCACACAGTCTACACTTTGACCGCTCCCTGGAAGACCACTACTAGTTTCCGATGCACATCTGGTGGCATTCTGTAATCTGTGGACTATCAGAGTGTAGATGAAACACAGAAATTGCATAGGGATTGAATACAACAGTCATCATGGGCATTTTCCTCCGATTGAGTAATGTCTCAAACAGTCTATGCTTTGATCTTTCCCTGGAAGACCAGTAGTAGTTTCCGATGCACATCTGGTTGCATTCTGTAATCTGTGGACTATCAGAGTGTTGATGAAACATAGAAATAGCATCGGGATTGAATACAACCGTCACCATGCGCACTTTCCGACACGGGAGTAATGTCGCAAACAGTCTACGCTTTGATCGTTCCCTGGAAGACCAGTAGTAGTTTCCGATGCACATCTGGTTGCATTCTGTAATCTGTGGACTATCAGAGTGTTGATGAAACATAGAAATAGCATCGGGATTGAATACAACAGTCACCATGCGCACTTTCCTTCATGGGAGTAATGTCTGAAACAGTCCACGATTTGATGGTGCCCTGGAAGGCCAGTAGTAGTTTCCAATGCACATCTGGTGGCATTCTGTAATCTGTGGACTGTCAGAGTGTTGACGAAACACAGAAATTACATCGGGATTGAATACAACAGTCATCATGGGCATTTTCCTCCGATTGAGTAATGTCTCAAACAGTCTATGCTTTGATCTTTCCCTGGAAGACCAGTAGTAGTTTCCGATGCACATCAGGTAACATTCTGTAATCTGTGGACTATCAGAGTGTTGATGAAACACAGAAATTACATCGGGATTGAATACAACAGTCACCATCCGCACTTTACTTCATGGGAGTAATGTCTGAAACAGTCCACGCTTTGATCGTGCCCTGGAAGACCAGTAGTAGTTTCCGATGCACATCTGGTGGCATTCGGTAATCTGTGGACTATCAGAGTGTTGATGAAACACAGAAGCAGCATCGGGATTGAATACAAGAGTCACCATGCGCACTTTCCTCCATGGGAGTAATGTCTCAAAAAGTCTACGCCTTGATGTTCCCCTGGAAGACCAGTAGTAGTTTCCGATGCACATCTGGTGGCGTTCTGTAATCTGTGGACTATCAGAGTGTTGATGAAACACAGATATTGCATCGGGATTGAATACAACAGTCACCATGCGCACTTTCCTCCATGGGAGTATGTCTCAAACAGTCTACGTTTTGATCGTTCCCTGGAAGGCCAGTCATAGTTTCCGATGCACATCTGGAGGCATTCTGTTATCTGTATACCTTCAAAGTGTAGATGAAACACAGAAATGGCATCGAGTTGAATACAACAGTCACCATCCGCACTTTCCTCCATGGGAGTAATGTCTCAAACAGTCTACGCTTTGATCGTTCACAGGAAGGCCAGTACTAGTTTCCGATGCAAATCTAGGGGCAATCTGTAATCTGTGGACTATCAGAGTGCTGATGAAACATAGAAATTGCATCGGGATGCAATACAACAGTCACCATCCGCACTTTCCTCAATGGGAGTAACGTCTGGAACAATCTACGCTTAGATCGTTCCCAGGAAGACCAGTAGAAGTTTCCGATGCACATCTGGAGACAATCTGTAATCTGTGGACTATCAGAGTGTCGATGAAACACAGAAATTGCATCGGGATTGAATACAACAGTCACCATGCGCACTTTCCTCCATAGGAGTAATGTCTCAAACAGTCTACGCTTTGATCGTTCCCTGGAAGACCAGTAGTAGTCTCCGATGCACATCTGGTGTCATTCTGTAATCTGTGGACTATCAGGGTGTTGATGAAACATATAAATTGCATCGGGGTTGAATACAACAGTCACCATGCGCACTTTCCTCCATGGGATTAATGTCTGAAACAGTCCACTCTTTGATCGTTCCCTGGAAGACCAGTAGTAGTTTCCGATGCACATCTGGTGGCATTCTGTAATCTGCGGACTATCAGAGTGATGGCGAAACACAGAAATTTCATCGGGATTGAATACAACAGTCACCATGCGCACTTTCCTACATAGGAGTAATCTCTCAAACAGTCTACGCTTTGATCGTTCCCTGGAAGACCAGTAGTAGTTTCCTATGCACATCTGGTGGCATTCTGTAATCTGTGGACTATGGAAGTGTTGATGAAACACAGAAATTGCATCGGGATTGAATACAACAGTCACCCTGCGCACTTTCCTACATGGGAGTAATGTCTCAAACAGTCTACGCTTTGACCGTTACCTGGATAGCCAGTAATAGTTCCCGATGCACTTCTGGATGCATTCTGTAATCTGTGGACCTTAAAAGTGTTGATGAAACACAGATATTGCATCGGGATTGAATACAACAGTCACCATGCGCACTTTCCTCCATGGGAGTAATGTCTCAAAAAGTCTACGCCTTAATGTTCCCCTGGAAGACCAGTAGTAGTTTCCGATGCACATCTGGTGGCGTTCTGTAATCTGTGGACTATCAGAGTGTTGATGAAACACAGATATTGCTTCGGGATTGAATACAAGTCACCATGCGCACTTTCCTCCATGGGAGTATGTCTCAAACAGTCTACGCTTTGATCATTCCCTGGAAGGCCAGTCATAGTTTCCGATGCACATCTGGAGGCATTCTGTAATCTGTGGACCTTCAAAGTGTAGATGAAACACAGAAATGGCATCGAGTTGAATACAACAGTCACCATCCGCACTTTCCTCCATGGGAGTAATGTCTCAAACAGTCTACGCTTTGATCGTTCACAGGAAGACCAGTACTAGTTTCCGATGCACATCTAGGGGCAATCTGTAATCGGTGGACTATCAGAGTGCTGATGAAACATAGAAATTGCATCGGGATGCAATACAACAGTCACCATCCGCACTTTCCCCAATGGAAGTAACGTCTGAAACAGTCTACGCTTTGATCGTTCCCAGGAAGACCAGTAGAAATTTCCGATGCACATCTGGAGACAATCTGTAATCTGTGGACTATCAGAGTGTCGATGAAACACAGAAATTGCATCGGGATTGAATACAACAGTCACCATGCGCACTTTCCTCCATAGGGGTAATGTCTGAAACAGTCTACGCTTTGATCGTTCCCAGGTAGACCGGTAGTAGTTTCCGATGCACATCTGGTGGCATTCTGTAATCTGTGGACTATCAGAGTGTTGATGAAACACATAAATAGCATCGGGATAGAATACAAGAGTCACCATGCGCACTTGCCTCCATGGGAGTAATGTCTCAAACAGTCTACGATTTGATGTTTCCCTGGAAGACCAGTAGTAGTTTCCGATGTACATCTGGTGGCATTCTGTAATCTGTGGACTATCAGAGTGTTGATGAAACACATTACTTGCATCGGGATTGAATACAACAAGCACCATCCGCACTTTCCTCTACGGGTGTAATGTCTGAAACAGTCTACCATTTGATCGTACCCTGCAAGTTGAGTAGTAGTTTCCGATACACTTCTGGTGGCATTCTGTAATCTGTGGACTGGCACAGTGTTGATGAAACACAGATATTGCATCGGGTTTGAATACAACAGTCACCATGCGCACTTTCATCCATGGAAGTAATGTCTCAAACAGTCTACGCTTTGATCGTTCCCGGTAAGACCAGTAGTAGTTTCCGATGCACATCTGTGGGCATTCTGTAATCTGTGGACTTTCTGAGTGTTGATGAAACACAGAAATTGCATCGGGATCGAATACAACAATCACCATCCACTCTTTCCTCCATGGGAGTAATGTCTCAACCAGTCTACCCTTTGATCGTTCCCTGGAAGACCAGTAGTAGTTTCCGATGCACATCTGGTGGCATTCTGTAATCTGTGGACTATCAGAGTGTTGATGAAACACATAAATAGCATCGGGATAGAATACAAGAGTCACCATGCGCACTTGCCTCCATGGGAGTAATGTCTCAAACAGTCTACGCTTTGATGTTTCCCTGGAAGTCCAGTAGTAGTTTCCGATGTACGTCTGGTGGCATTCTGTAATCTGTGGACTATCAGAGTGTTGATGAAACACAAAAATTGCATCGGGATTGAATACAACAGTCACCCTGCGCACTTTCCTACATGGGAGTAATGTCTCAAACAGTCTACGCTTTGACCGTTCCCTGGATAGCCAGTAATAGTTTCCGATGCACTTCTGGATGCATTCTGTAATCTGTGGACCTTCAAAGTGTTGATGAAACACAGATATTGCATCGGGATTGAATACAACAGTCAGCATGCGCACTTTCCTCCATGGGAGTATGTCTCAAACAGTCTACGCTTTGATCGTTCCCTGGAAGACCAGTAGTAGTCTCCGATGCACATCAGGTGGCATTCTGTAATCTGTGGACTATCAGAGTGTTGATGAAACATAGAAATTGCATCGGGATTGAATACAACAGTCACCATGCGCTCTTTCCTCCACAGGACTAATGTCTCAAACAGTCTACGATTTGATCGTTCCCTGGAAGACCAGTAGTAGTTTCCGATGCACATCGGGATGCATTTGGTAATCTGTGGACCTTCAAAGTGTTGATGAAACACAGAAATTGCAAAGGTATTGAATACAACAGTCACCATGGGCACTTTCCTCCATAAAAGTAATGTCTCACACAGTCTACACTTTGACCGCTCCCTGGAAGACCACTACTAGTTTCCGATGCACATCTGGTGGCATTCTGTAATCTGTGGACTATCAGAGTGTAGATGAAACACAGAAATTGCATAGGGATTGAATACAACAGACATCATGGGCATTTTCCTCCGATTGAGTAATGTCTCAAACAGTCTATGCTTTGATCTTTCCCTGGAAGACCAGTAGTAGTTTCCGATGCACATCTGGTTGCATTCTGTAATCTGTGGACTATCAGAGTGTTGATGAAACATAGAAATAGCATCGGGATTGAATACAACCGTCACCATGCGCACTTTCCGACACGGGAGTAATGTCGCAAACAGTCTACGCTTTGATCGTTCCCTGGAAGACCAGTAGTAGTTTCCGATGCACATCTGGTTGCATTCTGTAATCTGTGGACTATCAGAGTGTTGATGAAACATAGAAATAGCATCGGGATTGAATACAACAGTCACCATGCGCACTTTCCTTCATGGGAGTAATGTCTGAAACAGTCCACGATTTGATGGTGCCCTGGAAGGCCAGTAGTAGTTTCCAATGCACATCTAGTGGCATTCTGTAATCTGTGGACTGTCAGAGTGTTGACGAAACACAGAAATTACATCGGGATTGAATACAACAGTCATCATGGGCATTTTCCTCCGATTGAGTAATGTCTCAAACAGTCTATGCTTTGATCTTTCCCTGGAAGACCAGTTATAGTTTCCGATGCACATCTGGTAACATTCTGTAATCTGTGGACTATCAGAGTGTTGATGAAACACAGAAATTACATCGGGATTGAATACAACAGTCACCATCCGCACTTTACTTCATGGGAGTAATGTCTGAAACAGTCCACGCTTTGATCGTGCCCTGGAAGACCAGTAGTAGTTTCCGATGCACATCTGGTGGCATTCGGTAATCTGTGGACTATCAGAGTGTTGATGAAACACAGAAGCAGCATCGGGATTGAATACAAGAGTCACCATGCGCACTTTCCTCCATGGGAGTAATGTCTCAAAAAGTCTACGCCTTGATGTTCCCCTGGAAGACCAGTAGTAGTTTCCGATGCACATCTGGTGGCGTTCTGTAATCTGTGGACTATCAGAGTGTTGATGAAACACAGATATTGCATCGGGATTGAATACAACAGTCACCATGCGCACTTTCCTCCATGGGAGTATGTCTCAAACAGTCTACGCTTTGATCGTTCCCTGGAAGGCCAGTCATAGTTTCCGATGCACATCTGGAGGCATTCTGTAATCTGTATACCTTCAAAGTGTAGATGAAACACAGAAATGGCATCGAGTTGAATACAACAGTCACCATCCGCACTTTCCTCCATGGGAGTAATGTCTCAAACAGTCTACGCTTTGATCGTTCACAGGAAGGCCAGTACTAGTTTCCGATGCAAATCTAGGGGCAATCTGTAATCTGTGGACTATCAGAGTGCTGATGAAACATAGAAATTGCATCGGGATGCAATACAACAGTCACCATCCGCACTTTCCTCAATGGGAGTAACGTCTGGAACAATCTACGCTTAGATCGTTCCCAGGAAGACCAGTAGTAGTGTCCGATGCACATCTGGTGTCATTCTGTAATCTGTGGACTATCAGAGTGTTGATGAAACATATAAATTGCATCGGGGTTGAATACAACATTTACCATGTGCACTTTCCTCCATGGGAGTAATGTCTGAAACAGTCCACTCTTTGATCGTTCCCTGGAAGACCAGTAGTAGTTTCCGATGCACATCTGGTGGCATTCTGTAATCTGCGGACTATCAGAGTGTTGGCGAAGCACAGAAATTTCATCGGGATTGAATACAACAGTCACCATGCGCACTTTCCTACATAGGAGTAATCTCTCAAACAGTCTACGCTTTGATCGTTCCCTGGAAGACCAGTAGTAGTTTCCTATGCACATCTGGTGGCATTCTGTAATCTGTGGACTATGGAAGTATTGATGAAACACAGAAATTGCATACGGATTGAATACAACAGTCACCATGCGCACTTTCCTCCATGGGAGTAATGTCTCAAACTGTCTACGCTTTGATCGTGCACTGGAAGACCAGTAGTAGTTTCCGATGCACATCTGGTGGCATTCTGTAATCTGTCGACTATCAGAGTGTTGATGAAACACAGAAATTGCATCGGGATTTAATACAACAGTCACCATGCGCACTTTCCTCCATGGGAGTAATGTCTCAAACAGTCCACGCTTTGATCGTGCCCTGGAAGACCAGTAGTAGTTTCCGATGCACATCTGGTGGCATTCTGTAATCAGTGGACTATCAGAGTGTTGATGAAACACAGAAGCAGCATCAGGATTGACTACAAGAGTCACCATGCGCACTTTCCTCCATGGGAGTAATGTCTCAAAAAGTCTACGCCTTGATGTTCCCCTGGAAGACCAGTAGTAGTTTCCGATGCACATCTGGTGGCGTTCTGTAATCTGTGGACTATCAGAGTGTTGATGAAACACAGATATTGCATCGGGATTGAATACAACAGTCACCATGCGCACTTTCCTCCATGGGAGTATGTCTCAAACAGTCTACGCTTTGATCGTTCCCTGGAAGGCCAGTCATAGTTTCCGATGCACATCTGGAGGCATTCTGTAATCTGTGGACCTTCAAAGTGTAGATGAAACACAGAAATGGCATCGAGTTGAATACAACAGTCACCATCCGCACTTTCCTCCATGGGAGTAATGTCTCAAACAGTCTACGCTTTGATCGTTCACAGGAAGGCCAGTACTAGTTTCCGATGGACAACTAGGGGCAATCTGTAATCTGTGGACTATCAGTGTGCTGATGAAACATAGAAATTGCATCGGGATGCAATACAACAGTCACCATCCGTACTTTCCCCAATGGGAGTAACGTCTGGAACAATCTACGCTTAGATCGTTCCCAGGAAGACCAGTAGAAGTTTCCGATGCACATCTGGAGACAATCTGTAATCTGTGGACTATCAGAGTGTCGATGAAACACAGAAATTGTATCGGGATTGAATACAACAGTCACCATGCGCACTTTCCTCCATAGGAGTAATGTCTCAAACAGTCTACGCTTTGATCGTTCCCTGGAAGACCAGTAGTAGTCTCCGATGCACATCTGGTGTCATTCTGTAATCTGTGGACTATCAGAGTGTTGATGGAACATATAAATTGCATCGGGGTTGAATACAACAGTCGCCATGCCCAATTTCCTCCATGGGAGTAATGTCTGAAACAGTCCACTCTTTGATCGTTCCCTGGAAGACCAGTAGTAGTTTCCGATGCACATCTGGTGGCATTCTGTAATCTGCGGACTATCAGAATGTTGGCGAAACACAGAAATTTCATCGGGATTGAATACAACAGTCACCATGCGCAGTTTCCTACATAGGAGTAATCTCTCAAACAGTCTACGCTTTGTCCGTTCCCTGGAAGACCAGTAGTAGTTTCCTATGCACATCTGGTGGCATTCTGTAATCTGTGGACTATGGAGGTGTTGATGAAACACAGAAATTGCATCGGGATTGAATACAACAGTCACCATGCGCACTTTCCTCCATGGGAGTAATGTCTCAAACAGTCTACTCTAGGATCGTTCCCAGGAAGACCAGTAGTAGTTTCCGATGCACATCTAGGGGCAATCTGTAATCTGTGGACCTTCAAATCGTTGATGAAACACAGAAATTGCATCGGGGGTGAATACAACAGTCACAATCCGCACTTTCCTCAATGGGAGTAATGTCTGAAACAGTCTACGCTTTGATCGTTCCCAGTAAGACCGGTAGTAGTTTCCGATGCACATCTGGTGGCATTCTGTAATCTGTGGTCTATCAGAGTGTTGATGAAACACATTACTTGCATCGGCATTGAATACAACAGGCACCATCCGCACTTTCCTCAATGGGAGTAAAGTCTGAAACAGTCTACGCTTTGATCGTTCCCAGCAAGTTGAGTAGTAGTTTCCGATACACATCTGGTGGCATTCTGTAATCTGTGGACTGTCAGAGTGTTGATGAAACACAGAAATTACATCGGGATTGGATACAACAGTCACCATCCGCACTTTACTTCATGGGAGTAATGTCTGAAACTGTCCACGCTTTGATCGTGCCCTGGAAGACCATTAGTAGTTTCCGATGCACATCTGGTGGCATTCTGTAATCTGTGGACTATCAGAGTGTTGATGAAACACATTACTTGCATCGGCATTGAATACAACAGGCACCATCCGCACTTTCATCTATGGGAGTAAAGTCTGAAACAGTCTACGCATTGATCGTTCCCAGCAAGTTGAGTAGTAGTTTCCGATACACATCTGGTGGCATTCTGTAATCTGTGGACTGTCAGAGTGTTGATAAAACACAGAAATTGCATCGGGTTTGAATACAACAGTCACCATGCGCACTTTCATCCATGTGAGTAATGTCTCAAAGAGTCTACGCTTTGATCGTTCCCTGGAAGACCAGTAGTAGTTTCCGATGCACATCTGTAGGCATTCTGTAATCTGTGGACTCTCTGAGTGTTGATGAAACACAGAAATTGCATCGGGATTGAATACAACAGTCACCATGCGCACTTCCCTACATGGGAGTAATGTCTCAAACAGTCTACGCTTTGACCGTTCGCTGGAAGGCCAGTAATAGTTTCCGATGCACTTCTGGATGCATTCTGTAATCTGTGGACCTTCAAAGTGTTGATGAAACACAGATATTGCATCGGGATTGAATACAACAGTCACCATGCGCACTTTCCTCCATGGGAGTATGTCTCAAACAGTCTACGCTTTGACCGTTCGCTGGAAGGCCAGTAATAGTTTCCGACGCACTTCTGGATGCATTCTGTAATCTGTGGACCTTCAAAGTGTTGATGAAACACAGATATTGCATCGGGATTGAATACAACAGTCACCATGCGCACTTTCCTCCATGGGAGTATGTCTCAAACATTCTACGCTTTGATCGTTCCCTGGAAGACCAGTAGTAGTCTCCGATGCACATCTGGTGACATTCTGTAATCTGTTTACTATCAGAGTGTTGATGAAACGCATAAATTGCATCGGGATTGAATACAACAGTCACCATGCGCACTTTCCTCCATGGGAGTAATGTCTGAAACAGTCCACTCTTTGATCGTTCCTTGGAAGACCAGTAGTAGTTTCCGATGCACATCTGGTGGCATTCTGTAATCTGTGGACTATCAGAGTGTTGACGAAACACAGAAATTTCATCGGGATTGAAAACAACAGTCACCATGCGCACTTTCCTACATAGGAGTAATCTCTCAAACAGTCTACGCTTTGATCGGTCCCGGCAAGACCACTAGTAGTTTCCGATGCACATCTGGTGGCATTATGTAATCTATGGTCTATCTGAGTGATGATGAAACACAGAAATTGCATCGGGATTGAATACAACAGTCACCATCCGCACTTTGCTCCATGGCAGTAATGTCTCAAAGATTCTACGCTTTGATCGTTCCCTGGAAGACCAGTAATAGTTACCGATGCACATCAGGTGGCATTCTGTAATCTGTGGACTATCAGAGTGTTGATGAAACACAGAAATTGCATCGGGATTGAATACAACAGTCACCATGCGCACTTCCCTAAACTTGAGAAATGTCTCAAACAGTCTACGCTTTCATTGTTCCCTGGAAGACCAGTAGTTGTTTCCGATGATCATCTGGTGGCATTCCGTAATCTGTGGACTATCAGAGTGTTGATGAAACACAGAAATTGCATCGGGATGGAATACAACAGTCACCATTCGCACTTTCCTTCATGGGAGTAATGTCTGAAACAGTCCACGATATCATGGTAATCTGGAAGGCCAGTAGTAGTTTCCAATGCACATCTGGTGGCATTCTGTAATCTGTGGACTATCAGAGTGTCGACGAAGCACAGAAATTGCATCGGGATTGAATACAACAGTCACCATGCGCACTTTCCTCCAATTGAGTAATGTCTCAAACAGTCTACGCTTTGATCGATCCCCGGAAGACCAGTAGTAGTTACCGATGCACATCTGGTGGCATTCTGTAATCTGTGGACTATCAGAGTGTTGATGAAACACAGAAATAGCATCGGGATTGAATACAACATTCACCATGCCCACTTTCCTTCATGGGAGTAATGTCTGAAACAGTCCACGATTTGATGGTAATCTGGAAGGCCAGTAGTAGTTTCCAATGCACATCTGGTGGCATTCTGTAATCTGTGGACTATCAGAGTGTTGACGAAGCACAGAAATTGCATCGGGATTGAATACAACAGTCATCATGCGCACTTTCCTCCACTTGAGTAAGGTCTCAAACAGTCTACGCTTTGATCGTTCCCCGGAAAACCAGTAGTTGTTTCCGATGCACATCTGGTGGCATTCTGTAATCTGTGGAATATCAGAGTGTTGATGAAACACAGAAATTTCATCGGGATTAAATACAACAGTCACTATCCGCACTTTACTTCATGGGAGTAATGTCTGAAACAGTTTACGCTTTGATCGTGCCCTGGATGACCAGTAGTAGTTTCCGATGCACATCTGGTGGCATTCTGTAATCTGTGGACTATCAGAGTGTTGATGAAACACAGAAATAGCATCGGGATTGAATACAAGAGTCACCATGCGCACTTTCCTCCATGGGAGTAATGACTCAAACAGTCTACGCTTTGATGTTTCCCAGGAAGACCAGTAGTAGTTTCCGATGCACATCTAGGGGCAATCTGTAATCTGTGGACTATCAGAGTGTTGATGAAACATAGAAATTGCATCGGGATGCAATATAACAGTCACCATCCGCACTTTTCTCCATGGGAGTAAAGTCTGAAACAGTCTACGCTTTGATCGTTCCCCGGAAGACCAGTAGTAGTTTCCGATGCACATCTGGAGACAATCTGTAATCTGTGGACTATCGGAGTGTCGATGAAACACAGAAATTGCATCGGGATTGAATACAACAGTCACCATGCGCACTTTCCTCCATGGGAGTAATGTCTCAAACAGTCTACGCTTTGATCGATCCCTAGAAGACCAGTAGTAGTTTCCGATGCACATCTGGAGTCATTCTTTTATCTGTGGTCTATCAGAGTATTGATGAAACACATAAATTGCATCGGGATTGAATACAACAGTCACCATGCGCACTTTCCTCCATGGGAGTAATGTCTGAAACAGTCCATTCTTTGATCGTTCCCTGGAAGACCAGTAGTAGTTTCCGATGCACATCTGGTGGCATTCTGTAATCTGTGGACTATCAGAGTGCTGAAGAAACACAGAAATTTCATCGGGATTGAATACAACAGTCACCATGCGCACTTTCCTACATAGGAATAATCTCTCAAACAGTCTACGCTTTGATCGTTCCCTGGAAGACCAGTAGTAGTTTCCTATGCACATCTGGTGGCATTCTGTACTCTGTGGACTATGAGAGTGTTGATGAAACACAGAAATTGCATCGGGATTGAATACAAAAGTCATCATGCGCACATTCCTCCATGGGAGTAATGTCTCAAACTGTCTACGCTTTGATCGTTCCCTGGAAGACCAGTAGTAGTTTCCGATGCTCATCTGGTGGCATTCTGTAATCTGTCGACTATCAGAGTGTTGATGAAACACAGAAATTGCATCGGGATTGAATACAACAGTCACCATTCGCACTTTCCTCCATGGGAGTAATGTCTCAAACAGTCTACGCTAGGATCGTTCCCAGGAAGACCAGTAGTAGTTTCTGATGCACATCTAGGGGCAATCTGTAATCTGTGGACCTCCAAAGCTTTGATGAAACACAGAAATTGCATCGGGGGTGAATACAACAGTCACAATCCGCACTTTCCTCAATGGAAGTAATGTCTGAAACAGTCTACGCTTTGATCGTTCCCAGGAAGACCGGTAGTAGTTTCCGATGCACATCTGGTGGCATTCTGTAATCTGTGGTCTATCAGAGTGTTGATGAAACACATTACTTGCATCGGGATTAAATACAACAGGCACCATGCGCACTTTCCTAAATGGGAGTAATGTCTCAAACACTCTACGCTTTGACCGTTCCCTGGAAGGCCAGTAATAGTTTCCGATGCACATCTGGATGCATTCTGTAATCTGTGGACCTTCAAAGTGTTGATGAAACACAGAAATGGCATCGAGTTTGAATACAATAGTCACCATCCGCACTTTCCCCCGTGGGAGTAATGTCTCAAACGGTCTACATCTAGGGGCAATCTGTAATCTGTGGACTATCAGAGTGTTGATGAAACACAGAAATTGCATCGGGATTGAATACAACAGTCACCATGCGCACTATCCTCCGTGGGAGTAATGTCACAAACAGTCTACGTTTTGATCGTTCCCTGGAAGACCAGTAGTAGTTTCCGATGCACATCTGGTGGCATTCTGTAATCTATGGACTATCAGAGTGTTGATGAAACACAGAAATAGCATCGGGATTGATAACAACAGTCATTATGCGCACTTTCCTCCACGGGAGTAATGTCACAAACAGTCTACGCTTTGATCGTTCCCCGGAAGACCAGTAGTAGTTTCCGATGCACATCTGGTGGCATTCTGTAATCTGTGGACCTTCAAAGTCTTGATGAAACACAGAAATGGCATCGAGTTTGAAAACAACAGTCACCATCCGCACTTTCCTCCACAGGAGAAATGTCTCAAACAGTCTACGCTTTGATCGTTCCCAGGAAGACCAGTAGTAGCTTCCGATGCACATCTAGGGGCAATCTGTAATCTGTGGACTATCAGAGTGTTGATGAAACATAGAAAGTGCATCGGGTTGCAATACAACAGTCACCATCCGCACTTTCCTCCATGGGAGTAACGTCTGAAACAGTCTACGCTTTGATCGTTCCCAGGAAGACCAGTTGTAGATTCCGATGCACATCTGGAGACAATCTGTAATCTGTGGACTATCAGAGTGTTGTAGAAACACATTAATTGCATCGGGATTGAATACAACAGTCACCATCCGCACTTTCCTCTATGGGAGTAACGTCTCAAACAGTCTACGCTTTGATCGTTCCCTGGAAGACCAGTAGTAGTTTCCGATGCACATCTGGAGGTATTCTGTAATCTGTGGACTATCAGAGTGTTGTTGAAGCACAGAAATTTCATTGGGATTCAATACAACAGTCACCATGCGTACTTTCCTCAATGGGAGTAATGTCTGAAACAGTCTACGCTTTGATCGTTCCCTGGAAGACCAGTAGTAGTTTCCAATGCACATCCGGTGGTATTCTGTAATATATGGACTATCAGAGTGTTGATGAAACACAGAAATTGCAACGGGGTTGATAACAACAGTCACCATGCGCACTTCCTCCACGGGAGTAATGTCAAAAACTGTCTACGCTTTGATCGTTCCCTGGAAGACCAGTAGTAGTTTCCTATGCACATCTGGAGGCATTCTGTAATCTGTGGACTAGGTGAGTGTTGATAAAACACAGAAATTGCATCGGGATTGAATACAACAGTCACCATGCGCACTTTCATCCATGGGAGTAATGTCTCAAACAGTCTATTCTTTGGTCGTTCCCAGGAAGACCAGTAGTAGTTTCCGATGCACATCTGGAGACAATCTGTAATCTGTGGACTATCAGAGTGTTGTAGAAACACATTAATTGCATCGGGATTGAATACAACAGTCACCATCCGCACTTTCCTCTATGGGAGTAACGTCTGAAACAGTCTAAGCTTTGATCGTTCCCTGGAAGTCTAGTAGTAGTTTCCAATACACATCTGGTGGCATTCTGTAATCTGTGGACTGTCAGAGTGTTGATGAAACACAGAAAATGCATCGGGATTGAATACAACAGTCACAATCCACACATTCCTCCATGGGAATAATGTCCCAAACAGTCTACGCTTTGATCGTTCCCTGGAAGACCGGTAGTAGTTTCCGATGCACATCTAGGGGCAACCTGTAATCTGTGGACTATAAGAGTGTTGATGAAAGATAGAAAGTGCATCGGGATGCAATACAACAGTCACCATCCGCACTTTCCTCCATGGGAGTAACGTCTGAAAAAGTCTACGCTTTGATCGTTCCCAGGAAGACCAGTAGTAGTTTCCGATGCACATCTGGAGACAATCTCTAATCTGTGGACTATCAGAGTGTTAATGAAACACAGAAACTGCATCGGGATTGAATACAACAGTCACCATGCGCACTTTCCTCCATGGGAGTAATGTGTCAAACAGTCTACGCTTTGATTTTTCCCTGGAAGACCAGTAGTAGTTTCCGACTCACATCTGGTGGCATTCTGTAATGTGTGGACCCTCAGAGTGCTGATGAAACATAGGAATGGCATCGAGTTTGAAAAGAACAGTCACCATCCGCACTTTCCTCCACGGGAGAAATGTCTCAAACAGTCTACGCTTTGATCGTTCCCAGGAAGACCAGTAGTAACTTCTGAAATTTTCCCGGCGTATTTGTTCTTCTAATAATTTCCGGGTATGCAGCCGGATCCCGTCGACATTCTGCCACGATATTTCGGCCCAGAGACGTCCGGCCATCATCAGGTGAGTACACAACTACTAGTTGTGTACTCACCTGATGATGGCCGGACGTCTCTGGGCCGAAATATCGTGGCAGAATGTCGACGGGATCCGGCTGCATACCCGGAAATTATTAGAAGACCAGTAGTAGTTTGCGATTCACATCTAGGGGCAATCTGTAATCTGTGGACTATCAGAGTGTTGATGAAACACAGAAAGTGCATCGGGATGCAATACATCAGTCACCATCCGCTCTTTCCTCCATGGGAGTAACGTCTGAAACAGTCTACGCTTTGATCGTTCCCAGAAAGACCAGTAGTAGTTTCCGATGCACATCTGGAGACAATCTGTAATCTGTGGACTATCAGAGTGTTGATGAAACACAGAAATCGTATCGGGATTGAATACAACAGTCACCATGCGCACTTTCCTCCATGGGAGTAATGTCTCAAACAGTCTACGTTTTGATCGCTCCCTGGAAGACCAGTAGTAGTTTCCGACGCACATCTTGTGGCATTCTGTAATCTGTGGACTCTCAGAGTGATGATGAAACACAGAAATTGCATCGGGATTGAATACAACAATCACCACGCGCACTTTCCTCCATGGGAGTAATGTCTCAAACAGTCTACGCTTTGATCGTTCCCTGGAAGGCCAGTAGTAGTTTCCGATGCACATCTGGTGGCATTCTGTAATCTGTGGATTTTCAAAGCGTTGATGAAACACAGAAATTGCATCGGGAGTGAATACAACAGTCACAATCCGCACTTTCCTCAATGGGAGTAATGTCTGAAACAGTCTACGCTTTGATCGTTCCCAGGAAGACCAGTAGTAGTTTCCGATCCTCATCTGGAGACAATCTGTAATCTGTGGACTGTCAGAGTGTTTTAGAAACACATTAATTGCATCGGGATTGAATACAACAGTCACCATGCTCACTTTCTTCCACGGGAGTAATGTCTCAAACAGTCTATGCTTTGGTCGTTGCCTGGAAGACCAGTAGTAGTTTCGGATGCACATCTGGAGGCATTCTGTAATCTGTGGACCTTCAAAGTGTTGATGGAGCACAGAAATTGGATCGGGATTGAATACAACATTCACCATGCGCACTTTCCTCCATGGGAGTAATGTCTCAAACTGTCTATGCTTTGATCGTTCCCAGGAAGACCAGTAGTAGTTTCGGATGCACATCTGGAGGCATTCTGTAATCTGTGGACCTTCAAAGTGTTGATGGAGCACAGAAATTGGATCGGGATTGAATACAACATTCACCATGCGCACTTTCCTCCATGGGAGTAATGTCTCAAACTGTCTATGCTTTGATCGTTCCCAGGAAGACCAGTAGTAGTTACCGATGCACATCTGGAGGCATTCGGTAATCTGTGGACCTTCAAAGTGTTGATGAAACACAGATATTGCATCGGGATTGAATACAACAATCATCATTCGCAATTTCCTCCACGGGAGTAATGTCTGAAACAGTCTACGATTTGATCGTTCCGTGGAAGACCAGTAGTAGTTTCCGATGCACATCTGGAGGCATTCTGAAATCTGTGGACTATCAGAGTGTTGATGAATCATAGAAAATGCATCGGGATTGAATACAACAGTCTCCATAAGCACTTTCCTTCGTGGGAGTAATGTCTCAAACAGTCTACGCTTTGATCGTTCCTTGGAAGTCCAGTAGTAGTTTCCGATGCACATCCAGTGGTATTCTGTAATATATGGACTATCAGAGTATTGATGAAACACAGAAATTGCAACGGGATTGATAACAACAGTCACCATGCGCACTAGCTCCACGGGAGTAATGTCAAAAACAGTCTACGTTTTAATCGTTCCCAGGAAGACCAGTAAAAGTTTCCAATGCACATCTGGAGGCATTCTGTAATCTGTGGACTAGGTGAGTGTTGATGAAACACTGAAATTGCATCGGGATTGAATACAACAGTCACCATGCGCACTTTCCTCTTTGGGAGTAATGTCACAAATAGTCTACGCTTTGATCGTTCCCATGAAGTCCAGTAGTAGTTTCCGATGCACATCTGGAGGCATCCTGTAAACTGTGGACATTCAAAGTGCTGATGGAACTCAGAAATTGCATCGGGATTGAATACTACAGTCACCATGCGCACTTTCATCCATGGGAGTAATGTCTCAAACAGTCTATTCTTTGGTCGTTCCCAGGAATACCAGTAGTAGTTTCCGATGCACATCTGGAGACAATCTGTAATCTGTGGACTATCAGAGTGTTGTAGAAACACATTAATTGCATCGGGATTGAATACAACAGTCACCATCCGCACTTTCCTCTATGGGAGTAACGTCTGAAACAGTCTACGCTTTGATCGTTCCCAGGGAGTCCAGTAATAGTTTCCAATACACATCTGGTGGCAATCTGTAATCTGTGGACTGTCAGAGTGTTGATGAAACACAGAAATTGCTTCGGGATTGAATACAAGTCACAATCCACACATTCCTCCATTGGAGTAATGTCCCAAACAGTCTACGCTTTGATCGTTCCCAGGAAGACCAGTAGTAGATTCCGATCCTCATCTGGAGACAATCTGTAATCTGTGGACTGTCATAGTGTTTTAGAAAAACATTAAATGCATCGGGATTGAATACAACAGTCACCATGCTCACTTTCCTCCACGGGAGTAATGTCTCAAACAGTCTATGCTTTGGTCGTTGCCTGGAAGACCAGTAGTAGTTTCGGATGCACATCTGGAGGCATTCTGTAATCTGTGGACCTTCAAAGTGTTGATGGAGCACAGAAATTGGATCGGGATTGAATACAACATTCACCATGCGCACTTTCCTCCATGGGAGTAATGTCTCAAACTGTCTATGCTTTGATCGTTCCCAGGAAGACCAGTAGTAGTTACCGATGCACATCTGGAGGCTTCGGTAATCTGTGGACCTTCAAAGTGTTGATGAAACACAGAAATTGCATCGGGATTGAATACAACAATCATCATTCGCAATTTCCTCCACGGGAGTAATGTCTCAAACAGTCTACGATTTGATCGTTCCGTGGAAGACCAGTAGTAGTTTCCGATGCACATCTGGAGGCATTCTGAAATCTGTGGACTATCAGAGTGTTGATGAATCACAGAAATTGCAACGGGATTGATAACAACAGTCACCATGCGCACTAGCTCCACGGGAGTAATGTCAAAAACAGTCTACGTTTTGATCGTTCCCTGGAAGACCAGTAGTAGTTTCCAATGCACATCTGGAAGCATTCTGTAATCTGTGGACTAGGTCAGTGTTGATGAAACACAGAAATTGCATCGGGATTGAATACAACAGTTACCATGCACACTTTCCTCTTTGGGAGTAATGTCACAAATAGTCTACGCTTTGATCGTTCCCATGAAGTCCAGTAGTAGTTTCCAATGCACATCTGGAGGCATCCTGTAAACTGTGGACATTCAAAGTGTTGATGGAACTCAGAAATTGCATCGGGATTGAATACTACAGTCACCATGCGCACTTTCATCCATGGGAGTAATGTCTCAAACAGTCTATTCTTTGGTCGTTCCCAGGAAGACCAGTAGTAGTTTCCGATGCACATCTGGAGACAATCTGTAATCTGTGGACTATCAGAGTGTTGTAGAAACACATTAATTGCATCGGGATTGAATACAACAGTCACCATCCGCACTTTCCTCTATGGGAGTAACGTCTGAAACAGTCTACGCTTTGATCGTTCCCAGGGAGTCCAGAAGTAGTTTCCAATACACATCTGGTGGCAATCTGTAATCTGTGGACTATCAGGGTGTTGATGAAACACAGAAATAGCATCGGTATTGATAACAACAGTCACCATGCGTACTTTCCTCCACGGGAGTAATGTCTCAAACAGTCTATGATTTGATCGTTCCCAGGAAGACCAGTAGTAGTTTCCGATGCACATCTGGAGGCAATCTGTAAGCTGTTGACTATCAGAGTGTTGATGAAACACAGAAATTGCATCGGGATGGAATACAACAGTCAACATCCGCACTTTCCTACATGGGAGTAATGTCTCAAACAGTCTACGCTTTGACCGTTCCCTGGAAGACCAGTAATAGTTTCCGATGCACATCTGGATGCATTCTGTAATCTGTGGACCTTCAAAGTGTTCATGAAACACAGAAATGGCATCGAGTTTGAATACAATAGTCACCATCCGTTCTTTCCTCCATGGGAGTAATGTCTCAAACAGTCTACGCTTTGATCGTTCCCAGGAAGACCAGTAGTAGTTTCCGATGCACATCTAGGGGCAATCTGTAATCTGTGGACTATCAGAGTGTTGATGAAACATAGAAATTGCATCGGGATGGAATACAACAGCCTTCATCCGCACTTTCCTCCATGGGAGCAACGTCTGAAACAGTCTACGCTTTGATCGTTCCCAGGAAGACCAGTAGTAGTTTCCGATGCACATCTGAAGACAATCTGTAATCTGTGTACTTTCAGAGTGTTGATGAAACACAGAAATTGAATCGGGATTGAATAGAGCAGTCACCATGCGCACTTTCCTCCGTGGGAGTAATGTCTCCAACTGTCTACGCTTTGATCGTTCCCTGGAAGACCAGTAGTAGTTTCCGATGCACATCTGGTGGCATACTGTAATCTGTGGACTATCAGAGTGTTGATGAAACACAGAATTTGCATCGGGATTGAATACAACAGTCACCATGCGCACTTTCCACCTTGGGAGTAATGTCTCAAACAGTATACGATTTGATCGTTTCCTGGAAGACCAGTAGTAGCTTCCGATGCACATCTGGTGGCATTCTGTAATCTGTGGACTGTCAGAGTGTTGATGAAACACAGAAATTGCATCGGGTTTGCATACAACAGTCACCATGCGCAGTTTCCTCCATGGGAGTAATGTCTCAAAACGTCTACGCTTGGATCGTTCCCTGGTAGACCAGTAGTAGTTTCCGACGCACATCTGGTGGCATTCTGTAATCTATGGACTATCAGAGTGTTGATGAAACACAGAAATTGCATCGGGATTGAATACAACAGTCACCATGCGCCTTTTCATCCATGGGAGTAATGTCTCAAACAGTCTATTCTTTGGTCGTTCCCAGGAAGACCAGTAGTAGTTTCCGATGCACATCTGGAGACAATCTGTAATCTGTGGACTATCAGAGTGTTGTAGAAACACATTAATTGCATCGGGATTGAATACAACAGTCACCATCCGCACTTTCCTCTATGGGAGTAACGTCTGAAACAGTCTACGCTTTGATCGCTAACTGGAAGTCCAGTAGTAGTATCCAATACACATCTGGTGGCATTCTGTAATCTGTGGACTGTCAGAGTGTTGATGAAACACAGAAATTTCATCAGGATTGAATACAACAGTCACCATACGTACTTTCCTCCACGGGAGTAATGTCTCAAACAGTCTATGCTTTGATCGTTCCCAGGAAGACCAGTAGTAGTTTCCGATGCACATCTGGAGGCAATCTGTAAGCTGTTGACTATGAGAGTGTTGATGAAACACAGAAATTGCATCGGGATTGAATACAACAGTCATCATTCGCACTTCCCTCCACGGGAGTAATGACTCAAACAGTCTACGATTTGATCCTTCCCTGGAAGACCAGTAGTAGTTTCCGATGCACATCTGGAGGCATTCTGTAATCTGTGGACCTTCTAAGTGTTGATGAAACACAGAAATTGCATCGGGATTGAATACAACTGTCACCATGCGCACTTTCCTCTATAAGAGAAATGTCTCAAACAGTCTACGCTTTGATCGTTCCCTGGAAGACCAGTAGTAGTTTCCGATCCACATCCTGTGGTATTCTGTAATCTATGGACTATCAGAGTGTTGATGAAACACAAAAATTGCATCGGGATTGATAACAACAGTCACCATGCGCACTTTCCTCCATGGGAGTAATGACTCAAACAGTATACGATTTGATCGTTCCCAGGAAGCCCAGTAGTAGTTTCCGATGCACATCTGGAGGCAATCTGTAATCTATGGACTATCAGAGTGTTGATGAAACACAGAATTTGCATCGGGAATGAATACAACAGTCACCATGCGCATTTTCCTCCACTTGAGTAATGTCTCAAACAGTCTACGCTTTGATCGTTCCCATGAAGACCATTAGTAGTTTCCCATGCACATCTGGAGGCATTCTGTAATCTGCGGACTAACTGAGTGTTGATCAAACACAGAAATTTCATCTGGATTGAATACAACAGTCACCATGCGCACTTTCCTCCACGGGAGTAATGTCTCAAACAGCCTATGTTTTGATCGTTGCCTGGAAGACCAGTAGTAGTTTGCGATGCACATCTGGAGGCATTCTGTAATCTGTGGACCTAAAAAGTGTTGATGGAACACAGAAATTGCATCGGGATTGAATACAACAGTCCCCATGCGCACTTTCATCCATGGGAGTAATGTCTCAAACAGTCTATACTTTGGTCGTTCCCAGGAAGACCAGTAGTAGTTTCCGATGCACATCTGGAGGCAATCTGTAATCTGTGGACTATCAGAGTGTTGATGATACACTGAAATTGCATCGGGATTGAATACAACAGTCACCATTCGCACTTTCCTCCACGGGATTAAAGTCTCAAACAGTCTACGCTTTGATCGTTCCCTGGAAGACCAGTAGTAGTTTCCGATGCACATCTGGTTTCATTCTGTAATCTGTGGACTAACTGAGTGTTGATGAAACACAGAAATTGCATCGGGAATGAATACAACAGTCACTATCAGCTCTTTCCTCAATGTGAGTAATGTCTCAAACAGTCTATGCTTTGATCGTTCCCTGGAAGACCAGTAGTAGTTTCCGATGAACATCTGGTTGCATTCTGTAATCTGTGGACCTTCAAAGTGATGATGAAACACAGAAATTGCATCGGGATTGAATACAACAGTCACCATGCGCACTTTCCTCTATAAGAGAAATGTCTCATACAGTCTACGCTTTGATCGATCCCTGGAAAACCAGTAGTAGTTTCCGATGCACATCTGATGTCATTCTGTAATCTGTGGACTAACTGAGATTTGATGAAACACAGAAATTGTATCGGGAAAGAATACAACAGTCACCATCATCTCTTTCCTCAATGTGAGTAATGTCTCAAACAGTCTATGCTTTGATCGTTCCCTGGAAGACCAGTAGTAGTTTCCGATGCACAAGTGGAGGCATTCTGTAATCTGTGGACTTTCAAAGTGTTGATGAAACACAGGAATAGCCGCGGGATTGAATACAACAGTCACCATGCACACTTTCCTCCATGGGAGTAATGTATCAAACAGTCTACGATTTGATCGTTCCCTGGTAGACCAATAGTAGTTTCCGATGCACATCTGGAGGCATTCTGTAATCTGTGGACCTCCAAAGTGTTGAGGTAACACAGAAATTGCATCGGGATTGAATACAACAGTCACCATTCGCACTTTCCTCCACGGGATTAAAGTCTCAAACAGACTACGCTTTGATCGTTCCCTGGAAGACCAGTAGTAGTTTCCGATGCACATCTGGTGGAATTCTGTAATCTGTGGACTATCAGAGTGTTGGTGAAACACAGAAATTGCATTGGGTTTGAATACAACAGTCACCATGTGCACTTTCCTCCATGGGAGTAATGTCCCATACAGTCTACGCTTTGATCGATCCCTGGAAAACCAGTAGTAGTTTCCGATGCACATCTGTGTCATTCTGTAATCTGTGGACAATCAGAGTGTTGATGAAACACAGAAATTGCATCGGGATTGATAACAACATTCACCATGTGCACTTTCCTCCACGGGAGTAATGTCTCAAACAGTCTACGCTTTGAACGTTCCCTGGAAGACCAGTAGTAGTGTCCGATGCACATCTGGAGGCATTCTGTAATCTGTGGACTATCTGAGTGTTGATGAAACACAGAAATTCCATTGGGATTGAATACAACAGTCACCATGCGCACTATCCTCCATGGGAGTAATGTCTCATAGAGTCTACGCTTTGATCGATCCCTGGAAAACCAGTAGTAGTTTCCGATGCACATCTGGTGTCATTCTGTAATCTGTGGACTAACTGAGTGTTGATGAAACACAGAAATTGCATCGGGAATGAATACAACAGTCACCATCAGCTCTTTCCTCAATGTGAGTAATGTCTCAAACAGTCTATGCTTTGATCGTTCCCTGGAAGACCAGTAGTAGTTTCCGATGCACATCTGGTGGCATTCTGTAATCTGTGGACCTTCAAAGTGTTGATGAAACACAGAAACTGCATCGGGATGGAATACAGCAGTCACCATGCGTACTTTCCTCCATTGGAGTAATTCCTCCAACAGTCTACGCTTTGATCGTTCCCAGGAAGAACTGTAGTAGTTTCCGATTCACATCAGGAGGCAATCTGTAATCTGTGGACTATCAGAGTGTTGATGAAACCCAGATATTGCATCGGGATTGAACACAACAGTCACCATGCGCACTTTCCTCCGTGGGAGTAATGTCACAAACAGTCTACGCCTTGATCGTTCCCAGGAAGACCAATAGTAGTTTCCGATGCATATCTGGAGGCATTCTGTAATCTGTGGACTAACTGAGTGTTGATGTAACACAGATATTTTATCAGGATTGAATACAACATTCACCATGCGAACTTTTCTCCACGGGAGTAATGTCTCAAACAGTCTATGCTTTGATCGTTCCCTGGAAGACCAGTAGTAGTTTCCGATGCACATCTGTTGGCATTCTGTAATCTGTTAACCTTCAAAGTGTTGATGAAACACAGAAATTGCATCGGGATTGAATACAACAGTCACCATGCGCACTTTTCTCTATAAGAGAAATGTCTCATACAGTCTACGCTTTGATCGTTCCCTGGAAGACCAGTAGAAGTTTCCGATGCACATCCTGTGGTATTCTGTAATCTATGGACTATCAGAGTGCTGATGAAACACAAAAATTGCATCGGGATTGATAACAACAGTCACCATGCGCACTTTCCTCCATGGGAGTAATGACTCAAACAGTATACGAGTTGATCGTTAATAGGAAGCCCAGTAGTAGTTTCCGATGCACATCTGGAGGCAATCTGTAATCTATGGACTATCAGAGTGTTGATGAAACACAGAAATTGCATCGGGAATGAACACAACAGTCACCATGCGCACTTTCCTCCTTGGGAGTAATGTCACCAACAGTCTACGCTTTGATCGTTTACATGAAGACCAGTAGTAGTTTCCGATGCACATCTGGAGGCATTCTGCAATCTGTGGACCTCCAAAGTGTTGAGGTAACACAGAAATTGCATCGGGATTGAATACAACAGTCACCATTCGCACTTTCCTCCACGGGATTAAAGTCTCAAACAGACTACGCTTTGATCGTTCCCTGGAAGACCAGTAGTAGTTTCCGATGCACATCTGGTGGCATTATGTAATCTGTGGACTATCAGAGTGTTGGTGAAACACAGAAATTGCATTGGGTTTGAATACAACAGTCACCATGTGCACTTTCCTCCATGGGAGTAATGTCCCATACAGTCTACGCTTTGATCGATCCCTGGAAAACCAGTAGTAGTTTCCGATGCACATCTGTGTCATTCTGTAATCTGTGGACAATCAGAGTGTTGATGAAACACAGAAATTGCATCGGGATCGATAACAACATTCACCATGTGCACTTTCCTCCACGGGAGTAATGTCTCAAATAGTCTATGCTTTGAACGTTCCCTGGAAGACCAGTAGTAGTTTCCGATGCACATCTGGTGGCATTATGTAATCTGTGGACTATCAGAGTGTTGGTGAAACACAGAAATTGCATCGGGATTGATAACAACATTCACCATGTGCACTTTCCTCCACGGGAGTAATGTCTCAAACAGTCTATGCTTTGATAGTTCCCAGGAAGACCGGTAGTAGTTTCCGAAGCACATCTGGAGGCAATCTGTAAGCTGTTGACTATCAGAGTGTTGATGAAACACTGAAATTGCATCGGGATTGAATACAACAGTCATCATTCGCTCTTTCCTCCACGGGAGTAATGTCTCAAACAGTCTACGATTTGATCGTTCCCATGAAGACCATTAATAGTTTCCATAGCAAATCTGGAGGCATTCTGTAATCTGCGGACTAACTGAGTGTTGATCAAACACAGAAATTTCATCCGGATTGAATACAACAGTCACCATGCGCACTTTCCCCCACGGGAGTAATGTCTCAAACAGCCAATGTTTTGATCGTTGCCTGGAAGACCAGTAGTAGTTTCCGATGCACATCTGGAGGCATTCTGTAATCTGTGGACTATCAGAGTGTTGATGAAAACCTGAAATTGCATCGGGATTGAATACAACAGTCACCATTCGCACTTTCCTCCACGGGATTAAAGTCTCAAACAGTCTACGCTTTGATCGTTCCCTGGAAGACCAGTAGTAGTTTCCGATGCACATCTGGTGGCATTCTGTAATCTGTGGACTTACAGAGTGTTGGTGAAACACAGAAATTGCATTGGGTTTGAATACAACAGCCACCATGTGCACTTTCCTCCATGGGAGTAATGTCCCATATAGTCTACCCTTTGATCGATCCCTGGAAGACCAGTAGTAGTTTCCGATGCACATCTGTGTCATTCTGTAATCTGTGGACAATCAGAGTGTTGATGAAACACAGAAATTGCATCGGGATTGATAACAACATTCACCATGTGCACTTTCCTCCACGGGAGTGATGTCTCAAACAGTCTACGCTTTGAACGTTCCCTGGAAGACCAGTAGTAGTTTCCGATGCACATCTGGAGGCATTCTGTAATCTTTGGACTATCTGAGTGTTGATGAAACACAGAAATTCCATCGGGATTGAATACAAAAGTCACCATGCGCACTATCCTCCATGGGAGTAATGTCTCATAACGTCTACGCTTTGATCGATCCCTGGAAAACCAGTAGTAGTTTCCGATGCTCATCTGGTGTCATTTTGTAATCTGTGGACTAACTGAGTGTTGATGAAACACAGAAATTGCATCGGGAATGAATACAACAGTCACCATCAGCTCTTTCCTCAATGTGAGTAATGTCTCAAAGAGTCTATGCCTTGATCGTTCCCTGGAAGACCAGTAGTAGTTTCCGATGCACATCTTGTTGCATTCTGTAATCTGTGGACCTTCAAAGTGTTGATGAAACACAGAAATTGCATCGGGATTGAATACAACAGTCACCATGCGCACTTTCCTCTATAAGAGAAATGTCTCATACAGTCTACGCTTTGATCGATCCCTGGAAAACCAGTAGTAGTTTTCGATGCACATCTGGTGTCATTCTGTAATCTGTGGACCTTCAAAGTGTTGATGAAACACAGAAATTGCATCGGGATTGAATACAACAGTCACCATGCGCACTTTGCTCTATAAGAGAAATGTCTCAAACAGTCTACGCTTTGATCGTTCCCTGGAAGACCAGTAGAAGTTTCCGATGCACATCCTGTGGTATTCTGTAATCTATGGACTATCAGAGTGTTGATGAAACACAAAAATTGCATCGGGATTGATAACAACAGTCACCATGCGCACTTTCCTCCATGGGAGTAATGACTCAAACAGTATACGAGTTGATCGTTAACAGGAAGCCCAGTAGTAGTTTCCGATGCACATCTGGAGGCAATCTGTAATCTATGGACTATCAGAGTGTTGATGAAACACAGAAATTGCATCGGGAATGAATACAACAGTCACCATGCGCACTTTAATCCTTGGGAGTAATGTCACCAACAGTCTACGCTTTGATCGTTAACAGGAAGCCCAGTAGTAGTTTCCGATGCACATCTGGTGTCATTCTGTAATCTGTGGACCTTCAAAGTGTTGATGAAACACAGAAATTGCATCGGGATTGAATACAACAGTCACCATGCGCACTTTGCTCTTTAAGAGAAATGTCTCAAACAGTCTACACTTTGATCGATCCCTGGAAAACCAGTAGTAGTTTCCGATGCACATCTGGTGTCATTCTGTAATCTGTGGACTATCAGAGTGTTGGTGAAACACAGAAATTGCATTGGGTTTGAATACAACAGTCACCATGTGCACTTTCCTCCATGGGAGTAATGTCCCATACAGTCTACGCTTTGATCGTTCCCAGGAAGACCTGTAGTAGTTTCCGATGCACATCAGGAGGCAATGTGTAGTCTGTGGACTATCAGAGTTGCATCGGGATTGAATACAACAGTCACCATGCGCACTTTCCTCCGTGGGAGTAATGTCACAAACAGTCTACGCTTTGATCGTTCCGAGGAAGACCAGTAGTAGTTTCTGATGCATATCAGGAGGCATTCTGTAATCTGTGGATTAACTGAGTGTTGATGAAACACAGAAATTTCATCAGGATTGAATACAACAGTCACCATGCGTACTTTTCTCCACGGGAGTAATGTCTCAAACAATCTATGCTTTGATTGTTTCCTGGAAGACCAGTAGTAGTTTCCGATGCACATCTGGTTGCATTCTGTAATCTGTGGACCTTCAAAGTGTTGATGAAACACAGAAATTGCATCGGGCTTGAATACAACAGTCACCATGCGCACTTTCCTCTATAAGAGAAATGTCTCATACAGTCTACGCTTTGATCGATTACTGGAAAACCAGTAGTAGTTTCCGATGCACATCTGGTGTCATTCTGTAATCTGTGGACCTTCAAAGTGTTGATGAAACACAGAAATTGCATCGGGATTGAATACAACAGTCACCATGCGCACTTTGCTCTATAAGAGAAATGTCTCAAACAGTCTACGCTTTGATCGTTCTCTGGAAGACCAGTAAAAGTTTCCGATGCACATCCTGTGGTATTCTGTATCTATGGACTATCAGAGTGTTGATGAAACACAAAAATTGCATCGGGATTGATAACAACAGTCACCATGCGCACTTTCCTCTATGGGAGTAATGACTCAAACAGTATACGAGATGATCGTTAACAGGAAGCCTAGTAGTAGTATCCGATGCACATCTGGAGGCAATCTGTAATCTATGGACTATCAGAGTGTTGATGAAACACAGAAATTGCATCGGGAATGAATACAACAGTCACCATGCGCACTTTCCTCCTTGGGAGTAATGTCACCAACAGTCTACGCTTTGATCGTTAACAGGAAGCCCAGTAGTAGCTTCCGATGCACATCTGGTGTCATTCTGTAATCTGTGGACCTTCAAAGTGTTGATGAAACACAGAAATTGCATCGGGATTGAATACAACAGTCACCATGCGCACTTTGCTCTATAAGAGAAATGTCTCAAACAGTCTACGCTTTGATCGATCCCTGGAAAACCAGTAGTAGTTTTCGATGCACATCTGGTGTCATTCTGTAATCTGTGGACCTTCAAAGTGTTGATGAAACACAGAAATTGCATCGGGATTGAATACAACAGTCACCATGCCCACTTTGCTCTATAAGAGAAATGTCTCAAACAGCCTATGTTTTGATCGTTGCCTGGAAGATAAGTAGTAGTTTCCGATGCACATCTGGAGGCATTCTGTAATCTGTGGACCTTCAAAGTGTTGATGGAACACAGGAATTGCCGCGGGATTGAATACAACAGTCACCATGCACACTTTCCTCCATGGGAGTTATGTATCAAACAGTCTGGATGACCAGTAGTAGTTTCCGATGCACATCTGTGTCATTCTGTAATCTGTGGGCAATCAGAGTGTTGATGAAACACAGAAATTGCATCGGGATTGATAACAACATTCACCATGTGCACTTTCCTCCACGGGAGTAATGTCTCAAACAGTCTACACTTTGAACGTTCCCTGGAAGACCGGTAGTAGTTTCCGATGCACATCTGGAGGCATTCTGTAATCTGTGGACCTTCAAAGTGTTGATGAAACACAGAAATTGCATCGGGATTGAATACAACAGTCACCATGCGCACTTTCCTCTATAAGAGAAATGTCTCAAACAGTCTACGCCTTGATCGATCCCTGGAAGACCAGTAGTAGTTTCCGATGCACATCTGTGTCATTCTGTAATCTGTGGACAATCAGAGTGTTGATGAAACACAGAAATTGCATCGGGATTGATAACAACATTCACCATGTGCACTTTCCTCCACGGGAGTAATGTCTCAAACAGTCTACGCTTTGAACGTTCCCTGGAAGACCAGTAGTAGTTTCCGATGCACATGTGGAGGCATTCTGTAATCTGTGGACTATCTGAGTGTTGATGAAGCACAGAAATTCCCTCGGGTTTGAATACAACAGTCACCATGCGCACTACCCTCCATGGGAGTAATGTCTCATACAGTCTACGCTTTGATCGATCCCTGGAAGACCAGTAGTAGTTTCCGATGCACATCTGGTGTCATTCTGTAATCTGTGGACAATCAGAGTGTTGGTGAAACACAGAAATTGCTTCGGGATTGATAACAACATTCACCATGTGCACTTTCCTCCACGGGAGTAATGTCTCAAAGAGTCTACGCTTTGATCGTTCCCAGGAAGACCTGTAGTAGTTTCCAATGCACATCAGGAGGCAATCTGTAAACTGTGGACTATCAGAGTGTTGATGAAACACAGAAACTGCATCGGGATTGAATACAACAGTCACCATGCGCACTTTTCTCCATGGGAGTAATGTCACAAACAGTCTACGCTTTGATCGTTCCCATGAAGTCCAGTAGTAGTTACCGATGCACATCTGGAGGCATCCTGTAATCTGTGGACATTCACGGTGTTGATGGAACACAGAAATTGCATCGCGATTAAATACAACAGTCATTATGCGCACTTTCCTCTACGGGAGTAATGTCTCAAACAGTCTATGCTTTGATCGTTCCCAGGAAGACCAGTAGTAGTTTCCGATGCACATCTGGAGGCAATCTGTAAGCTGTTGACTATCAGAGTGTTGATGAAACACTGAAATTGCATCGGGATTGAATACAACAGTCATCATTCGCTCTTTCCTCCACGGGAGTAATGTCTCAAACAGTCTACGATTTGATCGTTCCCTTTAAGACCTGTAGTAGTTTCCGATGCACATCTGGAGGCATTCTGTAATCTGTGGACCTTCAAAGTGTTGATGAAACACAGAAATTGCATCGGGAATGAATACAAAAGTCACCATGCGCACTTTCCTCCTTGGGAGTAATGTCACAAACAGTCTACGCTTTGATCGTTCCCATGAAGACCATTAGTAGTTTCCCATGCAAATCTGGAGGCATTCTGTAATATGCGGACTAACTGAGTGTTGATCAAACACAGAAATTTCATCTGGATTGAATACAACAGTCACCATGCGCACTTTCCTCCACGGGAGTAATGTCTCAAACAGCCTATGTCTTGATCGTTGCCTGGAAGACCAGTAGTAGTTTCCGATGCACATCTGGAGGCAATCTGTAATCTGTGGACTATCAGAGTGTTGATGGAACACAGAAATTGCATCGGGATTGAATACAACAGTCACCATTCGCACTTTCCTCCACGGGATTAAAGTCTCAAACAGTCTACGCTTTGATCGTTCCCTGGAAGACCAGTAGTAGTTTCCGATGCACATCTGGTGGCATTCTGTAATCTGTGGACTTACAGAGTGTTGGTGAAACTCAGAAATTGCATTGGGTTTGAATACAACAGTCACCATGTGCACTTTCCTCCATGGGAGTAATGTCCCATACAGTCTACCCTTTGATCGAACCCTGGAAGACCAGTAGTAGTTTCCCATGCACATCTGTGTCATTCTGTAATCTGTCGACAATCAGAGTGTTGATGAGACACAGAAATTGCATCGGGATTGATAACAACAATCACCATGTGCACTTTCCTCCACGGGAGTAATGTCTCAAACAGTCTACGCTTTGAACATTGCCTGGAAGACCAGTAGTAGTTTCCGATGCACATCTGGTGGCATTCTGTAATCTGTGGACCTTCAAAGTGTTGATGAAACACAGAAATTGCATCGGGATTGAATACAACAGTCACCATGCGCACTTTCCTCCATGGGAGTAATGTCACAAACAGTCTACGCTTTGATCGTTCCCTGGAAGACCAGTAGAAGTTTCCGATGCACATCCGGTGGTATTCTGTAATCTATGGACTATCAGAGTGTTGATGAAACACAAAAATTGCATCGGGATTGAATACAACAGTCACCACGCGCACTTTCCTCTATAAGAGAAATGTCTCAAACTGTCTACGCTTTGATCGTTCCCTGGAAGACCAGTAGAAGTTTCCGATGCACATCCTGTGGTATTCTGTAATCTATGGACTATCAGAGTGTTGATGAAACACAAAAATTGCACCGCAATTGAAAACAACAGTCACCATGCGCACTTTCCTCCATGGGAGTAATGACTCAAACAGTATACGATTTCATCGTTCCCAGGAAGCCCAGTAGTAGTTTCCGATGCACATCTGGAGGCAATCTGTAATCTATGGACTATCAGAGTGTTGATGAAACACAGAAATTGCATCGGGAATGAATACAACAGTCACCATGCGCACTTTCCTCTACAAGAGAAATGTCTCAAACAGTCTACGCTTTGATCGTTACCTGGAAGACCAGTAGAAGTTTCCGATGCACATCCGGTGGTATTCTGTAATCTATGGACTATCAGAGTGTTGATGAAACACAAAAATTGCATCGGGATTGATAACAACAGTCACCATGCGCACTTTCCTCCACGGGAGTAATGTCTCAAACAGTCTACGCTTTGATCGTTCCCTGGAAGACCAGTAGTAGTTTCCGATGCACATCTGGAGGCATTCTGTAATCTGTGGACTATCTGAGTGTTGATGAAACACAGAAATTACATCGGGATTGAATACAACAGTCACCATGCGCACTTTCCTCCATGGGAGTAATGACTCAAACAGTATACGATTTGATCGTTAACAGGAAGCCCAGTAGTAGTTTCTGATGCACATCTGGAGGCAATCTGTAATCTATAGACTATCAGAGTGTTGATGAAACACAGAAATTGCATCGGGAATGAATACAACAGTCACCATGCGCACTTTCCTCCTTGGGAGTAATGTCACATACTGTCTACGCTTTGATCGTTCCCATGAAGACCAGTAGTAGTTTCCGATGCATATCTGGAGGCATTCTGTAATCTGCGGACTAACTGAGTGTTGATCAAACACAGAAATTTCATCCGGATTGAATACAACAGTCACCATGCGCACTTTCCTCCACGGGAGTAATGTCTCAAAAAGCCTATATTTTGATCGTTGCCTGGAAGACCAGTAGTAGTTTCCGATGCACATCTGGAGGCAATCTGTAATCAGTGGACCTTCAAAGTGTTGCTGAAACACAGGAATTGCCGCGGGATTGAATACAACAGTCACCATGCACACTTTCCTCCATGGGAGTAATCTATCAAACAGTCTACGATATGATCGTTCCCTGGAAGACCAGTAGTAGTTTCCGATGCACATCTGGAGGCATTCTGTAATCTGTGGACCTTCAAAGTGTTGATGAAACACAGAATTTGCATCGGGATTGAATACAACAGTCACCATGCGCACTTTCCTCTATAAGAGAAATGTCTCAAACAGGCTACGCTTTGATCGTTCCCGGGGACACCTGTAGAAGTTTCCGATGCACATCCTGTGGTATTCTGTAATCTATGGACTATCAGAGTGTTGATGAAACCCAGATATTGCATCGGGATTGATAACAACAGTCACCATGCGCACTTTCCTCCATGGGAGTAATGACTCAAACAGTATACGATTTAGTCGTTCCCAGGAAGCCCAGTAGTAGTTTCCGATGCACATCTGGAGGCAATCTGTAATCTATGGACTATCAGAGTGTTGATGAAACACAGAAATTGCATCGGGAATGAATACAATAGTCACCATGCCCACTTTCCTCCTTGGGAGTAATGTCACTAACAGTCTACGCTTTGATCGTTCCCATGAAGTCCATTAGTAGTTTCCGATGCACATCTGGAGGCATTCTGTAATCTGTGGACCTTCAAAGTGTTGATGGAACACAGAAATTGCATCGGGATTTAATACAACAGTCACCATGCGCACTTTCATCCATTGGAGTAATGTCTCAAACAGCCTATTCTTTGGTCGTTCCCAGGAAGACCAGTAGTAGTTTCCGATGCACATCTGGAGACAATCTGTAATCTGTGGACTATCAGAGTGTTGTAGAAACACATTAATTGCATCGGGATTGAATACAACTGTCACCATCCGCACTTACCTCTATGGGGGTAACGTCTGAAACGATTTGATCGCTAACTGGAAGTCCAGTAGTAGTATCCAATACACATCTGGTGGCATTCTGTAATCTGGGAACTGTCAGAGTGTTGATGAAACACAGAAATGGCATCGGGATTGAATACAACAGTCACCATCCACACATTCCTCCATGGGAGTAATGTCTCAAACAGTCTACGCTTTGATCGTTCCTTGGAAGACCAGAAGTAGTTTCCGATGCACATCTGGTATCATTCTGTAATCAATGGACTATCAGTGTTGATGAAACACAGAAATAGCATCGAGATTGATAACAACAGTCATTATGCGCACTTTCCTCCACGGGAGTAATGTCACAAACAGACTACGCTTTGATGGTACCCAGGAAGACCAGTAGTAGTTACCGATGCATATCTGGATGCATTCTGTAATCTGTGGACTAACTGAGTGTTGATGAAACACAGAAATTTCATCAGGATTAAATACAACAGTCACCATGCGTACTTTTCTCCACGGGAGTAATGTCTCAAACAGTCTAAGCTTTCATCGTTCCCAGGAAGACCAGTAGTAGTTTCCGATGCACATCTGGAGGCAATCTGTAAGCTGTTGACAATCAGAGTGTTGATGAAACACAGAAATTGCATCGGGATTGAATACAACAGTCATCATTCGCACTTCCCTCCATGGGTTCAATGTCTCAAACAGTCTACGATTTGATCGTTCCCTGGAAGACCAGTAGTAGTTTCCGATGCACATCTGGAGGCATTCTGTAATCTGTGGACCTTCAAAGTGTTGATGAAACACAGAAATTGCATCGGGTTTGAATACAACAGTCACCATGCGCACTTTCCTCTATAAGAGAAATGTCTCAAACAGTCTACGCTTTGATCGTTCCCTGGAAGACCATTAGTAGTTTCCCATGCACATCTGGAGGCATTCTGTAATCTGCGGACTAACTGAGTGTTGATCAAACACAGAAATTTCATTCGGATTTAATACAACAGTCACCATGCGCACTTTCCTCCACGGGAGTAATGTCTCAAACAGCCTATGATTTGATCGTTGCCATGAAGACCAGTAGTAGTTTCCGATGCACATCTGGAGGCATTCTGTAATCTGTGGTCAATCAGAGTGTTGATGAAACACAGAAAGTGCATCGGGATTGAATACAACAGTCACCATGCGCACTTTCATCCATGGGAGTAATGTCTCAAACAGTCTATTCTTTGGTCGTTCCCAGGAAGACTAGTAGTAGATTCCGATGCACATCTGGAGGCAATCTGTAATCTATGGACTATCAGAGTGTTGATGAAACACAGAAATTGCATCGGGATTGAATGCAACAGTCACCATGCGCACTTTCCTCCACGGGAGTAATGTCTCAAACAGTCTATGCTTTGATCGTTCCCTGTAAGACCAGTAGTAGTTTCCGATGCACATCTGGTGGCATTCTGTAATCTGTGGACTATCTGAGTGTTGATGAAAAACAGAAATTCCATCGGGATTGAATACAACAGTCACCATGCGCACTACCTTCCATGGGAGTAATGTCTCATACAGTCTACGCTTTGATCGATCCCTGGAAGACCAGTAGTAGTTTCCGATGCACATCTGGTGTCATTCTGTAATCTGTGGACAATCAGAGTGTTGATGAAACACAGAAATTGCTTCGGGATTGATAACAACATTCACCATGTGCACTTTCCTCCATGGGAGTTATGTCCCATACAGTCTACGCTTTGATCGATCCCTGGAGGACCAGTAGTAGTTTCCGATGCACATCTGTGTCATTCTGTAATCTGTGGACAATCAGAGTGTTGATGAAACACAGAAATTGCATCGGGATTGATAACAACATTCAACGTGTGCACTTCCCTTCTCGGGAGTAATGTCTCAAACAGTGTACGCTTTGAACGTTCCCTGGAAGACCAGTAGTAGTTTCCGATGCACATCTGGAGGCATTCTGTAATCTGTGGACTATCTGAGTGTTGATGAAACACGGATATTCCATCGGGATTGAATACAACAGTCACCATGCGCACTATCCTCCATGGGAGTAATGTCTCATACAGTCTACGCTTTGATCGATCCCTGGAAAACCAGTACTAGTTTCCGATGCACATCTGGAGGAATTCTGTAATCTGTGGACTAACCGAGTGTTGATGAAACACAGATATTTCATCAGGATTGAATACAACAGTCACCATGCGTACATTTCTCCACGGGAGTAATGTCTCAAACAGTCTATGCTTTGATCGTTCCCTGGAAGACCAGTAGTAGTTTCCGATGCACATCTGGAGGCATTCTGTAATCTGTGGACTATCTGAGTGTTGATGAAACACAGAAATTGCATCGGGATTGAATACAACAGTCACCATGCGCACTTTCCTCCATGGGAGCAATGACTCAAACAGTATACGATTTGATCGTTAACAGGAAGCCCAGTAGTAGTTTTCGATGCACATCTGGAGGCAATCTGTAATCTATGGACTGTCAGAGTGTTGATGAAACACAGAAATTGTATCGGGATTGAATACAACAGTCAACATGCGCACTTTCCTCCTTTCGCGTAATGTCACAAACAGTCTATGCTTTGATCGTTCCCATGAAGACCAGTAGTAGTTTCCGAACACATCTGGAGGCATTCTGTAATCTGCGGACTAACTGAGTGTTGATCAAACACAGAAATTTCATCCGGATTGAATACAACAGTCACCATGCGCACTTTCCTCCGTGGGTGTAATGTCACAAACAGTCTACGCTTTGATCGTTCCCAGGAAAACCAGTAGTAGTTTCAGATGCATATCTGGAGGCATTCTGTAATCTGTGGACTAACCGAGTGTTGATGAAACACAATAATTGCATCGGGTTTGGTAACAACAGTCACCATGCGCACTTTCCTCCACAGGAATAATGTCTCAAACAGTCTACGCTTTGATCGTTCCCTGGAAGACCAGTAGTAGTTTCCGAAGCACATCTGGAGGCATTCTGTAATCTGTGGACTATCTGAGTATTAATGAAACACAGAAATTGCATCGGGATTGAATGCAACTGTCACCATGCGCACTTTCCTCCACGGGAGTAATGTCTCGAACAGTCTATGCTTTGATCGTTCCCTGTAAGACCAGTAGTAGTTTCCGATGCACATCTGGTGGCATTCTGTAATCTGTGGACTATCTGAGTGTTGATGAAAAACAGAAATTCCATCGGGATTGAATACAACAGTCACCATGCGCACTACCCTCCATGGGAGTAATGTCTCATACAGTCTACGCTTTGATCGATCCCTGGAAGACCAGTAGTAGTTTCCGATGCACATCTGGTGTCATTCTGTAATCTGTGGACTATCTGAGTGTTGATGAAAAACAGAAATTCCATCGGGATTGAATACAACAGTCACCATGCGCACTACCCTCCATGGGAGTAATGGCTCATACAGTCTACGCTTTGATCGATCCCTGGAAGACCAGTAGTAGTTTCCGATGCACATCTGGAGGCAATCTGTAATCTATGGACTATCACAGTGTTGATGAAACACAGAAATTGCATCGGGATTGAATGCAACAGTCACCATGCGCACTTTCCTCCACGGGAGTAATGTCTCAAACAGTCTATGCTTTGATCGTTCGCTGTAAGACCAGTAGTAGTTTCCGATGCACATCTGGTGGCATTCTGTAATCTGTGGACTATCTGAGTGTTGATGAAAAACAGAAATTCCATCGGGATTGAATACAACAGTCACCATGCGCACTACCCTCCATGGGAGTAATGTCTCATACAGTCTACGTTTTGATCGATCACTGGAAGACCAGTAGTAGTTTCCGATGCACATCTGGTGTCATTCTGTAATCTGTGGACAATCAGAGTGTTGATGAAACACAGAAATTGCTTCGGGATTGATAACAACATTCACCATGTGCACTTTCCTCCATGGGAGTAATGTCCTATACAGTCTACGCTTTGATCGATCCCTGGAAGACCAGTAGTAGTTTCCGATGCACATCTGTGTCATTCTGTAATCTGTGGACAATCAGAGTGTTGATGAAACACAGAAATTGCATCGGGATTGATAACAACATTCAACGTGTGCACTTTCCTCCACGGGAGTAATGTCTCAAACAGTGTACGCTTTGAACGTTCCCTGGAAGACCAGTAGTAGTTTCCGATGCACATCTGGTGGCATTCTGTAATCTGTGGACCTTCAATGTGTTGATGAAACCCGGAAATTGCATCGGGATTGAATACAACAGTCACCATGCGCACTTTCCTCTATAAGAGAAATGTCTCAAACAGTCTACTGTTTGATCGTTCCCTGGAAGACCAGTAGAAGTTTCCGATGCACATCTGGAGGCATTCTGTAATCTGCGGACTAACTGAGTATTGATCAAACACAGATATTTCATCCGGATTGAATACAACAGTCACCATGCGCACTTTCCTCCACGGGAGTAATGTCTCAAACAGCCTATGATTTGATCGTTGCCTGGAAGACCAGTAGTAGTTTCCGATGCACATCTGGAGTCATTCTGTAATCTGTGGACCTTCAAAGTGTTGATGAAACACAGAAATTGCATCGGGATTGAATACAACAGTCACCATGCGCACTTTCCTCTATAAGAGAAATGTCTCAAACAGTCTACGCTTTGATCGTTCCCTGGAAAACCAGTAGCAGTTTCCGATGCACATCTGGTGTCATTCTGTAATCTGTGGACTAACTGAGTGTTGATGAAACACAGAAATTGCATCGCGAATGAATACAACAGTCACCATCCCCTCTTTCCTCAATGTGAGTAATTTCTCAAACAGTCTATGCTTTGATCGTTCCCTGGAAGACCAGTAGTAGTTTCCGATTCACATCTGGAGGCATTCTGTAATCTGTGGACCTTCAAAGTGTTGATGAAACACAGAAATTGCATCGGGATTGAATACAACAGTCACCATGCGCACGTTCCTCCGTGGGTGTAATGTCACAAACAGTCTATGCTTTGATCGTTCCCAGGAAAACCAGTAGTAGTTTCCGATGCATATCTGGAGGCATTCTGTAATCTGTGGACTAACCGAGTGTTGATGAAACACAGAAATTTCATCAGGATTGAATACAACAGTCACCATGCGTACTTTTCTCCACGGGAGTAATGTCTCAAACAGTCTATGCTTTGATCGTTCCCTGGAAGACCAGTAGTAGTTTCCGATGCACATCTGGTGTCATTCTGTAATCTGTGGACCTTCAAAGTGTTGATGAAACACAGAAATTGCATCGGGATTGAATACAACAGTCACCATGCGCACTTTCCTCTATAAGAGAAATGTCTCAAACAGTCTACGCTTTGATCGTTCCCTGGAAGACCAGTAGAAGTTTCCGATGCACATCCGGTGTTATTCTGTAATCTATGGACTATCAGAGTGTTGATGAAACACAAAAATTGCATCGGGATTGGTACCAACAGTCACCATGCGCACTTTCCTCCACGGGAGTAATGTCTCAAACAGTCTACGCTTTGATCGTTCCCTGGAAGACCAGTAGTAGTTTCCGATGCACATCTGGAGGCATTCTGTAATCTGTGGACTATCTGAGTGTTGATGAAACACAGAAATTGCATCGGGATTGAATACAACAGTCACCATGCGCACTATCCTCCATGGGAGTAATGACTCAAACAGTATACGATTTGATCGATCCCTGGAAAACCAGTAGCAGTTTCCGATGCACATCTGGTGTCATTCTGTAATCTGTGGACTAACTGAGTGTTGATGAAACACAGAAATTGCATCGCGAATGAATACAACAGTCACCATCCCCTCTTTCCTCAATGTGAGTAATTTCTCAAACAGTCTATGCTTTGATCGTTCCCTGGAAGACCAGTAGTAGTTTCCGATTCACATCTGGAGGCATTCTGTAATCTGTGGACCTTCAAAGTGTTGATGAAACACAGAAATTGCATCGGGATTGAATACAACAGTCACCATGCGCACGTTCCTCCGTGGGTGTAATGTCACAAACAGTCTATGCTTTGATCGTTCCCAGGAAAACCAGTAGTAGTTTCCGATGCATATCTGGAGGCATTCTGTAATCTGTGGACTAACCGAGTGTTGATGAAACACAGAAATTTCATCAGGATTGAATACAACAGTCACCATGCGTACTTTTCTCCACGGGAGTAATGTCTCAAACAGTCTATGCTTTGATCGTTCCCTGGAAGACCAGTAGTAGTTTCCGATGCACATCTGGTGTCATTCTGTAATCTGTGGACCTTCAAAGTGTTGATGAAACACAGAAATTGCATCGGGATTGAATACAACAGTCACCATGCGCACTTTCCTCTATAAGAGAAATGTCTCAAACAGTCTACGCTTTGATCGTTCCCTGGAAGACCAGTAGAAGTTTCCGATGCACATCCGGTGTTATTCTGTAATCTATGGACTATCAGAGTGTTGATGAAACACAAAAATTGCATCGGGATTGGTACCAACAGTCACCATGCGCACTTTCCTCCACGGGAGTAATGTCTCAAACAGTCTACGCTTTGATCGTTCCCTGGAAGACCAGTAGTAGTTTCCGATGCACATCTGGAGGCATTCTGTAATCTGTGGACTATCTGAGTGTTGATGAAACACAGAAATTGCATCGGGATTGAATACAACAGTCACCATGCGCACTATCCTCCATGGGAGTAATGACTCAAACAGTATACGATTTGATCGTTAACAGGAAGCCCAGTAGTAGTTTCCGATGCACATCTGGAGGCAATCTGTAATCTATGGACTATCAGAGTGTTGATGAAACACAGAAATTGCATCGGGATTGAATACAACAGTCAACATGCGCACTTTCCTCCTTAGGAGTAATGTCACAAACAGTCTACGCTTTGATCGTTCCCATGAAGACCAGTAGTAGTTTCCGAACTCATCTGGAGGCATTCAGTAATCTGCGGACTAACTGAGTATTGATCAAACACAGATATTTCATCCGGATTGAATACAACAGTCACCATGCGCACTTTCCTCCACGGGAGTAATGTCTCAAACAGCCTATGTTTTGATCGTTGCCTGGAAGACCAGTAGTAGTTTCCGATGCACATCTGGAGGCATTCTGTAATCTCTGGACCTTCAAAGTGTTGATGAAACACAGGAATTGCCGCGGGATTGAATACAACAGTCACCAAGCACACTTTCCTCCATGGGAGTAATGTATCAAACAGTCTACGATTTGATCGTTCCCTGGAAGACCAGTAGTAGTTTCCGATGCACATCTGGAGTCATTCTGTAATCTGTGGACCTTCAAAGTGTTGATGAAACACAGAAATTGCATCGGGATTGAATACAACAGTCACCATGCGCACGTTCCTCCGTGGGTGTAATGTCACAAACAGTCTATGCTTTGATCGTTCCCAGGAAAACCAGTAGTAGTTTCCGATGCATATCTGGAGGCATTCTGTAATCTGTGGACTAACCGAGTGTTGATGAAACACAGAAATTTCATCAGGATTGAATACAACAGTCACCATGCGTACTTTTCTCCACGGGAGTAATGTCTCAAACAGTCTATGCTTTGATCGTTCCCTGGAAGACCAGTAGTAGTTTTCGATGCACATCTGGTGTCATTCTGTAATCTGTGGACCTTCAAAGTGTTGATGAAACACAGAAATTGCATCGGGATTGAATACAACAGTCACCATGCGCACTTTCCTCTATAAGAGAAATGTCTCAAACAGTCTACGGTTTGATCGTTCCCTGGAAGACCGGTAGAAGTTTCCGATGCACATCCGGTGGTATTCTGTAATCTATGGAGTATCAGAGTGTTGATGAAACACAAAAATTGCATCGGGATTGGTACCAACAGTCACCATGCGCACTTTCCTCCACGGGAGTAATGTCTCAAACAGTCTACGCTTTGATCGTTCCCTGGAAGACCGGTAGTAGTTTCCGATGCACATCTGGAGGCATTCTGTAATCTGTGGACTTTCTGAGTGTTGATGAAACACAGAAATTGCATCGGGATTGAATACAACAGTCACCATGAGCACTATCCTCCATGGGAGTAATGACTCAAACAGTATACGATTTGATCGTTAACAGGAAGCCCAGTAGTAGTTTCCGATGCACATCTGGAGGCAATCTGTAATCTATGGACTATCAGAGTGTTGATGAAACACAGAAATTGCATCGGGATTGAATACAACAGTCAACATGCGCACTTTCCTCCTTAGGAGTAATGTCACAAACAGTCTACGCTTTGATCGTTCCCATGAAGACCAGTAGTAGTTTCCGAACTCATCTGGAGGCATTCAGTAATCTGCGGACTAACTGAGTATTAATCAAACACAGATATTTCATCCGGATTGAATACAACAGTCACCATGCGCACTTTCCTCCACGGGAGTAATGTCTCAAACAGCCTATGTTTTGATCGTTGCCTGGAAGACCAGTAGTAGTTTCCGATGCACATCTGGAGGCATTCTGTAACCTGTGGACCTTCAAAGTGTTGATGAAACACAGATATTGCATCGGGATTGAATACAACAGTCACCATGCGCACTTTCCTCCGTGGGTGTAATGTCACAAACAGTCTATGCTTTGATCGTTCCCAGGAAAACCAGTAGTAGTTTCCGATGCATATCTGGAGGCATTCTGTAATCTGTGGACTAACCGAGTGGTGATGAAACACAGAAATTTCATCTGGATTGAATACAACAGTCACCATGCGTACTTTTCTCCACGGGAGTAATGTCTTAAACAGTCTATGCTTTGATCGTTCCCTGGAAGACCAGTAGTAGTTTCCGATGCACATCTGGTGTCATTCTGTAATCTGTGGACCTTCAAAGTGTTGATGAAACACAGAAATTGCATCGGGATTGAATACAACAGTCACCATGCGCACTTTCCTCCATGGGAGTAATGACTCAAACAGTATACGATTTGATCGTTAACAGGAAGCCCAGTAGTAGTTTCCGATGCACATCTGGAGGCAATCTGTAATCTATGGACTATCAGAGTGTTGATGAAACACAGAAATTGCATCGTGATTGAATACAACAGTCACCATGCGCACTTTCCTCCTTGGGAGTAATGTCACAAACAGTCTACGCTTTGATCGTTCCCATGAAGACCAGTAGTAGTTTCCGAACACATCTGGAGGCATTCTGTAATCTGCGGACTAACTGAGTGTTGATCAAACACAGAAATTTCATCCGGATTGAATACAACAGTCACCATGCGCACTTTCCTCCACGGGAGTAATGTCTCAAACAGCCTATGTTTTGATCGTTGCCTGGAAGACCAGTAGTAGTTTCCGATGCAAATCTGGAGGCATTCTGTAATCTGTGGACCTTCAAAGTGTTGATGAAACACAGGAATTGCCGCGGGATTGAATACAACAGTCACCATGCACACTTTCTTCCATGGGAGTAATGTATCAAACAGTCTACGATTTGATCGTTCCCTGGAAGACCAGTAGTAGTTTCCGATGCACATCTGGAGTCATTCTGTAATCTGTGGACCTTCGAAGTGTTGCTGAAACACAGAAATTGCATCGGGATTGAATACAACAGTCACCATGCGCACTTTCCTCTATAAGAGAAATGTGTCAAACAGTCTAAGCTTTGATCGTTCCCTGGAAGACCAGTAGAAGTATCCGATGCACATCTGGTGTCATTCTGTAATCTGTGGACTAACTGAGTGTTGATGAAACACAGAAATTGCATCGGGAATGAATACAACAGTCACCATCCCCTCTTTCCTCAATGTGAGTAATGTCTCAAACAGTCTATGCTTTGATCGTTCCCTGGAAGACCAGTAGTAGTTTCCGATGCACATCTGGAGGCATTCTGTAATCTATGGACTAACCGAGTGTTGATGAAACACAGAAATTTCATCAGGATTGAATACAACAGTCACCATGCGTACTTTTCTCCACGGGAGTAATGTCTCAAACAGTCTATGCTTTGATCGTTCCCTGGAAGACCAGTAGTAGTTTCCGATGCACATCTGGTGGCATTCTGTAATCTGTGGACCTTCAAAGTGTTGATGAAACACAGAAATTGCATCGGGATTGAATACAACAGTCACCATGCGCACTTTCCTCTATAAGAGAAATGTCTCAAACAGTCTACGCTTTGATCGTTCCCTGGAAGACCAGTAGAAGTTTCCGATGCACATCCGGTGGTATTCTGTAATCTATGGACTATCAGAGTGTTGATGAAACACAAAAATTGCATCGGGATTGGTAACAACAGTCACCATGCGCACTTTCCTCCACGGGAGTAATGTCTCAAACAGTCTACGCTTTGATCGTTCCCTGGAAGACCAGTCGTAGTTTCCGATGCACATCTGGAGGCATTCTGTAATCTGTGGACTATCTGAGTGTTGATGAAACACAGAAATTGCATCGGGATTGAATACAACAGTCACCATGCGCACTTTCCTCCTTGGGAGTAATGTCACAAACAGTCTACGTTTTGATCGTTCCCATGAAGACCAGTAGTAGTTTCCGAACACATCTGGAGGCATTCTGTAATCTGCGGACTAACTGAGTGTTGATCAAACACAGAAATTTCATCCGGATTGAATACAACAGTCACCATGCGCACTTTCCTCCACGGGAGTAATGTCTCAAACAGCCTATGTTTTGATCGTTGCCTGGAAGACCAGTAGTAAATTCCGATGCACATCTGGAGGCATTCTGTAATCTGTGGACCTTCAAAGTGTTGATGAAACACAGGAATTGCCGCGGGATTGAATACAACAGTCACCATGCACACTTTCCTCCATGGGAGTAATGTATCAAACAGTCTACGATTTGATCGTTCCCTGGAAGACCAGTAGTAGTTTCCGATGCACATCTGGAGTCATTCTGTAATCTGTGGACCTTCAAAGTGTTGATGAAATACAGAAATTGCATCGGGATTGAATACAACAGTCACCATGCGCACGTTCCTCCGTGGGTGTAATGTCACAAACAGTCTATGCTTTGATCGTTCCCAGGAAAACCAGTAGTAGTTTCCGATGCATATCTGGAGGCATTCTGTAATCTGTGGACTAACCGAGTGTTGATGAAACACAGAAATTTCATCAGGATTGAATACAACAGTCACCATGCGTACTTTTCTCCACGGGAGTAATGTCTCATACAGTCTACGCTTTGATCGATCCCTGGAAAACCAGTAGTAGTTTCCGATGCACATCTGGTGTCATTCTGTAATCTGTGGACTAACTGTTGATGAAACACAGAAATTGCATCGGGAATGAATACAACAGTCACCATCCCCTCTTTCCTCAATGTGAGTAATGTCTCAAACAGTCTATGTTTTGATCGTTCCCTGGAAGACCAGTAGTAGTCTCCGATGCACATCTGGAGGCATTCTGTAATCTGTGGAACTTCAAAGTGTTGATGAAACACAGAAATCGCACCGGGATTGAATACAACAGTCACAATGCGCACTTTCCTCCGTGGGAGTAATGTCACAAACAGTCTACGCTTTGATCGTACCCAGGAAAACCAGTAGTAGTTTCCGATGCATATCTGGAGGCATTCTGTAATCTGTGGACTAACCGAGTGTTGATGAAACACAGAAATTTCATCAGGATTAAATACAACAGTCACCATGCATACTTTTCTCCACGGGAGTAATGTCTCAAACAGTCAATGCTTTGATCGTTCCCTGGAAGACTAGTAGTAGTTTCCGATGCACATCTGGTGGCATTCTGTAATCTGTGGACCTTCAAAGTGTTGATGAAACACAGAAATTGCATCGGGATTGAATACAAAAGTCACCATGCGCACTTTCCTCTATAAGAGAAATGTCTCAAACAGTCTACGCTTTGATCGTTCCCTGGAAGACCAGTAGAAGTTTCCGATGCACATCCGGTGGTATTCTGTAATCTATGGAGTATCAGAGTGTTGATGAAACACAAAAATTGCATCGGGATTGGTAACAACAGTCACCATGCGCACTTTCCTCCACGGGAGTAATGTCTCAAACAGTCTACGCTTTGATCGTTCCCTGGAAGACCAGTAGTAGTTTCCGATGCACATCTGGAGTCATTCTGTAATCTGTGGACTATCTGAGTGTTGAAGAAACACAGAAATTGCATCGGGATTGAATACAACAGTCACCATCCGCACTTTAGTCTATGGGAGTAACGTCTGAAACAGTCTACGCTTTGATCGCTAACTGGACGTCCAGTAGTAGTATCCAATACACATCTGGTGGCATTCTGTAATCTGTGGACTGTCAGAGTGTTGATGAAACACAGAAATAGCATCGGGATTGAATACAACAGTCACCATCCACACATTCCTCCATGGGAGTAATGTCTCAAACAGTCTACGCTTTGATCGTTCCCTGGAAGACCAGAAGTATTTTCCAATGCACATCTGGTATCATTCTGTAATCTATGGACTATCAGTGTTGATGAAACACAGAAATAGCATCGGGATTGATAACAACAATCATTATGCGCACTTTCCTCCACGGAAGTAATGTCACAAACAGACTACGCTTTGATGGTACCCAGGAAGACCAGTAGTAGTTTCCGATGCATATCTGGAGACATTCTGTAATCTGTGGACTAACTGAGTGTTGATGAAACACAGAAATTTCATCAGGATTGAAGACAACAGTCACCATGCGTACTTTCCTCCACGGGAGTAATGTCTCAAACAGTCTAAGCTTTGATCGTTCCCAGGAAGACCAGTAGTAGTTTGCGATGCACATCTGGAGGCAATCTGTAAGCTGTTGACTATCAGAGTGTTGATGAAACACAGAAATTGCATCGGGATTGAATACAACTGTCACCATGCGCACTTTCCTCTATAAGAGAAATGTCTCAAACAGTCTACGCTTTGATCGTTCCCTGGAAGACCAGTAGAAGTTTCCGATGCACATCCTGTGGTATTCTGTAATCTATGGACTATCAGAGTGTTGATGAAACACAAAAATTGCATCGGGATTGATAACAACAGTCACCATGCGCACTTTCCTCCATGGCAGTAATGACTCAAACAGTATTCGATTTGATCGTTCCCAGGAAGCACAGTAGTAGTTTCCGAAGTACATCTGGAGGCAATCTGTAATCTATGGACTATCAGAGTGTTGATGAAACACAGAAATTGCATCGGGAATGAATACAACAGTCACCATGCGCACTTTCCTCCTTTTGAGTAATGTCACAAAAAGTCTACGCTTTGATCGTTCCCATGAAGACCATTAGTAGTTTCCCATGCACATCTGGAGGCATTCTGTAATCTGCGGACTAACTGAGTGTTGATGAAACACAGAAATTTCATCAGGATTGAATACAACAGTCACCATGCGTACTTTTCTCCACGGGAGTAATGTCTCATACAGTCTACGCTTTGATCGATCCCTGGAAAACCAGTAGTAGTTTCTGATGCACATCTGGTGTCATTCTGTAATCTGTGGACTAACTGTTGATGAAACACAGAAATTGCATCGGGAATGAATACAACAGTCACCATCCCCTCTTTCCTCAATGTGAGTAATGTCTCAAACAGTCTATGATTTGATCGTTCCCTGGAAGACCAGTAGTAGTCTCCGATGCACATCTGGAGGCATTCTGTAATCTGTGGAACTTCAAAGTGTTGATGAAACACAGAAATTGCACCGGGATTGAATACAACAGTCACAATGCGCACTTTCCTCCGTGGGAGTAATGTCACAAACAGTCTACGCTTTGATCGTACCCAGGAAAACCAGTAGTAGTTTCCGATGCATATCTGGAGGCATTCTGTAATCTGTGGACTAACCGAGTGTTGATGAAACACAGAAATTTCATCAGGATTGAATACAACAGTCACCATGCGTACTTTTCTCCACGGGAGTAATGTCTCAAACAGTCTATGCTTTGATCGTTCCCTGGAAGACCAGTAGTAGTTTCCGATGCACATCTGGTGGCATTCTGTAATCTGTGGACCTTCAAAGTGTTGATGAAACACAGAAATTGCATCGGGATTGAATACAAAAGTCACCATGCGCACTTTCCTCTATAAGAGAAATGTCTCAAACAGTCTACGCTTTGATCGTTCCCTGGAAGACCAGTAGAAGTTTCCGATGCACATCCGGTGGTATTCTGTAATCTATGGACTATCAGAGTGTTGATGAAACACAAAAATTGCATCGGGATTGGTAACAACAGTCACCATGCGCACTTTCCTCCACGGGAGTAATGTCTCAAACAGTCTACGCTTTGATCGTTCCCTGGAAGACCAGTAGTAGTTTCCGATGCACATCTGGAGTCATTCTGTAATCTGTGGACTATCTGAGTGTTGAAGAAACACAGAAATAGCATCGGGATTGAATACAACAGTCACCATCCACACATTCCTCCATTGGAGTAATGTCTCAAACAGTCTACGCTTTGATCGTTCCCTGGAAGACCAGAAGTATTTTCCAATGCACATCTGGTATCATTCTGTAATCTATGGACTATCAGTGTTGATGAAACACAGAAATAGCATCGGGATTGATAACAACAATCATTATGCGCACTTTGCTCCACGGAAGTAATGTCACAAACAGACTACGCTTTGATGGTACCCAGGAAGACCAGTAGTAGTTTCCGATGCATATCTGGAGACATTCTGTAATCTGTGGACTAACTGAGTGTTGATGAAACACAGAAATTTCATCAGGATTGAAGACAACAGTCACCATGCGTACTTTCCTCCACGGGAGTAATGTCTCAAACAGTCTAAGCTTTGATCGTTCCCAGGAAGACCAGTAGTAGTTTCCGATGCACATCTGGAGGCAATCTGTAAGCTGTTGACTATCAGAGTGTTGATGAAACACAGAAATTGCATCGGGATTGAATACAACTGTCACCATGCGCACTTTCCTCTATAAGAGAAATGTCTCAAACAGTCTACGCTTTGATCGTTCCCTGGAAGACCAGTAGAAGTTTCCGATGCACATCCTGTGGTATTCTGTAATCTATGGACTATCAGAGTGTTGATGAAACACAAAAATTGCATCGGGATTGATAACAACAGTCACCATGCGCACTTTCCTCCATGGGAGTAATGACTCAAACAGTATTCGATTTGATCGTTCCCAGGAAGCACAGTAGTAGTTTCCGAAGTACATCTGGTGGCAATCTGTAATCTATGGACTATCAGAGTGTTGATGAAACACAGAAATTGCATCGGGAATGAATACAACAGTCACCATGCGCACTTTCCTCCTTGGGAGTAATGTCACAAACAGTCTACGCTTTGATCGTTCCCATGAAGACCATTAGTAGTTTCCCATGCACATTTGGAGGCATTCTGTAATCTGCGGACTAACTGAGTGTTGATCAAACACAGAAATTTCATCCGGATTTAATACAACAGTCACCATGCGCACTTTCCTCCACGGGAGTAATGTCTCAAACAGCCTATGATTTGATTGTTGCCTGGAAGACCAGTAGTAGTTTCCGATGCACATCTGGAGGCATTCTGTAATCTGTGGACAATCAGAGTGTTGATGAAACACAGAAAGTGCATCGGGATTGAATACAACAGTCACTATGCGCACTTTCATCCATGGGAGTAATGTCTCAAACAGTCTATTCTTTGGTCGTTCCCAGGAAGACTAGTAGTAGTTTCCGATGCACATCTGGAGGCAATCTGTAATCTGTGGACTATCAGAGTTTTGATGAAACACAGAAATTGCATCGGGATTGAATACAACAGTCACCATGCGCACTTTCCTCCTTGGGAGTAATGTCACAAACAGTCTACGCTTTGATCGTTCCCTGGAAGACCAGTAGTAGTTTTCGATGCACATCTGGTGGCATTCTGTAATCTGTGGACTATCAGAGTGTTGGTGAAACACAGAAATTGCATTGGGTTTGAATACAACAGTCACCATGTGCACTTTCCTCCATGGGAGTAATGTGCCATACAGTCTACGCTTTGATCGATCCCTGGAAGACCAGTAGTAGTTTCCGATGCACATCTGTGTCATTCTGTAATCTGTGGACAATCAGAGTGTTGATGAAACACAGAAATTGCATCGGGATTGATAACAACATTCAACATGTGCACTTTCCTCCATGGGAGTAATGTCTCAAACAGTCTACGCTTTGAACGTTCCCTGGAAGACCAGTAGTAGTTTCCGATGCACATCTGGAGGCATTCTGTAATCTGTGGACTATCTGAGTGTTGATGAAACACAGACATTCCATCGGGATTGAATACAACAGTCACCATGCGCACTATCCTTTATGGGAGTAATGTCTCATACAGTCTACGTTTTTAACGATCCCTGGAAAACCAGTAGTAGTTTCCGATGCACATCTGGTGTCATTCAGTAATCTGTGGACTAACTGAGTGTTGATGAAACACAGAAATTGCATCGGGAATGAATGCAACAGTCACCATCCCCTCTATCCTCAATGTGAGTAATGTCTCAAACAGTCTATGCTTTGATCGTTCCCTGGAAGACCAGTAGTAGTTTCCGATGCACATCTGGAGGCATTCTGTAATCTGTGGACCTTCAAAGTGTTGATGAAACACAGAAATTGCATCGGGATTGAATACAACAGTCACCATGCGCACTTTCCTCCATGGGAGTAATGTCTCCAACAGTCTACGCTTTGATCGTTCCCAGGAAGACCTGTAGTAGTTTCCGATGCACATCAGGAGGCAATCTGTAATCTGTGGACTATCAGAGTGTTGACGAAACACAGATATTGCATCGGGATTGAATACAATAGTCACCATGCGCACATTCCTCCGTGGGAGTAATGTCACAAACAGTCTACGCTTTGATCGTTCCCAGGAAGACCAGTAGTAGTTTCCGATGCATATCTGGAGGCATTCTGTAATCTGTGGACTAACCGAGTGTTGATGAAACACAGATATTTCATCAGGATTGAGTACAACAGTCACCATGCGTACTTTTCTCCACAGGAGTAGTGTCTCAAACAGTCTATGCTTTGATCGTTCCCTGGAAGACCAGTAGTAGTTTCCGATGCACATCTGGTGGCATTCTGTAATCTGTGGACCTTCAAAGTGTTGATGAAACACAGAAATTGCATCGGTATTGAATACAACAGTCACCATGCGCACATTCCTATATAAGAGAAATGTCTCAAACAGTCTACGCTTTGATCGTTCCCTGGAAGACCAGTAGAAGTTTCCGATGCACATCCGGTGGTATTCTGTAATGTATGGACTATCAGAGTGTTGATGAAACACAAAAATTGCATCGGGATTGGTAACAACAGTCACCATGCGCACTTTCCTCCACGGGAGTAATGTCTCAAACAGTCTACGCTTTGATCGTTCCCTGGAAGACCAGTAGTAGTTTCCGATGCACATCTGGTGGCATTCTGTAATCTGTGTACCATCAGAGAGTTGATGAAACACAGAAATTTCATCGGGATTGAATACAACAGTCACCATGCGCACTAACCTCCATGGGAATAATGTCTCATACAGTCTACGCTTTGATCGATCCCTGGAAGACCAGTAGTAGTTTCCGATGCACATCTGGTGTCATTCTGTAATCTGTGGACAATCAGAGTGTTGATGAAAACAGATATTGCTTCGGGATTGATAACAACAGTCACCTTGCGCACTATCCTCCATGGTTAGAAATGTCTCCAACAGCCTACGCTTTGATCGTCCCCAGGAAGACCTGTAGTAGTTTCCGATGCACTTCAGGAGGCAATCTGTAATCTGTGGACTATCAGAGTGTTGATGAAACACAGAAATTGCATCGCGATTGAATACAACAGTCACCATGCGCACTTTCCTCCATGGGAGTAATGTCTCAAACAGTAAACGATTTGATTGTTCCCAGGAATACCTGTAGTAGTTTCCGATGCACATCAGAAGGCAATCTGTAATCTGTGGACCATCAGAGTGTTGATGAAACACAGAAATTGCATCGGGATTGAATACAACAGTTACCATGCGCACTTTCATCCATGGGAGTAATGTCTCAAACAGTCTACTCTTTGGTCGTTCCCAGGAAGTCCAATAGTAGTTTCCGATGAACATCTGGAGGCATTCTGTAATCTGTGGACTAACTGAGTGTTGATGAAACACAGAAATTGCATCGGGAATGAATACAACAGTCACCATCCGCTCTTTCCTCAATGTGAGTAATGTCTCAAACAGTCTATGCTTTGATAGTTCCCTGGAAGACCAGTAGTAGTTTCCGATGCACATCTGGAGGCATTCTGTAATCTGTGGACCTTCAAAGTGTTGATGGAACACAGAAATTACATCGGGATTGAATACAACAGTCACCATGCGCACTTTCATCCATGGGAGTAATGTCTCAAACAGTCTATTCTTTGGTCGTTCCCAGGAAGACCAGTAGTAGTTTCCGATGCACATCTGGAGGCAATCTGTAATCTGTGGACTATCAGAGTGTTGATGAAACACTGAAATTGCATCGGGATTGAATACAACAGTCACCATTCGCACTTTCCACCTCGGGATTAAAGTCTCAAACAGTCTACGCTTTGATCGTTCCCTGGAAGACCAGTAGTAGTTTCCGATGCACATCTGGTGGCATTCTGTAATCTGTGTACCATCAGAGAGTTGATGAAACACAGAAATTGCATCGGGATTGAATACAACAGTCACCATGCGCACTATCCTCCATGGGAGTAATGTCTCATACAGTCTACGCTTTGATCGATCCCTGGAAGACCAGTAGTAGTTTCCGATGCACATCTGGTGTCATTCTGTAATCTGTGGACAATCAGAGTGTTGATGAAAACAGATATTGCTTCGGGATTGATAACAACATTCACCATGTTCACTTTCCTCCACGTGAGTAATGTCTCAAAGAGTCTACGTTTTGAACGTTCCCTGGAAGACCAGTAGTAGTTTCCGATGCAGATCTGGAGGCATTCTGTAATCTGTGGACTATCAGAGTGTTGGTGAAACACAGAAATTGCATCGGGTTTGAATACAACAGTCACCTTGCGCACTATCCTCCATGGGAGAAATGTCTCCAACAGTCTACGCTTTGATCGTCCCCAGGAAGACCTGTAGTAGTTTCCGATGCACATCAGGAGGCAATCTGTAATCTGTGGACTATCAGAGTGTTGATAAAACACATATATTGCATCGGGATTGAATACAACAGTCACCATGCGCACATTCCTCCGTGGGAGTAATGTCACAAAGAGTCTACGCTTTGATCGTTCCCAGGAAGACCAGTAGTAGTTTCCGATGCATATCTGGAGGCATTCTGTGATCTGTGGACTAACTGAGTGTTGATGAAACACAGAAATTTCATCAGGATTGAATACAACAGTCACCATGCGTACATTCCTCCACGGGAGTAATGTCTCAAACAGTCTATGCTTTGATCGTTCCCTGGAAGACCAGTAGTAGTTTCCGATGCACATCTGGAGGCATTCTGTAATCTGTGGACCATCAAAGTGTTGATGAAACACAGATATTGCATCGGGATTGAATACAACAGTCACCATGCGCACTTTAGTCTATAAGAGAAATGTCTCAAACAGTCTACGATTTGATCGTTCCCTGGAAGACCAGTAGTAGTTTCCGATGCACATCTGGAGTCATTCTGTAATCTGTGGACCTTCAGAGTGTTGATGAAACACAGAAATTGCATCGGGATTGAATACAACAGTCACCATGCGCACTTTCCTGTATAAGAGAAATGTCTCAAACAGTCTACGCTTTGATCGTTCCCTGGAAGACCAGTAGAAGTTTCCGATGCACATCCTGTGGTATTCTGTAATCTATGGACTATCACAGTGTTGATGAAACACAAAAATTGCATCGGGATTGATAACAACAGTCACCATACGCACTTTCATCCATGGGAGTAATGTCTCAAACAGTCTATTCTTTGGTCGTTCCCAGGAAGACCAGTAGTAGTTCCCGATGCACATCTGGAGGCGATCTGTATTCTGTGGACTATCAGAGTGTTGATGAAACACTGAAATTGCATCGGGATTGAATACAACAGTCACCATTCGCACTTTCCTCCATGGGATTAAAGTCTCAAATAGCCTACGCTTTGATCGTTCCCTGGAAGACCAGTAGTAGTTTCCGATGCATATCTGGAGGCATTCTGTGATCTGTGGACTAACTGAGTGTTGATGAAACACAGAAATTTCATCAGGATTGAATACAACAGTCACCATGCGTACTTTCCTCCACGGGAGTAATGTCTCAAACAGTCTATGCTTTGATCGTTCCCTGGAAGACCAGTAGTAGTTTCCGATGCACATCTGGAGGCATTCTGTAATCTGTGGACCATCAAAGTGTTGATGAAACACAGATATTGCATCGGGATTGAATACAACAGTCACCATGCGCACTTTAGTCTATAAGAGAAATGTCTCAAACAGTCTACGATTTGATCGTTCCCTGGAAGACCAGTAGTAGTTTCCGATGCACATCTGGAGTCATTCTGTAATCTGTGGACCTTCAGAGTGTTGATGAAACACAGAAATTGCATCGGGATTGAATACAACAGTCACCATGCGCACTTTCCTCTATAAGAGAAATGTCTCAAACAGTCTACGCTTTGATCGATCCCTGGAAGACCAGTAGTAGTTTCCGATGCACATCTGTGTCATTCTGTAATCTGTGGACAATCAGAGTGTTTACGAAACACAGAAATTGCATCGGGATTTATAACAACATTCACCATGTGTACTTTCCTCCACGGGAGTAATGTCTCAAACAGTCTACGCTTTGAACGTTCCCTGGAAGACCAGTAGTAGTTTCCGATGCATATCTGGAGGCATTCTGTAATCTGTGGACTATCTGAGTGTTGATGAAACACAGAAATTCCATCGGGATTGAATACAACAGTCACCATGCGCACTACCCTCCATGGGAGTAATGGCTCATACAGTCTACGCTTTGATCGATCCCTGGAAGACCAGTAGTAGTTTCCGATGCACATCTGGTGTCATTCTGTAATCTGTGGACAATCAGAGTGTTGATGAAACACAGAAATTGCTTCGTGATTGATAACAACATTCACCATGTGCACTTTCCTCCACAGGAGTAATGTCTCAAACAGTCTACGCTTTGATCGTTCCCAGGAAGACCTGTAGTAGTTTCCGATGCACATCAGGAGGCAATCTGTAATCTGTGGACTATCAGAGTGTTGATGAAACACAGAAATTGCATCGCGATTGAATACAACAGTCACCATGCGCACATTCCTCCATGGGAGTAATGTCTCAAACAGTAAACGCTTTGATCGTTCCCAGGAAGACCTGTAGTAGTTTCCGATGCACATCAGAAGGCAATCTGTAATCTGTGGACCATCAGAGAGTTGATGAAACACAGAAATTGCATCGGGATTGAATACAACAGTCACCATGCGCACTTTCCTCCCTGGGAGTAAGGTCACAAACAGACTACGCTTTGATCGTTCCCAGGGAGTCCAATAGTAGTTTCCGATGAACATCTGGAGGCATTCTGTAATCTGTGGACTAACTGAGTGTTGATGAAACACAGAAATTGCATCGGGAATGAATACAACAGTCACCATCCGCTCTTTCCTCAATGTGAGTAATGTCTCAAACAGTCTATGCTTTGATAGTTCCCTGGAAGACCAGTAGTAGTTTCCGATGCACATCTGGAGGCATTCTGTAATCTGTGGACCTTCAAAGTGTTGATGGAACACAGAAATTACCTCGGGATTGAATACAACAGTCACCATGCGCACTTTCATCCATGGGAGTAATGTCTCACACAGTCTATTCTTTGGTCGTTCCCAGGAAGACCAGTAGTAGTTTCCGATGCACATCTGGAGGCAATCTGTAATCTGTGGACTATCAGAGTGTTGATGAAACACTGAAATTGCATCGGGATTGAATACAACAGTCACCATTCGCACTTTCCTCCTCGGGATTAAAGTCTCAAACAGTGTACGCTTTGATCGTTACCTGGAAGACCAGTAGTAGTTTCCGATGCACTTCTGGTGGCATTCTGTAATCTGTGGACTATCAGAGTGTTGGTGAAACACAGAAATTGCATCGGGTTTGAATACAACAGTAACCATGCGCACTATCCTCCATGGGAGTAATGTCTCATACAGTCTACGCTTTGATCGATCCCTGGAAGACCAGTAGTAGTTTCCGATGCACATCTGTGTCATTCTGTAATCTGTGGACAATCAGAGTGTTGATGAAACACAGATATAGCATCGGGATTGAATACAACAGTCACCATGCGCACTTTCCTCCGTGGGAGTAATGTCACAAACATTCTACGCTTTGGTCGTTCCCAGGAAGACCAGTTGTAGTTTCCGATGCATATCTGGAGGCATACTGTAATCTGTGGACTAACTGAGTGTTGATGAAACACAGAAATTTCATCAGGATTGAATACAACAGTCACCATGCGTACTTTCCTCCACGGGAGTAATGTCTCAAACAGTCTATGCTTTGATCGTTCCCTGGGAGGCCAGTAGTAGTTTTCGATGCACATCTGGAGGCATTCTGTAATCTGTGGACCTTCAAAGTGTTGATCAAACACAGATATTGCATCGGGATTGAATACAACAGTCACCATCCGCACTGTCCTCTATAAGAGAAATGTCTCAAACAGTCTATGCTTTGATCGTTCCCTGGAAGACCAGTAGAAGATTCCGATGCATATCTGGAGGCATTCTGTAATCTGTGGACTAACTGAGTTTTGATGAAACACAAAAATTGCATCGGGATTGATAACAACAGTCACCATGCGCACTTTCCTCCACGGGAGTAATGTCTCAAACAGTCTACGCTTTGATCGTTCCCTGGAAGACCAGTAGTAGTTTCCGATGCACATCTGGTGGCATTCTGTAATCTGTATACCATCAGAGAGTTGATGAAACACAGAAATTGCATCGGGATTGAATACAACAGTCACCATGCGCACTATCCTCCATGGGAGTAATGTCTCATACAGTCTACGCTTTGATCGATCCCTGGAAGACCAGTAGTAGTTTCCGATGCACATCTGGTGTCATTCTGTAATCTGTGGACAATCAGAGTGTTGATGAAAACAGATATTGCTTCGGGATTGATAACAACATTCACCATGTTCACTTTCCTCCACGTGAGTAATGTCTCAAACAGTCTACGTTTTGAACGTTCCCTGGAAGACCAGTAGTAGTTTCCGATGCAGATCTGGAGGCATTCTGTAACCTGTGGACTATCAGAGTGTTGGTGAAACACAGAAATTGCATCGGGTTTGAATACAACAGTCACCTTGCGCACTATCCTCCATGGGAGAAATGTCTCCAACAGTCTACGCTTTGATCGTCCCCAGGAAGACCTGTAGTAGTTTCCGATGCACTTCAGGAGGCAATCTGTAATCTGTGGACTATCAGAGTGTTGATGAAACACAGAAATTGCATCGCGATTGAATACAACAGTCACCATGCGCACTTTCCTCCATGGGAGTAATGTCTCAAACAGTAAACGATTTGATTGTTCCCAGGAATACCTGTAGTAGTTTCCGATGCACATCAGAAGGCAATCTGTAATCTGTGGACCATCAGAGTGTTGATGAAACACAGAAATTGCATCGGGATTGAATACAACAGTCACCATGCGCACTTTCATCCACGGGAGTAATGTCTCAAACAGTCTATTCTTTGGTCGTTCCCAGGAAGACCAGTAGTAGTTTCCGATGCACATCTGGAGGCAATCTGTAATCTGTGGACTATCAGAGTGTTGATGAAACACTGAAATTGCATCGGGATTGAATACAACAGTCACCATTCGCACTTTCCACCTCGGGATTAAAGTCTCAAACAGTCTACCCTTTGATCGTTCCCTGGAAGACCAGTAGTAGTTTCCGATGCACATCTGGTGGCATTCTGTAATCTGTGGACTATCAGAGTGTTGGTGAAACACAGAAATTGCATCGGGTTTGAATACAACAGTAACCATGCGCAATATCCTCCATGGGAGTATTGTCTCATACAGTCTACGCTTTGATCGATCCCTGGAAGACCAGTAGTAGTTTCCGATGCACATCTGTGTCATTCTGTAATCTGTGGACAATCAGAGTGTTGATGAAACACAGATATAGCATCGGGATTGATAACAACAGTCACCATGCGCACTTTCCTCCACGGGAGTAATGTCTCAAACAGTCTACGCTTTGATCGTTCCCTGGAAGACCAGTAGTAGTTTCCGATGCACATCTGGTGGCATTCTGTAATCTGTGTACCATCAGAGAGTTGATGAAACACAGAAATTGCATCGGGATTGAATACAACAGTCACCATGCGCACTATCCTCCATGGGAGTAATGTCTCATACAGTCTACGCTTTGATCGATCCCTGGAAGACCAGTAGTAGTTTCCGATGCACATCTGGTGTCATTCTGTAATCTGTGGACAATCAGAGTGTTGATGAAAACAGATATTGCTTCGGGATTGATAACAACAATCACCATGTTCACTTTCCTCCACGTGAGTAATGTCTCAAACAGTCTACGTTTTGAACGTTCCCTGGAAGACCAGTAGTAGTTTCCGATGCAGATCTGGAGGCATTCTGTAACCTGTGGACTATCAGAGTGTTGGTGAAACACAGAAATTGCATCGGGTTTGAATACAACAGTCACCTTGCGCACTATCCTCCATGGGAGAAATGTCTCCAACAGTCTACGCTTTGATCGTCCCCAGGAAGACCTGTAGTAGTTTCCGATGCACTTCAGGAGGCAATCTGTAATCTGTGGACTATCAGAGTGTTGATGAAACACAGAAATTGCATCGCTATTGAATACAACAGTCACCATGCGCACTTTCCTCCATGGGAGTAATGTCTCGCACAGTAAACGATTTGATTGTTCCCAGGAATACCTGTAGTAGTTTCCGATGCACATCAGAAGGCAATCTGTAATCTGTGGACCATCAGAGTGTTGATGAAACACAGAAATTGCATCGGGATTGAATACAACAGTCACCATGCGCACTTTCCTCCCTGGGAGTAAGGTCACAAACAGACTACGCTTTGATCGTTCCCAGGAAGTCCAATAGTAGTTTCCGATGAACATCTGGAGGCATTCTGTAATCTGTGGACTAACTGAGTGTTGATGAAACACAGAAATTGCATCGGGAATGAATACAACAGTCACCATCCGCTCTTTCCTAAATGTGAGTAATGTCTCAAACAGTCTATGCTTTGATAGTTCCCTGGAAGACCAGTAGTAGGTTCCGATGCACATCTGGAGGCATTCTGTAATCTGTGGACCTTCAAAGTGTTGATGGAACACAGAAAATACATCGGGATTGAATACAACAGTCACCATGCGCACTTTCATCCATGGGAGTAATGTCTCAAACAGTCTATTCTTTGGTCGTTCCCAGGAAGACCAGTAGTAGTTTCCGATGCACATCTGGAGGCAATCTGTAATCTGTGGACTATCAGAGTGTTGATGAAACACTGAAATTGCATCGGGATTGAATACAACAGTCACAATTCGCACTTTCCACCTCGGGATTAAAGTCTCAAACAGTCTACCCTTTGATCGTTCCCTGGAAGACCAGTAGTAGTTTCCGATGCACATCTGGTGGCATTCTGGAATCTGTGGACTATCAGAGTGTTGGTGAAACACAGAAATTGCATCGGGTTTGAATACAACAGTAACCATGCGCACTATCCTCCATGGGAGTATTGTCTCATACAGTCTACGCTTTGATCGATCCCTGGAAGACCAGTAGTAGTTTCCGATGCACATCTGTGTCATTCTGTAATCTGTGGACAATCAGAGTGTTGATGAAACACAGATATAGCATCGGGATTGAATACAACAGTCACCATGCGCACTTTCCTCCGTGGGAGTAATGTCACAAACAGTCTACGCTTTGATCGTTCCCTGGAAGACCAGTTGTAGTTTCCGATGCATATCTGGAGGCATTCTGTAATCTGTGGACTAACTGAGTGTTGATGAAACACAGAAATTTCATCAGGATTGAATACAACAGTCACCATGCGTACTTTCCTCCACGGGAGTAATGTCTCAAACAGTCTATGCTTTGATCGTTCCCTGGGAGGCCAGTAGTAGTTTTCGATGCACATCTGGAGGCATTCTGTAATCTGTGGACCTTCAAAGTGTTGATCAAACACAGATATTGCATCGGGATTGAATACAACAGTCACCATCTGCACTGTCCTCTATAAGAGAAATGTCTCAAACAGTCTATGCTTTGATCGTTCCCTGGATGACCAGTAGAAGTTTCCGATGCCCATCCGGTGGTATTCTGTAATCTTTGCACTATCAGAGTTTTGATGAAACACAAAAATTGCATCGGGATTGACAACAACAGTCACCATGCGCACTTTCCTCCACGGGAGTAATGTCTCAAACAGTCTACGCTTTGATCGTTCCCTGGAAGACCAGTAGTAGTTTCCGATGCACATCTGGTGGCATTCTGTAATCTGTGTACCATCAGAGAGTTGATGAAACACAGAAATTGCATCGGGATTGAATACAACAGTCACCATGCGCACTATCCTCCATGGGAGTATTGTCTCATACAGTCTACGCTTTGATCGATCCCTGGAAGACCAGTAGTAGTTTCCGATGCACATCTGGTGTCATTCTGTAATCTGTGGACAATCAGAGTGTTGATGAAAACAGATATTGCTTCGGGATTGATAACAACATTCACCATGTTCACTTTCCTCCACGTGAGTAATGTCTCAAAGAGTCTACGTTTTGAACGTTCCCTGGAAGACCAGTAGTAGTTTCCGATGCAGATCTGGAGGCATTCTGTAATCTGTGGACTATCAGAGTGTTGGTGAAACACAGAAATTGCATCGGGTTTGAATACAACAGTCACCTTGCGCACTATCCTCCATGGGAGAAATGTCACCAACAGTCTACTCTTTGATCGTCCCCAGGAAGACCTTTAGTAGTTTCCGATGCACATCAGGAGGCAATCTGTAATCTGTGGACTATCAGAGTGTTGATGAAACACATATATTGCATCGGGATTGAATACAACAGTCACCATGTTCACTTTCCTCCACGTGAGTAATGTCTCCAACAGTCTATGCTTTGATCGTTCCCTGGAAGACCAGTAGTAGTTTCCGATGCACATCTGGAGGCATTCTGTAATCTGTGGACCATCAAAGTGTTGATGAAACACAGATATTGCATCGGGATTGAATACAACAGTCACCATGCGCACTTTAGTCTATAAGAGAAATGTCTCAAACAGTCTACGCTTTGATCGTTCCCTGGAAGACCAGTAGAAGTTTACGATGCACATTCGGTGGTATTCTGTAATCTATGGACTATCAGAGTCTTGATGAAACACAAAAATTGCATCGGGATTGATAACAACAGTCACCATGCACACTTTCCTCCACGGGAGTAATGTCTCAAACAGTCTACGCTTTGATCGTTCCTGGGAAGACCACTAGTAGTTCCCGATGCACATCTGGAGGCATTCTGTAATCTGTGGACTATCTGTGTGTTGATGAAACACAGAAATTGCATCGGGATTGAAATCAACAGTCACCATGCGATCTTTCCTCCATGGGAGTAATGACTCAAACAGTATACGATTTGATCGTTCCCAGGAAGCCCAGTAGTAGTTTCCGATGCACATCTGGAGGCAATCTGTAATCTATGGACTATCAGAATGTTGATGAAACACAGAAATTCCATCGGGAATGAATATAACAGTCACCATGCGCACTTTCCTCTTTGGGAGTAATGTTACAAACAGTCTACGCTTTGATCGTTCCCATGAAGACCAGTAGTAGTTTCCGATGCACATATGGAGGCATTTTGTAATCTGCGGACTATCTGAGTGTTGATCAAACACAGAAATTTCATCCGGATTGAATACAACAGTCACCATACGCACTTTCCTCCACGGGAGTAATGTCTCAAACAGCCTATGTTTTGTTCGTTGCCTGGAAGACCAGTAGTAGTTTCCGATGCACATCTGGAGGCATTCTGTAATCTGTGGACCTTCAAAGTGTTTATGGAACACAGAAATTGCATCGGGATTGAATACAACAGTCACCATGCTCACTTTCATCCATGGGAGTAAAGTCTCAAACAGTCTATTCTTTGGTCGTTCCCAGGAAGACCAGTTGTAGTTTCCGATGCACATCTGGAGACAATCTGTAATCTGTGGACTATCAGAGTGTTGATGAAACACTGAAATTGCATCGGGATTGAATACAACAGTCACCAGTCGCAGTTACCTCCACGGGATTAAAGTCTCAAACAGTCTACGCTTTGATCGTTCCCTGGAAGACCAGTAGTAGTTTCCGATGCACATCTGGTGGCATTCTGTAATCTTTGGACTATCAGAGTGTTGGTGAAACACAGAAATTGCATCGGGTTTGAATACAACACTCACCATGCGCACTATCCTCCATGGGAGTAATGTATCATTCAGTCTACGCTTTGATCGATCCCTGGAAGACCAGTAGTAGTTTCCGATGCACATCTGTGTCATTCTGTAATCTGTGGACAATCGGAGTGTTGATGAAACACAGAAATTGCATCGGGATTGATAACAACATTCACCATGTGCACTTTCTTCCACGGGAGTAATGTCTCAAACAGTCTACGCTTTGAACGTTCCCTGGAAGACTAGTAGTAGTTTGCGATGCACATCAGGAGGCAATCTGTAATCTGTGGACTATCAGAGTGTTGATGAAACACTGAAATTGCATCGGGATTGAATACAACAGTTACCTTGCGCACTTTCCTCCATGGGAGTAATGTCTCAAACAGTCTACGCTTTGATCGTTCCCAGGAAAACCAGTAGTAGTTTCCGATGCACATCTGGTGCCAATCTGTAATCTGTGGACCTTCAAAGTGTTGACGAAACACAGAAATTGCATCTGGATTGAATACAACAGTCACCATCCGCACATTCCTCCATGGGAGTAATGTCTGAAACAGTCTACGCTTTGATCGTTCCCTTGAAGTCCAGTAGTAGTTTGCAATGCACATCTGGAATCACTCTGTAATCTGTGGACCTTCAAAATGTTGATGAAACACTGTAATTGCATCGGGAGTGAATACAACAGTCACCATCCGCACTTTCCTCCATGGGAGTAATGTCTGAAACAGTCTACGCTTTGATCATTCCCAGGAAGACCAGTAGTAGTTTCCGATGCTCATCTGGAGGCAATCCGTAATCTGTGGAATATCAGAGTGTTGAAAAAATCAGAAATTGCATCGGGATTGAATACAACAGTCTCCATGCGCACTTTCCTCCATATGAGTAATGTCTGAAACAGTCTACGAATTGATCGTTACCTGGAAGACCAGTGGTAGTTTCCGATACACATCTGGAGGCATTCTGTAATCTGTGGACTATCAGAGTGTTGATGAAACACAGAAATTACATCGGGATTGAATACAACAGTCACCATCCGCACTTTCCTCCATGGGAGTAGTGTCTATAACGGTTTACGCTTTGATAGTCCCTGGAAGACCAGTAGTAGTTTCCGATGCACGTCTGGTGGCATTCTGTAATCTGTGGACTATCAGAGTGTTGATGAAACACAGAAATTCCATCGGGATTGAATACAACAGTCACCATGCACACATTCCTCCACGGGAGTAATGTCTCAACCAGTCTACGCATTGATCGATCCCTGGAAGACCAGTAGTAGTTTCCGATGCACATCCGGTGGTATTCTGTAATCTATGCACTATCAGAGTTTTGATGAAACACAAAAATTGCATCGGGATTGATAACAACAGTCACCATGCGCACTTTCCCCCATGGGAGTAATGTCTCAAACAGTCTACGCTTTGATCGTTCCTTGGAAGACAAGTAGTAGTTTCCGATGCACATCTGGAGGCATTCTGTAATCTGTGGACTATCTGAGTGTTGATGAAACACAGAAATTGCATCGGGATTGAATACAACAGTCACCATGCGCACTTTCCTCCAAGGGAGTAATGAATCAAACTGTACACGATTTGATCGTTCCCAGGAAGCCCAGTAGTAGTTTCCGATGTACATCTGGAGGCAATCTGTAATCTATGGACTATCAGAATGTTGATGAAACACAGAAATTGCATCGGGAATGAATACAACAGTCACCATGCGCACTTTCCTCCTTGGGAGTAATGTCTCAAACAGTCTACGCTTTGATCGTTCCCATGAAGACCAGTAGTAGTTTCCGATGCACATCTGGTGGCATTCTGTAATCTGTGTACCATCAGAGAGTTGATGAAACACAGAAATTGCATCGGGATTCAATACAACAGTCACCATGCGCACTATCCTCCATGGGAGTAATGTCTCATACAGTCTACGCTTTGATCGTTCCCTGGAAGACCAGTAGTAGTTTCCGATGCACATCTATAGGCATTCTGTAATCTGTGGACTATCAGAGTGTTGGTGAAACACAGAAATTGCATCGGGTTTGAATACAACAGTCACCTTGCGCACTATCCTCCATGGGAGTAATGTCTCCAACAGTCTACGCTTTGATCGTTCCCAGGAAGACCTGTAGTAGTTTCCGATGCACATCAGGAGGCAATCTGTAATCTGTGGACTATCAGAGTGTTGATGAAACACATATATTGCATCGGGATTGAATACAACAGTCACCATGCGCACTTTCCTCCGTGGGAGTAATGTCACAAAGAGTCTACGCTTTGATCGTTCCCGGGAAGACCAGTAGTAGTTTCCGATGCATATCTGGAGGCAATCTGTAATCTGTGGACCAACTGAGTGTAGATGAAACACAGATATTTCATCAGGATTGAATACAACAGTCACCATGCGAACTTTCCTCCACGGGAGTAATGTCTCAAACAGTCCATGCTTTGATCGTTCCCTGGAAGACCAGTAGTAGTTTCCGATGCACATCTGGAGGCAATCTGTAATCTATGGACTATCAGAATGTTGATGAAACACAGAAATTCCATCGGGAATGAATATAACAGTCACCATGCGCACTTTCCTCTTTGGGAGTAATGTTACAAACAGTCTACGCTTTGATCGTTCCCATGAAGACCAGTAGTAGTTTCCGATGCACATATGGAGGCATTCTGTAATCTGCGGACTAACTGAGTGTTGATCAAACACAGAAATTTCATCCGGAATGAATACAACAGTCACCATGCGCACTTTCCTCCACGGGAGTAATGTCTCAAACAGCCTACGTTTTGATCGTTGCCTGTAACACCAGTAGTAGTTTCCGATGCACATCTGGAGGCATTCTGTAATCTGTGGACCTTCAAAGTGTTGATGGAACACAGAAATTGCATCGGGAATGAATACAACAGTCACCATGCTCACTTTCATCCATGGGAGTAAAGTCTCAAACAGTCTATTCTTTGGTCGTTCCCAGGAAGACCAGTAGTAGTTTCCGATGCACATCTGGAGGCAATCTGTAATCTGTGGACTATCAGAGTGTTGATGAAACACTGAAATTGCATCGGGATTGAATACAACAGTCACCAGTCGCAGTTACCTCCACGGGATTAAAGTCTCAAACAGTCTACGCTTTGATCGTTCCCTGGAAGACCAGTAGTAGTTTCCGATGCACATCTGGTGGCATTCTGTAATCTGTGGACTATCAGAGTGTTGGTGAAACACAGAAATTGCATCGGGTTTGAATACAACACTCACCATGCGCACTATCCTCCATGGGAGTAATGTCTCATACAGTCTACGCTTTGATCGATCCCTGGAAGACCAGTAGTAGTTTCCGATGCACATCTGTGTCATTCTGTAATCTGTGGACAATCAGAGTGTTGATGAAACACAGAAATTGCATCGGGATTGATAACAACATTCACCATGTGCACTTTCCTCCATGGGAGTAATGTCTCAAACAGTCTACGCTTTGAACGTTCCCTGGAAGACCAGTAGTAGTTTCCGATGCACATCTGGAGGCATTCTGTAATCTGTGGACTATCTGGGTGTTGATGAAACACAGAAATTCCATCGGGATTAAATACAACAGTCACCATGCGCACTATCCTCCATGGGAGTAATGTCTCATTCAGTCTACGCTTTGATCGATCCCTGGAAGACTAGTAGTAGTTTCCGATGCACATCAGGAGGCAATCTGTAATCTGTGGACTATCAGAGTGTTGATGAAATACAGAAATTGCATCGGGATTGAATACAACAGTCACCATGCGCACTTTCCTCCATGGGAGTAATGTCTCAAACAGTCTACGCTTTCATCGTTCCCAGGAAGACCAGTAGTAGTTCCCGATGCACATCTGGTGCCAATCTGTAATCTGTGGACCTTCAAAGTTTTGACGAAACACAGAAATTGCATCAGGATTGAATACAACCGTCACCATCCGCACATTCCTCCATGGGAGTAATGTCTGAAACAGTCTACGCTTTGATCGTTCCCTGGAAGTCCAGTAGTAGTTTCCAATGCACATCTGGAATCACTCTGTAATCTGTGGACCTTCAAAATGTTGATGAAACACTGAAATTGCATCGGGAGTGAATACAACAGTCACCATCCGGACTTTCCTCCATGGGAGTAATGTCTGAAACAGTCTACGCTTTGATCGTTCCCAGGAAGACCAGTAGTAGTTTCCGATGCTCATCTGGAGGCAATCCGTAATCTGTGGAATATCAGAGTGTTGAAAAAATCAGAAATTGCATCGGGATTGAATACAACAGTCACCATGCGCACTTTCCTCCATATGAGTAATGTCTCAAACAGTCTACGAATTGATCGTTACCTGGAAGACCAGTGGTAGTTTCCGATACACATCTTTAGGCATTCTGTAATCTGTGGACTATCAGAGTGTTGATGAAACACTGAAATTGCATCGGGATTGAATACAACAGTCACCATTCGCAGTTTCCTCCACGGGTTAAATTCTCAAACAGTCTACGCTTTGATCGTTCCCTGGAAGACCAGTAGTAGTTTCCGATGCACATCTGGTGGCATTCTGCAATCTGTGTACCATCAGAGAGTTGATGAAACACAGAAATTGCATCGGGATTGAATACATCAGTCACCATGCGCACTATCCTCCATGGGAGTAATGTCTCATACAGTCTACGCTTTGATCGATCTCTGGAAGACAAGTAGTAGTTCCCGATGCACATCTGGTGTCATTCTGTAATCTGTGGACAATAAGAGTGTTGATGAAAACAGAAATTGCTTAGGGATTGATTACAACATTCACCATGTTCACTTTCCTCCACGTGAGTAATGTCTCAAACAGTCTACGTTTTGAACGTTCCCTGGAAGACCAGTAGTAGTTTCCGATGCAGATCTGGAGGCATTCTGTAATCTGTGGACTATCAGAGTGTTGGTGAAACACAGAAATTGCATCGGGTTTGAATACAACAGTCACCTTGCGCACTATCCTCCATGGGAGTAATGTCTCCAACAGTCTACGCTTTGATCGTTCCCAGGAAGACCTGTAGTAGTTTCCGATGCACATCAGGAGGCAATCTGTAATCTGTGGACTTTCAGAGTGTTGATGAAACACATATATTGCATCGGGATTGAATACAACAGTCACCATGCGCACTTTAGTCTATAAGAGAAATGTCTCAAACAGTCTACGCTTTGATCGTTCCCTGGAAGACCAGTAGAAGTTTCCGATGCACATTCGGTGGTATTCTGTAATCTATGGACTATCTGTGTGTTGATGAAACACAGAAATTGCAACAGGATTGACTACAACAGTCACCATGCGAATTTTCCTCCTTGGGAGTAATGTTACAAACAGTCTACGCTTTGAACGTTCCCATGAAGACCAGTAGTAGTTTCCGATGCACATATGGAGGCATTCTGTAATTTGCGGACTAACTGAGTGTTGATCAAACACAGAAATTTCATCCGGATTGAATACAACAGTCACCATGCGCACTTTCCTCCCCGGGAGTAATGACTCAAACAGCCTATGTTTTGATCGTTGCCTGGAAGACCAGTAGTAGTTTCCGATGCACATCTGGAGGCATTCTGTAATCTGTGGACCTTCAAAGTGTTGATGGAACACGGAAATTGCAATGGGATTGAATACAACAGTCACCATGCTCACTTTCATCCATGGGAGTAAAGTCTCAAACAGTCTATTCTTTGGTCGTTCCCAGGAAGACCAGTAGTAGTTTCCGATGCACATCTGGAGGCAATCTGTAATCTGTGGACTATCAGAGTGTTGATGAAACACTGAAATTGCATCGGGATTGAATACAACAGTCACCAGTCGCAGTTACCTCCACGGGATTAAGTCTCAAACAGTCTACGCTTTGATCGTTCCCTGGAAGACCAGTAGTAGTTTCCGATGCACATCTGTGTCTTTCTGTAATCTGTGGACAATCAGAGTGTTGATGAAACACAGAAATTGCATCGGGATTGATAACAACATTAACCATGTGCACTTTCCACCACGGGAGTAATGTCTCAAACAGTCTACGCTTTGAACGTTCCGTGAAGACCAGTAAAAGTTTCCGATGCACATCTGGAGGCATTCTGTAATCTGTGGACTATTTGAGTGTTGATGAAACACAGAAATTGCATCGGGATTGATTACAACAGTCACCATGCGCACTTTCCTCCATGGGAGTAATGTCTCAAACAGTCTACGCTTTGATCGTTCCCAGGAAGACCAGTAGTAGTATCCGTTGCACATCTGGTGCCAATCTGTAATCTGTGGACCTTCAAAGTGTTGACGAAACACAGAAATTGCATCAGGATTGAATACAACAGTCACCATCCGCACATTCCTCCATGGGAGTAATGTCTGAAACAGTCTACGCTTTGATCGTTCCCTGGAAGTCCAGTAGTAGTTTCCAATGCACATCTGGAATCACTCTGTAATCTGTGGACCTTCAAAATGTTGATGAAACACTGAAATTGCATCGGGAGTGAATACAACAGTCACCATCCGCACTTTCCTCCATGGGAGCAATGTCTGAAACAGTCTACGCTTTGATCGTTCCCAGGAAGACCAGTAGTAGTTTCCGATGCTCATCTGGAGGCAATCCGTAATCTGTGGAATATCAGAGTGTTGAAAAATTCAGAAATTGCATCGGGATTGAATACAACAGTCACCATGCGCACTTTCCTCCATATGAGTAATGTATCAAAAATTCTACGAATTGATCGTTACCTGGAACACCAGTGGTAGTTTCCGATACACATCTGGAGGCATTCTGTAATCTGTGGACTATCAGAGTGTTGATGAAACACAGAAATTACATCGGGATTGAATACAACAGTCACCATCCGCACTTTCCTCCATGGGAGTTGTGTCTATAACGGTTTACGCTTTGATAGTCCCTGGAAGACCAGTAGTAGTTTCCGATGCACGTCTGGTGGCATTCTGTAATCTGTGGACTATCATAGTGTTGATGAAACACAGAAATTCCATCGGGATTGAATAAAACAGTCACCATGCACACATTCCCCCACGGGAGTAATGTCTCAACCAGTCTACGCATTGATCGATCCCTGGAAGACCAGTAGTAGTTTGTGATGCACATCTTTTGGCATTCTGTGATCTGTGGACTATCAGAGTGCTGATGAAACACAGAAATTGCACCGGGATTGAATACAACAGTCACCATGCGGACTTTTGACCACAGGAGTAATGTCTCAAACAGTCTACGCTTTGAGCGTTCCCTGGAAGACCAGTAGTAGTTTCCGATTCACATCTGGTGGCATTCTGTATTCTGTGGACTATCAGAGTGTTGATGAAACACAGAAATTGAATACAACAGGCACCATGCGCACTTTCCTCTACAGGAGTAATGTCTCAAACAGTCTACGATTTGATCGTTCCGTGGAAGACGAGTAGTAGTTTGCGATGCACATCTGGTGGCATTCTGTAAACTGTGGACCTTCAAAGTGTTGATGGAACACAGAAATTGCATCGGGATTGAATACAACAGTCACCATGCTCACTTTCATCCATGGGAGTAATGTCTCAAACAGTCTATTCTTTGGTCGTTCCCAGGAAGACCAGTAGTAGTTTCCGATGCACATCTGGAGGCATTCTGTAATCTGCGGACTAACTGAGTGTTGATCAAACACAGAAATTTCATCCGTATTGAATACAACAGTCACCATGCGCACTTTCCTCCACGGGAGTAATGTCTCAAACAGCGTATGTTTTGATCGTTGCCTGGAAGACCAGTAGTAGTTTCCGATGCACATCTGGAGGCATTCTGTAATCTGTGGACCTTCAAAGTGTTGATGGAACACAGATATTGCATCGGGATTGAATACAACAGTCACCATGCTCACTTTCATCCATTGGAGTAAAGTCTCAAACAGTCTATTCTTTGGTCGTTCCCAGGAAGACCAGTAGTAGTTTCCGATGCACATCTGGAGGCAATCTGTAATCTGTGGACTATCAGAGTGTTGATGAAACACTAAAATTGCATCGGGATTGAATACAACAGTCACCATTCGCAGTTTCCTCCATGGGATTAAAGTATCAAACAGTCTACGCTTTGATCGTTCCCTGGAAGACCAGTAGTAGTTTCCGATGCACATCTGGTGGCATTCTGTAGTCTGTGGACTATCAGAGTGTTGGTGAAACACAGAAATTGCATCGGGTTTGAATACAACACTCACCATGCGCACTATTCTTCATGGGAGTAATGTGTCATACAGTCTACGCTTTGATCGATCCCTGGAAGACCAGTAGTAGTTTCCGATGCACATCTGTGTCATTCTGTAATCTGTGGACAATCAGAGTGTTGATGAAACACAGAAATTGCATCGGGATTGATAACAACATTAACCATGTGCACTTTCCACCACGGGAGTAATGTCTCAAACAGTCTACGCTTTGAACGTTCCCTAGAAGACCAGTAAAAGTTTCCGATGCACATCTGGAAGCATTCTGTAATCTGTGGACTATCTGAGTGTTGATGAAACACAGAAATTCCATCGCGATTAAATACAACAGTCACCATGCGCACTATCCTCCATGGGAGTAATGTCTCATACAGTCTACGCTTTGATCGATCCCTGGAAGACCAGTAGTAGTTTCCGATGCACATCAGGAGGCAATCTGTAATCTGTGGACTATCAGAGTGTTGATGAAACACAGAAATTGCATCGGGATTGAATACTACAGTCACCAAGCGCACTTTCCTCCGTGGGAGTAATGTCACAAACAGTCTACGCTTTGATCGTTCCCAGCAAGACCAGTAGTAGTTTCCGATTAACATCTGGAGACATTCTGTAATCTGTGGACAAACTGAGTGTTGATGAAACACAGAAATGGCATCGGGAATGAATACAACAGTCACCATCCGCTCTTTCCTCAATGGGAGTAATGTCCCAAACAGTCTATGATTTGATCGTTCCCTGGAAGACCAGTAGTAGTTTCCGATGCACATCTGGAGGCATTCTGTAATCTGTGGACGTTCAAAGTGTTGACGAAACACAGATATTGCATCGGGATGGAATACAACAGTCACCATGCGCACTTTCCTCCATGGGAGTAATGTCTGCAACAGTCTACGCTTTGATCGTTCCCAGGAAGACCAGTAGTAGTTTCCGATGCACATCTGGAGGCAATCTGTAATATGTGGACTATCAGAGTGTCGATGAAACACAGAAATTGCATCGGGATTGAATACAACAGTCACCATTCGCACTTTTCTCCACGGGCGTAATGTCTCAAAGAGTCTACGCATTGATCGTTCCCTGGAAGACCAGTAGTAGTTTCCGATGCACATCTGGAGGCATTCTGTAATCTGTTTACCTTCAAAGTGTTGATGAAACACAGAAACTGCATCGGGATTGAATACAACAGTCACCATGCGCACTTTCCTCCATGGGAGTAATGTCTCAAACAGTCTACGCCTTGATCGTTTCCTGGAAGACCAGTAGTAGTTTCCGATGCACATCTGGTGGCATTCTGTAATCTGTGGACATTCAAAGTGTTGATGAAACACAGAAATTGCATCAGGATTGAATACAACAGTCACCATCCGCACATTCCTCCATGGGAGTAATGTCTGAAACAGTCTACGCTTTGATCGTTCCCTGGAAGTCCAGTAGTAGTTTCCAATGCACAACTGGAATCACTCTGTAATCTGTGGACCTTCAAAATGTTGATGAAACACTGACATTGCATCGGGAGTGAATACAACAGTCACCATCCGCACTTTCCTCCATGGGAGTAATGTCTGAAACAGTCTACGCTTTGATCGTTCCCAGGAAGACCAGTAGTAGTTTCCGATGCTCATCTGGAGGCAATCCGTAATCTGTGGACTATCAGAGTGTTGATGAAACACAGAAATTACATCGGGATTGAATACAACAGTCACCATCCGCACTTTCCTCCATGGGAGTAGTGTCTATAACGGTTTACGCTTTGATAGTCCCTGGAAGACTAGTAGTAGTTTCCGTTGCACGTCTGGTGGCATTCTGTAATCTGTGGACCATCAGAGTGTTGATGAAACACAGAAATTCCATCGGGATTGAATACAACAGTCACCATGCGCACTTTCCTCCGTGGGAGTAATGTCACAAACAGTCTACGCTTTAATCGTTCCCAGGAAGACCAGTAGTAGTTTCCGATGAACATCTGGAGGCATTCTGTAATCTGTGGACTAACTGAGTGTTGATTACACACAGAAATTGCATCGGGAATGAATACAACAGTCACCATGCGCACTTTCCTCCATGGGAGTAATGTCTCCAACAGTCTATGCTTTGAGCGTTAACAGGAAGACCAGTAGTAGTTTCCGATGCACATCTGGAGGCAATCTGAAATCTGTGGACTATCAGAGTGTTGATGAACAACAGAAATTGCATCGGGATTGAACACAACACTCACCATTCGCACTTTCCTCAGCGGGAGTAATGTCTCAAACAGTCTACACTTTGATCGTTCCCTGGAAGACCAGTAGTAGTTTCCGATGCACATCTGGAGGCATTCTGTAATCTGTGGACCTTCAAAGTGTTGCTGAAACACAGATATTGCATCGGGATTGAATACAACAGTCACCATGCGCACTTTCCTCCATGGGAGTAATGTCTCCAACAGTCTATGCTTTGAGCGTTAACAGGAAGACCAGTAGTAGTTTCCGATGCACATCTGGAGGCAATCTGAAATCTGTAGACTATCAGAGTGTTGATGAACAACAGAAATTGCATCGGGATTGAACACAACACTCACCATTCGCACTTTCCTCAGCGGGAGTAATGTCTCAAACAGTCTACACTTTGATCGTTCCCTGGAAGACCAGTAGTAGTTTCCGATGCACATCTGGAGGCATTCTGTAATCTGTGGACCTTCAAAGTGTTGCTGAAACACAGATATTGCATCGGGAGTGAATACAACAGTCACCATCTGCACTTTCCTCCATGGGAGTAATGTCTGAAACAGTCTACGCTTTGATCGTTCCCTGGAAGACCAGTTGTAGTTTCCGATGCACGTCTGGTGGCATTCTGTAATCTGTGGACTATCAGAGTGTTGAAGAAACACAGAAATTCCATCGGGATTGAATACAACTGTCACCATTCGCACTTTTCTCTAAGGGAGTGTTGTCTCAAACAGTGTACGCTTTGATCGTTCCCTGGAAGACCAGTAGTAGCTTCCTATGCACATCTGTTGGCATCCTGTAATCTGTGGACCTTCAAAGTGTTGCTGAAACACAGAAATTGCATCGGGAGTGAATACGACAGTCACAATCCGCACTTTCCTCCATGGGAGTAATGTCTGACACAGTCTACGCTTTGATCGTTCCCTGGAAGACCAGTTGTAGTTTCCGATGCACGTCTGGTGGCATTCTGTAATCTGTGGACCTTCAAAGTGTTGCTGAAACACAGAAATTGCATCGGGATTGAACACAACAGTCACAATCTGCACTTTCCTCAATGGGAGTAATGTCTGATACAGTCTACGCTTTGATCGTTCCCAGGAAGACCAGTAGTAGTTTCCGATGCACATCTGGAGACAATGTGTATTCTGTGGACTATCAGAGTGTTGATGAAACACAGAAATTGCATCGGGATTGAATACAACAGTCTCCATCCGCACTTTCCTCCAAGGGAGTAACGTCTGAAACAGTCTACGCTTTGATCGTTCCCAGGAAGACCAGCAGTAGTTTCCGATGCTCATCTGGGGGCAATCTGTAATCTGCGGACTATCAGAGTGTTGATGAAAATTAGAAATTGCATCGGGATTGAATACAAGAGTCACCATGCGCACTTTCCTCCATGGTAGTAATGTCTCAAACAGTCTACGCATTGATCGTTCCCTGGAAGACCAGTGGTAGTTTCCGATGCACATCTGGAGGCATTCTGTAATCTGTGGACTATCAGAGTGTTGATGAAACACAGAAATTACATCGGGATTGAATACAACATTCACCATCCGCACATTCCTCCATGGGAGTAATGTCTGAAATAGTCTACGCTTTGATCGTTCCCTGGAAGTCCAGTATTTGTTTCCAATGCACATCTGGAGGCACTCTGTAATCTGTGGATCTTCAAAATGTTGATGAAACACTGAAATTGCATCGGGAGTGAATACAACAGTCACCATCCGCACTTTCCTCCATGGGAGTAGTGTCTATAACGGTTTACGCTTTGATCGTCCCTGGAAGACCAGTAGTAGTTTCCGATGCACGTCTGGTGGCATTCTGTAATCTGTGGACTATCAGAGTGTTGATGAAACACAGAAATTATATCGGGATTGAATACAACAGTCACCATGCACACATTCCTCCGTGGGAGTAATGTCTCATACATTCTACGCCTTGATCGATCAATGGAAGACCAGTTGTAGTTTGCGATGCACATCTGGTGGCATTCTGTAATCTGTAGAACTATCAGAGTGTTGATGAAAGACAGAAATTGCATCGGGTTTGAATAAAACAGTCACCATGCGCACTCTCCTCCATGGGAGTAATGTCTCATACAGTCTACGCTTTGATCGATCCCTGGAAGACCAGTAGTAGTTTCCGATGCACATCTGGTGTCATTCTGTAATCTGTGGACTATCAGAGTGTTGATGAAACATAGAAATTGCATCGGGATTGATAACAACATTCACCATGTGCACTTTCCTCCACGGGAGTGAAGTTTCACACAGTCTACGCTTTGATCGTTCCCTGGAAGACCAGTAGTAGTTTCCGATGCACATCTGGAGGCATTCTGTAATCTGTGGACTATCTGAGTGTTGATGAAACACAGAAATTGCACAGGGATTGAATACAACAGTCACCATGCGCACTTTCCTCCAATGGAGTAATGTCTCAAACAGTCTAAGATTTGATCGTTCCCAGGAAGACCAGTAGTAGTTTCCGATGCACATCAGGAGGCAATCTGTAATCTGTGGACTATCAGAGTGTTGATGAAACACAGAAATTGCATCGGGATTGAATACAACAGTTACCATGCGCACTTTCCTCCGTGGGAGTAATGTCACAAACAGTCTACGCTTTAATCGTTCCCAGGAAGACCAGTAGTAGTTTCCGATGAACATCTGGAGGCATTCTGTAATCTGTGGACTAGCTGAGTGTTGATTACACACAGAAATTGCATCGGGAATGAATACAACAGTCACCATGCGCACTTTCCTCAATGGGAGTAATGTCTCAAACAGTCTATGCTTTGATCGTTCCCTGGAAGTCCAGTAGTAGTTTCCTATGCACATCTGGAGGCATTCTGTAATCTGTGGACCTTCAAAGTGTTGATGAAACACAGATTTTGCATCGGGATTGAATACAACAGTCACCATGCGCACTTTCCTCCATGGGAGTAATGTCTCCAACAGTCTATGCTTTGAGCGTTAACAGGAAGACCAGTAGTAGTTTCCGATGAACATCTGGAGGCATTCTGTAATCTGTGGACTAACTGAGTGTTGATTACACACAGAGATTGCATCGGGAATGAATACAACAGTCACCATGCGCACTTTCCTCAATGGGAGTAATGTCTCCAACAGTCTACGCTTTGATCGTTCCCAGGAAGACAAGTAGTAGTTTCCGATGCACGTCTGGTGGCATTCTGTAATCTGTGGACTATCAGAGTGTTGATGAAACACAGAAATTATATCGGGATTGAATACAACAGTCACCATGCGCACATTCCTCCATGGGAGTAATGTCTCCAACAGACTACGCTTTGATCGTTCCCAGGAAGACAAGTAGTAGTTTCCGATGCACATCTGGAGGCAATCTGTAATCTGTGGACTATCAGAGTGTTGATGAACAACAGAAATTGCATCGGGATTGAACACAACAGTCACCATTCGCACTTTCCTCCACGGGAGTAATGTCTCAAACAGTCTACACTTTGATCGTTCCCTGGAAGACCAGTAGTAGTTTCCGATGCACGTCTGGTGGCATTCTGTAATCTGTGGACTATCAGAGTGTTGAAGAAACACAGAAATTCCATCGGGATTGAATACAACAGTCACCATTCGCACTTTTCTCTAAGGGAGTAATGTCTCAAACAGTGTACGCTTTGATCGTTCCCTGGAAGACCAGTAGTAGCTTCCTATGCACATCTGGTGGCATTCTGTAATCTGTGGACCTTCAAAGTGTTGCTGAAACACAGAAATTGCATCGGGAGGGAATACGACAGTCACCATCCGCACTTTCCTCCATGGGAGTAATGTCTGACACAGTCTACGCTTTGATCGTTCCCTGGAAGACCAGTTGTAGTTTCCGATGCACGTCTGGTGGCATTCTGTAATCTGTGGACCTTCAAAGTGTTGCTGAAACACAGAAATTGCTTCGGGATTGAATACAACAGTCACAATCTGCACTTTCCTCCATGGGAGTAATGTCTGAAACAGTCTACGCTTTGATCGTTCCCTGGAAGACCAGTTGTAGTTTCCGATGCACGTCTGGTGGCATTCTGTAATCTGTGGACTATCAGAGTGTTGAAGAAACACAGAAATTCCATCGTGATTGAATACAACAGTCACCTTTCGCACTTTTCTCTAAGGGAGTAATGTCTCAAACAGTATACGCTTTGATCGTTCCCTGGAAGACTAGTAGTAGCTTCCTATGCACATCTGGTGGCATTCTGTAATCTGTGGACCTTCAAAGTGTTGCTGAAACACAGAAATTACATCGGGAGGGAATACGACAGTCACCATCCGCACTTTCCTCCATGGGAGTAATGTCTGACACAGTCTACGCTTTGATCGTTCCCTGGAAGACCAGTTGTAGTTTCCGATGCACGTCTGGTGGCATTCTGTAATCTGTGGACCTTCAAAGTGTTGCTGAAACACAGAAATTGCATCGGGATTGAATACAACAGTCACAATCTGCACTTTCCTCAATGGGAGTAATGTCTGATACAGTCTACGCTTTGATCGTTCCCAGGAAGACCAGTAGTAGTTTCCGATGCACATCTGGAGGCACTCTGTAATCTGTGGACCTTCAAAATGTTGATGAAACACTGAAATTGCATCGGGAGTGAATACAACAGTCACCATCCGCACTTTCCTCCATGGGAGTAGTGTCTATAACGGTTTACGCTTTGATCGTCCCTGGAAGACCAGTAGTAGTTTCCGATGCACGTCTGGTGGCATTCTGTAATCTGTGGACTATCAGAGTGTTGATGAAACACAGAAATTATATCGGGATTGAATACAACAGTCACCATGCACACATTCGTCGTGGGAATAATGTCTCATACATTCTACGCCTTGATCGATCAATGGAAGACCAGTAGTAGTTTGCGATGCACATCTGGTGGCATTCTGTAATCTGTGGACTATCAGAGTGTTGATGAAACACAGAAATTGCATCGGGTTTGAATAAAACAGTCACCATGCGCACTATCCTCCATGGGAGTAATGTCTCATACAGTCTACGCTTTGATCGATCCCTGGAAGACCTGTAGTAGTTTCCGATGCACATCTGGTGTCATTCTGTAATCTGTGGACTATCAGAGTGTTGATGAAACATTGAAATTGCATCGGGATTGATAACAATACTCACCACGTGCACTTTCCTCCACGGGAGTGAAGTCTCACACAGTCTACGCTTTGATCGTTCCCTGGAAGACCAGTAGTAGTTTCCGATGCACATCTTTAGGCATTCTGTAATCTGATGACTATCTGAGTGTTGATGAAACACAGAAATTGCATAAGGATTGAATACAACAGTCACCATGCGCACTTTCCTCCAATGGAGTAAAGTCTCAAACAGTCTACGATTTGATCGTTCCCAGGAAGACCAGTAGTTTCCGATGCACATCAGGAGGCAATCTGTAATCTGTGGACTATCAGAGTGTTGGTGAAACACAGAAATTGCATCGGGATTGAATACAACAGTCACCATGCGCACTTTCCTCCGTGGGAGTAATGTCACAAACAGTCTACGCTTTAATCGTTCCCAGGATGACCAGTAGTAGTTTCCGATGAACATCTGGAGGCATTCTGTAATCTGTGGACTAACTGAGTGTTGATTACACACAGAAATTGCATCGGGAATGAATACAACAGTCACCATGCGCACTTTCCTCAATGGGAGTAATGTCTCAAACAGTCTATGCTTTGATCGTTCCCTGGAAGTCCAGTAGTAGTTTCCGATGCACATCTGGAGGCATTCTGTAATCTGTGGACCTTCAAAGTGTTGATGAAACACGGAATTTGCATCGGGATTGAATACAACAGTCACCATGTGCACTTTCCTCCGTGGGAGTAATGTCACAAACAGTATACGCTTTAATCGTTCCCAGGATGACCAGTAGTAGTTTCCGATGAACATCTGGAGGCATTCTGTAATCTGTGGACTAACTGAGTGTTGATTACACACAGAAATTGCATCGGGAATGAATACAACAGTCACCATGCGCACTTTCCTCAATGGGAGTAATGTCTCAAACAGTCTATGCTTTGATCGTTCCCTGGAAGTCCAGTAGTAGTTTCCGATGCACATCTGGAGGCATTCTGTAATCTGTGGACCTTCAAAGTGTTGATGAAACACAGAATTTGCATCGGGATTGAATACAACAGTCACCGTGCGCACTATCCTCCATGGGAGTAATGTCTCATACAGTCTACGTTTTGATCGATCCCTGGAAGACCAGTAGTAGTTTCCGATGCACATCTGGTGTCATTCTGTAATCTGTGGACTATCAGAGCGTTGATGAAACACAGAAATTTCATCGGGATTGATAACAACATTCACCATGTGCACATTCCTCCACGGGAGTAATGTCTCAAACAGTCTACGCTTTGATCGTTCCCTGGAAGACCAGTACTAGTTTCCGATGCACATCTGGAGGCATTCTGTAATCTGTGGACCTTCAAAGTGTTGCTGAAACACAGATATTGCATCGGGAGTGAATACAACAGTCACCATTCGCACTTTCCTCCACGGGAGTAATGTCTCAAACAGTCTACGCTTTGATCGTTCCCTGGAAGACCAGTAGTAGTTTCCGAAGCTCATCTAGAGGCAATCTGTAGTCTGCGGACTATCAGAGTGTTGATGAAACACAGAAATTGCATCGGATTTGAATAAAACAGTCACCATGCGCACTATCCTCCATGGCAGTAATGTCTCATACAGTCTACGTTTTGATCGATCCCTGGAAGACCAGTAGTAGTTTCCGATGCTCATCTGGTGTCGTTCTGTAATCTGTGGACTATCAGAGCGTTGATGAAACACAGAAATTGCATCGGGATTGATAACAACATTCACCATGTGCACATTCCTCCACGGGAATAATGTCTCAAACAGGCTACGCTTTGATCGTTCCCTGGAAGACGAGTAGTAGTTTCCGATACACATCTTTAGGCATTCTGTAATCTGTGGACTAACTGAGTGTTGATTACACACAGAAATTGCATCGGGAATGAATACAACAGTCACCATGCGCACTTTCCTCAATGGGAGTAATGTCTCAAACAGTCTATGCTTTGATCGTTCCCTGGAAGTCCAGTAGTAGTTTCCGATGCACATCTGGAGGCATTCTGTAATCTGTGGACCTTCAAAGTGTTGATGAAACACAGAATTTGCATCGGGATTGAATACAACAGTCACCATGCGCACTTTCCTCCTTGGGAGTAATGTCTCCAACAGTCTACGCTTTGATCGTTCCCAGGACGACAAGTAGTAGTTTCCGATGCACATCTGGAGGCAATCTGTAATATGTGGACTATCAGAGTGTTGATGAACAACAGAAATTGCATCGTGATTGAACACAACAGTCACCATTCGCACTTTCCTCCACGGGAGTAATGTCTCAAACAGTCTACAATTTGATCGTTCCCTGGAAGACCAGTAGTAGTTTCCGATGCACATCTGGAGGCATTCTGTAATCTGTGGACCTTCAAAGTGTTGCTGAAACACAGATATTGCATCGGGAGTGAATACAACAGTCACCATCCGCACTTTCCTCCATGGGAGTAATGTCTGAAACAGTCTACGCTTTGATCGTTCCCTGGAAGACCAGTTGTAGTTTCCGATGCACGTCTGGTGGCATTCTGTAATCTGTGGACTATCAGAGTGTTGAAGAAACACAGAAATTCCATCGGGATTGAATACAACAGTCACCATTCGCACTTTTCTCTAAGGGAGTAATGTCTCAAACAGTGTACGCTTTGATCGTTCCCTGGAAGACCAGTAGTAGTTTCCGATGCTCATCTGGAGGCAATCTGTAATCTGCGGACTATCAGAGTGTTGATGAAAATCAGAAATTGCATCGGGATTGAATACAACAGTCTCCATCCGCACTTTCCTCCATGGGAGTAACGTCTGAAACAGTCTACGCTTTGATCGTTCCCAGGAAGACCAGTAGTAGTTTCCGATGCTCATCTGGAGGCAATCTGTAATCTGCGGACTATCAGAGTGTTGATGAAAATCAGAAATTGCATCGGGATTGAATACAAGAGTCACCATGCGCACTTTCCTCCATGGTAGTAATGTCTCAAACAGTCTACGCATTGATCGTTCCCTGGAAGACCAGTGGTAGTTTCCGATGCACATCTGGAGGCATTCTGTAATCTGTGGACTATCAGGGTGTTGATGAAACACAGAAATTGCATCGGGATTGATAACAACATTCACCATGTGCACTTTCCTCCACGGGAGTGAAGTCTCACACAGTCTACGCTTTGATCGTTCCCTGGAAGACCAGTAGTAGTTTCCGATTAACATCTGGAGGCATTCTGTAATCTGTGGACTAACCGAGTGTTGATTACACACAGAAATTGCATCGGGAATGAATACAACAGCCACCATGCGCACTTTCCTCAATGGGAGTAATGTCTCAAACAGATGATGCTTTGATCGTTCCCTGGAAGTCCAGTAGTAGTTTCCGATGCACATCTGGAGGCATTCTGTAATCTGTGGACCTTCAAAGTGTTGATGAATAACAGAATTTGCCTCGGGATTGAATATAACAGTCACCATGCGCACTTTCCTCCATGGGAGTAATGTCTCCAACAGTCTATGCTTTGAGCGTTAACAGGAAGACCAGTAGTAGTTTCCGATGAGCATCTGGAGGCATTCTGTAATCTGTGGACTAACTGAATGTTGATTACACACAGAGATTGCATCGGGAATGAATACAACAGTCACCATGCGCACTTTTCTCAATGGGAGTAATGTCTCAAACAGTCTATGTTTTGATCGTTCCATGGAAGACCAGTAGTAGTTTCCGATGCACATCTGGAGGCATTCTGTAATCTGTGGACCTTCAAAGTGTTGATGAAACACAGAATTTGCATCGGGATTGAATACAACAGTCACCATGCGCACTTTCCTCCATGGGAGTAATGTCTCCAACAGTCTACGCTTTGATTGTTCCCAGGAAGACAAGTAGTAGTTTCCGATGCACATCTGGAGGCAATCTGTAATCTGTGGACTATCAGAGTGTTGATGAACAACAGAAATTGCATCGGGATTGAACACAACAGTCACCATTCGCACTTTCCTCCACGGGAGTAATGTCTCACACAGTCTACACTTTGATCGTTCCCTGGAAGACCAGTAGTAGTTTCCGATGCACATCTGGAGGCATTCTGTAATCTGTGGACATTCAAAGTGTTGCTGAAACACAGATATTGCATCGGGAGTGAATACAACAGTCACCATCCGCACTTTCCTCCATGGGAGTAATGTCTGAAACAGTCTACGCTTTGATCGTTCCCTGGAAGACCAGTTGTAGTTTCCGATGCACGTCTGGTGGCATTCTGTAATCTGTGGACTATCAGAGTGTTGAAGAAACACAGAAATTCCATCGGGATTGAATACAACAGTCACCATTCGCACTTTTCTCTAAGGGAGTAATGTCTCAAACAGTGTACGCTTTGATCGTTCCCTGGAAGACCAGTAGTAGCTTCCTATGCACATCTGGTGGCACTCTGTAATCTGTGGACCTTCAAAGTGTTGCTGAAACACAGAAATTGCATCGGGAGTGAATACGACAGTCACCATCCGCACTTTCCTCCATGGGAGTAATGTCTGACACAGTCTACGCTTTGATCGTTCCCTGGAAGACCAGTTGTAGTTTCCGATGCACGTCTGGTGGCATTCTGTAATCTGTGGACCTTCAAAGTGTTGCTGAAACACAGAAATTGCATCGGGATTGAATATAACAGTCACAATCTGCACTTTCCTCAATGGGAGTAATGTCTGATACAGTCTACGCTTTGATCGTTCCCAGGAAGACCAGTAGTAGTTTCCGATGCACCTCTGGAGACAATGTGTATTCTGTGGACTATCAGAGTGTTGATGAAACACAGAAATTGCATCGGGATTGAATACAACAGTCTCCATCCGCCCTTTCCTCCATGGGAGTAACGTCTGAAACAGTCTACGCTTTGATCGTTCCCAGGAAGACCAGTAGTAGTTTCCGATGCTTATCTGGAGGCAGTCTGTAATCCGCGGACTATCAGAGTGTTGATGAAAATCAGAAATTGCATCGGGATTGAATACAAGAGTCACCATGCGCACTTTCCTCCATGGTAGTAATGTCTCAAACAGTCTACGATTTGATCGTTCCCTGGAAGACCAGTGGTAGTTTCCGATGCACATCTGGAGGCATTCTGTAATCTGTGGACTATCAGAGTGTTGATGAAACACAGAAATACCATCGGGATTGAATACATCAGTTACCATCCGCACATTCCTCCACGGGAGTAATGTCTGAAATAGTCTACGCTTTGATCGTTTCCTGGAAGTCCAGTATTAGTTTCCAATGCACATCTGGAGGCACTCTGTAATTTGTGGACCTTCAAAATGTTGATTAAACACTGAAATTGCATCGGGAGTGAGTACAACAGTCACCATCCGCACTTTCCTCCATGGGAGTAGTGTCTATAACGGTTTATGCTTTGATCGTCCCTGGAAGACCAGTAGTAGTGTCCGATGCACGTCTGGTGGCAGTCTGTAATCCGCGGACTATCAGAGTGTTGATGAAAATCAGAAATTGCATCGGGATTGAATACAAGAGTCACCATGCGCACTTTCCTCCATGGTAGTAATGTCTCAAACAGTCTACGATTTGATCGTTCCCTGGAAGACCAGTGGTAGTTTCCGATGCACATCTGGAGGCATTCTGTAATCTGTGGACTATCAGAGTGTTGATGAAACACAGAAATACCATCGGGATTGAATACATCAGTTACCATCCGCACATTCCTCCACGGGAGTAATGTCTGAAATAGTCTACGCTTTGATCGTTTCCTGGAAGTCCAGTATTAGTTTCCAATGCACATCTGGAGGCACTCTGTAATTTGTGGACCTTCAAAATGTTGATTAAACACTGAAATTGCATCGGGAGTGAGTACAACAGTCACCATCCGCACTTTCCTCCATGGGAGTAGTGTCTATAACGGTTTATGCTTTGATCGTCCCTGGAAGACCAGTAGTAGCTTCCTATGCACATCTGGTGGCACTCTGTAATCTGCGGACCTTCAAAGTGTTGCTGAAACACAGAAATTGCATCGGGAGTGAATACGACAGTCACCATCCGCACTTTCCTCCATGGGAGTAATGTCTGACACAGTCTACGCTTTGATCGTTCCCTGGAAGACCAGTTGTAGTTTCCGATGCACGTCTGGTGGCATTCTGTAATCTGTGGACCTTCAAAGTGTTGCTGAAACGGAGAAATTGCATCGGGATTGAATATAACAGTCACAATCTGCACTTTCCTCAATGGGAGTAATGTCTGATACAGTCTACGCTTTGATCGTTCCCAGGAAGACCAGTAGTAGTTTCCGATGCACCTCTGGAGACAATGTGTATTCTGTGGACTATCAGAGTGTTGATGAAACACAGAAATTGCATCGGGATTGAATACAACAGTCTCCATCCGCCCTTTCCTCCATGGGAGTAACGTCTGAAACAGTCTACGCTTTGATCGTTCCCTGGAAGACCAGTAGTAGTTTCCGATGCACATCTGGAGGCATTCTGTAATCTGTGGACTATCTGAGTGTTGATCAAACACAGAAATTGCATAGGGATTGAATACAACAGTCACAATGCGCAATTTCCTCCAATGGGAGTAATGTCTCAAACAGTCTACGCTTTGATCGTTCCCAGGAAGACCAGTAGTAGTTTCCGATGCACATCTGGAGGAATTCTGTAATCTGTGGACCTTCAAAGTGTTAATGAAACACAGAAATTGCATGGGGGTTGAATACAACAGTCACCATTCGCACTTTTCTCCACGGGAGTAATGTCTCAAACAGTCTACGCTTTGACCGTTCCCTGGAAGACCAGTAGTAGCTTCCGATGCATATCTGGTGGCATTCTGCAAACTGTGGACCTTCAAAGTGTTGATGAAACACAGAAAGTGAATCAGGATTGAATACAACAGTCACCATCCGCACTTTCCTCCATGGGAGTAATGTCTGAAACAGTCTACGCTTTGATCGTTCCCAGGAAGACCAGGTTGTAGTTTCCGATGCACGTCTGGTGGCATTCTGTAATCTGTGGACTATCAGAGTGTTGATGAAACACAGAAATTCCATCGGGATTGAATACAACAGTCACAATTCGCACTTTTCTCCACGGGAGTAATGTCTCAAAGAGTCTACGCTTAGATCGTTCCCTGGAAGACCAGTAGTAGCTTCCGATGCATATCGGGTGGCATTCTGTAATCTGTGGACCTTCAAAGTATTGATGAAACACAGAAATTGCATCAGGATTGAATACAACAGTCACCATCCGCACTTTCCTCCATGGGAGTAATGTCTCAAACAGTCTACGCATTGATCGCTCAATGGAAGACCAGTGGTAGTTTCCGATGCACATCTGGAGGCATTCTGTAATCTGTGGACTATCTGAGTGTTGATCAAACACAGAAATTGCATAATGATTGAATACAACAGTCACCATGCGCACTTTCCTCCAATGGAGTAATGTCTCAAACAGTCTACGCTTTGATCGTTCCCAGGAAGACCAGTAGTAGTTTCCGATGCACATCAGGAGGCAATCTGTAATCTGTGGACTATCAGAGTGTTGATGAACAACAGAAATTGCATCGGGATTGAACACAACAGTCACCATTCGCACTTTCCTCCACGGGAGTAATGTCTCACACAGTCTACACTTTGATCGTTCCCTGGAAGACCAGTAGTAGTTTCCGATGCACATCTGGAGGCATTCTGTAATCTGTGGACCTTCAAAGTGTTGCTGAAACACAGATATTGCATCGGGAGTGAATACAACAGTCACCATCCGCACTTTCCTCCATGGGAGTAATGTCTGAAACAGTCTACGATTTGATCGTTCCCTGGAAGACCAGTTGTAGTTTCCGATGCACGTCTGGTGGCATTCTGTAATCTGTGGACTATCAGAGTGTTGAAGAAACACAGAAATTCCATCGGGATTGAATACAACAGTCACCATTCGCACTTTTCTCTAAGGGAGTAATGTCTCAAACAGTGTGCGCTTTGATCGTTCCCTGGAAGACCAGTAGTAGCTTCCTATGCACATCTGGTGGCATTCTGTAATCTGTGGACCTTCAAAGTGTTGCTGAAACACAGAAATTGCATCGGGAGTGAATACGACAGACACCATCCGCACTTTCCTCCATGGGAGTAATGTCTGACACAGTCTACGCTTTGATCGTTCCCTGGAAGACCAGTTGTAGTTTCCGATGCACGTCTGGTGGCATTCTGTAATCTGTGGACCTTCAAAGTGTTGCTGAAACACAGAAATTGCATCGGGATTGAATATAACAGTCACAATCTGCACTTTCCTCAATGGGAGTAATGTCTGATACAGTCTACGCTTTGATCGTTCCCAGGAAGACCAGTAGTAGTTTCCGATGCACCTCTGGAGACAATGTGTATTCTGTGGACTATCAGAGTGTTGATGAAACACAGAAATTGCATCGGGATTGAATACAACAGTCTCCATCCGCCCTTTCCTCCATGGGAGTAACGTCTGAAACAGTCTACGCTTTGATCGTTCCCAGGAAGACCAGTAGTAGCTTCCGATGCTCATATGGAGGCAGTCTGTAATCCGCGGACTATCAGAGTGTTGATGAAAATCAGAAATTGCATCAGGATTGAATACAAGAGTCACCATGCGCACTTTCCTCCATGGTAGTAATGTCTCAAACAGTCTACGATTTGATCGTTCCCTGGAAGACCAGTGGTAGTTTCCGATGCACATCTGGAGGCATTCTGTAATCTGTGGACTATCAGAGTGTTGATGAAACACAGAAATTACATCGGGATTGAATACAACAGTTACCATCCACACATTCCTCCATGGGAGTAATGTCTGAAATAGTCTACGCTTTGATCGTTTCCTGGAAGTCCAGTATTAGTTTCCAATGCACATCTGGAGGCACTCTGTAATTTGTGGACCTTCAAAATGTTGATGAAACACTGAAATTGCATCGGGAGTGAGTACAACAGTCACCATCCGCACTTTCCTCCATGGGAGTAGTGTCTATAACGGTTTACGCTTTGATCGTCCCTGGAAGACCAGTAGTAGTTTCCGATGCACGTCTGGTGGCATTCTTTAATCTGTGGACTATCAGAGTGTTGATGAAACACAGAAATTATATCGGGATTGAATACAACAGTCACCATGCACACATTCCTCCGTGGGAGTAATGTCTCATACATTCTACGCCTTGATCGATCAATGGAAGACCAGTAGTAGTTTGCGATGCTCATCTGGTGGCATTCTGTAATCTGTGGACAATCAGAGTGTTAATGAAACACAGAAATTGCATCGGGTTTCAATAAAACAGTCACCATGCGCACTATCCTCCATGGGAGTAATGTCTCATACAGTCTACGCTTTGATCGATCCCTGGAAGACCAGTAGTTGTTTCCGATGCACATATGGAGGCATTCTGTAATCTGTGGACTATCTGAGTGTTGATGAAACACAGAAATTGCATAGGGATTGAATACAACAGTCACCATGCGCACTTTCCTCCAGTGGAGTAATGTCTCAAACAGTCTAGGATTTGATCGTTCCCAGGAAGACCAGTAGTTTCCGATGCACATCAGGAGGCAATCTGTAATCTGTGGACTATCAGAGTGTTGATGAAACACAGAAATTGCATCGGGATTGAATACAACAGTCACCATGCGCACTTTCCTCCGTGGGAGTAATGTCACAAACAGTCTACGTTTTAATCGTTCCCAGGAAGACCAGTAGTTGTTTCCGATGAACATCTGGAGGCATTCTGTAATCTGTGGACTAACTGAGTGTTGATTACACACAGAAATTGCAACGGGAATGAATACAACAGTCACCATGCGCACTTTCCTCAATGGGAGTAATGTCTCAAACAGTCTATGCTTTGATCGTTCCCTAGAAGACTAGTAGTAGTTTCCGAGGCACATCTGGAGGCATTCTGTAATCTGTGGACCTTCGAAGTGTCGATGAAACACAGAAATTGCGTCTGATTTGAATAAAACAGTCACCATGCGCACTATCCTCCATGGGAGTAATGTCTCATACAGTCTACGTTTTGATCGATCCCTGGAAGACCAGTAGTAGTTTCCGATGCACATCTGGTGTCATTCTGTAATCTGTGAACTATCAGAGCGTTGATGAAACACAGAAATTGCATCGGGATTGATAACAACATTCACCATGGGCACATTCCTCCACGGGAGTAATGTCTGAAACAGTCTACGCTTTGATCGTTCCCTGGAAGACCAGTAGTAGTTTCCGATACACATCTTTAGGCATTCTGTAATCTGTGGACTATCTGAGTGTTGATCAAACACAGAAATTGCATAGGGATTGAATACAACAGTCACAATGCGCAATTTCCTCCAATGGGAGTAATGTCTCAAACAGTCTACGCTTTGATCGTTCCCAGGAAGACCAGTAGTAGTTTCCGATGCACATCTGGAGGAATTCTGTAATCTGTGGACCTTCAAAGTGTTAATGAAACACAGAAATTGCATGGGGGTTGAATACAACAGTCACCATTCGCACTTTTCTCCACGGGAGTAATGTCTCAAACAGTCTACGCTTTGACCGTTCCCTGGAAGACCAGTAGTAGCTTCCGATGCGTATCTGGTGGCATTCTGCAAACTGTGGACCTTCAAAGTGTTGATGAAACACAGAAAATGAATCAGGATTGAATACAACAGTCACCATCCGCACTTTCCTCCATGGGAGTAATGTCTGAAACAGTCTACGCTTTGATCGTTCCCAGGAAGACCAGGTTGTAGTTTCCGATGCACGTCTGTTGGCATTCTGTGATCTGTGGACTATCAGAGTGTTGATGAAACACAGAAATTCCATCGGGATTGAATACAACAGTCACAATTCGCACTTTTCTCCACGGGAGTAATGTCTCAAAGAGTCTACGCTTAGATCGTTCCCTGGAAGACCAGTAGTAGCTTCCGATGCATATCGGGTGGCATTCTGTAAACTGTGGACCTTCAAAGTATTGATGAAACACAGAAATTGCATCAGGATTGAATACAACGGTCACCATCCGCACTTTCCTCCATGGGAGTAATGTCTCAAACAGTCTACGCATTGATCGCTCAATGGAAGAACAGTGGTAGTTTCCGATGCACATCTGGAGGCATTCTGTAATCTGTGGACTATCTGAGTGTTGATCAAACACAGAAATTGCATAATGATTGAATACAACAGTCACCATGCGCACTTTCCTCCAATGGAGTAATATCTCAAACAGTCTACGCTTTGATCGTTCCCAGGAAGACCAGTAGTAGTTTCCGATGCACATCAGGAGGCAATCTGTAATCTGTGGACTATCAGAGTGTTGATGAAACACAGAAATTGCATCGGGATTGAATACAAGAGTCACCATGCGCACTTTCCTCCATGGTAGTAATGTCTCAAACAGTCTACGATTTGATCGTTCCCTGGAAGACCAGTGGTAGTTTCCGATGCACATCTGGAGGCATTCTGTAATCTGTGGACTATCAGAGTGTTGATGAAACACAGAAATTACATCGGGATTGAATACAACAGTTACCATCCGCACATTCCTCCATGGGAGTAATGTCTGAAATAGTCTACGCTTTGATCGTTTCCTGGAAGTCCAGTATTAGTTTCCAATGCACATCTGGAGGCACTCTGTAATTTGTGGACCTTCAAAATGTTGATGAAACACTGAAATTGCATCGGGAGTGAGTACAACAGTCACCATCCGCACTTTCCTCCATGGGAGTAGTGTCTATAACGGTTTACGCTTTGATCGTCCCTGGAAGACCAGTAGTAGTTTCCGATGCACGTCTGGTGGCATTCTTTAATCTGTGGACTATCAGAGTGTTGATGAAACACAGAAATTATATCGGGATTGAATACAACAGTCACCATGCACACATTCCTCCGTGGGAGTAATGTCTCATACATTCTACGCCTTGATCGATCAATGGAAGACCAGTAGTAGTTTGCGATGCTCATCTGGTGGCATTCTGTAATCTGTGGACAATCAGAGTGTTAATGAAACACAGAAATTGCATCGGGTTTCAATAAAACAGTCACCATGCGCACTATCCTCCATGGGAGTAATGTCTCATACAGTCTACGCTTTGATCGATCCCTGGAAGACCAGTAGTTGTTTCCGATGCACATATGGAGGCATTCTGTAATCTGTGGACTATCTGAGTGTTGATGAAACACAGAAATTGCATAGGGATTGAATACAACAGTCACCATGCGCACTTTCCTCCAGTGGAGTAATGTCTCAAACAGTCTAGGATTTGATCGTTCCCAGGAAGACCAGTAGTTTCCGATGCACATCAGGAGGCAATCTGTAATCTGTGGACTATCAGAGTGTTGATGAAACACAGAAATTGCATCGGGATTGAATACAACAGTCACCATGCGCACTTTCCTCCGTGGGAGTAATGTCACAAACAGTCTACGTTTTAATCGTTCCCAGGAAGACCAGTAGTTGTTTCCGATGAACATCTGGAGGCATTCTGTAATCTGTGGACTAACTGAGTGTTGATTACACACAGAAATTGCAACGGGAATGAATACAACAGTCACCATGCGCACTTTCCTCAATGGGAGTAATGTCTCAAACAGTCTATGCTTTGATCGTTCCCTAGAAGACTAGTAGTAGTTTCCGAGGCACATCTGGAGGCATTCTGTAATCTGTGGACCTTCGAAGTGTCGATGAAACACAGAAATTGCGTCTGATTTGAATAAAACAGTCACCATGCGCACTATCCTCCATGGGAGTAATGTCTCATACAGTCTACGTTTTGATCGATCCCTGGAAGACCAGTAGTAGTTTCCGATGCACATCTGGTGTCATTCTGTAATCTGTGAACTATCAGAGCGTTGATGAAACACAGAAATTGCATCGGGATTGATAACAACATTCACCATGGGCACATTCCTCCACGGGAGTAATGTCTGAAACAGTCTACGCTTTGATCGTTCCCTGGAAGACCAGTAGTAGTTTCCGATACACATCTTTAGGCATTCTGTAATCTGTGGACTATCTGAGTGTTGATCAAACACAGAAATTGCATAGGGATTGAATACAACAGTCACAATGCGCAATTTCCTCCAATGGGAGTAATGTCTCAAACAGTCTACGCTTTGATCGTTCCCAGGAAGACCAGTAGTAGTTTCCGATGCACATCTGGAGGAATTCTGTAATCTGTGGACCTTCAAAGTGTTAATGAAACACAGAAATTGCATGGGGGTTGAATACAACAGTCACCATTCGCACTTTTCTCCACGGGAGTAATGTCTCAAACAGTCTACGCTTTGACCGTTCCCTGGAAGACCAGTAGTAGCTTCCGATGCGTATCTGGTGGCATTCTGCAAACTGTGGACCTTCAAAGTGTTGATGAAACACAGAAAATGAATCAGGATTGAATACAACAGTCACCATCCGCACTTTCCTCCATGGGAGTAATGTCTGAAACAGTCTACGCTTTGATCGTTCCCAGGAAGACCAGGTTGTAGTTTCCGATGCACGTCTGGTGGCATTCTGTGATCTGTGGACTATCAGAGTGTTGATGAAACACAGAAATTCCATCGGGATTGAATACAACAGTCACAATTCGCACTTTTCTCCACGGGAGTAATGTCTCAAAGAGTCTACGCTTAGATCGTTCCCTGGAAGACCAGTAGTAGCTTCCGATGCATATCGGGTGGCATTCTGTAAACTGTGGACCTTCAAAGTATTGATGAAACACAGAAATTGCATCAGGATTGAATACAACGGTCACCATCCGCACTTTCCTCCATGGGAGTAATGTCTCAAACAGTCTACGCATTGATCGCTCAATGGAAGAACAGTGGTAGTTTCCGATGCACATCTGGAGGCATTCTGTAATCTGTGGACTATCTGAGTGTTGATCAAACACAGAAATTGCATAATGATTGAATACAACAGTCACCATGCGCACTTTCCTCCAATGGAGTAATATCTCAAACAGTCTACGCTTTGATCGTTCCCAGGAAGACCAGTAGTAGTTTCCGATGCACATCAGGAGGCAATCTGTAATCTGTGGACTATCAGAGTGTTGATGAAACACAGAAATTGCATCGGGATTGAATACAAAAGTCACCATGCGCACTTTCCTCCATGGGAGTAATGTCACAAACAGTCTACGCTTTGATCGTTCCCAGGAAGACCAGTAGTAGTTTCCGATGAACATCTGGAGGCATTCTGTAATCTGTGGACTAACTGAGTGTTGATTAAACACAGAAATTGCATCGGGAACGAATACAACAGTCACAATGCGCACTTTCCTCCAATGGGAGTAATGTCTGATACAGTCTACGCTTTGATCGTTCCCAGGAAGACCAGTAGTAGTTTGCGATGCACATCTGGAGACAATTTGTATTCTGTTGACTATCAGAGTGTTGATGAAACACAGAAATTGCATCGGGATTGAATACAACAGTCTCCATCCGCACTTTCTTCCATGTTAGTAACGTCTGAAACAGTCTACGCTTTGATCGTTCACAGGAAGACCAGTAGTAGTTTCCGATGCTCATCTGGAGGCAATCTGTAATCTGCGGACTATCAGAGTGTTGATGAAAATCAGAAATTGCATCCAGATTGAATACAAGAGTCACCATGCGCACTTTCCTCCATGGGAGTAAAGTCTCAAACAGTCTACGCATTGATCGTTCCCTGGAAGACCAGTGGTAGTTTCCGATGCACATCTGGAGGCATTCTGTAATCTGTGGACTATCAGAGTGTTGATGAAACACAGAAATACCATCGGGATTGAATACAACAGTCACCATGCGCACATTCCTCCACGGGAGTTATGTCTCAAAAAGTTTACGCTTTGATCGTTCCCTGGAAGACCAGTAGTAGTTTCCGATGCACATCTGGTGTCATTCTGTAATCGTTGGACCATCAGAGTGTTGATGAAACACAGAAATTGCATCGGGATAGATAACAACATTCACCATGTGCACTTTCCTCCATGGGAGTAATGTCTCAAACAGTCTACGCATTGATCGCTCAATGGAAGACCAGTGGTAGTTTCCGATGCACATCTGGAGGCATTCTGTAATCTGTGGACTATCTGAGTGTTGATCAAACACAGAAATTGCATAATGATTGAATACAACAGTCACCATGCGCACTTTCCTCCAATGGAGTAATGTCTCAAACAGTCTACGCTTTGATCGTTCCCAGGAAGACCAGTAGTAGTTTCCGATGCACATCAGGAGGCAATCTGTAATCTGTGGACTATCAGAGTGTTGATGAAACACAGAAATTGCATCGGGATTGAATACAAATGTCACCATGCGCACTTTCCTCCATGGGAGTAATGTCACAAACAGTCTACGCTTTGATCGTTCCCAGGAAGACCAGTAGTAGTTTCCGATGAACATCTGGAGGCATTCTGTAATCTGTGGACTAACTGAGTGTTGATTAAACACAGAAATTGCATCGGGAACGAATACAACAGTCACAATGCGCACTTTCCTCCAATGGGAGTAATGTCTGATACAGTCTACGCTTTGATCGTTCCCAGGAAGACCAGTAGTAGTTTCCGATGCACATCTGGAGACAATTTGTATTCTGTTGACTATCAGAGTGTTGATGAAACACAGAAATTGCATCGGGATTGAATACAACAGTCTCCATCCGCACTTTCTTCCATGTTAGTAACGTCTGAAACAGTCTACGCTTTGATCGTTCCCAGGAAGACCAGTAGTAGTTTCCGATGCTCATCTGGAGGCAATCTGTAATCTGCGGACTATCAGAGTGTTGATGAAAATCAGAAATTGCATCCGGATTGAATACAAGAGTCACCATGCGCACTTTCCTCCATGGGAGTAAAGTCTCAAACAGTCTACGCATTGATCGTTCCCTGGAAGACCAGTGGTAGTTTCCGATGCACATCTGGAGGCATTCTGTAATCTGTGGACTATCAGAGTGTTGATGAAACACAGAAATACCATCGGGATTGAATACAACAGTCACCATGCGCACATTCCTCCACGGGAGTTATGTCTCAAAAAGTTTACGCTTTGATCGTTCCCTGGAAGACCAGTAGTAGTTTCCGATGCACATCTGGTGTCATTCTGTAATCTGTGGACCATCAGAGTGTTGATGAAACACAGAAATTGCATCGGGATTGATAACAACATTCACCATGTGCACTTTCCTCCACGGGAGTAATGTCTCAAACAGTCTACGCTATGATCGTTCCCTGGAAGACCAGTGGTAGTTTCCGATGCACATCTGGAGGCATTCTGTGATCTGTGTACTATCTGAGTGTTCATCAAACACAGAAATTGCATAGGGATTGAATACAACAGTAACCATGCGCACTTTCCTCCAATGGAGTAATGTCTCAAACAGTCTACGCTTTGATCGTTCCCAGGAAGACCAGTAGTAGTTTCCGATGCACATCAGGAGGCAATCTGTAATCTGTGGACTATCAGAGTGTTGATGAAACACAGAAATTGCATCGGGATTGAATACAACAGTCACCATGCGCACTTTCCTCCGTGGAAGTAATGTCACAAACAGTCTACGCTATGATCGTTCCCAGGAAGACCAGTAGTAGTTTCCGATGAACATCTGGAGGCATTCTGTAATCTGTGGACTATCAGAGTGTTGATGAAACACAGAAATTACATCGGGATTGAATACAACAGTCACCATCAACACTCTCCTAAATGGGAGTAATGTCTGATAGAGTCTACTCTTTGATCGTTCCCAGGAAGACCAGTAGTAGTTTCCGATGCACTTCTGGAGACAATTTGTATTCTGTCGACTATCAGAGTGTTGATGAAACACAGAAATTGCATCGGGATTGAATACAACAGTCTCCATCCCCACTTTCCTCCATGGGAGTAACGTCTGAAACAGTCTACGCTTTGATCGTTCCCAGGAAGACCAGTAGTAGTTTCCGATGCTTATCTGGAGGCATTCTGTAATCTGTGGACTATCAGTGTTGATGAAACACAGAAATGCCATCGGGATTGAATACAACAGTCACCATGCGCACATTCCTCCACGGGAGTAATGTCTCAAAAAGTTTACGCTTTGATCGTTCCCTGGAAGACCAGTAGTAGTTTGCGATGCACATCTGGTGGCATTCTGTAATCTGTGGACTATTAGGGTGTTGATGAAAATCAGAAATTGCATCGGGATTGAATACAAGAGTCACCATACGCACTTTCCTCCATGGGAGTAATGTCTCAAACAGTCTACGCATTGATCGTTCCCTGGAAGACCAGTGGTAGTTTCCGATGCACATCTGGAAGCATTCTGTAATCTCTGGACTATCAGAGTGTTGATGAAACACAGAAATACGATCGGGATTGAATACAACAGTCACCATGCGCACATTCCTCCACGGGAGTTATGTCTCAAAAAGTTTACGCTTTGATCGTTCCCTGGAAGACCAGTAGTAGTTTCAGATGCACATCTGGTGTCATTCTGTAATCTGTGGCCTATCAGAGTGTTGATGAAACACAGAAATTGCATCGGGATCGATAACAACATTCACCATGTGCACTTTCCTCCACAGGAGTATGTCTCAAACAGTCTACGCTTTGATCGTTCCCTGGAAGACCAGTGGTAGTTTCCGATGCACATCTGGAGGCATTCTGTAATCTGTGTACTATCTGAGTGTTGATCAAACACAGAAATTGCATAGGGATTGAATACAACAGTCACCATGCGCACTTTCCTCCAATGGGGTAATGTCTCAAACAGTCTACGCTTTGATCGTTCCCAGGAAGACCAGTGATAGTTTCCGATGCACGTCTGGTGGCATTCTGTAATCTGTGGACTATCAGAGTGTTGATGAACAACAGAAAATGCATCGGGATTGAACACAACAGTCACCATTCGCACTTTCCTCCACGGGAGTAATGTCTCAAACAGTCTACGCTTTGATCGTTCCCTGGAAGACCAGTAGTAGTTTCCGATGCACATCTGGAGGCATTCTGTAATCTGTGGACTATCAGAGTTTTGATGAAACACAGAAATTGCATCGGGATTGAATGCAACAGTCACCATGCGCACTTTCCTCCGTGGGAGGAATGTCACAAACAGTCTACGCTTTAATCGTTCACAGGAAGACCAGTAGTTGTTTCCGATGAACATCTGGAGGCATTCTGTAATCTGTCGACTAACTGAGTGTTGATTACACACAGAAATTGCAACGGGAATGAATACAACGGTCACCATGCGCACTTTCCTCAATGGGAGTAATGTCTCAAACAGTCTATGCTTTGATCGTTCCCTGGAAGACCAGTAGTAGTTTCCGAGGCACATCTGGAGGCATTCTGTAATCTGTGGACCTTCAAAGTGTTGATGAAACACAGAATTTGCATCGGGATTGAACACAACACTCACCATTCGCACTTTCCTCCACGGGAGTAATGTCTCAATCAGTCTACGCTTTGATCGTTCCCAGGAAGACCAGTAGTAGTTTCCGATGCTCATCTGGAGGCAATCTGTAATCTGCGGACTATCAGAGTGTTGATGAAACACAGAAATTGCATCGGATTTGAATAAAACAGTTACCATGCGCACTATCCTCCATGGGAGTAATGTCTCATACAGTCTACGTTTTGATCGATCCCTGGAAGACCAGTAGTAGTTTCCGATGCACAGCTGGTGTCATTCTGTAATCTGTGGACTATCAGAGCGTTGATGTAACACAGAAATTGCATCGGGATTGATAACAACATTCACCATGTGCACATTCCTCCACGGGAGTAATGTCTCAAACAGTCTACGGTTTGATCGTTCCCAGGAAGACCAGTAGTAGTTTCCGATGCACATCTGGAGGAATTCTGTAATCTGTGGACCTTCAAAGTGTTAATGAAACACAGAAATTGCATGGGGGTTGAATACAACAGTCACCATTCGCACTTTTCTCCACGGAGGTAATGTCTCAAACAGTCTACGCTTTGATCGTTCCCTGGAAGTCCAGTAGTAGCTTCCGATGCATATCTGGTGGCATTCTGTAATCTGTGGACCTTCAAAGTGTTGATGAAACACAGAAAATGCATCAGGATTGAATACAACAGTCACCATCCGCACTTTCCTCCATGGGAGTAATGTCTGAAACAGTCTACGCTTTGATCGTTCCCAGGAAGACCAGGTTGTAGTTTCCGATGCACGTCTGGTGGCATTCTGTAATCTGTGGACTATCAGAGTGTTGATGAAACACAGAAATTCCATCGGGATTAAATACAACAGTCACCATTCGCACTTTTCTCCACGGGAGTAATGTCTCAAAGAGTCTACGCTTAGATCGTTCCCTCGAAGACCAGTAGTAGACTCCGATGCATATCTGGTGGCATTCTGTAATCTGTGGACCTTCAAAGTATTGATGAAACACAGAAATTGCATCAGGATTGAATACAACAGTCACCATCCGCACTTTCCTCCATGGGAGTAATGTCTCAAACAGTCTACGCATTGATCGCTCAATGGAAGACCAGTGGTAGTTTCCGATGCACATCTGGAGGCATTCTGTAATCTGTGGACTATCTGAGTGTTGATCAAACACAGAAATTGCATAATGATTGAATACAACAGTCATCATGCGCACTTTCCTCCAATGGAGTAATGTCTCAAACAGTCTACGCTTTGATCGTTCCCAGGAAGACCAGTAGTAGTTTCCGATGCACATCAGGAGGCAATCTGTAATCTGTGGACTATCAGAGTGATGATGAAACACAGAAATTGCATCGGGATTGAATACAAAAGTCACCATGCGCACTTTCCTCCATGGGAGTAATGTCACAAACAGTCTACGCTTTGATCGTTCCCAGGAAGACCAGTAGTAGTTTCCGATGAACATCTGGAGGCATTCTGTAATCTGTGGACTAACTGAGTGTTGATTAAACACAGAAATTGCATCGGGAACGAATACAACAGTCACAATGCGCACTTTCCTCCAATGGGAGTAATGTCTGATACAGTCTACGCTTTGATCGTTCCCAGGAAGACCAGTAGTAGTTTCCGATGCACATCTGGAGACAATTTGTATTCTGTTGACTATCAGAGTGTTGATGACACACAGAAATTGCATCGGGATTGAATACAACAGTCTCCATCCGCACTTTCTTCCATGTTAGTAACGTCTGAAACAGTCTACGCTTTGATCGTTCCCAGGAAGACCAGTAGTAGTTTCCGATGCTCATCTGGAGGCAATCTGTAATCTGCGGACTATCAGAGTGTTGATGAAAATCAGAAATTGCATCCGGATTGAATACAAGAGTCACCATGCGCACTTTCCTCCATGGGAGTAAAGTCTCAAACAGTCTACGCATTGATCGTTCCCTGGAAGACCAGTAGTAGTTTCCGATGCACATCTGGTGTCATTCTGTAATTTGTGGACCATCAGAGTGTTGATGAAACACAGAAATTGCATCGGGATTGATAACAACATTCACCATGTGCACTTTCCTCCACGGGAGTAATGTCTCAAACAGTCTACGCTTTGATCGTTCCCTGGAAGACCAGTGGTAGTTTCCGATGCACATCTGGAGGCGTTCTGTAATCTGTGTACTATCTGAGTGTTCATCAAACACAGAAATTGCATAGGGATTGAATACAACAGTCACCATGCGCACTTTCCTCCATGGGAGAAATGTCTCAACCAGTCTACGTATTGATCGTTCCCTGGAAGACCAGTAGTAGTTTCTAATGCACATCTGGAGGCACTCTGTAATCTGAGGCCTTTAAAATGTTGATGAAACACTGAAATTGCATCGGGAGTGAATACAACAGTCACCATCCGCACTTTCCTCCATGGGAGTAATGTCTGAAACAGTCGACGCTTTGACCGTTTACAGGAAGACCAGTTGTAGTTTCCGATGCACGTCTGGGGGCATTCTGTAATCTGTGGACGATCAGAGTGTTGATGAAGTACAGTAATTCCATCGGGATTGAATACAACAGTCACCATTCGCACTTCTCTCCTCGGGAGTAATATCTCAAACAGTCTACGCTTTGATCGTTCCCTGAAAGACCAGTAGTAGCTTCCGGTGCACATCTGGTGGCATTCTGTAATCTGTGGACCTTCAAAGTGTTGATGAAACACAGAAATTGCATCGGGATTGAATGCAACAGTCACCATGCGCACTTTCCTCCGTGGGAGTAATGTCACAAACAGTCTACGCTTTAATCGTTCACAGGAAGACCAGTAGTTGTTTCCGATGAACATCTGGAGGCATTCTGTAATCTGTTGACTAACTGAGTGTTGATTACACACAGAAATTGCAACGGGAATGAATACAACAGTCACCATGCGCACTTTCCTCAATGGGAGTAATGTCTCAAACAGTCTATGCTTTGATCGTTCCCTGGAAGACCAGTAGTAGTTTCCGAAGCTCATCTGGAGGCAATCTGTAGTCTGCGGACTATCAGAGTGTTGATGAAACACAGAAATTGCATCGGATTTGAATAAAACAGTTACCATGCGCACTATCCTCCATGGGAGTAATGTCTCATACAGTCTACGTTTTGATCGATCCCTGGAAGTCCAGTAGTAGCTTCCGATGCATATCTGGTGGCATTCTGTAATCTGTGGACCTTCAAAGTGTTGATGAAACACAGAAAATGCATCAGGATTGAATACAACAGTCACCATCCGCACTTTCCTCCATGGGAGTAATGTCTGAAACAGTCTACGCTTTGATCGTTCCCAGGAAGACCAGGTTGTAGTTTCCGATGCACGTCTGGTGGCATTCTGTAATCTGTGGACTATCAGAGTGTTGATGAAACACAGAAATTCCATCGGGATTGAATACAACAGTCACCATTCGCACTTTTCTCCACGGGAGTAATGTCTCAAAGAGTCTACGCTTAGATCGTTCCCTCGAAGACCAGTAGTAGCTTCCGATGCATATCTGGTGGCATTCTGTAATCTGTGGACCTTCAAAGTATTGATGAAACACAGAAATTGCATCAGGATTGAATACAACAGTCACCATCCGTACTTTCCTCCATGGGAGTAATGTCTCAAACAGTCTACGCATTGATCGCTCAATGGAAGACCAGTGGTAGTTTCCGATGCACATCTGGAGGCATTCGGTAATCTGTGGACTATCTGAGTGTTGATCAAACACAGAAATTGCATAATGATTGAATACAACAGTCACCATGCGCACTTTCCTCCAATGGAGTAATGTCTCAAACAGTCTACGCTTTGATCGTTCCCAGGAAGACCAGTAGTAGTTTCCGATGCACATCAGGAGGCAATCTGTAATCTGTGGACTATCAGAGTGTTGATGAAACACAGAAATTGCATCGGGATTGAATACAAAAGTCACCATGCGCACTTTCCTCCATGGGAGTAATGTCACAAACAGTCTACGCTTTGATCGTTCCCAGGAAGACCAGTAGTAGTTTCCGATGAACATCTGGAGGCATTCTGTAATCTGTGGACTAACTGAGTGTTGATTAAACACAGAAATTGCATCGGGAACGAATACAACAGTCACAATGCGCACTTTCCTCCAATGGGAGTAATGTCTGATACAGTCTACGCTTTGATCGTTCCCAGGATGACCAGTAGTAGTTTCCGATGCACATCTGGAGACAATTTGTATTCTGTTGACTATCAGAGTGTTGATGACACACAGAAATTGCATCGGGATTGAATACAACAGTCTCCATCCGCACTTTCTTCCATGTTAGTAACGTCTGAAACAGTCTACGCTTTGATCGTTCCCAGGAAGACCAGTAGTAGTTTCCGATGCTCATCTGGAGGCAATCTGTAATCTGCGGACTATCAGAGTGTTGATGAAAATCAGAAATTGCATCCGGATTGAATACAAGAGTCACCATGCGCACTTTCCTCCATGGGAGTAAAGTCTCAAAAAGTCTACGCATTGATCGTTCCCTGGAAGACCAGTGGTAGTTTCCGATGCACATCTGGAGGCATTCTGTAATCTGTGGACTATCAGAGTGTTGATGAAACACAGAAATACCATCGGGATTGAATACAACAGTCACCATGCGCACATTCCTCCACGGGAGTTATGTCTCAAAAAGTTTACGCTTTGATCGTTCCCTGGAAGACCAGTAGTAGTTTCCGATGCACATCTGGTGTCATTCTGTAATTTGTGGACCATCAGAGTGTTGATGAAACACAGAAATTGCATCGGGATTGATAACAACATTCACCATGTGCACTTTCCTCCACGGGAGTAATGTCTCAAACAGTCTACGCTTTGATCGTTCCCTGGAAGACCAGTGGTAGTATCCGATGCACATCTGGAGGCATTCTGTAATCTGTGGACTATCAGAGTGTTGATGAAACACAGAAATTACATCGGGATTGAATACAACAGTCACCATCAACACTTTCCTCAATGGGAGTAATGTCAGATACAGTCTACGATTTGATCGTTCCCACGAAGACCAGTAGTAGTTTCCGATGCACATCTGGAGACAATTTGTATTCTGTGGACTATCAGAGTGTTGATGAAACACAGCAATTGCATCGGGATTGAATACAACAGTCTCCATCCGCACTTTCCTCCATGGGAGTAACGTCTGAAACAGTCTACGCTTTCAACGTTCCCAGGAAGACCAGTAGTAGTTTCCGATACACATCTGGAGACAATTTGTATTCTGTGGACCATCAGAGTGTTGATGAAACACAGAAATTGCATCGGGATTGAATACAACAGTCACCATCAACACTTTCCTCAATGGGAGTAATGTCAGATACAGTCTACGCTTTGATCGTTCCCACGAAGACCAGTAGTAGTTTCCGATGCACATCTGGAGACAATTTGTATTCTGTGGACTATCAGAGTGTTGATGAACAACAGAAATTGCATCGGGATTGAACACAACAGTCACCTTTCGCACTTTCCTCCACGGGAGTAATGTCTCAAACAGTCTACGCTTTGATCGTTCCCTGGAAGACCAGTAGTAGTTTCCGATGCACATCTGGAGGCATTCTGTAATCTGTGGACTATCAGAGTGTTGATGAAACACAGAAATTGCATCGGGATTGAATACAACAGTCACCATGCGCACATTCCTCCACGGGAGTTATGTCTCAAAAAGTTTACGCTTTGATCGTTCCCTGGAAGACCAGTAGTAGTTTCCGATGCACATCTGGTGTCATTCTGTAATTTGTGGACCATCAGAGTGTTGATGAAACACAGAAATTGCATCGGGATTGATAACAACATTCACCATGTGCACTTTCCTCCACGGGAGTAATGTCTCAAACAGTCTACGCTTTGATCGTTCCCTGGAAGACCAGTGGTAGTTTCCGATGCACATCTGGAGGCGTTCTGTAATCTGTGTACTATCTGAGTGTTCATCAAACACAGAAATTGCATAGGGATTGAATACAACAGTCACCATGCGCACTTTCCTCCAATGGAGTAATGTCTCAAACAGTCTACGCTTTGATCGTTCCCAGGAAGACCAGTAGTAGTTTCCGATGCACATCAGGAGGCAATCTGTAATCTGTGGACTATTAGAGTGCTGATGAAACACAGGAATTGCATCGCGATTGAATACAACAGTCACCATGCGCACTTTCCTCCGTGGGAGTAATGTCACAAACAGTCTACGCTATGATCGTTCCCAGGAAGACCAGTAGTAGTTTCCGATGAACATCTGGAGGCATTCTGTAATCTGTGGACTAACTCAGTGTTGATTAAACACAGAAATTGCATCGGGAATGAATACAACAGTCACAATGCGCACTTTCCTTCAATGGGAGTAATGTCTCAAACAGTCTACGCTTTGATCGTTCCCAGGAAGACCAATAGTAGTTTCCGATGCACGTCTGGTGGCATTCTGTAATCTGTGGACTATCAGAGTGTTGATGAACAACAGAAATTGCATCGGGATTGAACACAACAGTCACCATTCGCACTTTCCTCCATGGGAGTAATGTCTCAAACAGTCTACGCATTGATCGCTCAATGGAAGACCAGTGGTAGTTTCCGATGCACATCTGGAGGCATTCTGTAATCTGTGGACTATCAGAGTGTTGATGAAACACAGAAATTACATCGGGATTGAATACAACAGTCACCATCAACACTTTCCTCAATGGGAGTAATGTCTGATACAGTCTACTCTTTGATCGTTCCCAGGAAGACCAGTAGTAGTTTCCGATGCACTTCTGGAGACAATTTGTATTCTGTGGACTATCAGAGTGTTGATGAAACACAGAAATTGCATCGGGATTGAATACAACAGTCTCCATCCGCACTTTCCTCCATGGGAGTAACGTCTGAAACAGTATACGCTTTGATCGTTCCCAGGAAGACCAGTAGTAGTTTCCGATGCTTATCTGGAGGCATTCTGTAATCTGTGGACTATCAGAGTGTTGATGAAACACAGAAATACGATCGGGATTGAATACAACAGTCACCATGCGCACATTCCTCCACGGGAGTAATGTCTCAAAAAGTTTACGGTTTGATCGTTCCCTGGAAGACCAGTAGTAGTTTGCGATGCACATCTGGTGGCATTCTGTAATCTGTGGACTATTAGGGTGTTGATGAAAATCAGAAATTGCATAAGGATTGAATACAAGAGTCACCATGCGCACTTTCCTCCATGGGAGTAATGTCTCAAACAGTCTACGCATTGATCGTTCCCTGGAAGACCAGTGGTAGTTTCCGATGCACATCTGGAGGCATTCTGTAATCTGTGGACTATCAGAGTGTTGATGAAACACAGAAATACGATCGGGATTGAATTCAACAGTCACCATGCGCACATTCCTCCACGGGAGTTATGTCTCAAAAAGTTTACGCTTGGATCGTTCCCTGGAAGACCAGTAGTAGTTTCAGGTGCACATCTGGTGTCATTCTGTAATCTGTGGACTATAAGAGTGTTGATGAAACACAGAAATTGCATCGGGATTGATAACAACATTCACCATGTGCACTTTCCTCCACGGGAGTATGTCTCAAACAGTCTACGCTTTGATCGTTCCCTGGAAGACCAGTGGTAGTTTCCGATGCACATCTGGAGGCATTCTGTAATCTGTGTACTATCAGAGTGTTGATCAAACACAGAAATTGCATAGGGATTGAATACAACAGTCACCATGCGCACTTTCCTCCAATGGAGTAATGTCTCAAACAGTCTACGCTTTGATCGTTCCCAGGAAGACCAGTGATAGTTTCCGATGCACGTCTGGTGGCATTCTGTAATCTGTGGACTATCAGAGTGTTGATGAACAACAGAAAATGCATCGGGATTGAACACAACAGTCACCATTCGCACTTTCCTCCATGGGAGTAATGTCTCAAACAGTCTACGCACTGATCGCTCCCTGGAAGACCAGTGGTAGTTTCCGATGCACATCTGGATGCATTCTGTAATCTTTGGACTATCAGAGTGTTGATGAAACACAGAAATTACATCGGGATTGAATACAACAGTCACCATCAACACTTTCCTCAATGGGAGTAATGTCAGATACAGTCTACGATTTGATCGTTCCCACGAAGACCAGTAGTAGTTTCCGATGCACATCTGGAGACAATTTGTATTCTGTGGACTATCAGAGTGTTGATGAAACACAGAAATTGCATCGGGATTGAATACAACAGTCTCCATCCGCACTTTCCTCCATGGGAGTAACGTCTGAAACAGTCTACGCTTTGATCGTTCCCAGGAAGACCAGTAGTAGTTTCCGATACACATCTGGAGACAATTTGTATTCTGTGGACTATCATCGTGTTGATGAAACACAGAAATTGCATCGGGATTGAATACAACAGTCACCATGCGCACTTTCCTCCATGGGAGAAATGTCTCAAACAGTCTACGTATTGATCGTTCCCTGGAAGACCAGTAGTAGTTTCTAATGCACATCTGGAGGCACTCTGTAATCTGTGGCCTTCAAAATGTTGATGAAACACTGAAATGGCATCGGGAGTGAATACAACAGTCACCATCCGCACTTTCCTCCATGAGAGTAATGTCTGAAACAGTCGACGCTTTGATCGTTCCCAGGAAGTCCAGTTGTAGTTTCCGATGCACGTCTGGGGGCATTCTGTAATCTGTGGACAATCAGAGTGTTGATGAAGTACAGTAAGTCCATCGGGATTGAATACAACAGTCAGCAATGGCACTTCTCTCCACGGGAGTAATGTCTCAAACAGTCTACGATTTGATCGTTCCCTGAAAGACCAGTAGTAGCTTCCGGTGCACATCTGGTGGCATTCTGTAATCTGTGGACCTTCAAAGTGTTGATGAAACACAGAAATTGCATCAGGTTTGAATACAACAGTCACCATCCGCACTTTCGTCCATGGTAGTAATGCCTCAAACAGTCTACGCATTGATCGCTCCCTGGAAGACCAGTGGTAGTTTCCGATGCACATCTGGAGGCATTCTGTAATCTGTGGACTATCAGAGAGTTGATGAAAGACAGAAATTACATCGGGATTGAATACAACAGTCACAATCTGCCCTTTCCTCAATGGGAGTAACGTCTGATACAGTCTACGCTTTGATCGATCCCAGGAAGACCAGTAGTAGTTTCGGATACACATCTGGAGACAATTTGTATTCTGTGGACCATCAGAGTGTTGATGAAACACAGAAATTGCATCGGGATTGAATACAACAGTCACCATCAACACTTTCCTCAATGGGAGTAATGTCAGATACAGTCTACGCTTTGATCGTTCCCACGAAGACCAGTAGTAGTTTCCGATGCACATCTGGAGACAATTTGTATTCTGTGGACTATCAGAGTGTTGATGAACAACAGAAATTGCATCGGGATTGAACACAACAGTCACCTTTCGCACTTTCCTCCACGGGAGTAATGTCTCAAACAGTCTACGATTTGATCGTTCCCTGGAAGACCAGTGGTAGTTTCCGATGCACATCTGGAGGCATTCTGTAATCTGTGGACTATCAGAGTGTTGATGAAACACAGAAATTAAATCGGGATTGAATACAACAGTCACCATGCGCACATTCCTCCACGGGAGTAATGTCTCAAAAAGTTTACGCTTTGATCGTTCCGTGGAAGACCAGTAGTAGTTTGCGATGCACATCTGGTGGCATTCTGTAATCTGTGGACCATCAGAGTGTTGATGAAACACAGAAATTGCATCGGGTTTGAATAAAACAGTCACCATGCGCACTATTCTCCATGGGAGTAATGTCTCATACAGTCTACGCTTCGATCGTTTCCAGGAAGACCAGTAGTAGTTTCCGATGCACATCAGGAGGCAATCTGTAATCTCTGGACTATCAGAGTGTTGATGAAACACAGAAATTCCATCGGGATTGAATACAACAGTCACCATTCGCACTTTTCTCCACGGGAGTAATGTCTCAAACAGTCTACGCTTTGATCGTTCCCTGGAAGACCAGTAGTAGTTTTCGATGCACATCTGGAGGAATTCTGTAGTCTGTGGACTATCCGAGTGTTGTTGAAACAAAGAAATTGCTTCGGGATTGAATACAACAGTCACCATGCGCACTTACCTCCATGGGAGTAATGTCTCAAACAGTCTACGCTTTGACTTTTCCCTGGAAGACCATTAGTAGTTTCCGATGCACATCTGGGGGCATTCTGTAATCTGTGGACTATCAGAGGGTTGATGAAACACAGAAATTGCATCGGGATTGGTAACAACAGTCACCATGTGCACTTTCCTCCAAGGGAGTAATGTCTCAAACAGTCTACGCTTTGAATGTTCCCTGGAAGACCAGTAGTAGTTTCAGATGCACGTCTGGATGCATTCTGTAATCTGTGGACTATCAGAGTGTTGATGAAACACAGAAATTGCATCGGGATTGAATACAACAGTCACCATGCGCACTTTCCTCAATGGGAGTAATGTCTCAAACAGTCTATGCTTTGATCGTTCCCTGGAAGACGAGTAGTAATTTCCAATGCTCGTCTGGAGGCATTCTGTAATTTGTGGACCTTCAAAGTGTTGATGAAACACAGAAATTGCATCGGGATTGAATACGACAGTCACCATGCGCACTTTCCTCCATGGGAGTAATGTCTCAAACAGTCTACGCTTTGATCCTTCACAGGAAGACCAGTAGTAGTTTCCGATGCACATCTGGAGGCAATCTGTAATCTGTGGACTATCAGAGTGTTGATGAAACACTGAAATTGCATCGGGATTGAATACAACAGTCACCTTTCCCACTTTCCTCCACGGGAGTAATGTCTCAAACAGACTACGATTTGATCGTTCCCTGGAAGACCAGTAGTAGCTTCCGATGCACATCTGGTGGCATTCTGTAATCTGTGGACCATCAAAGTGTTGATAAAACACAGAAATTGCATCAGGATTGAATACAACAGTCACCATTCGCACTTTCCTCCATGGCAGTACTGTCTCAAACAGTCTACGCATTGATCGCTCCCTGGAAGACCAGTGGTAGTTTCCGATGCACATCTGGAGGCATTCTGTAATCTGTGGACTATCAGAGTGTTGATGAAACACAGAAATTACATCGGGATTGATACAACAGTCACCATCCGCACTTTCCTCCACGGGAGTAGTGTCTATAACAGTCTACGCTTTGATCGTCCCTGGAAGCCCAGTAGTAGTTTCCGATGCACGTCTGGTTGCATTCTGTAATCTGTGGATTATCAGAGTGTTGATGAAACACAGAAATTCCATCGGGATTGAATACAACAGTCACCATGCGCACATTCCTCCATGGGAGTAATGTCTCAAACAGTCTACGCTTTGATCGTTCCCTGGAAGACCAGTAGTAGTTTGCGATGCACATCTGTTGGCATTCTGTGATCTGTGGACTATCAGAGTGATGATGAAACACAGAAATTGCATCGAGATTGAAAACAACAGTCACCATGCGCTCTTTCCTCCACCGGAGTAATGTCTCAAACAGTCTACGCTTTGATCGTTCCGTGGAAACGAGTAGCAGTTTGCGATGCACATCTGGTGGCATTCTGTAATCTGTGGACTATCAGAGTGTTGATGAAACACAGAAATTGCATCGGGATTGAATACAACAGTCACAATCTGCACTTTCCTCAATGGGAGAAATGTCTGATACAGTCTACACTTTGATCGTCCCCAGGAAGACCAGTAGTAGTTTCCGATGCTCATCTGGAGGCAATGTGTAATCTGTGGACTATCAGAGTGTTGAAGAAAAACAGAAATAGAAATCGGTATTGAATACAACAGTAACCATGCGCACTTTCCTCTACGGGAGTAATGTCTCAAACAGTCTACGCATTGATTGCTCCCTGGAAGACCAGTGGTAGTTTCCGATGCACATCTGGAGGCATTGTGTAATCTGTGGACTAACTGAGTGTTGATGAAACACAGAAATTACATCGAGATTGATACAACAGTCACCATCCGCACTTTCCTCCATGGGAGTAGTGTCTATAACGGTCTACGCTTTGATCGTCCCTGGAAGCCCAGTATTTGTTTCCGATGCACGTCTGGTTGCATTCTGTAATCTGTGGATTATCAGAGTGTTGATGAAACACAGAAATTCCATCTGGATTGAATACAACAGTCACCATGCGCACATTCCTCCATGGGAGTAATGTCTCAAACAATCTACGCTTTGATCGTTCCCTGGAAGACCAGTTGTAGTTAGCGATGCACATCTGGTGGCGTTCTGTAATCTGTGGACTATCAGAGTGATGATGAAACACAGAAATTGCATCGGGATTGAAAACAACAGTCACCATGCGCTCTTTCCTCCACCGGAGTAATGTCTCAAACAGTCTACGCTTTGAACGTTCCCTGGAAGACCAGTGGTAGTTTCCGATGCACATCTGGTGGCATTCTGTATTCTGTGGACTACCAGAGTGTTGATGAAACACAGAAATTGAATGGGGATTGAATACAACAGTCACCATGCGCACTTTACTCCACAGGAGTAATGTCTCAAACAGTCTACGGTTTGATCGTTCCGTGGAAACGAGTAGTAGTTTGCGATGCACATCTGGTGGCATTCTGTAATCTGTGGACTATCAGAGTGTTGATGAAACACAGAAATTGCATCGGGATTGAATACAACAGTCACAATCTGCACTTTCCTCAATGGGAGAAATGTCTGATACAGTCTACGCTTTGATCGTTCCCAGAAAGACCAGTAGTAGTTTCCGATGCACATCGGGAGACAATTTGTATTCTGTGGACTATCAGAGCGTTGATGGAACACAGAAATTGCCTCGGGATTGAATACAACAGTCACCATCCGCACTTTCCCCCATGGGAGTAATGTCTCATACAGTCTACGCTTTGATCGTTCCCTGGAAGACCAGTAGTAGTTTCCGATGCACATCTGGTGTCATTCTGTAATCTGTGGACTATCAGAGTGTTGATGAAACACAGAAATTGCATCGGGATTGATAACAACAGTCACCATGTGCAATTTCCTCCACGGGAGTAATGTCTCAAACAGTCTACGCTTTGAACGTTACCTGGAAGACCAGTAGTAGTTTCAGATGCACGTCTGGAGGCATTCTGTAATCTGTGGACTATCAGAGTGTTGATGAAACACAGAAATTGCATCGGGATTGAATACAACGGTCACCATGCGCACTTTCCTCCATGGGAGTAATGTCTCAAACAGTCTACGCTTTGAATATTCCCATGAAGACAAGTAGTAGTTTCCCATGCACATCAGGAGGCAATCTGTAATCTGTGGACTATCAGAGTGTTGATGAAACACAGAAATTGCATCGGGATTGAATACAACAGTCACCATGCGCACTTTCCTCAATGGGAGTAATGTCTCAAACAGTCTACGCTTTGATCGTTCCCTGGAAGACCAGTATTAGTTTCCGATGCACATCTGGAGGCATTCTGTAATCTGTGGACCTTCAAAGTGTTGATGAAACACAGAAATTGCATCGGGATTGAATACAACAGTAACCATGCGCACTTTCCTCCAATGGGAGTAATGTCTCAAACAGTCTACGCTTTGATCGTTCCCAGGAAGCCCAGTAGTAGTTTCCGAGGCACATCTGGAGCAATCTGTAATCTGTGGACTATCAGAGTGTTGATGAAACACAGAAATTGCATTGGGGTTGAATACAACAGTCACCTTTCGCACTTTCCTCCATGGGAGTTATGTCTCAAACAGTCTACGTTTTAATCGTTCCCTGGAAAAGCAGTAGTAGTTTCCGATGCACATCTGGTGACATTCTGTAATCTGTGGACTATCAGAGTGTTGATGAAACACAGAAATTGCATCGGGATTGAATACAACAGTCATCATGCGCACTTTCCTCCGTGGGAAAAATGTCACAAAGGATCTACGCTTTGATCGTTCCCAGGAAGACCAGTAGTAGTTTCCGATGCACATCTGGAGGCATTCTGTAATCTGTGGACTAACTGAGTGTTGATGAAACACAGAAATTACATCGGGATTGATACAACAGTCACCATCCGCACTTTCCTCCATGGGAGTAGTGTCTATAACGGTCTACGCTTTGATCGTCCCTGGAAGCCCAGTAGTAGTTTCCGATGCACGTCTGGTTGCATTCTGTAATCTGTGGATTATCAGAGTGTTGATGAAACACAGAAGTTCCATCGGGATTGAAAACAACAGTCACCATGCGCTCTTTCCTCCACCGGAGTAATGTCTCAAACAGTCTACGCTTTGAACGTTCCCTGGAAGACCAGTGGTAGTTTCCGATGCACATCTGGTGGCATTCTGTATTCTGTGGACTATCAGAGTGTTGATGACACACAGAAATTGAATGGGGATTGAATACAACAGTCACCATGCGCACTTTACTCCACAGGAGTAATGTCTCAAACAGTCTACGCTTTGATCGTTCCGTGGAAACAAGTAGTAGTTTGCGATGCACATCTGGTGGCATTCTGTAATCTGTGGACTATCAGAGTGTTGATGAAACACAGAAATTGAATCGGGATTGAATACAACAGTCACAATCTGCACTTTCCTCAATGGGAGAAATGTCTGATACAGTCTACGCTTTGATCGTTCCCAGAAAGACCAGTAGTAGTTTCCGATGCACATCTGGAGACAATTTGTATTCTGTGGACTCTCAGAGTGTTGATGGAACACAGAAATTGCATCGGGATTAAATACAACAGTCACCATCCGCACTTTCCCCCATGGGAGTAACGTCTGAAACAGTCTACACTTTGATCGTTCCCTGGAAGACCAGTAGTAGTTTCCGATGCACATCTGGTGGCATTCTGTAATCTGTGGACTATCAGAGTGTTGATGAAACACAGAAATTGCATCGGGTTTGAATACAACAATCACCATGCGCACTATCCTCCATGGGAGTAATGTCTCATACAGTCTACGCTATGATCGAGCCCTGGAAGACGAGTAGTAGTTTCCGATGCACATCTGGTGTCATTCTGTAATCTGTGGACTATCAGAGTGTTGATGAAACACAGAAATTGCATCGGGATTGATAACAACAGTCACCATGTGCACTTTCCTCCACGGGAGTAATGTCTCAAACAGTCTACGCTTTGAACGTTCCCTGGAAGGCCAGTAGTAGTTTCAGATGCACGTCTGGAGGCATTCTGTAATCTGTGGACTATCAGAGTGTTGATGAAACACAGAAATTGCATCGGGATTGAATACAACAGTCACCATGCGCACTTTCCTCCATGGCAGTAATGTCTCTAACAGTCTACGCTTTGATTATTCCCAAGAAGGCCAGTGGTAGTTTCCGATGCATATCAGGATTCAATCTGTAATCTGTGGACAATCAGAGTGTTGATGAAACACAGAAATTGCATCGGGATTGAAAACAACAGTCATCATGCGCACTTTCCTCCACAGGAGTAATGTCTCCATCAGCCTACGCTTTGATCGTTCCCAGGAAGACCAGTAGTAGTTTCCGATGCACATCTGGAGCAATCTGTAATCTGTGGACTATCAGAGTGTTAATGAAACACAGAAATTCCATCGGGATTGAAAACAACAGTCACCATGCGCACATTCCTCCATGGGAGTAATGTCTCAAACAGTCTACGCCTTGATCGTTCCCTGGAAGACCAGTAGTAGTTTGCGATGCACATCTGGTGGCATTCTGTAATCTGTGGACTATCAGAGTGTTGATGAAACACAGAAATTGCATCGGGATATAATACAACAGTCACCATGCGCTCTTTCCTCCACCGGAGTAATGTCTCAAACAGTCTACGCTTTGATCGTTCCGTGGAAACGAGTAGTAGTTTGCGATGCACATCTGGTAGCATTCTGTAATCTGTGTACTATCAGAGTGTTGATGAAACACAGAAATTTCATCGGGATGGAATTGAACAGTCACCATGCGCACTTTCCTCCAATGGGAGTAACGTCTCCAACAGTCTACGCTTTGATCGTTCCCAGGAAGACCAGTAGTAGTTTCCGATGCACGTCTGGAGCAATCTGTAATCTGTGGACTATCAGAGTGTTGATGAAACACAGAAATTGCATCGGGATTGAATACAACAGTCACCATCCGCACTTTCCTCCATGGGAGTAACGTCTGAAACAGTCTACGCTTTGATCGTTCCCTGGAAGACAAGTACTCGTTTCCGATGCACATCTGGTGGCATTCTGTAATCTGTGGACTATCAGAGTGTTGATGAAACACAGAAATTGCGTCGGGTTTGAATACAACAGTCACCATGCGCACTATCCTCCATGGGATTAATGTCTCATACAGTCTACGCATTGATCGAGCCCTGGAAGACCAGTAGTAGTTTGCGATGCACATCTGGAGGCATTCTGTAATCTGTGGACTATCAGAGTGTTGATGAAACACAGAAATTACATCGGGATTGAATACAACAGTCACCATCCGCACTTTCCTCCATGGTAAAAATGTCTCAAACGGTCTACGCTTTGATCGTCCCCAGGAAGACCAGTAGTAGTTTCCGATGCTCATCTGGAGGCAATGTGTAATACGTGGACTCTCAGAGTGTTGAAGAAAAACAGAAATAGAAATCGGGATTGAATACAACAGGCACCATGCCCACTTTCCTCCATGGGAGTAATGTCTCAAACAGTCTACGCATTGATCGCTCACGGGAAGACCAGTGGTAGTTTTCGATGCACATCTGGAGGCATTCTGTAATCTGTGGACCATCAGAGTGTTGATGAAACACAGAAATTACATCGGGATTGATACAACAGTCACCATCCGCACTTTCCTCCATGGGAGTAGTGTCTATAACGGTCTACGCTTTGATCGTCCCTGGAAGCCCAGTAGTTGTTTCCGATGCACGTCTGGTTGCATTCTGTAATCTGTGGACTATCAGAGTGTTGATGAAACACAGAAATTCCATCGGGATTGAAAACAACAGTCACCATGCGCACATTCCTCCATGGGAGTAATGTCTCAAACAGTCTACGCCTTGATCGTTCCCAGGAAGACCAGTAGTAGTTTGCGATGCACATCTGGTGGCATTCTGTAATCTGTGGACTATCAGAGTGTTGATGAAACACAGAAATTGCATCGGGTTTGAATACAACAGTCACCATGCGCACTATCCTCCATGGGAGTAATGTCTCATACAGTCTACGCATTGATCGAGCCCTGGAAGACCAGTAGTAGTTTCCGATGCACATCTGGTGTCATTCTGTAATCTGTGGACTATCAGAGTGTTGATGAAACACAGAATTTGCATCGGGATTGATAACAACAGTCACCATGTGCACTTTCCTCCATGGGATAAATGTCTCAAACAGTCTACGCTTTGAACGTTCCCTGGAAGACCAGTAGTAGTTTCCGATGCACATCTGGTGTCATTCTGTATTCTGTGGACTATCAGAGTGTTGATGAAACACAGAAATTGCATCGGGTTTGAATACAACAGTCACCATGCGCACTATCCTCCATGGGAAAAATGTCACAAAGGATCTACGCTTTGATCGTTCCCAGGAAGACCAGTAGTAGTTTCCGAAGCACATCTGGAGGCATTCTGTAATCTGTGGACTAACTGAGTGTTGATGAAACACAGAAATTACATCGGGATTGATACAACAGTCACCATCCGCACTTTCCTCCATGGGAGTAGTGTCTAGAACGGTCTACGCTTTGATCGTCCCTGGAAGCCCAGTAGTAGTTTCCGATGCACGTCTGGTTTCATTCTGTAATCTGTGGATTATCAGAGTGTTGATGAAACACAGAAGTTCCATCGGGATTGAATACAACAGTTACCATGCGCACATTCCTCCATGGGAGTAATGTCTCAAACAGTCTACGCTTTGATCGTTCCCTTGAAGACCAGTAGTGGTTTGCGATGCACATCTGGTGGCATTCTGTAATCTGTGGACTATCAGAGTGATGATGAAACACAGAAATTGCATCGGGATTGAAAACAACAGTCACCATGCGCTCATTCCTCCACCGGAGTAATGTCTCAAATGGTCTACGCTTTGAACGTTCCCTGGAAGACCAGTAGTAGTTTCCGATGCACATCTGGGGGCATTCTATATTCTGTGGACTATCAGAGTGTTGATGAAACACAGAAATTGCATCGGGATAGAATACAACAGTCACCATGCACACATTCCTCCACAGGAGTAATGTCTCCAACAGCCTACGCTTTGATCGTTCTCAGGAAGACCAGTAGTAGTTTCCGATGCACATCTGGAGCAATCTGTAATCTGTGGACTATCAGAGTGTTAATGAAACACAGAAATTCCATCGAGATTGAAAACAACAGTCACCATGCGCACATTCCTCCATGGGAGTAATGTCTCAAACAGTCTACGCCTTGATCGTTCCCTGGAAGAACAAAAGTAGTTTGCGATGCACATCTGGTGGCATTCTGTAATCTGTGGACTATCAGAGTGTTGATGAAACACAGAAATTGCATCGGGATATAATACAACAGTCACCATGCGCTCTTTCCTCCACCGGAGTAATGTCTCAAACATTCTACCCTTTGATCGTTCCGTGGAAACGAGTAGTAGTTTGCGATGCACATCTGGTGGCATTCTGTAATCTGTGTACTATCAGAGTGTTGATGAAACACAGAAATTGCATCGGGATTGAATTGAACAGTCACCATGCGCACTTTCCTCCAATGGGAGTAATGTCTCCAACAGTCTACGCTTTGATCGTTCCCAGGAAGACCAGTAGTAGTTTCCGATGCACATCTGGAGCAATCTGTCATCTGTGGACTATCAGAGTGTTGATGAAACACAGAAATTGCATCGGGATTGAATACAACAGTCACCATCCGCACTTTCCTCCATGGGAGTAACGTCTGAAACAGTCTACGCTTTGATCGTTCCCTGGAAGACAAGTACTCGTTTCCGATGCACATCTGGTGGCATTCTGTAATCTGTGGACTATCAGAGTGTTGATGAAACACAGAAATTGCATCGGGTTTGAATACAACAGTCACCATGCGCACTATCCTCCATGTGATCAATGTCTCATACAGTCTACGCATTGATCGAGCCCTGGAAGACCAGTAGTAGTTTGCGATGCACATCTGGTGGCATTCTGTAATCTGTGGACTATCAGAGTGTTGATGAAACACAGAATTTGCATCGGGATTGATGACAACAGTCACCATGTGCACTTTCCTCCATGGGAATAATGTCTCAAACAGTCTACGCTTTGAACGTTCCCTGGAAGACCAGTAGTAGCTTCCGATGCACATCTGGTGGCATTCTGTAATCTATGGACCTTCAAAGTGTTGATGAAACACAGAAATTGCATCAGGAGTGAATACAACAGTCACCATCCGCACTTTCCTCCATGGTAGTAATGTCTCAAACAGTCTACGCTTTGAACGTTCCCTGGAAGACCAGTAGTAGTTTCCGATGCACATCTGGTGTCATTCTGTATTCTGTGGACTATCAGAGTGTTGATGAAACACAGAAATTTCATCGGGTTTGAATACAACAGTCACCATGCGCACTATCCTCCATGGAAGTAATGTCTCATACAGTCTACGCTTTGGTCGAGCCCTGGAAGACCAGTAGTAGTTTCCGATGCACATCTGGAAGCATTCTGTAATCTGTGGACTATCAGAGTGTTGATGAAAATCAGAAATTGCATCGGGTTTGAATACAACAGTCACCATGCGCACTATCCTACATGGAAGTAATGTCTCATACAGTCTACGCTTTGGTCGAGCCCTGGAAAACCTGTAGTAGTTTCCGATGCACATCTGGAAGCATTCTGTAATCTGTGGACTATCAGAGTGTTGATGAAAATCAGAAATTGCATCGGGATTGAATACAACAGTCACCATGCGCACTTTCCTCCACAGGAGTAATGTCTCAAACAGTCTATGCTTTGATCGTTCCGTGGAAACGAGTAGTAGTTTGCGATGCACATCTGGTGTCATTCTGTAATCTGTGGACTAGCAGAGTGTTGATGAAACACAGAAATTGCATCGGGATTGAATAGAACAGTCAGAATGCGCTCTTTCCTCCATGGGAGTAATGTCTCAAACAGTCTACGCTTTGATCGTACCCTGGAAGACCAGTAGTAGTTTCCGATGCACATCTGGTGTCATTCTGTAATCTGTGTACTATCAGAGAGTTGATGAAACACAGAAATTGCATCGGGTTTGAATACAACAGTCACCATGCGCACTTTCCTCCACAGGAGTAATGTCTCAATCAGTCTACGCTTTGATCGTTCCGTGGAAACGAGTAGTAGTTTGCGATGCACATCTGGTGGCATTCTGTAATCTGTGGACTATCAGAGTGTTGATGAAACACAGAAATTGCATCGGGTTTGAATACAACAGTCACCATGCGCACTATCCTACATGGAAGTAATGTCTCATACAGTCTACGCTTTGGTCGAGCCCTGGAAGACCAGTAGTAGTTTCCGATGCACATCTGGTGTCATTCTGTAATCTGTGGACTATCAGAGTGTTGATGAAACACAGAAATTTCATCGGGATTGATAACAACAGTCACCATGTGCACTTTCCTCCATGGGAGTAATGTCTCAAACAGTCTACGCTTTGATCGTTCCCAGGAAGACCAGTAGTAGTTTCCGATGCACATCTGGTGCCAATCTGTAATCTGTGAACCTTCAAAGTGTTGACGAAACACAGAAATTGCATCAGGATTGAATACAACAGTCACCATCCGCACATTACTCCATGGGAGTAATGTCTCAAACAGTCTAATCCTTGATCGTTCCCTGGAAGACCAGTAGTAGTTTGCGATGCACATCTGGTGGCATTCTGTAATCTGTGGACTATCAGAGTGTTGACGAAACACAGAAATTGCATCGGGATATAATACAACAGTCACCATGCGCTTTTTCCTCCACCGGAGTAATGTCTCAAACAGTCTACGCTTTGATCGTTCCGTGGAAACGAGTAGTAGTTTGCGATGCACATCTGGTGGCATTCTGTAATCTGTGGACTATTAGAGTGTTGATGAAACACAGAAATTGCATCGGGATTGAATTGAACAGTCACCATGCGCTCTCTCCTCCATGGGAGTAATGTCTCAAACACTCTACGCTTTGATCGTCCCCTGGAAGACCAGTAGTAGTTTCCGATACATATCTGGTGTCATTCTGTAATCTGTGTACTATATGAGTGTTGATGAAACACAGACATTGCATCGGGTTTGAATACAACAGTCACCATGCGCACTATCCTCCATGGGAGTAATGTCTCATACAGTCTACGCATTGTTCGAGCCCTGGAAGACCAGTAGTAGTTTCAGATGCACATATGGAGGCATTCTGTAATCTGTGGACTATCAGAGTGTTGATGAAAATCAGAAATTGCATCGGGATTGAATACAACAGTCACCATGCGCACTTTCCTCCATGGGAGTAATGTCTCAAACAGTCAACGCTTTGATCGCTCCCTGGAAGACCAGTGGTAGTTTCCGATGCACATCTGGAGGCATTCTGTAATCTGTGGACTATCAGCGTGTTGATGAAACACAGAAATTACATCGGGATTGATACAATAGTCACCATTCGCACTTTCCTCCATGGGAGTAGTGTCTATAACGGTCTACGCTTTGATCGTCCCTTGAAGGCCAGTAGTAGTTTCCGATGCACGTCTGGTTGCATTCTGTAATCTGTGGACTATCAGAGTGTTGATGAAACACAGAAATTCCATCGGGATTGAATATAACAGTCACCATGCGCACATTCCTCCATGGGAGTAATGTCTCAAACAATCTACGCTTTGATCGTTCCCTGGAAGACCAGTAGTAGTTTGCGATGCACATCTGGTGGCATTCTGTAATCTGTGGACTATCAGAGTATTGATGAAACACAGAAATTGCATCGGGATTGAATACAACAGTCAGAATGCGCTCTTTCCTCCATGGGAGTAATGTCTCAAACAGTCTACGCTTTGAACGTTCCCTGGAAGACCAGTAGTAGTTTCCGATGCACATCTGGGGGCATTCTGTATTCTTTGGACTATCAGAGTGTTGATGAAACACAGAAATTGCATCGGGATAGAATACAACAGTCACCATGCGCACTTTCCTCCACAGGAGTAATGTCTCAAACAGTCTATGCTTTGATCGTTCCGTGGAAACGAGTAGTAGTTTGCGATGCACATCTGGTGTCATTCTGTAATCTGTGGACTAGCAGAGTGTTGATGAAACACAGAAATTGCATCGGGATTGAATAGAACAGTCAGAATGCGCTCTTTCCTCCATGGGAGTAATGTCTCAAACAGTCTACGCTTTGATCGTACCCTGGAAGACCAGTAGTAGTTTCCGATGCACATCTGGTGTCATTCTGTAATCTGTGTACTATCAAAGGTTGATGAAACACAGAAATTGCATCGGGTTTGAATACAACAGTCACCATGCGCACTTTCCTCCACAGGAGTAATGTCTCAAACAGGCTACGCTTTGATCGTTCCGTGGAAACGAGTAGTAGTTTGCGATGCACATCTGGTGGCATTCTGTAATCTGTGGACTATCAGAGTGTTGATGAAACACAGAAATTGCATCGGGTTTGAATACAACAGTCACCATGCGCACTATCCTCCATGGAACTAATATCTCATACAGTCTACGCTTTGGTCGAGCCCTGGAATACCAGTAGTAGTTTCCGATGCACATCTGGTGTCATTCTGTAATCTGTGGACTATCAGAGTGTTGATGAAGCACCGAAATTTCATCGGGATTGATAACAACAGTCACCATGTGCACTTTCCTCCATGGGAGTAATGTCTCAAACAGTCTACCCTTTGATCGTTCCCAGGAAGAACAGTAGTAGTTTCCGATGCACATCTGGAGGCATTCTGTAATCTGTGGACTATCTGAGTGTTGACGAAACACAGAAATTGCATCGAGATATAATACAACAGTCACCATGCGCTCTTTCCTCCATGGGAGTAATGTCTCAAACAGTCTACGCTTTGATCGTTCCCAGGAAGAACAGTAGTAGTTTCCGATGCACATCTGGTGCCAATCTGTAATCTGTGGACCTTCAAAGTGTTGACGAAACACAGAAATTGCATCAGGATTGAATACAACAGTCACCATCCGCACATTCCTCCATGGGAGTAATGTCTCAAACAGTCTAATCCTTGATCGTTCCCTGGAAGACCAGTAGTAGATTGCGATGCACATCTGGTGGCATTCTGTAATCTGTGGACTATCAGAGTGTTGACGAAACTCAGAAATTGCATCGAGATATAATACAACAGTCACCATGCGCTCTTTCCTCCACCGGAGTAATGTCTCAAACAGTCTACGCTTTGATCGTTCCGTGGAAACGAGTAGTAGTTTGCGATGCACATCTGGTGGCATTCTGTAATCTGTGGACTATCAGAGTGTTGATGAAACACAGAAATTGCATCGGGATTGAATTGAACAGTCACCATGCGCTCTCTCCTCCATGGGAGTAATGTCTCAAACAGTCTACGCTTTGATCGTCCCCTGGAAGACCAGTAGTAGTTTCCGATGCATATCTGGTGTCATTCTGTAATCTGTGTACTATATGAGTGTTGATGAAACACAGAAATTGCATCGGGATTGAATACAACAGTAATCATGCGCACTTTCCTCCAATGGGAGTAATGTCTCCAACAGTCTACGCTTTGATCGTTCCCAGGAAGACCAGTAGTAGTTTCAGATGCACATCTGAAGCAATCTGTAATCTGTGGACTATCAGAGTGTTGATGAAACACAGAAATTGCATCGGGATTGAATACAACAGTCACCATCCGCACTTTCCTCCATGGGAGTAACGTCTGAAACAGTCTACGCTTTGATCGTTCCCTGGAAGACCAGTAGTAGTTTCCGATGCACATCTGGGGGCATTCTGTATTCTGTGGACTATCAGAGTGTTGATGAAAGACAGAAATTGCATCGGGATTGAATACAACAGTCACCATGCGCACTTTCCTCCACAGGAGTAATGTCTCAAACAGTCTATGTTTTGATCGTTCCGTGGAAACGAGTAGTAGTTTGCGATGCACATCTGATGTCATTCTGTAATCTGTGGACTAGCAGAGTGTTGATGAAACACAGAAATTGCATCGGGATTGAATAGAACAGTCAGAATGCGCTCTTTCCTCCATGGGAGTAATGTCTCAAACATTCTACGCTTTGATCGTACCCTGGAAGACCAGTAGTAGTTTCCGATGCACATCTGGTGTCATTCTGTAATCTGTGTACTATCAGAGTGTTGATGAAACACAGAAATTGCATCGGGTTTGAATACAACAGTCACCATGCGCACTTTCCTCCACAGGAGTAATGTCTCAAACAGACTACGCTTTGTCCGTTCCGTGGAAACGAGAAGTAGTTTGCGATGCACATCTGGTGGCATTCTGTAATCTGTGGACTATCAGAGTGTTGATGAAACACAGAAATTGCATGGGGTTTGAATACAACAGTCACCATGTGCACTTTCCTCCATGGGAGTAATGTCTCAAACAGTCTACGCTTTGATCGTTCCCAGGAAGACCAGTAGTAGTTTCCGATGCACATCTGGTGCCAATCTATAATCTGTGGACCTTCAAAGTGTTGACGAAACACAGAAATTGCATCAGGATTGAATACAACAGTCACCATCCGCACATTCCTCCATGGGAGTAATGTCTCAAACAGTCTAATCCTTGATCGTTCCCTGGAAGACCAGTAGTAGTTTGCGATGCACATCTGGTGGCATTCTGTAATCTGTGGACTATCAGTGTGTTGACGAAACACAGAAATTGCATCGGGATTGAATAGAACAGTCAGAATGCGCTCTTTCCTCCATGGGAGTAATGTCTCAAACATTCTACGCTTTGATCGTACCCTGGAAGACCAGTAGTAGTTTCCGATGCACATCTGGTGTCATTCTGTAATCTGTGTACTATCAGAGTGTTGATGAAACACAGAAATTGCATCGGGTTTGAATACAACAGTCACCATGCGCTCTTTCCTCCACCGGAGTAATGTCCAAACAGTCTACGCTTTGATCGTTCCGTGGAAACGAGTAGTAGTTTGCGATGCACATCTGATGTCATTCTGTAATCTGTGGACTAGCAGAGTGTTGATGAAACACAGAAATTGCATCGGGATTGAATAGAACAGTCAGAATGCGCTCTTTCCTCCATGGGAGTAATATCTCAAACATTCTACGCTTTGATCGTACCCTGGAAGACCAGTAGTAGTTTCCGATGCACATCTGGTGTCATTCTGTAATCTGTGTACTATCAGAGTGTTGATGAAACACAGAAATTGCATCGGGTTTGAATACAACAGTCACCATGCGCTCTTTCCTCCACCGGAGTAATGTCTCAAACAGTCTACGCTTTGATCGTTCCGTGGAAACGAGTAGTAGTTTGCGATGCACATCTGGTGGCATTCTGTAATCTGTGGACAATCAAAGTGTTGATGAAACACAGAAATTGCATCGGGATTGAATTGAACAGTCACCATGCGCTCTCTCCTCCATGGGAGTAATGTCTCCAACAGTCTACTCTTTGATCGTTCCCAGGAAGACCAGTAGTAGTTTCCGATGCACATCTGGATTCATTCTGTAATGTGTGGACTAACTGAGTGTTGATGAAACACAGAAATTGCATCGGGAATGAATACAACAGTCACCATGCGCTCTTTCCTCCACCGGAGTAATGTCTCAAACAGTCTACGCTTTGATCGTTCCGTGGAAACGAGTAGTAGTTTGCGATGCACATCTGGTGGCATTCTGTAATCTGTGGACTATCAGAGTGTTGATGAAACACAGAAATTGCATCGGGATTGAATACAACAGTCACCATTCGCACTTTCCTCCATGGGAGTAGTGTCTATAACGGTCTACGCTTTGATCGTCCCTTGAAGGCCAGTAGTAGTTTCCGATGCACGTCTGGTTGCATTCTGTAATCTGTGGACTATCAGAGTGTTGATGAAACACAGAAATTCCATCGGGATTGAATACAACAGTCACCATGCGCACATTCCTCCATGGGAGTAATGTCTCAAACAATCTACGCTTTGATCGTTCCCTGGAAGACCAGTAGTAGTTTGCGATGCACATCTGGTGGCATTCTGTAATCTGTGGACTATCAGAGTGTTGATGAAACACAGAAATTGCATCGGGATTGAATAGAACAGTCAGAATGCGCTCTTTCCTCCATGGGAGTAATGTCTTAAACAGTCTACGCTTTGATCGTTCCGTGGAAACGAGTAGTAGTTTGCGATGCACATCTGGTGGCATTCTGTAATCTGTGGACTATCAGAGTGTTCATGAAACACAGAAATTACACCGGGTTTGAATACAACAGTCACCATGCGCACTTTCCTCCATGGGAGTAATGTCTCATACAGTATACGCTTTGGTCGAGCCCTGGAAGACCAGTAGTAGTTTCCGACGCACATCTGGTGTCATTCTGTAATCTGTGGACTATCAGAGTGTTGATGAAACACCGAAATTTCATCGGGATTGATAACAACAGTCACCATGCGCACATTCCTCCATGGGAGTAATGTCTCAAACAGTCTACACTTTGATCGTACCCTGGAAGACCTGTAGTAGTTTCCGATGCACATCTGGTGTCATTCTGTAATCTGTGGACTATCAGAGTGTTGATGAAACACAGAAATTGCATCGGGATATAATACAACAGTCACCATGCGCTCTTTCCTCCACCGGAGTAATGTCTCAAACATTCTACCCTTTGATCGTTCCGTGGAAACGAGTAGTAGTTTGCGATGCACATCTGGTGGCATTCTGTAATCTGTGTACTTTCAGAGTGTTGATGAAACACAGAAATTGCATCGGGATTGAATTGAACAGTCACCATGCGCACTTTCCTCCAATGGGAGTAATGTCTCCAACAGTCTACGCTTTGATCGTTCCCAGGAAGACCAGTAGTAGTTTCCGATGCACATCTGGAGCAATCTGTCATCTGTGGACTATCAGAGTGTTGATGAAACACAGAAATTGCATCGGGATTGAATACAACAGTCACCATTCGCACTTTCCTCCATGGGAGTAACGTCTGAAACAGTCTACGCTTTGATCGTTCCCTGGAAGACAAGTACTCGTTTCCGATGCACATCTGGTGGCATTCTGTAATCTGTGGACTATCAGAGTGTTGATGAAACACAGAAATTGCATCGGGTTTGAATACAACAGTCACCATGCGCACTATCCTCCATGTGATTAATGTCTCATACAGTCTACGCATTGATCGAGCCCTGGAAGACCAGTAGTAGTTTGCGATGCACATCTGGTGGCATTCTGTAATCTGTGGACTATCAGAGTGTTGATGAAACACAGAATTTGCATCGGGATTGATGACAACAGTCACCATGTGCACTTTCCTCCATGGGAATAATGTCTCAAACAGTCTACGCTTTGAACGTTCCCTGGAAGACCAGTAGTAGCTTCCGATGCACATCTGGTGGCATTCTGTAATCTATGGACCTTCAAAGTGTTGATGAAACACAGAAATTGCATCAGGAGTGAATACAACAGTCACCATCCGCACTTTCCTCCATGGTAGTAATGTCTCAAACAGTCTACGCTTTGAACGTTCCCTGGAAGACCAGTAGTAGTTTCCGATGCACATCTGGTGTCATTCTGTATTCTGTGGACTATCAGAGTGTTGATGAAACACAGAAATTGCATCGGGTTTGAATACAACAGTCACCATGCGCACTATCCTCCATGGAAGTAATGTCTCATACAGTCTACGCTTTGGTCGAGCCCTGGAAGACCAGTAGTAGTTTCCGATGCACATCTGGAAGCATTCTGTAATCTGTGGACTATCAGAGTGTTGATGAAACACAGAAATTGCATCGGGTTTGAATACAACAGTCACCATGCGCACTATCCTACATGGAAGTAATGTCTCATACAGTCTACGCTTTGGTCGAGCCCTGGAAGACCAGTAGTAGTTTCCGATGCACATCTGGTGTCATTCTGTAATCTGTGGACTATCAGAGTGTTGATGAAACACAGAAATTTCATCGGGATTGATAACAACAGTCACCATGTGCACTTTCCTCCATGGGAGTAATGTCTCAAACAGTCTACGCTTTGATCGTTCCCAGGAAGACCAGTAGTAGTTTCCGATGCACATCTGGTGCCAATCTGTAATCTGTGAACCTTCAAAGTGTTGACGAAACACAGAAATTGCATCAGGATTGAATACAACAGTCACCATCCGCACATTACTCCATGGGAGTAATGTCTCAAACAGTCTAATCCTTGATCGTTCCCTGGAAGACCAGTAGTAGTTTGCGATGCACATCTGGTGGCATTCTGTAATCTGTGGACTATCAGAGTGTTGACGAAACACAGAAATTGCATCGGGATATAATACAACAGTCACCATGCGCTTTTTCCTCCACCGGAGTAATGTCTCAAACAGTCTACGCTTTGATCGTTCCGTGGAAACGAGTAGTAGTTTGCGATGCACATCTGGTGGCATTCTGTAATCTGTGGACTATTAGAGTGTTGATGAAACACAGAAATTGCATCGGGATTGAATTGAACAGTCACCATGCGCTCTCTCCTCCATGGGAGTAATGTCTCAAACACTCTACGCTTTGATCGTCCCCTGGAAGACCAGTAGTAGTTTCCGATACATATCTGGTGTCATTCTGTAATCTGTGTACTATATGAGTGTTGATGAAACACAGACATTGCATCGGGTTTGAATACAACAGTCACCATGCGCACTATCCTCCATGGGAGTAATGTCTCATACAGTCTACGCATTGTTCGAGCCCTGGAAGACCAGTAGTAGTTTCAGATGCACATATGGAGGCATTCTGTAATCTGTGGACTATCAGAGTGTTGATGAAAATCAGAAATTGCATCGGGATTGAATACAACAGTCACCATGCGCACTTTCCTCCATGGGAGTAATGTCTCAAACAGTCAACGCTTTGATCGCTCCCTGGAAGACCAGTGGTAGTTTCCGATGCACATCTGGAGGCATTCTGTAATCTGTGGACTATCAGCGTGTTGATGAAACACAGAAATTACATCGGGATTGATACAATAGTCACCATTCGCACTTTCCTCCATGGGAGTAGTGTCTATAACGGTCTACGCTTTGATCGTCCCTTGAAGGCCAGTAGTAGTTTCCGATGCACGTCTGGTTGCATTCTGTAATCTGTGGACTATCAGAGTGTTGATGAAACACAGAAATTCCATCGGGATTGAATATAACAGTCACCATGCGCACATTCCTCCATGGGAGTAATGTCTCAAACAATCTACGATTTGATCGTTCCCTGGAAGACCAGTAGTAGTTTGCGATGCACATCTGGTGGCATTCTGTAATCTGTGGACTATCAGAGTATTGATGAAACACAGAAATTGCATCGGGATTGAATACAACAGTCAGAATGCGCTCTTTCCTCCATGGGAGTAATGTCTCAAACAGTCTACGCTTTGAACGTTCCCTGGAAGACCAGTAGTAGTTTCCGATGCACATCTGGGGGCATTCTGTATTCTTTGGACTATCAGAGTGTTGATGAAACACAGAAATTGCATCGGGATAGAATACAACAGTCACCATGCGCACTTTCCTCCACAGGAGTAATGTCTCAAACAGTCTATGCTTTGATCGTTCCGTGGAAACGAGTAGTAGTTTGCGATGCACATCTGGTGTCATTCTGTAATCTGTGGACTAGCAGAGTGTTGATGAAACACAGAAATTGCATCGGGATTGAATAGAACAGTCAGAATGCGCTCTTTCCTCCATGGGAGTAATGTCTCAAACAGTCTACGCTTTGATCGTACCCTGGAAGACCAGTAGTAGTTTCCGATGCACATCTGGTGTCATTCTGTAATCTGTGTACTATCAAAGGTTGATGAAACACAGAAATTGCATCGGGTTTGAATACAACAGTCACCATGCGCACTTTCCTCCACAGGAGTAATGTCTCAAACAGGCTACGCTTTGATCGTTCCGTGGAAACGAGTAGTAGTTTGCGATGCACATCTGGTGGCATTCTGTAATCTGTGGACTATCAGAGTGTTGATGAAACACAGAAATTGCATCGGGTTTGAATACAACAGTCACCATGCGCACTATCCTCCATGGAAGTAATATCTCATACAGTCTACGCTTTGGTCGAGCCCTGGAATACCAGTAGTAGTTTCCGATGCACATCTGGTGTCATTCTGTAATCTGTGGACTATCAGAGTGTTGATGAAGCACAGAAATTTCATCGGGATTGATAACAACAGTCACCATGTGCACTTTCCTCCATGGGAGTAATGTCTCAAACAGTCTACCCTTTGATCGTTCCCAGGAAGAACAGTAGTAGTTTCCGATGCACATCTGGAGGCATTCTGTAATCTGTGGACTATCTGAGTGTTGACGAAACACAGAAATTGCATCGAGATATAATACAACAGTCACCATGCGCTCTTTCCTCCATGGGAGTAATGTCTCAAACAGTCTACGCTTTGATCGTTCCCAGGAAGAACAGTAGTAGTTTCCGATGCACATCTGGTGCCAATCTGTAATCTGTGGACCTTCAAAGTGTTGACGAAACACAGAAATTGCATCAGGATTGAATACAACAGTCACCATCCGCACATTCCTCCATGGGAGTAATGTCTCAAACAGTCTAATCCTTGATCGTTCCCTGGAAGACCAGTAGTAGTTTGCGATGCACATCTGGTGGCATTCTGTAATCTGTGGACTATCAGAGTGTTGACGAAACTCAGAAATTGCATCGAGATATAATACAACAGTCACCATGCGCTCTTTCCTCCACCGGAGTAATGTCTCAAACAGTCTACGCTTTGATCGTTCCGTGGAAACGAGTAGTAGTTTGCGATGCACATCTGGTGGCATTCTGTAATCTGTGGACTATCAGAGTGTTGATGAAACACAGAAATTGCATCGGGATTGAATTGAACAGTCACCATGCGCTCTCTCCTCCATGGGAGTAATGTCTCAAACAGTCTACGCTTTGATCGTCCCCTGGAAGACCAGTAGTAGTTTCCGATGCATATCTGGTGTCATTCTGTAATCTGTGTACTATATGAGTGTTGATGAAACACAGAAATTGCATCGGGATTGAATACAACAGTAATCATGCGCACTTTCCTCCAATGGGAGTAATGTCTCCAACAGTCTACGCTTTGATCGTTCCCAGGAAGACCAGTAGTAGTTTCAGATGCACATCTGAAGCAATCTGTAATCTGTGGACTATCAGAGTGTTGATGAAACACAGAAATTGCATCGGGATTGAATACAACAGTCACCATCCGCACTTTCCTCCATGGGAGTAACGTCTGAAACAGTCTACGCTTTGATCGTTCCCTGGAAGACCAGTAGTAGTTTCCGATGCACATCTGGGGGCATTCTGTATTCTGTGGACTATCAGAGTGTTGATGAAAGACAGAAATTGCATCGGGATTGAATACAACAGTCACCATGCGCACTTTCCTCCACAGGAGTAATGTCTCAAACAGTCTATGTTTTGATCGTTCCGTGGAAACGAGTAGTAGTTTGCGATGCACATCTGATGTCATTCTGTAATCTGTGGACTAGCAGAGTGTTGATGAAACACAGAAATTGCATCGGGATTGAATAGAACAGTCAGAATGCGCTCTTTCCTCCATGGGAGTAATGTCTCAAACATTCTACGCTTTGATCGTACCCTGGAAGACCAGTAGTAGTTTCCGATGCACATCTGGTGTCATTCTGTAATCTGTGTACTATCAGAGTGTTGATGAAACACAGAAATTGCATCGGGTTTGAATACAACAGTCACCATGCGCACTTTCCTCCACAGGAGTAATGTCTCAAACAGACTACGCTTTGTCCGTTCCGTGGAAACGAGAAGTAGTTTGCGATGCACATCGGGTGGCATTCTGTAATCTGTGGACTATCAGAGTGTTGATGAAACACAGAAATTGCATGGGGTTTGAATACAACAGTCACCATGTGCACTTTCCTCCATGGGAGTAATGTCTCAAACAGTCTACGCTTTGATCGTTCCCAGGAAGACCAGTAGTAGTTTCCGATGCACATCTGGTGCCAATCTATAATCTGTGGACCTTCAAAGTGTTGACGAAACACAGAAATTGCATCAGGATTGAATACAACAGTCACCATCCGCACATTCCTCCATGGGAGTAATGTCTCAAACAGTCTAATCCTTGATCGTTCCCTGGAAGACCAGTAGTAGTTTGCGATGCACATCTGGTGGCATTCTGTAATCTGTGGACTATCAGTGTGTTGACGAAACACAGAAATTGCATCGGGATTGAATAGAACAGTCAGAATGCGCTCTTTCCTCCATGGGAGTAATGTCTCAAACATTCTACGCTTTGATCATACCCTGGAAGACCAGTAGTAGTTTCCGATGCACATCTGGTGTCATTCTGTAATCTGTGTACTATCAGAGTGTTGATGAAACACAGAAATTGCATCGGGTTTGAATACAACAGTCACCATGCGCTCTTTCCTCCACCGGAGTAATGTCCAAACAGTCTACGCTTTGATCGTTCCGTGGAAACGAGTAGTAGTTTGCGATGCACATCTGATGTCATTCTGTAATCTGTGGACTAGCAGAGTGTTGATGAAACACAGAAATTGCATCGGGATTGAATAGAACAGTCAGAATGCGCTCTTTCCTCCATGGGAGTAATAACTCAAACATTCTACGCTTTGATCGTACCCTGGAAGACCAGTAGTAGTTTCCGATGCACATCTGGTGTCATTCTGTAATCTGTGTACTATCAGAGTGTTGATGAAACACAGAAATTGCATCGGGATTGAATTGAACAGTCACCATGCGCTCTCTCCTCCATGGGAGTAATGTCTCCAACAGTCTACTCTATGATCGTTCCCAGGAAGACCAGTAGTAGTTTCCGATGCACATCTGGATTCATTCTGTAATGTGTGGACTAACTGAGTGTTGATGAAACACAGAAATTGCATCGGGAATGAATACAACAGTCACCATGCGCTCTTTCCTCCACCGGAGTAATGTCTCAAACAGTCTACGCTTTGATCGTTCCGTGGAAACGAGTAGTAGTTTGCGATGCACATCTGGTGGCATTCTGTAATCTGTGGACTATCAGAGTGTTGATGAAACACAGAAATTGCATCGGGATTGAATACAACAGTCACCATTCGCACTTTCCTCCATGGGAGTAGTGTCTATAACGGTCTACGCTTTGATCGTCCCTTGAAGGCCAGTAGTAGTTTCCGATGCACGTCTGGTTGCATTCTGTAATCTGTGGACTATCAGAGTGTTGATGAAACACAGAAATTCCATCGGGATTGAATACAACAGTCACCATGCGCACATTCCTCCATGGGAGTAATGTCTCAAACAATCTACGCTTTGATCGTTCCCTGGAAGACCAGTAGTAGTTTGCGATGCACATCTGGTGGCATTCTGTAATCTGTGGACTATCAGAGTGTTGATGAAACACAGAAATTGCATCGGGATTGAATAGAACAGTCAGAATGCGCTCTTTCCTCCATGGGAGTAATGTCTTAAACAGTCTACGCTTTGATCGTTCCGTGGAAACGAGTAGTAGTTTGCGATGCACATCTGGTGGCATTCTGTAATCTGTGGACTATCAGAGTGTTCATGAAACACAGAAATTACATCGGGTTTGAATACAACAGTCACCATGCGCACTATCCTCCATGGGAGTAATGTCTCATACAGTATACGCTTTGGTCGAGCCCTGGAAGACCAGTAGTAGTTTCCGACGCACATCTGGTGTCATTCTGTAATCTGTGGACTATCAGAGTGTTGATGAAACACCGAAATTTCATCGGGATTGATAACAACAGTCACCATGCGCACATTCCTCCATGGGAGTAATGTCTCAAACAGTCTACACTTTGATCGTACCCTGGAAGACCAGTAGTAGTTTCCGATGCACATCTGGTGTCATTCTGTAATCTGTGTACTATCAGAGTGTTGATGAAACACAGAAATTGCATCGGGTTTGAATACAACAGTCACCATGCGCACTTTCCTCCACAGGAGTAATGTCTCAAACAGTCTACGCTTTGATCGTTCCGTGGAAACGAGTAGTAGTTTGCGATGCATATCTGGTGGCATTCTGTAATCTGTGGACTATCAGAGTGTTGATAAAACACAGAAATTGCATCGGGTTTGAATACAACAGTCACCATGCGCTCTATCCTCCATGGGAGTAATGTCTCATACAGTCTACGCTTTGGTCGAGCCCTGGAAGACCAGTAGTAGTTTCCGATGCACATCTGGTGTCATTCTGTAATCTGTGGACTATCAGAGTGTTGATGAAACACAGAAATTTCATCGGGATTGATAACAACAGTCACCATGTGCACTATCCTCCACGGGAGTAATGTCTCAAACAGTCTACGCTTTGAACGTTCCCTGGAAGACCAGTAGTAGTTTCAGATGCATGTCTGGAGGCATTCTGTAATCTGTGGACTATCTGAGTGTTGATGAAACACAGAAATTGCATCGGGATTGAATACAACGGTCACAATGCGCACTTTCCTCCATGGGAGTAATGTCTCAAACAGTCTACGCTTTGAATATTCCCATGAAGACAAGTAGTAGTTTCCCATGCACATCAGGAGGCAATCTGTAATCTGTGGACAATCAGAGTGTTGATGAAACACAGAAATTGCATCGGGATTGAATACAACAGTCACCATGCGCACTTTCCTCAATGGGAGTAATGTCTCAAACAGTCTATGCTTTGATCGTTCCCTGGAAGACCAGTATTAGTTTCCGATGCACATCTGGAGGCATTCTGTAATCTGTGGACCTTCAAAGTGTTGATGAAACACAGAAATTGCATCGGGATTGAATACAACAGTAACCATGCGCACTTTCCTCCAATGGGAGTAATGTCTCCAACAGTCTACGCTTTGGTCGAGCCCTGGAAGACCAGTAGTAGTTTCCGATGCACATCTGGTGTCATTCTGTAATCTGTGGACTATCAGAGTGTTGATGAAACACAGAAATTTCATCGGGATTGATAACAACAGTCACCATGTGCACTTTCCTCCACGGGAGTAATGTCTCAAACAGTCTACGCTTTGAACGTTCCCTGGAAGACCAATAGTAGTTTCAGATGCACGTCTGGAGGCATTCTGTAATCTGTGGACTATCTGAGTGTTGATGAAACACAGAAATTGCATCGGGATTGAATACAACGGTCACAATGCGCACTTTCCTCCATGGGAGTAATGTCTCAAACAGTCTACGCTTTGAAAATTCCCATGAAGACAAGTAGTAGTTTCCCATGCACATCAGGAGGCAATCTGTAATCTGTGGACTATCAGAGTGTTGATGAAACACAGAAAGTTCATCGGGATTGATAACAACAGTCACCATGTGCACTTTCCTCCACGGGAGTAATGTCTCAAACAGTCTACGATTTAATCGTACCCTGGAAGACCAGTAGTAGTTTCCGATGCACATCTGGATTCATTCTGTAATCTGTGGACCTTCAGAGTGTTGATGAAACAAAGAAATTGCATCGGGATTGAATACAACAGTCACCATGCGTACTTTCCTCCATGGGAGTAATGTCACAAACAGTCTACGACTTGATCGTTCCCTGGAAGCCCAGTAGTAGCTTCCGATGCACATCTGGTGGCATTCTGTAATCTATGGACTTTCAAAGTGTTGATGAAACACAGATATTGCATCAGGAGTGAATACAACAGTCACCATCCGCACTTTCCTCCATGGTAGTAATGTCTCAAACAGTCTACGCTTTGATCGTCCCCAGGAAGACCAGTAGTAGTTTCCGATGCTCATCTGGAGGCAATGTGTAATCTGTGGACTATCAGAGTGTTGAAGAAAAACAGAAATAGAAATCGGGATTGAATACAACAGTCACCATGCGCACTTTCCTCCATGGGAGTAATGTCTCAAACAGTCTACGCATTGATCGCTCCCTGGAAGACCAGTGGTAGTTTCCGATGCACATCTCGAGGCATTCTGTAATCTGTGGACTAACTGAGTGTTGATGAAACACAGAAATTGCATCGGGAATGAATACAACAGTCACCATGCGCACTTTCCTCAATGGGAGTAATGTCTCAAACAGTCTATAATTTGATCGTTAACTGGAAGACCAGTATTAGTTTCCGATGCACATCTGGAGGCATTCTGTAATCTGTGGACCTTCAAAGTGTTGATGAAACACAGAAATTGCATCGGGATTGAATACAACAGTTACCATGCGCACTTTCCTCGTATGGGAGTAATGTCTCCAACAGTCTACACTTTGATCGTCCCCAGGAAGACCAGTAGTAGTTTCCGATGCACATATGGAGGCATTCTGTAATCTGTGGACTATCAGAGTGTTGAAGAAACACAGAAATTACATCGGGATTGAATACAACAGTCACCAACCGCACTTCCTCCATGGGAGTAATGTCTCCAACAGTCTACGCTTTGATCGTTCCGTGGAAGACGAGTAGTAGTTTGTGATGCACATCTGGTGGCATTCTGTAATCTGTGGACTATCAGAGTGTTGCTGAAACACAGAAATTGCGTCGGGATTGAATAGATCAGTCACCATGCGCACTTTCCTCCATGGGAGTAATGTCTCAAACAATCTACGCTTTGATCGTTCCCTGGGGGACCAGTAGTAGCTTCCGATGCACATCTGGTGGCATTCTGTAATCTGTGGACTATCAGAGTGTTGATGAAACACAGAAATTGCATCGGGATTGAATACAACAGTCACCATCCGCACTTTCCTCCATGGGAGTAACGTCTGAAACAGTCTACGCTTTGATCGTTCCCTGGAAGACCAGTACTAGTTTCCGATGCACATCTGGTGGCATTCTGTAATCTGTGGACTATCAGAGTGTTGATGAAACACAGAAATTGCACCGGGTTTGAATACAACAATCACCATGCGCACTATCCTCCATGGGAGTAATGTCTCAAAAACAGTCTACGCTTTGAACGTTCCCTGGAAGACCAGTAGTAGTTTCAGATGCACATCTGGAGGCATTCTGTAATCTGTGGACTATCAGAGTGTTGATGAAAATCAGAAATTGCATCGGGATTGAATACAACAGTCACCATGCGCACTTTCCTCCATGGGAGTAATGTCTCAATCAGTCAACGCTTTGATCGCTCCCTGGAAGACCTGTGGTAGTTTGCGATGCACATCTGGAGGCATTCTGTAATCTGTTTACTATCAGCGTGTTGATGAAACACAGAAATTACATCGGGATTGATACAATAGTCACCATTCGCACTTTCCTCCATGGGAGTAGTGTCTATAACGGTCTACGCTTTGATCGTCCCTTGAAGGCCAGTAGTAGTTTCCGATGCACGTCTGGTTGCATTCTGTAATCTGTGGACTATCAGAGTGTTGATGAAACACAGAAATTCCATCGGGATTGAATACAACAGTCACCATGTGCACATTCCTCCATGGGAGTAATGTCTCAAACAATCTACGCTTTGATCGTTCCCTGGAAGACCAGTAGTAGTTTGCGATGCACATCTGGTGGCATTCTGTAATCTGTGGACTATCAGAGTGTTGATGAAACACAGAAATTGCATCGGGATTGAATAGAACAGTCAGAATGCGCTCTTTCCTCCATGGGAGTAATGTCTTAAACAGTCTACGCTTTGATCGTTCCGTGGAAACGAGTAGTAGTTTGCGATGCACATCTGGTGGCATTCTGTAATCTGTGGACTATCAGAGTGTTCATGAAACACAGAAATTGCATCGGGTTTGAATACAACAGTCACCATGCGCACTATCCTCCATGGGAGTAATGTCTCATACAGTATACGCTTTGGTCGAGCCCTGGAAGACCAGTAGTAGTTTCCGACGCACATCTGGTGTCATTCTGTAATCTGTGGACTATCAGAGTGTTGATGAAACACCGAAATTTCATCGGGATTGATAACAACAGTCACCATGCGCACATTCCTCCATGGGAGTAATGTCTCAAACAGTCTACGCTTTGATCGTACCCTGGAAGACCAGTAGTAGTTTCCGATGCACATCTGGTGTCATTCTGTAATCTGTGTACTATCAGAGTGTTGATGAAACACAGAAATTGCATCGGGTTTGAATACAACAGTCACCATGCGCACTTTCCTCCACAGGAGTAATGTCTCAAACAGTCTACGCTTTGATCGTTCCGTGGAAACGAGTAGTAGTTTGCGATGCATATCTGGTGGCATTCTGTAATCTGTGGACTATCAGAGTGTTGATAAAACACAGAAATTGCATCGGGTTTGAATACAACAGTCACCATGCGCTCTATCCTCCATGGGAGTAATGTCTCATACAGTCTACGCTTTGGTCGAGCCCTGGAAGACCAGTAGTAGTTTCCGATGCACATCTGGTGTCATTCTGTAATCTGTGGACTATCAGAGTGTTGATGAAACACAGAAATTTCATCGGGATTGATAACAACAGTCACCATGTGCACTATCCTCCACGGGAGTAATGTCTCAAACAGTCTACGCTTTGAACGTTCCCTGGAAGACCAGTAGTAGTTTCAGATGCACGTCTGGAGGCATTCTGTAATCTGTGGACTATCTGAGTGTTGATGAAACACAGAAATTGCATCGGGATTGAATACAACGGTCACAATGCGCACTTTCCTCCATGGGAGTAATGTCTCAAACAGTCTACGCTTTGAATATTCCCATGAAGACAAGTAGTAGTTTCCCATGCACATCAGGAGGCAATCTGTAATCTGTGGACAATCAGAGTGTTGATGAAACACAGAAATTGCATCGGGATTGAATACAACAGTCACCATGCGCACTTTCCTCAATGGGAGTAATGTCTCAAACAGTCTATGCTTTGATCGTTCCCTGGAAGACCAGTATTAGTTTCCGATGCACATCTGGAGGCATTCTGTAATCTGTGGACCTTCAAAGTGTTGATGAAACACAGAAATTGCATCGGGATTGAATACAACAGTAACCATGCGCACTTTCCTCCAATGGGAGTAATGTCTCCAACAGTCTACGCTTTGGTCGAGCCCTGGAAGACCAGTAGTAGTTTCCGATGCACATCTGGTGTCATTCTGTAATCTGTGGACTATCAGAGTGTTGATGAAACACAGAAATTTCATCGGGATTGATAACAACAGTCACCATGTGCACTTTCCTCCACGGGAGTAATGTCTCAAACAGTCTACGCTTTGAACGTTCCCTGGAAGACCAATAGTAGTTTCAGATGCACGTCTGGAGGCATTCTGTAATCTGTGGACTATCTGAGTGTTGATGAAACACAGAAATTGCATCGGGATTGAATACAACGGTCACAATGCGCACTTTCCTCCATGGGAGTAATGTCTCAAACAGTCTACGCTTTGAAAATTCCCATGAAGACAAGTAGTAGTTTCCCATGCACATCAGGAGGCAATCTGTAATCTGTGGACTATCAGAGTGTTGATGAAACACAGAAATTTCATCGGGATTGATAACAACAGTCACCATGTGCACTTTCCTCCACGGGAGTAATGTCTCAAACAGTCTACGTTTTAATCGTACCCTGGAAGACCAGTAGTAGTTTCCGATGCACATCTGGATTCATTCTGTAATCTGTGGAACTTCAGAGTGTTGATGAAACAAAGAAATTGCATCGGGATTGAATACAACAGTCACCATGCGTACTTTCCTCCATGGGAGTAATGTCTCAAACAGTCTACGACTTGATCGTTCCCTGGAAGCCCAGTAGTAGCTTCCGATGCACATCTGGTGGCATTCTGTAATCTATGGACTTTCAAAGTGTTGATGAAACACAGATATTGCATCAGGAGTGAATACAACAGTCACCATCCTCACTTTCCTCCATGGTAGTAATGTCTCAAACAGTCTACGCTTTGATCGTCCCCAGGAAGACCAGTAGTAGTTTCCGATGCTCATCTGGAGGCAATGTGTAATCTGTGGACTATCAGAGTGTTGAAGAAAAACAGAAATAGAAATCGGGATTGAATACAACAGTCACCATGCGCACTTTCCTCCATGGGAGTAATGTCTCAAACAGTCTACGCATTGATCGCTCCCTGGAAGACCAGTGGTAGTTTCCGATGCACATCTCGAGGCATTCTGTAATCTGTGGACTAACTGAGTGTTGATGAAACACAGAAATTGCATCGGGAATGAATACAACAGTCACCATGCGCACTTTCCTCAATGGGAGTAATGTCTCAAACAGTCTATAATTTGATCGTTCCCTGGAAGACCAGTATTAGTTTCCGATGCACATCTGGAGGCATTCTGTAATCTGTGGACCTTCAAAGTGTTGATGAAACACAGAAATTGCATCGGGATTGAATACAACAGTTACCATGCGCACTTTCCTCGTATGGGAGTAATGTCTCCAACAGTCTACACTTTGATCGTCCCCAGGAAGACCAGTAGTAGTTTCCGATGCACATATGGAGGCATTCTGTAATCTGTGGACTATCAGAGTGTTGAAGAAACACAGAAATTACATCGGGATTGAATACAACAGTCACCAACCGCACTTCCTCCATGGGAGTAATGTCTCCAACAGTCTACGCTTTGATCTTTCCGTGGAAGACGAGTAGTAGTTTGTGATGCACATCTGGTGGCATTCTGTAATCTGTGGACTATCAGAGTGTTGCTGAAACACAGAAATTGCGTCGGGATTGAATAGATCAGTCACCATGCGCACTTTCCTCCATGGGAGTAATGTCTCAAACAATCTACGCTTTGATCGTTCCCTGGGGGACCAGTAGTAGCTTCCGATGCACATCTGGTGGCATTCTGTAATCTGTGGACTATCAGAGTGTTGATGAAACACAGAAATTGCATCGGGATTGAATACAACAGTCACCATCCGCACTTTCCTCCATGGGAGTAACGTCTGAAACAGTCTACGCTTTGATCGTTCCCTGGAAGACCAGTACTAGTTTCCGATGCACATCTGGTGGCATTCTGTAATCTGTGGACTATCAGAGTGTTGATGAAACACAGAAATTGCATCGGGTTTGAATACAACAATCACCATGCGCACTATCCTCCATGGGAGTAATGTCTCAAAAACAGTCTACGCTTTGAACGTTCCCTGGAAGACCAGTAGTAGTTTCAGATGCACATCTGGAGGCATTCTGTAATCTGTGGACTATCAGAGTGTTGATGAAAATCAGAAATTGCATCGGGATTGAATACAACAGTCACCATGCGCACTTTCCTCCATGGGAGTAATGTCTCAATCAGTCAACGCTTTGATCGCTCCCTGGAAGACCAGTGGTAGTTTGCGAAGCACATCTGGAGGCATTCTGTAATCTGTTTACTATCAGCGTGTTGATGAAACACAGAAATTACATCGGGATTGATACAATAGTCACCATTCGCACTTTCCTCCATGGGAGTAGTGTCTATAACGGTCTACGCTTTGATCGTCCCTTGAAGGCCAGTAGTAGTTTCCGATGCACGTCTGGTTGCATTCTGTAATCTGTGGACTATCAGAGTGTTGATGAAACACAGAAATTCCATCGGGATTGAATACAACAGTCACCATGCGCACATTCCTCCATGGGAGTAATGTCTCAAACAATCTACGCTTTGATCGTTCCCTGGAAGACCAGTAGTAGTTTGCGATGCACATCTGGTGGCATTCTGTAATCTGTGGACTATCAGAGTGTTGATGAAACACAGAAATTGCATCGGGATTGAACAGAACAGTCAGAATGCGCTCTTTCCTCCATGGGAGTAATGTCTTAAACAGTCTACGCTTTGATCGTTCCGTGGAAACGAGTAGTAGTTTGCGATGCACATCTGGTGGCATTCTGTAATCTGTGGACTATCAGAGTGTTGATGAAACACAGAAATTGCATCGGGTTTGAATACAACAGTCACCATGCGCACTATCCTCCATGGGAGTAATGTCTCATACAGTATACGCTTTGGTCGAGCCCTGGAAGACCAGTAGTAGTTTCCGACGCACATCTGGTGTCATTCTGTAATCTGTGGACTATCAGAGTGTTGATGAAACACCGAAATTTCATCGGGATTGATAACAACAGTCACCATGCGCACATTCCTCCATGGGAGTAATGTCTCAAACAGTCTACGCTTTGATCGTACCCTGGAAGACCAGTAGTAGTTTCCGATGCACATCTGGTGTCATTCTGTAATCTGTGTACTATCAGAGTGTTGATGAAACACAGAAATTGCATCGGGTTTGAATACAACAGTCACCATGCGCACTTTCCTCCACAGGAGTAATGTCTCAAACAGTCTACGCTTTGATCGTTCCGTGGAAACGAGTAGTAGTTTGCGATGCATATCTGGTGGCATTCTGTAATCTGTGGACTATCAGAGTGTTGATAAAACACAGAAATTGCATCGGGTTTGAATACAACAGTCACCATGCGCTCTATCCTCCATGGGAGTAATGTCTCATACAGTCTACGCTTTGGTCGAGCCCTGGAAGACCAGTAGTAGTTTCCGATGCACATCTGGTGTCATTCTGTAATCTGTGGACTATCAGAGTGTTGATGAAACACAGAAATTTCATCGGGATTGATAACAACAGTCACCATGTGCACTATCCTCCACGGGAGTAATGTCTCAAACAGTCTACGCTTTGAACGTTCCCTGGAAGACCAGTAGTAGTTTCAGATGCACGTCTGGAGGCATTCTGTAATCTGTGGACTATCTGAGTGTTGATGAAACACAGAAATTGCATCGGGATTGAATACAACGGTCACAATGCGCACTTTCCTCCATGGGAGTAATGTCTCAAACAGTCTACGCTTTGAATATTCCCATGAAGACAAGTAGTAGTTTCCCATGCACATCAGGAGGCAATCTGTAATCTGTGGACAATCAGAGTGTTGATGAAACACAGAAATTGCATCGGGATTGAATACAACAGTCACCATGCGCACTTTCCTCAATGGGAGTAATGTCTCAAACAGTCTATGCTTTGATCGTTCCCTGGAAGACCAGTATTAGTTTCCGATGCACATCTGGAGGCATTCTGTAATCTGTGGACCTTCAAAGTGTTGATGAAACACAGAAATTGCATCGGGATTGAATACAACAGTAACCATGCGCACTTTCCTCCAATGGGAGTAATGTCTCCAACAGTCTACGCTTTGGTCGAGCCCTGGAAGACCAGTAGTAGTTTCCGATGCACATCTGGTGTCATTCTGTAATCTGTGGACTATCAGAGTGTTGATGAAACACAGAAATTTCATCGGGATTGATAACAACAGTCACCATGTGCACTTTCCTCCACGGGAGTAATGTCTCAAACAGTCTACGCTTTGAACGTTCCCTGGAAGACCAATAGTAGTTTCAGATGCACGTCTGGAGGCATTCTGTAATCTGTGGACTATCTGAGTGTTGATGAAACACAGAAATTGCATCGGGATTGAATACAACGGTCACAATGCGCACTTTCCTCCATGGGAGTAATGTCTCAAACAGTCTACGCTTTGAATATTCCCATGAAGACAAGTAGTAGTTTCCCATGCACATCAGGAGGCAATCTGTAATCTGTGGAATATCAGAGTGTTGATGAAACACAGAAATTTCATCGGGATTGATAACAACAGTCACCATGTGCACTTTCCCCCACGGGAGTAATGTCTCAAACAGTCTACGTTTTAATCGTACCCTGGAAGACCAGTAGTAGTTTCCGATGCACATCTGGATTCATTCTGTAATCTGTGGACCTTCAGAGTGTTGATGAAACAAAGAAATTGCATCGGGATTGAATACAACAGTCACCATGCGTACTTTCCTCCATGGGAGTAATGTCTCAAACAGTCTACGCATTGATCGCTCCCTGGAAGACCAGTGGTAGTTTCCGATGCACATCTCGAGGCATTCTGTAATCTGTGGACTAACTGAGTGTTGATGAAACACAGAAATTGCATCGGGAATGAATACAACAGTCACCATGCGCACTTTCCTCAATGGGAGTAATGTCTCAAACAGTCTATAATTTGATCGTTCCCTGGAAGACCAGTATTAGTTTCCGATGCACATCTGGAGGCATTCTGTAATCTGTGGACCTTCAAAGTGTTGATGAAACACAGAAATTGCATCGGGATTGAATACAACAGTTACCATGCGCACTTTCCTCGTATGGGAGTAATGTCTCCAACAGTCTACACTTTGATCGTCCCCAGGAAGACCAGTAGTAGTTTCCGATGCACATATGGAGGCATTCTGTAATCTGTGGACTATCAGAGTGTTGAAGAAACACAGAAATTACATCGGGATTGAATACAACAGTCACCAACCGCACTTCCTCCATGGGAGTAATGTCTCCAACAGTCTACGCTTTGATCGTTCCGTGGAAGACGAGTAGTAGTTTGTGATGCACATCTGGTGGCATTCTGTAATCTGTGGACTATCAGAGTGTTGCTGAAACACAGAAATTGCGTCGGGATTGAATAGATCAGTCACCATGCGCACTTTCCTCCATGGGAGTAATGTCTCAAACAATCTACGCTTTGATCGTTCCCTGGGGGACCAGTAGTAGCTTCCGATGCACATCTGGTGGCATTCTGTAATCTGTGGACTATCAGAGCGTTGATGAAACACAGAAATTGCATCGGGATTGAATACAACAGTCACTATCTGCACATTCCTCAATGGGAGTAATGACTGATACAGTCTACGCTTTGATCGTTCCCAGGAAGACCAGTAGTAGTTTCCGATGCACATCTGGAGAAAATTAGTATTCTCTGGACTATCAGAGTGTTGACGAAACACAGAAATTGCATCGGGTTTGTATACAACAGTCACCATGCGCACTATCCTCCATGGGAGTAATGTCTCATACAGGCTCCGCTTAGATCGATCCCTGGAAGACCAGTAGTAGTTTCAGATGCACGTCTGGAGGCATTCTGTAACCTGTGGACTATATGTGTGTTGATGAAACACAGAAATTGCATCGGGATTAAATACAAGAGTCACCATGCGCACTTTCCTCCGTGGGAGTAATGTCACAAAGAGTCTACGTTTTGATCGTTCCCAGGATGACCAGTAGTAGTTTCCGATGAACATCTGGAGGCATTCTGTAATCTGTGGACTATCAGAGTGTTGATGAAACACAGAAATTGCATCGGATTTGAATACAACAGTCATCATGCGCACTATCCTCCATGGTAGTAATGTCTCATACAGTCTACGCTTTGATCGATCCCTGGAAGACCAGTAGTAGTTTCCGATGCACATCTGGTGTCAATCTGTAATCTATGGACTATCAGAGTGTTGATGAAACACAGACATTGCATCGGGATCGATAACAACATTCACCATGTGCACTTTCCTCCACGGGAGTAATGTCTCAAACAGTCTACGCTTTGAACGTTCCCTGGAAGACCAGTAGTAGTTTCGGATGCACATCAGGAGGCAATCTGTAATCTGTGGACTATCAGAGTGTTGATGAAACACAGAAATTTCATCGGGATTGATAACAACAGTCACCATGTGCACTTTCCTCCACGGGAGTAATGTCTCAAACAGTCTACGTTTTAATCGTACCCTGGAAGACCAGTAGTAGTTTCCGATGCACATCTGGAGGCATTCTGTAATCTGTGGACCTTCAAAGTGTTGATGAAACACAGAAATTGCATCGGGATTGAATACAACAGTCACCATGCGTACTTTCCTCCATGGGAGTAATGTCTCAAACAGTCTACGACTTGATCGTTCCCTGGAAGACCAGTAGTAGCTTCCGATGCACATCTGGTGGCATTCTGTAATCTATGGACCTTCAAAGTGTTGATGAAACACAGAAATTGCATCAGGAGTGAATACAACAGTCACCATCCGCACTTTCCTCCATTGTAGTAATGTCTCAAACAGTCTACGCTTTGATCGTCCCCAGGAAGACCAGTAGTAGTTTCCGATGCTCATCTGGAGGCAATGTGTAATCTGTGTACTATCAGAGTGTTGAAGTAAAACAGAAATATAAATCGGGATTGAATACAACAGTCACCATGCGCACTTTCCTCCATGGGAGTAATGTCTCAAACAGTCTACGCATTGATCGCTCCCTGGAAGACCAGTGGTAGTTTCCGATGCACATCTCGAGGCATTCTGTAATCTGTGGACTAACTGAGTGTTGATGAAACACAGAAATTGCATCGGGAATGAATACAACAGGCACCATGCGCACTTTCCTCAATGGGAGTAATGTCTCAAACAGTCTATGCTTTGATCGTTCCCTGGAAGACCAGTATTAGTTTCCGATGCACATCTGGAGGCATCCTGTAATCTGTGGACCTTCAAAGTGTTGATGAAACACAGAAATTGCATCGGGATTGAATACAACAGTTACCATGCGCACTTTCCTCCAATGGGAGTAATGTCTCCAACAGTCTACACTTTGATCGTTCCCTGGAAGACCAGTAGTAGTTTCCGATGCACATCTGGTGGCATTCTGTAATCTGTGGACTATCAGAGTGTTGATGAAACACAGAAATTGTATCGGGATAGAATACAACAGTCACCATGCGCACATTCCTCCACGGGAGTAATGTCTCAAACATTCTACGCTTTGATCGTTCCCTGGAAGACCAGTAGTAGTTTCCGATGCACATCTGGTGGCATTCTGTAATCTGTGGACTATCAGAGTGTTCATGAAACACAGAAATTGTATCGGGATTGATTACAACATTAACCATACGCACTTTCGTCCACAGGAAGAATGTCTCAAACAGTCTACGCTTTGATCGTTCCGTGGAAGACGAGTAGTAGTTTGTGATGCACATCTGGTGGCATTCTGTAGTCTGTGGACTATCAGAGTGTTGCTGAAACACAGAAATTGCGTCGGGATTGAATAGATCAGTCACCATGCGCACTTTCCTCCATGGGAGTAATGTCTCAAACAATCTACGCTTTGATCGTTCCCTGGGGGACTAGTAGTAGCTTCCGATGCACATCTGGTGTCATTCTGTAATCTGTGTACTATCAGAGCGTTGATGAAACACAGAAATTGCATCGGGATTGAATACAACAGTCACAATCTGCACATTCCTCAATGGGAGTAATGTCTGATACAGTCTACGCTTTGATCGTTCCCAGGAAGACCAGTAGTAGTTTCCGATGCACATCTGGAGAATATTTGTATTCTGTGGACTATCAGAGTGTTGACGAAACACAGAAATTGCATCGGGTTTGTATACAACAGTCACCATGCGCACTATCCTCCATGGGAGTAATGTCTCATACAGGCTCCGCTTAGATCGATCCCTGGAAGACCAGTAGTAGTTTCAGATGCACGTCATGAGGCATTCTGTAATCTGTGGACTATATGTGTGTTGATGAAACACAGAAATTGTATCGGGATTGAATACAACAGTCACCATGCGCACATTCCTCCAGGGGAGTAATGTCTCAAACAGTCTACGCTTTGATCGTTCCCTGGAAGACCAGTAGTAGTTTCCGATGCACATCTGGTGGCATTCTGTAATCTGTGGACATTCAGAGTGTTCATGAAACACAGAAATTGTATCGGGATTGATTACAACATTAACCATACGCACTTTCGTCCACAGGAGTAATGTCTCAAACAGTCTACGCTTTGATCGTTCCGTGGAAGACGAGTAGTAGTTTGTGATGCACATCTGGTGGCATTCTGTAGTCTGTGGACTATCAGAGTGTTGCTGAAACACAGAAATTGCGTCGGGATTGAATAGATCAGTCTCCATGCGCACTTTCCTCCATGGGAGTAATGTCTCAAACAATCTACGCTTTGATCGTTCCCTGGGGGACCAGTAGTAGCTTCCGATTCACATCTGGTGGCATTCTGTAATCTGTGTACTATCAGAGCGTTGATGAAACACAGAAATTGCATCGGGATTGAATACAACAGTCACCATGCGTACTTTCCTCCATGGGAGTAATGTCTCAAACAGTCTACGACTTGATCGTTCCCTGGAAGACCAGTAGTAGCTTCCGATGCACATCTGGTGGCATTCTGTAATCTATGGACCTTCAAAGTGTTGATGAAACACAGAAATTGCATCAGGAGTGAATACAACAGTCACCATCCGCACTTTCCTCCATGGTAGTAATGTCTCAAACAGTCTACGCTTTGATCGTCCCCAGGAAGACCAGTAGTAGTTTCCGATGCTCATCTGGAGGCAATGTGTAATCTGTGTACTATCAGAGTGTTGAAGTAAAACAGAAATATAAATCGGGATTGAATACAACAGTCACCATGCGCACTTTCCTCCATGGGAGTAATGTCTCAAACAGTCTACGCATTGATCGCTCCCTGGAAGACCAGTGGTAGTTTCCGATGCACATCTCGAGGCATTCTGTAATCTGTGGACTAACTGAGTGTTGATGAAACACAGAAATTGCATCGGGAATGAATACAACAGGCACCATGCGCACTTTCCTCAATGGGAGTAATGTCTCAAACAGTCTATGCTTTGATCGTTCCCTGGAAGACCAGTATTAGTTTCCGATGCACATCTGGAGGCATCCTGTAATCTGTGGACCTTCAAAGTGTTGATGAAACACAGAAATTGCATCGGGATTGAATACAACAGTTACCATGCGCACTTTCCTCCAATGGGAGTAATGTCTCAAACAGTCTACGCTTTGATCAGTAGTAGTTTCCGATGCACATCTGGTGGCATTCTGTAATCTGTGGACATTCAGAGTGTTCAGGAAACACAGAAATTGTATCGGGATTGATTACAACATTAACCATACGCACTTTCGTCCACAAGAAGAATGTCTCAAACAGTCTACGCTTTGATCGTTCCGTGGAAGACGAGTAGTAGTTTGTGATGCACATCTGGTGGCATTCTGTAATCTGTGGACTATCAGAGTGTTGCTGAAACACAGAAATTGCGTCGGGATTGAATAGATCAGTCACCATGGGAGTAATGTCTCAAACAATCTACGCTTTGATCGTTCCCTGGGGGACCAGTAGTAGCTTCCGATGCACATGTGGTGTCATTCTGTAATCTGTGTACTATCAGAGCGTTGATGAAACACAGAAATTGCATCGGGATTGAATACAACAGTCACAATCTGCACATTCCTCAATGGGAGTAATGTCTGATACAGTCTACGCTTTGATCGTTCCCAGGAAGACCAGTAGTAGTTTCCGATGCACATCTGGAGAATATTTGTATTCTGTGGACTATCAGAGTGTTGACGAAACACAGAAATTGCATCGGGTTTGTATACAACAGTCACCATGCGCACTATCCTCCATGGGAGTAATGTCTCATACAGGCTCCGCTTAGATCGATCCCTGGAAGACCAGTAGTAGTTTCAGATGCACGTCTTGAGACATTCTGTAATCTGTGGACTATATGTGTGTTGATGAAACACAGAAATTGTATCGGGATTGAATACAACAGTCACCATGCGCACATTCCTCCACGGGAGTAATGTCTCAAACAGTCTACGCTTTGATCGTTCCCTGGAAGACCAGTAGTAGTTTCCGATGCACATCTGGTGGCATTCTGTAATCTGTGGACATTCAGAGTGTTCATGAAGCACAGAAATTGTATCGGGATTGATTACAACATTAACCATACGCACTTTCGTCCACAGGAGTAATGTCTCAAACAGTCTACGCTTTGATAGTTCCGTGGAAGACGAGTAGTAGTTTGTGATGCACATCTGGTGGCATTCTGTAGTCTGTGGACTATCAGAGTGTTGCTGAAACACAGAAATTGCGTCGGGATTGAATAGATCAGTCTCCATGCGCACTTTCCTCCATGGGAGTAATGTCTCAAACAATCTACGCTTTGATCGTTCCCTGGGGGACCAGTAGTAGCTTCCGATTCACATCTGGTGGCATTCTGTAATCTGTGTACTATCAGAGCGTTGATGAAACACAGAAATTGCATCGGGATTGAATACAACAGTCACCATGCGTACTTTCCTCCATGGGAGTAATGTCTCAAACAGTCTACGACTTGATCGTTCCCTGGAAGACCAGTAGTAGCTTCCGATGCACATCTGGTGGCATTCTGTAATCTATGGACCTTCAAAGTGTTGATGAAACACAGAAATTGCATCAGGAGTGAATACAACAGTCACCATCCGCACTTTCCTCCATGGTAGTAATGTCTCAAACAGTCTACGCTTTGATCGTCCCCAGGAAGACCAGTAGTAGTTTCCGATGCTCATCTGGAGGCAATGTGTAATCTGTGTACTATCAGAGTGTTGAAGTAAAACAGAAATATAAATCGGGATTGAATACAACAGTCACCATGCGCACTTTCCTCCATGGGAGTAATGTCTCAAACAGTCTACGCATTGATCGCTCCCTGGAAGACCAGTGGTAGTTTCCGATGCACATCTCGAGGCATTCTGTAATCTGTGGACTAACTGAGTGTTGATGAAACACAGAAATTGCATCGGGAATGAATACAACAGGCACCATGCGCACTTTCCTCAATGGGAGTAATGTCTCAAACAGTCTATGCTTTGATCGTTCCCTGGAAGACCAGTATTAGTTTCCGATGCACATCTGGAGGCATCCTGTAATCTGTGGACCTTCAAAGTGTTGATGAAACACAGAAATTGCATCGGGATTGAATACAACAGTTACCATGCGCACTTTCCTCCAATGGGAGTAATGTCTCCAACAGTCTACACTTTGATCGTTCCCTGGAAGACCAGTAGTAGTTTCCGATGCACATCTGGTGGCATTCTGTAATCTGTGGACCATCAGAGTGTTGATGAAACACAGATATTGTATCGGGATTGAATACAACAGTCACCATGCGCACATTCCTCCACGGGAGTAATGTCTCAAACAGTCTACGCTTTGATCAGTAGTAGTTTCCGATGCACATCTGGTGGCATTCTGTAATCTGTGGACATTCAGAGTGTTCAGGAAACACAGAAATTGTATCGGGATTGATTACAACATTAACCATACGCACTTTCGTCCACAAGAAGAATGTCTCAAACAGTCTACGCTTTGATCGTTCCGTGGAAGACGAGTAGTAGTTTGTGATGCACATCTGGTGGCATTCTGTAATCTGTGGACTATCAGAGTGTTGCTGAAACACAGAAATTGCGTCGGGATTGAATAGATCAGTCACCATGGGAGTAATGTCTCAAACAATCTACGCTTTGATCGTTCCCTGGGGGACCAGTAGTAGCTTCCGATGCACATGTGGTGTCATTCTGTAATCTGTGTACTATCAGAGCGTTGATGAAACACAGAAATTGCATCGGGATTGAATACAACAGTCACAATCTGCACATTCCTCAATGGGAGTAATGTCTGATACAGTCTACGCTTTGATCGTTCCCAGGAAGACCAGTAGTAGTTTCCGATGCACATCTGGAGAATATTTGTATTCTGTGGACTATCAGAGTGTTGACGAAACACAGAAATTGCATCGGGTTTGTATACAACAGTCACCATGCGCACTATCCTCCATGGGAGTAATGTCTCATACAGGCTCCGCTTAGATCGATCCCTGGAAGACCAGTAGTAGTTTCAGATGCACGTCTTGAGACATTCTGTAATCTTTGGACTATATGTGTGTTGATGAAACACAGAAATTGTATCGGGATTGAATACAACAGTCACCATGCGCACATTCCTCCACGGGAGTAATGTCTCAAACAGTCTACGCTTTGATCGTTCCCTGGAAGACCAGTAGTAGTTTCCGATGCACATCTGGTGGGATTCTGTAATCTGTGGACATTCAGAGTGTTCATGAAGCACAGAAATTGTATCGGGATTGATTACAACATTAACCATACGCACTTTCGTCCACAGGAGTAATGTCTCAAACAGTCTACGCTTTGATAGTTCCGTGGAAGACGAGTAGTAGTTTGTGATGCACATCTGGTGGCATTCTGTAGTCTGTGGACTATCAGAGTGTTGCTGAAACACAGAAATTGCGTCGGGATTGAATAGATCAGTCACCATGCGCACTTTCCTCCATGGGAGTAATGTCTCAAACAATCTACGATTTGATCGTTCCCTGGGGGACCAGTAGTAGCTTCCGATTCACATCTGGTGGCATTCTGTAATCTGTGTACTATCAGAGCGTTGATGAAACACAGAAATTGCATCGGGATTGAATACAACAGTCACAATCTGCACATTCCTCAATGGGAGTAATGTCTGATACAGTCTACGCTTTGATCGTTCCCAGGAAGACCAGTAGTAGTTTCCGATGCACATCTGGAGAATATGTGTATTCTGTGGACTATCAGAGTGTTGACGAAACACAGAAATTGCATCGGGTTTGTATACAACAGTCACCATGCGCACTATCCTCCATGGGAGTAATGTCTCATACAGGCTCCGCTTAGATCGATCCCTGGAAGACCAGTAGTAGTTTCCGATGAACATCTGGAGGTATTCTGTAATCTGTGGACTAACTGAGTGTTAATGAAACACAGAAATTGCATCGGGAATGAATACAACAGTCACCATGCGCACATTTTCCTCAATGGGAGTAATGTCTCAAACAGTCTATGCTTTGATCTTTCCCTTGAAGACCAGTAGTAGTTTCCGATGCACATCTTGAGGCATTCTGTAATCTGTGGACCTTCAAAGTGTTGATGAAACACAGAAATTGCATCGGGATTGAATACAACAGTCACCATGCGCACTTTCCTCCATGGGAGTAATGTCTCCAACAGTCTACGCTTTGATCGTTCCCTGGAAGACCAGTAGTAGTTTCCGATGCACATCTGGTGTCATTCTGTTATCTGTGTACTATCAGAGTGTTGATGAAACACAGAAATTGCATCGGGATTGAATACAACAGTCACAATCTGCACTTTCCTCAATGGGAGTAATGTCTAATACAGTCTACGCTTTGATCGTTCCCTGGAAGACCAGTAGTAGTTTCCGATGCACATCTGGAGACAATTTGTATTCTGTGGACTATCAGAGTGTTGATGAAACACAGAAATTGCATCGGGTTTGAATACAACAGTCACCATGCGCACTTTCCTCCATGGGAGTAATGTCTCCAACAGTCTACGATTTGATCGTTCCCAGGAAGACCAGTAGTAGTTTCCGATGAACATCTGGATTCATTCTGTAATCTGTGGACTAACTGAGTGTTGATGAAACACAGAAATGGCATCGGGAATGAATACAACAGTCACCATGCGCACTTTCGTCCATGTGAGTAATGTCTCAAACAGTCTACGATTTGATCGTTCCCTGGAAGACCAGTAGTAGCTTCCGATGCACATCTGGTGGCATTCTGTAATCTATGGACCTTCAAAGTGTTGATGAAACACAGAAATTGCATCAGGAGTGAATACAACAGTCACCATCCGCACTTTCCTCCACGGGAGTAATGTCTCAAACAGTCTACGCATTGATCGCTCCCTGGAAGACCAGTGGTAGTTTCCGATGCACATCTGCAGGCATTCTGTAATCTGTGGACTATCAGAAACACAGAACTTGCATCGGGATTGAATAGAACAGTCACCATGCGCACTTTCCTCCATGGGAGTAATGTCTATAACGGTCTACGCCTTGATCGTCCCTGGAAGCCCAGTAGTAGTTTCCAATGCATGTCTGGTGGCATTCAGTAATCTGTGGACTATCAGAGTGTTGTTGAAACACAGAAATTCCCTCGGGATTGAATACAACAGTCACCATGCGCAGTCTACGCTTTTTTGTTCCCTGGAAGACCAGTAGTAGTTTCCGATGAACATCTGGTGGCATTCTGTAATCTGTGGACATTCAGAGTGTTCATGAAACACAGAGATTGTATCGGGATTGAATACAACACTAACCATGCGCACTTTCCTCCACAGGAGTAATGTCTCAAACAGTCTACGCTTTGATCGTTCCGTGGAAGTCGAGTAGTGGTTTGTGATGCACATCTGGTGGCATTGTGTAATCTGTGGACTATCAGAGTGTTGATGAAACACAGAACTTGCATCGGGTTTGAATAGAACAGTCACCATGCGCACTTTCCTCCATGGGAGTAATGTCTCAAACAGTCTACGCTTTGATCGTTCCCTGGAAGACCAGTAGTAGTTTCCGACGCACATCTGGTGGCATGCTGTAATCTGTGTACTACCAGAGCGTTGATGAAACACAGAAATTGCATCGGGATTGCATACAACAGTCAATATCTGCACTTTCCTCAATGGGAGTAATGTCTGATACAGTCTACGCTTTGATCGTTCCCAGGAAGACCAGTAGTAGTTTCCGATGCACATCTGGAGACAATTTGTATTCTGTGGACTATCAGAGTGTTGATGAAACACAGAAATTGCATGGGTTTGTATACAACAGTCACCATGCGCACCATCCTCCATGGGAGTAATGTCTCATACAGGCTCCGCTTTGATCGATCCCTGGAAGGCTAGTAGTAGTTTCCGATGCACATCTGGCGTCATTCTGTAATCTGTGGACTATCAGAGTGTTGATGAAACATAGATATTGCATAGGGATTGATAACAAGAGTCACCATGTGCACTTCCCTCCACGGGAGTAATGTCTCAAACAGTCTACGCTTTGATCGTTCCCAGGAAGACCAGTAGTAGTTTCCGATGAACATCTGGAGGCATTCTGTAATCTGTGGACCTTCAAAGTGTTGATGAAACACAGAAATTGCATCGGGATTGAATACAACAGTCACCATGCGCACTTTCCTCCATGGGAGTAATGTCTCCAACAGTCTACGCTTTGATTGTTCACAGGAAGACCAGTAGTAGTTTCCGATGCACATCTGGAGGCAATCTCTAATCTGTGGACTATCAGAGTGTTGATGAAACACAGAAATTGCACCGGGATTGAATACAACAGTCACCATTCGCAATTTCCTCCACGGGAGTAATGTCTCAAACAGTCTCCGCTTTGATCGTTCCCTGGAAGACCAGTAGTAGTTTCCGATGCACATCTGGTGGCATTCTGTAATCTGTGGACTATCAGAGTGTTGATGAAACACAGAAATTGCATCGGGTTTGAATACAACTGTCACCATGCGCACTTTCCTCCATGGGAGTAATGTCTCCAACAGTCTACGCTTTGAATGTTCACAGGAAGACCAGTAGTAGTTTCCGATGCACATCTGGAGGCAATCTCTAATCTGTGGACTATCAGAGTGTTGATGAAACACAGAAATTGCACCGGGATTGAATACAACAGTCACCATTCGCAATTTCCTCCACGGGAGTAATGTCTCAAACAGTCTCCGCTTTGATCGTTCCCTGGAAGACCAGTAGTAGTTTCCGATGCACATCTGGTGGCATTCTGTAATCTATGGACTATTAGAGTGTTGATGAAACACAGAAATTGCATCGGGATCGATAACAACATTCACCATGTGCACTTTCCTCCACGGGAGTAATGTCTCAAATAGTCTATGCTTTGAACGTTCCCTGGAAGACCAGTAGTAGCTTCCGATGCACATCAGGAGGCAATCTGTAATCTGTGGACTATCAGAGTGTTGATGAAACACAGAAATTGCATCGGGACTGAATACAACAGTCACCATGCGCTCTTTGCTCTGTGGGAGTATTGTCACAAACAGTCTAAGCTTTGATCGTTCCCAGGAAGACCAGTAGTAGTTTCCGATGAACATCTGGAGGCATTCTGTAATTTGTGGACCAACTGAGTGTTGATGAAACACAGAAATTGCATCGGGAATGAATACAACAGTCACCATGCGCACTTTCCTCAATGGGAGTAATGTCTCAAAGAGTCTATGATTTGATCGTTCCCTGGAAGACCAGTAGTAGTTTCCGATGCACATCTGGAGGCATTCTGTAATCTGTGGACCTTCAAAGTGTTGATGAAACACAGAAATTGCATCGGGATTGAATACAACAGTCACCATGCGCTCTTTCCTCCATGGGAGTAATGTCTCAAACAGTCTACGCTTTGATCGTTCCCAGGAAGACCAGTAGTAGTTTCCGATGCACATCTGGAGACAATTTGTATTCTGTGGACTATCAGAGTGTTGATGAAACACAGAAATTGCATGGGTTTGTATACAACAGTCACCATGCGCACCATCCTCCATGGGAGTAATGTCTCATACAGGCTCCGCTTTGATCGATCCCTGGAAGGCTAGTAGTAGTTTCCGATGCACATCTGGTGTCATTCTGTAATCTGTGGACTATCAGAGTGTTGATGAAACATAGATATTGCATAGGGATTGATAACAAGAGTCACCATGTGCACTTCCCTCCACGGGAGTAATGTCTCAAACAGTCTACGCTTTGATCGTTCCCAGGAAGACCAGTAGTAGTTTCCGATGAACATCTGGAGGCATTCTGTAATCTGTGGACCTTCAAAGTGTTGATGAAACACAGAAATTGCATCGGGATTGAATACAACAGTCACCATGCGCACTTTCCTCCATGGGAGTAATGTCTCCAACAGTCTACGCTTTGATTGTTCACAGGAAGACCAGTAGTAGTTTCCGATGCACATCTGGAGGCAATCTCTAATCTGTGGACTATCAGAGTGTTGATGAAACACAGAAATTGCACCGGGATTGAATACAACAGTCACCATTCGCAATTTCCTCCACGGGAGTAATGTCTCAAACAGTCTCCGCTTTGATCGTTCCCTGGAAGACCAGTAGTAGTTTCCGATGCACATCTGGTGGCATTCTGTAATCTGTGGACTATCAGAGTGTTGATGAAACACAGAAATTGCATCGGGTTTGAATACAACTGTCACCATGCGCACTTTCCTCCATGGGAGTAATGTCTCCAACAGTCTACGCTTTGAATGTTCACAGGAAGACCAGTAGTAGTTTCCGATGCACATCTGGAGGCAATCTCTAATCTGTGGACTATCAGAGTGTTGATGAAACACAGAAATTGCACCGGGATTGAATACAACAGTCACCATTCGCAATTTCCTCCACGGGAGTAATGTCTCAAACAGTCTCCGCTTTGATCGTTCCCTGGAAGACCAGTAGTAGTTTCCGATGCACATCTGGTGGCATTCTGTAATCTATGGACTATTAGAGTGTTGATGAAACACAGAAATTGCATCGGGATCGATAACAACATTCACCATGTGCACTTTCCTCCACGGGAGTAATGTCTCAAATAGTCTATGCTTTGAACGTTCCCTGGAAGACCAGTAGTAGCTTCCGATGCACATCAGGAGGCAATCTGTAATCTGTGGACTATCAGAGTGTTGATGAAACACAGAAATTGCATCGGGACTGAATACAACAGTCACCATGCGCTCTTTGCTCCGTGGGAGTATTGTCACAAACAGTCTAAGCTTTGATCGTTCCCAGGAAGACCAGTAGTAGTTTCCGATGAACATCTGGAGGCATTCTGTAATTTGTGGACCAACTGAGTGTTGATGAAACACAGAAATTGCATCGGGAATGAATACAACAGTCACCATGCGCACTTTCCTCAATGGGAGTAATGTCTCAAAGAGTCTATGATTTGATCGTTCCCTGGAAGACCAGTAGTAGTTTCCGATGCACATCTGGAGGCATTCTGTAATCTGTGGACCTTCAAAGTGTTGATGAAACACAGAAATTGCATCGGGATTGAATACAACAGTCACCATGCGCTCTTTCCTCCATGGGAGTAATGTCTCAAACAGTCTACGCTTTGATCGTTCCCTGGAAGACCAGTAGTAGTTTCCGATGCACATCTGAAGGCAATCTCTAATCTGTGGACTATCAGAGTGTTGATGAAACACAGAAATTGCACCGGGATTGAATACAACAGTCACCATTCGCAATTTCCTCCACGGGAGTAATGTCTCAAACAGTCTACGCTTTGATCGTTCACTGGAAGACCAGTAGTAGTTTCCGATGCACATCTGGAGGCAATCTCTAATCTGTGGACTATCAGAGTGTTGATGAAACACAGAAATTGCACCGGGATTGAATACAACAGTCACCATGCGCTCTTTCCTCCGTGGGAGTATTGTCACAAACAGTCTAAGCTTTGATCGATCCCAGGAAGACCAGCAGTAGCTTCCGATGCACATCAGGAGGCAATCTGTAAACTGTGGACTATCAGAGTGTTGATGAAACACAGAAATTGCATCGGGACTGAATACAACAGTCACCATGCGCTCTTTCCTCCGTGGGAGTATTGTCACAAACAGTCTAAGCTTTGATCGTTCCCAGGAAGACCAGCAGTAGTTTCCGATGAACATCTGGAGGCATTCTATAACCTGTGGACCAACTGAGTGTTGTTGAAACACAGAAATTGCATCGGGAATGAATACAACAGTCACCATGCGCACTTTCCTCAATGGGAGTAATGTCTCAAAGAGTCTATGCTTTGATCGTTCCCTGGAAGACCAGTAGTAGTTTCCGATGCACATCTGGAGGCATTCTGTAATCTGTGGACCTTCAAAGTGTTGATGAAACACAGAAATTGCATCGGGATTGAATACAACAGTCACCATGCGCTCTTTCCTCCATGGGAGTAATGTTTCAAACAGTCTACGCTTTGATCGTTCCCTGGAAGACCAGTAGTAGTTTCCGATGCACATCTGGAGGCAATCTCTAATCTGTGGACTATCAGAGTGTTGATGAAACACAGAAATTGCACAGGGATTGAATACAACAGTCACCATTCGCAATTTCCTCCACGGGAGTAATGTCTCAAACAGTCTACGCTTTGATAGTTCCCTGGAAGACCAGTAGTAGTTTCCGATGCACATCTGGTGTCATTCTGTAATCTGTGGACTATCAGAGTGTTGATGAAACACAGAAATAGCATCGGAATTGAATACAACAGTCACAATCTGCACTTTCCTCAATGGGAGTAATGTCTGATACAGTCTACGATTTGATCGTTCCCAGGAAGACCAGTAGTAGTTTCCGATGCACATCTGGAGACAATTTGTATTCTGTGGACTATCAGAGTGTTGATGAAACACAGAAATTGCACCGGGATTGAATACAACAGTCACCATTCGCAATTTCCTCCACGGGAGTAATGTCTCAAACAGTCTCCGCTTTGATCTTTCCCTGGAAGACCAGTAGTAGTTTCCGATGCACATCTGGTGGCATTCTGTAATCTGTGGACTATCAGAGTGTTGATGAAACACAGAAATTGCATCGGGTTTGAATACAACTGTCACCATGCGCACTTTCCTCCATGGGAGTAATGTCTCCAACAGTCTACGCTTTGATTGTTTACAGGAAGACCAGTAGTAGTTTTTCGATGCACATCTAGAGGCAATCTCTAATCTGTGGACTATCAGAGTGTTGATGAAACACAGAAATTGCACCGGGATTGAATACAACAGTCACCATTCGCAATTTCCTCCACGGGAGTAATGTCTCAAACAGTCTCCGCTTTGATCGTTCCCTGGAAGACCAGTAGTAGTTTCCGATGCACATCTGGTGGCATTCTGTAATCTATGGACTATCAGAGTGTTGATGAAACACAGAAATTGCATCGGGATCGATAACAACATTCACCATGTGCACTTTCCTCCACGGGAGTAATGTCTCAAACAGTCTACGCTTTGAACGTTCCCTGGAAGACCAGTAGTAGCTTCCGATGCACATCAGGAGGCAATCTGTAATCTGTGGACTATCAGAGTGTTGATGAAACACAGAAATTGCACCGGGATTGAGTACAACAGTCACCATTCGCAATTTCCTCCACGGGAGTAATGTCTCAAACAGTCTACGCTTTGATAGTTCCCTGGAAGACCAGTAGTAGTTTCCGATGCACATCTGGTGTCATTCTGTAATCTGTGGACTATCAGAGTGTTGATGAAACACAGAAATAGCATCGGAATTGAATACAACAGTCACAATCTGCACTATCCTCAATGTTAGTAATGTCTGATACAGTCTACGATTTGATCGTTCCCAGGAAGACCAGTAGTAGTTTCCGTTGCACATCTGGAGACAATTTGTATTCTGTGGACTATCAGAGTGTTGATGAAACACAGAAATTGCACCGGGATTGAATACAACAGTCACCATTCCCAATTTCCTCCACGGGAGTAATGTCTCAAACAGTCTCCGCTTTGATCGTTCCCTGGAAGACCAGTAGTAGTTTCCGATGCACATCTGGTGGCATTCTGTAATCTGTGGACTATCAGAGTGTTGATGAAACACAGAAATTGCATCGGGTTTGAATACAACTGTCACCATGCGCACTTTCCTCCATGGGAGTAATGTCTCCAACAGTCTACGCTTTGATTGTTCACAGGAAGACCAGTAGTAGTTTTTCGATGCACATCTAGAGGCAATCTCTAATCTGTGGACTATCAGAGTGTTGATGAAACACAGAAATTGCACCGGGATTGAATACAACAGTCACCATTCGCAATTTCCTCCACGGGAGTAATGTCTCAAACAGTCTCCGCTTTGATCGTTCCCTGGAAGACCAGTAGTAGTTTCCGATGCACATCTGGTGGCATTCTGTAATCTATGGACTATCAGAGTGTTGATGAAACACAGAAATTGCATCGGGATCGATAACAACATTCACCATGTGCACTTTCCTCCACGGGAGTAATGTCTCAAACAGTCTACGCTTTGAACGTTCCCTGGAAGACCAGTAGTAGCTTCCGATGCACATCAGGAGGCAATCTGTAATCTGTGGACTATCAGAGTGTTGATGAAACACAGAAATTGCATTGGGACTGAATGCAACTGTCACCATGCGCTCTTTCCTCCGTGGGAGTATTGTCACAAACAGTCTAAGCTTTGATCGTTCCCAGGAAGACCAGTAGTAGTTTCCGATGAACATCTGGAGGCATTCTGTAATCTGTGGACCAACTGAGTGTTGATGAAACACAGAAATTGCATCGGGAATGAATACAACAGTCACCATGCGCACTTTCCTCAATGGGAGTAATGTCTCAAAGCGTCTATGCTTTGATCGATCCCTGGAAGACCAGTAGTAGTTTCCGATGCACATCTGGAGACATTCTGTAATCTGTGGACCTTCAAAGTGTTGATGAAACACAGAAATTGCATCGGGATTGAATACAACAGTCACCATGCGCACGTTCCTCCATGGGAGTAATGTCTCAAACAGTCTACGCTTTGAATATTCCCATGAAGACCAGTAGTAGTTTCCCATGCACATCAGGAGGCAATCTGTAATCTGTGGACTATCAGAGTGTTGATGAAACATAGAAATTGCATCGGGATTGAATACAACAGTCACCATGCGCACTTTCCTCCGTGGGAGTAATGTCACAAACAGTCTACGATTTGATCGTTCCCAGGAAGACCAGTAGTAGTTTCCGATGAACTTCTGGATTCATTCTGTAATGTGTGGACTAACTGAGTGTTGATGAAACACAGAAATTGCATCGGGAATGAATACAACAGTCACCATGCGCACTTTCCTCAATGGGAGTAATGTCTCAAACTGTCTATGCTTTGATCGTTCCCTGGAAGACCAGTAGTAGATTCCGATGCACATCTGGAGGCATTCTGTAATCTGTGGACTGTCAGAGTGTTGATGAAACACAGAAATTGCATCGGGATGAATACAACAGTCACCATGCGCACTTTCCTCAATGGGAGTAATGTCTCAAACAGTCTACGCTTTGATCGTTCCCAGGAAGACCAGTAGTAGTTTCCGTTGCACATCTGGTGGCATTCTGTAATCTGTGGACTATCAGAGTGTTGATGAAAGACAGAAATTGCATCGGGTTTGAATACAACTGTCACCATGCGCACTATCCTCCATGGGGGTAATGTCTCATACAGTCTACGCTTTGATCGATCCCTGGAAGACCAGTAGCAGTTTCCGATGCACATCTGGTGTCATTCTGTAATCTATGGACTATCAGAGTGTTGATGAAACACAGAAATTGCATCGGGATCGATAACAACATTCACCATGTGCACTTTCCTCCACGGGAGTAATGTCTCAAACAGTCTACGCTTTGAACGTTCCCTGGAAGACCAGTAGTAGTTTCCGATGCACATCAGGAGGGAATCTGTAATCTGTGGACTATCAGAGTGTTGATGAAACACAGAAATTGCATCGGGACTGAATACAACAGTCACCATGCGCTCATTCCTCCGTGGGAGTATTGTCACAAACAGTCTAAGCATTCATCGTTCCCAGGAAGACCAGTAGTAGTTTCCGATGAACATCTGGAGGCATTCTGTAATCTGTGGACCAACTGAGTGTTGATGAAACACAGAAATTGCATCGGGAATGAATACAACAGTCACCATGCGCACTTTCCTCAGTGCGAGTAATGTCTCAAAGAGTCTATGCTTTGATCGTTCCCTGGAAGACCAGTAGTAGTTTCCGATGCACATCTGGAGGCATTCTGTAATCTGTGGACCTTCAAAGTGTTGATGAAACACAGAAATTGCATCGGGATTGAATACAACAGTCACCATGCTCACTTTCCTCCATGGGAGTAATGTCTCAAACAGTCTACGCTTTGATCGTTCCCTGGAAGACCAGTAGTAGTTTCCGATGCACATCTGGTGTCATTCTGTAATCTGTGTACTATCAGAGTGTTGATGAAACACAGAAATTGCATCGGGATTGAATACAACAGTCACAATCTGTACTTTCCTCAATGGGAGTAATGTCTGATACAGTCTACGCTTTGATCGTTCTCAGGAAGACCAGTAGTAGTTTCCGATGCACATCTGGAGACAATTTGTATTCTGTGGACTATCAGAGTGTTGATGAAACACAGAAATTGCATCGGGATTGAATACAACAGTCACCATCTGCACTTTCCTCCATGGGAGTAACGTCTGAAACAGTCTACGCTTTGATCGTTCCCTGGAAGACCAGTACTAGCTTCCGATGCACATCTGGTGGCATTCTGTAATCTGTGGACTATCAGAGTGTTGATGAAACACAGAAATTGCATCGGGTTTGAATACAACAGTCACCATGTGCACTTTCCTCCATGGGAGTAATGTCTCAAACAGTCTACGCTTTGAACGTTCCCTGGAATACCAGTAGTAGTTTCAGATGCACATCTGGAGTCATTCTGTAATCTGTGGACTATCAGAGTGTTGATGAAACACTGAAATTGCATCGGGATTGAATACAACAGTCACCATTCGCACTTTCCTCCACGGGAGTAATGTCTCAAACAGTCTACGTTTTAATCGTTCCCTGGAAGACCAGTAGTAGTTTCCGATGCACGTCTGGAATCATTCTGTAAACTGTGGACTATCTGAGTGTTGATGAAACACAGAAATTGCATCGGGATTGAATACAATGGTCACCATGCGCACTTTCCTCCATGGGAGTAATGTCTCAAACAGTCTACGCTTTGAATATTCCCATGAAGACCAGTAGTAGTTTCCCATGCACGTCAGGAGGCAATCTGTAATCTGTGGACTGTCAGAGTGTTGATGAAACATAGAAATTGCATCGGGATTGAATACAACAGTCACCATGCGCACTTTCCTCCGTGGGAGTAATGTCACAAACAGTCTACGATTTGATCGTTCCCAGGAAGACCAGTATTAGTTTCCGATGAACTTCTGGATTCATTCTGTAATCTGTGGACTAACTGAGTGTTGATGAAACACAGAAATTGCATCGGGAATGAATACAACAGTCACCATGCGCACTTTTTCCTCAATGGGAGTAATGTCTCAAACAGTCTATGCTTTGATCGTTCCCTTGAAGACCAGTAGTAGTCTCCGATGAACATCTGGAGGCATTCTGTAATCTGTGGACCTTCAAAGTGTTGATGTAACACAGAAATTGCATCGGGATTGAATACAACAGTCACCATGCGCACTTTCCTCCATGGGAGTAATGTCTCCATCAGTCTACGCTTTGATTGTTCACAGGAAGACCAGTAGTAGTTTCCGATGCACATCTGGAGGCATTCTGTAATCTGTGGACCTACAAAGTGTTGATGATACACTGAAATTGCATCGGGATTGAGTACAACAGTCACCATGCGGACTCTCCTCCATGGGAGTAATGTCTCAAACAGTCTACGATTTGATCGTTCCCTGGAATACCAGTAGTAGCTTCGGATGCACATCTGGTGGCATTCTGTAATCTGTGGACATTCAGAGTGCTCATGAAGCACAGAAATTGTATCGGGATTGAATACAAAAGTAACCATGCGCACTTTCCTCCACAGGAGTAATGTCTCAAATAATCTACGCTTTGATCGTTCCGTGGGAGTCGAGTAGTAGTTTGTGATGCACATCTGGTGGCATTCTGTAATCTGTGGACTATCAGAGTGTTGATGAAACACAGAAATTGCATCGGGTTTGAATACAACAGTCATCTTGCGCACTATCCTCCATGGTAGTAATGTCTCATACAGTCTACGCTTTGATCGATCCCTGGAAGACCAGTAGTAGTTTCCGATGCACATCTGGTGTCAATCTGTAATCTATGGACTATCAGAGTGTTGTTGAAACACAGAAATTGCATCGGGATCGATAACAACATTCACCATGTGCACTTTCCTCCACGGGAGTAATGTCTCAAACAGTCTACGCTTTGAACGTTCCCTGGAAGACCAGTAGTAGTTTCGGATGCACATCAGGAGGCAATCTGTAATCTGTGGACTATCAGAGTGTTGATGAAACACAGAAATTGCATCGGGATTGAATACAACAGTCACCATGCGCTCTTTCCTCCGTGCGAGTATTGTCACAAACAGTCTAAGCTTTGATCGTTCCCAGGAAGACCAGTAGTAGTTTCCGATGCACATCTGGAGGCATTCTGTAACCTGTGGACTATCAGAGTGTTGATGAAACACTGAAATTGCATCGAGATTGAATACAACAGTCACCATTCGCACTTACCTCCACGGGAGTAATGTCTCAAACAGTCTACGTTTTAATCGTTCCCTGGAAGACCAGTAGTAGTTTCCGATGCACGTCTGGAGGCGTTCTGTAATCTGTGGACTATCTGAGTGTTGATGAAACACAGAAATTGCATCGGGATTGAGTACAACAGTCACCATGCGCACTCTCCTCCATAGGAGTAATGTCTCAAACAGTCTACGATTTGATCGTTCCCTAGAAGACCAGTAGTAGCTTCGGATGCACATCTGGTGGCATTCTGTAATCTGTGGACATTCAGAGTATTCATGAAGCACAGAAATTGTATCGGGATAGAATACAACAGTAACCATGCGCACTTTCCTCCACAGGAGTAATGTCTCAAACAGTCTACGCTTTGATCGTTCCGTGGGAGTCGAGTAGTAGTTTGTGATGCACATCTGGTGGCATTCTGTAATCTGTGGACTATCAGAGTGTTGATGAAACACAGAACTTGCATCGGGATTGAATAGAACAGTCACCATGCGCCCTTTCCTTCATGGGAGTAATGTCTCAAACAGTCTACGCTTTGATCGTTCCCAGGAAGACTAGTAGTAGTTTCCGATGAACATCTGGAGGCATTCTGTAATCTGTGGACTAACTGAGTGTTGATGAAACACAGAAATTGCATCGGGAATGAATACAACAGTCACCATGCGCACTTTTTCCTCAATGGGAGTAATGTCTCAAACAGTCTATGCTTTGATCGTTCACAGGAAGACCAGTAGTAGTTTCCGATGCACATCTGGAGGCATTGTGTAATCTGAGAACCTTCAATGTTTTGATGAAACACAAAATTTGCATCGGGATCGATAGCAACATTCACCATGTGCACTTTCCTCCACGGGAGTAATGTCTCAAACAGTCTACGCTTTGAACGTTCCCTGGAAGACCAGTAGTAGTTTCCGATGCACATCAGAAGGCAATCTGTAATCTGTGGACTATCAGAGTGTTGATGAAACACAGAAATTGCATCGGGTTTGAATACAACAGTCACCGTGCGCACTATCCTCCGTGGGAGTAATGTCACAAACAGTCTACGATTTGATCGTTCCCAGGAAGACCAGTAGTAGTTTCCGATGAACATCTGGATTCATTCTGTAATCTGTGGACTAACTGAGTGTTGATGAAAGACAGAAATTGCATCGGGAGTGAATACAACAGTCACCATGTGCACTTTCCTCAATGGGAGTAATGTCTCAAACAGTCTATGCTTTGATCGTTCCCTGGAAGACCAGTAGTAGATTCCGATGCACATCTGGAGGCATTCTGTAATCTGTGGACTATCAGAGTGTTGATGAAACACAGAAATTAAATCGGGGTGGATACAACAGTCACCATCCGCACTTTCCTCCACAGGAGTAATGTCTCAAACAGTCTACGCTTTTATCGTTCCCTGGAAGACAAGTAGTAGTTTCCGATGCACATCTGGAGGCATTCTGTAATCTGTGGACCTTCAAAGTGTTGATGAAACACAGAAATTACATCGGGATTGAATACAACAGTCTCCAACCGCACTTTCCTCCATGGGAGTAGTGTCTATAACGGTCTACGACTTGATCGTCCCTGGAAGCCCAGTAGTAGTTTCCGATGCACATCTTGTGGCATTCTATAATCTGTGGACATTCAGAGTGTTCATGAAACACAGTAATTGTATCGGGATTGAATACAACAGTAACCATGCGCACTTTCCTCCACAGGAGTAATGTCTCAAACAGTCTACGCTTTGATCGTTCCGTGGAAATCGAGTAGTAGTTTGTGATGCACATCTGTTGGCATTCTGTAATCTGTGGACTATCAGAGTGTTGATGAAACACAGAAATTGCATCGGGATTGAATAGAACAGTCACTATCTGCACTTTCCTTCACGGGAGTAATGTCTCAAACAGTCTACGCTTTGATCGTTCCCTGGAAGACCAGTAGTACTTTCCGATGCACATCTGGTGGCATGCTGTAATCTGTGTACTATCGGAGCGTTGATGAAACACAGAAATTGCATCGGGATTGAATACAACAGTCACTATCTGCACTTTCCTTCATGGGAGTAATGTCTCAAACAGTCTACGATTTGAACGTTCCCTGGAAGACCAGTAGTAGTTTCAGATGCACGACTGGTGGCATTCTGTAATCTGTGGACTATCAGAGTGTTGATGAAACACAGAAATTGCATCGGGTTTGAATACAACAGTCATCATGCGCACTATCCTCCATGGTAGTAATGTCTCATACAGTCTACGCTTTGATCGATCCCTGGAAGACCAGTAGTAGTTTCCGATGCACATCTGGTGTCAATGTGTAATCTATGGACTGTCAGAGTGTTGATAAAACACAGAAATTGCATCGGGATCGATAACAACATTCACCATGTGCACTTTCCTCCTCGGGAGTAATGTCTCAAACAGTCTACGCTTTGAACGTTCCCTGGAAGACCAGTAGTAGTTTCCGATGCACATCAGAAGGCAATCTGTAATCTGTGGACTATCAGAGTGTTGATGAAACACAGAAATTGCATCGGGTTTGAATACAACAGTCACCGTGCGCACTATCCTCCGTGGGAGTAATGTCACAAACAGTCCACGATTTGATCGTTCCCAGGAAGACCAGTAGTAGTTTCCGATGAACATCTGGATTCATTCTGTAATCTGTGGACTAACTGAGTGTTGGTGAAAGACAGAAATTGCATCTGGAGTGAATACAACAGTCACCATGTGCACTTTCTTCAATGGGAGTAATGTCTCAAACAGTCTATGCTTTGATCGTTCCCTGGAAGACCAGTAGTAGCTTCCAAAGCACATCAGGTGGCATTCTGTAATCTATGGACCTTCAAAGTGTTGATGAAACACAGAAATTGCATCAGGAGTGAATACAACAGTCACCATCCGCACTTTCCTCCATGGTAGTAATGTCTCAAACAGTCTACGCTTTGATCGTCCCCAGGAAGACAAGTAGTAGTTTGCGTTGCTCATCTGGAGGCAATGTGTAATCTGTGGACTATCAGAGTGTTAATGAAAAACAGAAATTGCATCGGGATTGAATACAACAGTCACCATGCGCACTTTCCTCCACGGGAGTAATGTCTCAAACAGTCTACGCATTGATCGCTCCCTGGAAGACCAGTGGTAGTTTCCGATGCACATCTGGAGGCATTCTGTAATCTGTGGACTATCAAGGTGTTGAAGAAACACAGAAATTACTTCGGGATTGAATACAACAGTCACCATGCGCACATTCCTCCACGGGAGTAATGTCTCAAACAGTCTACGCTTTGATCGTTCCCTGGAAGACCAGTAGTAGTTTCCGATGCACATCTTGTGGCATTCTATAATCTGTGGATATTCAGAGTGTTCATGAAACACAGTAATTGTATCGGGATTGAATACAACAGTAACCATGCGCAATTTCCTCCACAGGAGTAATGTCTCAAACAGTCTGCGCTTTGATCGTTCCGTGGAAATCGAGTAGTAGTTTGTGATGCACATCTGTTGGCATTCTGTAATCTGTGGACTATCAGAGTGTTGATGAAACACAGAAATTGCATCGGGATTGAATAGAACAGTCACCATGCGCACTTTCCTCCATGGGAGTAATGTCTCAAACAGTGTACGCTTTGATCGTTCCCTGGAAGACCAGTAGTACTTTCCGATGCACATCTGGTGGCATGCTGTAATCTGTGTACTATCGGAGCGTTGCTGAAACACAGAAATTGCATCGGGATTGAATACAACAGTCACTATCTGCACTTTCCTTCACGGGAGTAATGTCTCAAACAGTCTACGATTTGAACGTTCCCTGGAAGATCAGTAGTAGTTTCAGATGCACGACTGGTGGCATTCTGTAATCTGTGGACTATCAGAGTGTTGATGAAACACAGAACTTGCATCGGGATTGAATAGAACAGTCACCATGCGCCCTTTCCTCCATGGGAGTAATGTCTCAAACAGTCTACGCTTTGATCGTTCCCAGGAAGACTAGTAGTAGTTTCCGATGAACATCTGGAGGCATTCTGTAATCTGTGGACTAACTGAGTGTTGATGAAACACAGAAATTGCATCGGGAATGAATACAACAGTCACCATGCGCACTTTTTCCTCAATGGGAGTAATGTCTCAAACAGTCTATGCTTTGATCGTTCCCTTGAAGACCAGTAGTAGTTTCCGATGCACATCTGGTGGCATTCTGTAAGCTGAGGACCTTCAATGTTTTGATGAATCACAGAATTTCCATCGGGATTGAATACAACAGTCACCATGCGCACTTTCCTCCATGGGAGTAATGTCTCCAATAGTCTACGCTTTGATTGTTCACAGGAAGACCAGTAGTAGTTTCCGATGCACATCTGGAGGAAATCTCTAATCTGTGGACTATCAGTGTGTTGATGACACACAGAAATTGCACTGGGATTGAATACAACAGTCACCATTCGCACTTTCCTCCACGGGAGTAATGTCTCAAACAGTCTACGCTTTGATCGTTCCCTGGAAGACCAGTAGTAGATTCCGATACACATCTGGTGGCATTCTGTAATCTGTGGACTATCAGTGTGTTGATGAAACATAGAAATTGCATCGGGTTTGAATACAACAGTCATCATGCGCACTATCCTCCATGGTAGTAATGTCTCATACAGTCTACGCTTTGATCGATCCCTGGAAGACCAGTAGTAGTTTCCGATGCACATCTGGTGTCAATGTGTAATATATGGACTGTCAGAGTGTTGATAAAACACAGAAATTGCATCGGGATCGATAACAACATTCACCATGTGCACTTTCCTCCACGGGAGTAATGTCTCAAACAGTCTACGCTTTGAACGTTCCCTGGAAGACCAGTAGTAGTTTCCGGTGCACATCAGAAGGCAATCTGTAATCTGTGGACTATCAGAGTATTGATGAAACACAGAAATTGCATCGGGTTTGAATACAACAGTCACCGTGCGCACTATCCTCCGTGGGAGTAATGTCACAAACAGTCTACGATTTGATCGTTCCCAGGAAGACCAGTAGTAGTTTCCGATGAACATCTGGATTCATTCTGTAATCTGTGGACTAACTGAGTGTTGATGAAAGACAGAAATTGCATCGGGAGTGAATACAACAGTCACCATGTGCACTTTCCTCAATGGGAGTAATGTCTCAAACAGTCTATGCTTTTATCGTTCCCTGGAAGACCAGTAGTAGATTCCGATGCACATCTGGAGGCATTCTGTAATCTGTGGACTATCAGAGTGTTAATGAAACACAGAAATTGCATCGGGATTGAATACAACAGTCACCATCCGCACTTTCCTCCACAGGAGTAATGTCTCAAACAGTCTACGTTTTTATCGTTCCCTGGAAGACAAGTAGTAGTTTCCGATGCACATCTGGAGGCATTCTGTAATCTGTGGACCTTCAAAGTGTTGATGAAACACAGAAATTGCATCGGGATTGAATACAACAGTCACCATGCGCACTTTACTGCATGGGAGTAATGTCTCAAGCAGTCTACGATTTGATCGGTCCCTGGAAGACCAGTAGTAGCTTCCGATGCACATCAGGTGGCATTCTGTAATCTATGGATATTCAGAGTGTTCATGAAACACAGTAATTGTATCGGGATTGAATACAACAGTAACCATGCGCAATTTCCTCCACAGGAGTAATGTCTCAAACAGTCCACGCTTTGATCGTTCCGTGGAAATCGAGTAGTAGTTTGTGATGCACATCTGTTGGCATTCTGTAATCTGTGGACTATCAGAGTGTTGATGAAACACAGAAATTGCATCGGGATTGAATAGAACAGTCACCATGCGCACTTTCCTCCATGGGAGTAATGTCTCAAACAGTCTACGCTTTGATCGTTCCCTGGAAGACCAGTAGTACTTTCCGATGCACATCTGGTGGCATGCTGTAATCTGTGTACTATCGGAGCGTTGATGAAACACAGAAATTGCATCGGGATTGAATACAACAGTCACTATCTGCACTTTCCTTCACGGGAGTAATGTCTCAAACAGTCTACGATTTGAACGTTCCCTGGAAGATCAGTAGTAGTTTCAGATGCACGACTGGTGGCATTCTGTAATCTGTGGACTATCAGAGTGTTGATGAAACACAGAACTTGCATCGGGATTGAATAGAACAGTCACCATGCGCCCTTTCCTCCATGGGAGTAATGTCTCAAACAGTCTACGCTTTGATCGTTCCCAGGAAGACTAGTAGTAGTTTCCGATGAACATCTGGAGGCATTCTGTAATCTGTGGACTAACTGAGTGTTGATGAAACACAGAAATTGCATCGGGAATGAATACAACAGTCACCATGCGCACTTTTTCCTCAATGGGAGTAATGTCTCAAACAGTCTATGCTTTGATCGTTCCCTTGAAGACCAGTAGTAGTTTCCGATGCACATCTGGTGGCATTCTGTAATCTGAGGACCTTCAATGTTTTGATGAATCACAGAATTTGCATCGGGATTGAATACAACAGTCACCATGCGCACTTTCCTCCATGGGAGTAATGTCTCCAATAGTCTACGCTTTGATTGTTCACAGGAAGACCAGTAGTAGTTTCCGATGCACATCTGGAGGAAATCTCTAATCTGTGGACTATCAGTGTGTTGATGACACACAGAAATTGCACTGGGATTGAATACAACAGTCACCATTCGCACTTTCCTCCACGGGAGTAATGTCTCAAACAGTCTACGCTTTGATCGTTCCCTGGAAGACCAGTAGTAGATTCCGATACACATCTGGTGGCATTCTGTAATCTGTGGACTATCAGAGTGTTGATGAAACATAGAAATTGCATCGGGTTTGAATACAACAGTCATCATGCGCACTATCCTCCATGGTAGTAATGTCTCATACAGTCTACGCTTTGATCGATCCCTGGAAGACCAGTAGTAGTTTCCGATGCACATCTGGTGTCAATGTGTAATATATGGACTGTCAGAGTGTTGATAAAACACAGAAATTGCATCGGGATCGATAACAACATTCACCATGTGCACTTTCCTCCACGGGAGTAATGTCTCAAACAGTCTACGCTTTGAACGTTCCCTGGAAGACCAGTAGTAGTTTCCGATGCACATCAGAAGGCAATCTGTAATCTGTGGACTATCAGAGTATTGATGAAACACAGAAATTGCATCGGGTTTGAATACAACAGTCACCGTGCGCACTATCCTCCTTGGGAGTAATGTCACAAACAGTCTACGATTTGATCGTTCCCAGGAAGACCAGTAGTAGTTTCCGATGAACATCTGGATTCATTCTGTAATCTGTGGACTAACTGAGTGTTGATGAAAGACAGAAATTGCATCGGGAGTGAATACAACAGTCACCATGTGCACTTTCCTCAATGGGAGTAATGTCTCAAACAGTCTATGCTTTGATCGTTCCCTGGAAGACCAGTAGTAGATTCCGATGCACATCTGGGGGCATTCTGTAATCTGTGGACTATCAGAGTGTTGATGAAACACAGAAATTGCATCGGGATTGAATACAACAGTCACCATCCGCACTTTCCTCCACAGGAGTAATGTCTCAAACAGTCTACGCTTTTATCGTTCCCTGGAAGACAAGTAGTAGTTTCCGATGCACATCTGGAGGCATTCTGTAATCTGTGGACCTTCAAAGTGTTGATGAAACACAGAAATTGCATCGGGATTGAATACAACAGTCACCATGCGCACTTTACTGCATGGTAGTAATGTCTCAAACAGTCTACGCTTTGATCGTCCCCAGGAAGACCAGTAGTAGTTTGCGTTGCTCATCTGGAGGCAATGTGTAGTCTGTGGACTATCAGAGTGTTAATGAAGAACAGAAATTGCATCGGGATTGAATACAACAGTCACCATGCGCACATTCCTCCACGGGAGTAATGTCTCAAACAGTCTATGCTTTGATCGTTCCCTGGAAGACCAGTAGTAGTTTCCGATGCACATCTTGTGGCATTCTATAATCTGTGGACATTCAGTGTGTTCATGAAACACAGTAATTGTATCGGGATTGAATACAACAGTAACCATGCGCACTTTCCTCCACAGGAGTAATGTCTCAAACAGTCTACGCTTTGATCGTTCCGTGGAAATCGAGTAGTAGTTTGTGATGCACATCTGTTGGCATTCTGTAATCTGTGGACTATCAGAGTGTTGATGAAACACAGAAATTGCATCGGGATTGAATAGAACAGTCACCATGCGCACTTTCCTCCATGGGAGTAATGTCTCAAACAGTCTACGCTTTGATCGTTCCCTGGAAGACCAGTAGTACTTTCCGATGCACATCTGGTGGCATGCTGTAATCTGTGTACTATCGGAGCGTTGATGAAACACAGAAGTTGCATCGGGATTGAATACAACAGTCACTATCTGCACTTTCCTTCACGGGAGTAATGTCTCAAACAGTCTACGATTTGAACGTTCCCTGGAAGACCAGTAGTAGTTTCAGATGCACGACTGGTGGCATTCTGTAATCTGTGGACTATCAGAGTGTTGATGAAACACAGAAATTGCATCGGGATTGAATACAAGAGTCACCATGCGCACTTTCCTCCATGGGAGTAATGTCTCAAACAGTCTACGCTTTGATCATTCCCAGGAAGACCTGCAGTAGTTTCCGATGCACATCAGGAGGCAATCTGTAATCTGTGGACTATCAGAGTGTTGATGAAACATAGAAATTGCATCGGGAATGAATACAACAGTCACCATGCGCACTTTCCTCAATGGGAGTAATGTCTCAAACAGTCTATGCTTTGATCGTTCCCTTGAAGACCAGTAGTAGTTTCCGATGCACATCTGGAGGCATTCTGTAATCTGTGGACCTTCAAAGTGTTGATGAAACACAGAAATTGCATCGGGATCAATAACAACATTCACCATGTGCACTTTCCTCCACGGGAGTAATGTCTCAAACAGTCTACGCTTTGAACGTTCCCTGGAAGACCAGTAGTGGTTTCCGATGCACATCAGGAGGCAATCTGTAATCTGTGGACTACCAGAGTGTAGATGAAACTCAGAGATTGCATCGGGATTGAATACAACAGTCACCATGCGCTCTTTCCTCCGTGGGAGTATTGTCACAAACAGTCTAAACTTTGATCGTTCCCAGGAAGACCAGTAGTAGTTTCCGATGAACATCTGCAGACATTCTGTAATCTGTGGACCAACTGAGTGTTGATTAAACACAGAAATTGCATCGGGAATGAATACAACTGTCACCATGCGCACTTTCCTCAATGGGAGTAATGTCTCAAAGAGTCTATGCTTTGATCGTTCCCTGGAAGACCAGTAGTAGTTTCCGATGCACATCTGGAGGCATTCTGTAATCTGTGGACCTTCAAAGTGTTGATGAAACACAGAAATTGCATCGGGATGGAATACAACAGTCACCATGCGCACTTTACTGCATGGGAGTAATGTCTCAAACAGTCTACGATTTGATCGGTCCCTGGAAGACCAGTAGTAGCTTCCGATGCACATCAGGTGGCATTCTGTAATCTATGGATATTCAGAGTGTTCATGAAACACAGTAATTGTATCGGGATTGAATACAACAGTAACCATGCGCAATTTCCTCCACAAGAGTAATGTCTCAAACAGTCTACGCTTTGATCGTTCCGTGGAAATCGAGTAGTAGTTTGAATTGCACATCTGTTGGCATTCTGTAATCTGTGGACTATCAGAGTGTTGATGAAACACAGAAATTGCATCGGGATTGAATAGAACAGTCACCATGCGCACTTTCCTCCATGGGAGTAATGTCTCAAACAGTCTACGCTTTGAACGTTCCCTGGAAGACCAGTAGTGGTTTCCGATGCACATCAGGAGGCAATCTGTAATCTGTGGACTACCAGAGTGTAGATGAAACTCAGAGATTGCATCGGGATTGAATACAACAGTCACCATGCGCTCTTTCCTCCGTGGGAGTATTGTCACAAACAGTCTAAACTTTGATCGTTCCCAGGAAGACCAGTAGTAGTTTCCGATGAACATCTGCAGACATTCTGTAATCTGTGGACCAACTGAGTGTTGATTAAACACAGAAATTGCATCGGGAATGAATACAACTGTCACCATGCGCACTTTCCTCAATGGGAGTAATGTCTCAAAGAGTCTATGCTTTGATCGTTCCCTGGAAGACCAGTAGTAGTTTCCGATGCACATCTGGAGGCATTCTGTAATCTGTGGACCTTCAAAGTGTTGATGAAACACAGAAATTGCATCGGGATTGAATACAACAGTCACCATGCGCACTTTACTGCATGGGAGTAATGTCTCAAACAGTCTACGATTTGATCGGTCCCTGGAAGACCAGTAGTAGCTTCCGATGCACATCAGGTGGCATTCTGTAATCTATGGATATTCAGAGTGTTCATGAAACACAGTAATTGTATCGGGATTGAATACAACAGTAACCATGCGCAATTTCCTCCACAAGAGTAATGTCTCAAACAGTCTACGCTTTGATCGTTCCGTGGAAATCGAGTAGTAGTTTGAATTGCACATCTGTTGGCATTCTGTAATCTGTGGACTATCAGAGTGTTGATGAAACACAGAAATTGCATCGGGATTGAATAGAACAGTCACCATGCGCACTTTCCTCCATGGGAGTAATGTCTCAAACAGTCTACGCTTTGATCGTTCCCTGGAAGACCAGTAGTACTTTCCGATGCACATCTGGTGGCATGCTGTAATCTGTGTACTATCGGAGCGTTGATGAAACACAGAAATTGCATCGGGATTGAATACAACAGTCACTATCTGCACTTTCCTTCACGGGAGTAATGTCTCAAACAGTCTACGATTTGAACGTTCCCTGGAAGATCAGTAGTAGTTTCAGATGCACGACTGGTGGCATTCTGTAATCTGTGGACTATCAGAGTGTTGATGAAACACAGAACTTGCATCGGGATTGAATAGAACAGTCACCATGCGCCCTTTCCTCCATGGGAGTAATGTCTCAAACAGTCTACGCTTTGATCGTTCCCAGGAAGACTAGTAGTAGTTTCCGATGAACATCTGGAGGCATTCTGTAATCTGTGGACTAACTGAGTGTTGATGAAACACAGAAATTGCATCGGGAATGAATACAACAGTCACCATGCGCACTTTTTCCTCAATGGGAGTAATGTCTCAAACAGTCTATGCTTTGATCGTTCCCTTGAAGACCAGTAGTAGTTTCCGATGCACATCTGGTGGCATTCTGTAATCTGAGGACCTTCAATGTTTTGATGAATCACAGAATTTGCATCGGGATTGAATACAACAGTCACCATGCGCACTTTCCTCCATGGGAGTAATGTCTCCAATAGTCTACGCTTTGATTGTTCACAGGAAGACCAGTAGTAGTTTCCGATGCACATCTGGAGGAAATCTCTAATCTGTGGACTATCAGTGTGTTGATGACACACAGAAATTGCACTGGGATTGAATACAACAGTCACCATTCGCACTTTCCTCCACGGGAGTAATGTCTCAAACAGTCTACGCTTTGATCGTTCCCTGGAAGACCAGTAGTAGATTCCGATACACATCTGGTGGCATTCTGTAATCTGTGGACTATCAGAGTGTTGATGAAACATAGAAATTCCATCGGGTTTGAATACAACAGTCATCATGCGCACTATCCTCCATGGTAGTAATGTCTCATACAGTCTACGCTTTGATCGATCCCTGGAAGACCAGTAGTAGTTTCCGATGCACATCTGGTGTCAATGTGTAATCTATGGACTGTCAGAGTGTTGATAAAACACAGAAATTGCATCGGGATCGATAACAACATTCACCATGTGCACTTTCCTCCACGGGAGTAATGTCTCAAACAGTCTACGCTTTGAACGTTCCCTGGAAGACCAGTAGTAGTTTCCGATGCACATCAGAAGGCAATCTGTAATCTGTGGACTATCAGAGTATTGATGAAACACAGAAATTGCATCGGGTTTGAATACAACAGTCACCGTGCGCACTATCCTCCGTGGGAGTAATGTCACACACAGTCTACGATTTGATCGTTCCCAGGAAGACCAGTAGTAGTTTCCGATGAACATCTGGATTCATTCTGTAATCTGTGGACTAACTGAGTGTTGATGAAAGACAGAAATTGCATCGGGAGTGAATACAACAGTCACCATGTGCACTTTCCTCAATGGGAGTAATGTCTCAAACAGTCTATGCTTTGATCGTTCCCTGGAAGACCAGTAGTAGATTCCGATGCACATCTGGAGGCATTCTGTAATCTGTGGACTATCAGAGTGTTGATGAAACACAGAAATTGCATCGGGATTGAATACAACAGTCACCATCCGCACTTTCCTCCACAGGAGTAATGTCTCAAACAGTCTACGCTTTTATCGTTCCCTGGAAGACAAGTAGTAGTTTCCGATGCACATCTGGAGGCATTCTGTAATCTGTGGACCTTCAAAGTGTTGATGAAACACAGAAATTGCATCGGGATTGAATACAACAGTCACCATGCGCACTTTACTGCATGGTAGTAATGTCTCAAACAGTCTACGCTTTGATCGTCCCCAGGAAGACCAGTAGTAGTTTGCGTTGCTCATCTGGAGGCAATGTGTAGTCTGTGGACTATCAGAGTGTTAATGAAGAACAGAAATTGCATCGGGATTGAATACAACAGTCACCATGCGCACATTCCTCCACGGGAGTAATGTCTCAAACAGTCTATGCTTTGATCGTTCCCTGGAAGACCAGTAGTAGTTTCCGATGCACATCTTGTGGCATTCTATAATCTGTGGACATTCAGTGTGTTCATGAAACACAGTAATTGTATCGGGATTGAATACAACAGTAACCATGCGCACTTTCCTCCACAGGAGTAATGTCTCAAACAGTCTACGCTTTGATCGTTCCGTGGAAATCGAGTAGTAGTTTGTGATGCACATCTGTTGGCATTCTGTAATTTGTGGACTATCAGAGTGTTGATGAAACACAGAAATTGCATCGGGATTGAATAGAACAGTCACCATGCGCACTTTCCTCCATGGGAGTAATGTCTCAAACAGTCTACGCTTTGATCGTTCCCTGGAAGACCAGTAGTACTTTCCGATGCACATCTGGTGGCATGCTGTAATCTGTGTACTATCGGACCGTTGATGAAACACAGAAATTGCATCGGGATTGAATACAACAGTCACTATCTGCACTTTCCTTCACGGGAGTAATGTCTCAAACAGTCTACGATTTGAACGTTCCCTGGAAGACCAGTAGTAGTTTCAGATGCACGACTGGTGGCATTCTGTAATCTGTGGACTATCAGAGTGTTGATGAAACACAGAAATTGCATCGGGATTGAATACAAGAGTCACCATGCGCACTTTCCTCCATGGGAGTAATGTCTCAAACAGTCTACGCTTTGATCATTCCCAGGAAGACCTGCAGTAGTTTCCGATGCACATCAGGAGGCAATCTGTAATCTGTGGACTATCAGAGTGTTGATGAAACATAGAAATTGCATCGGGAATGAATACAACAGTCACCATGCGCACTTTCCTCAATGGGAGTAATGTCTCAAACAGTCTATGCTTTGATCGTTCCCTTGAAGACCAGTAGTAGTTTCCGATGCACATCTGGAGGCATTCCGTAATCTGTGGACCTTCAAAGTGTTGATGAAACACAGAAATTGCATCGGGATCAATAACAACATTCACCATGTGCACTTTCCTCCACGGGAGTAATGTCTCAAACAGTCTACGCTTTGAACGTTCCCTGGAAGACCAGTAGTGGTTTCCGATGCACATCAGGAGGCAATCTGTAATCTGTGGACTACCAGAGTGTAGATGAAACTCAGAGATTGCATCGGGATTGAATACAACAGTCACCATGCGCTCTTTCCTCCGTGGGAGTATTGTCACAAACAGTCTAAACTTTGATCGTTCCCAGGAAGACCAGTAGTAGTTTCCGATGAACATCTGCAGACATTCTGTAATCTGTGGACCAACTGAGTGTTGATTAAACACAGAAATTGCATCGGGAATGAATACAACTGTCACCATGCGCACTTTCCTCAATGGGAGTAATGTCTCAAAGAGTCTATGCTTTGATCGTTCCCTGGAAGACCAGTAGTAGTTTCCGATGCACATCTGGAGGCATTCTGTAATCTGTGGACCTTCAAAGTGTTGATGAAACACAGATATTTCATCGGGATTGAATACAACAGTCACCATGCGCACTTTCCCCCATGGGAGTAATGTCTCCAACTGTCTACGCTTTGATCGTTCCCAGGAAGACCAGTAGTAGTTTCCGATGCACATCTGGAAGCAATCTGTAATCTGTGGACTATCAGAGTGTTGATGAAACACAGAAATTGCATCGGGATTAAACACAACAGTCACCATTCGCACTTACATCCACGGGAGTAATGTCTCAAACAGTCTACGCTTAGATCGTTCCCTGGAAGACCAGTAGTAGATTCCGATGCACATCTGGAGGCATTCTGTAATCTGTGTATCTTCAAAGTGTTGATGAAACACAGAAATTGCATCGGGATTGAATACAACAGTCACCATGCGCACATTCCTCCACGGGAGTAATGTCTCAAACAGTCTACGTTTTGATCCTTCCCTTTAAGACCAGTAGTAGTTTGCGATGCATATCTGGTGGCATTCTGTAATCTGTGGACTATCAAAGTGTTGATGAAACACAGAAATTGCATCGGGATTGAATACAGCAGTCACCATGCGCTCTTTCCTCCACGGGAATAATGTCTCATACAGTATACGCTTTGAACGTTCCCTGGAAGACCAGTAGTAGTTTCCGATGCACATCTGGTGGCATTCTGTATTCTGTGGACTATCAGAGTGTTGATGAAACACAGAAATTGCATCGGGATTGAATAGAACAGTCACCATGCGCACTTTGCTCCACAGGTGTAATGTCTCAAACAGTCTACGCTCTGATCGTTCCGTGGAAGACGAGTATTAGTTTGCGATGCACAACTGGTGGCATTCTGTAATCAGTGGACTATCACAGTGTTGATGAAACACAGAAATTGCATCGGGATTGAATAGAACAGTCACCATTCGCACTTTCCTAAATTGGAGTAATGTCTCAAACACTCTACACTTTGATCGTTCCCTGGAAGACCAGTAGTAGTTTCCGATGCACATCTGGTGGCATTCTGTAATCTGTGTACTGTCAGAGTGTTGATGAAACACAGAAATTGCATCGGGATTGAATACAACATTCACAATCTGCACTTTCCTCAATGGGAGTAATGTCTGATACAGTCTACGCTTTGATCGTACCCAGGAATACCAGTAGTAGTTTCCGATGCACATCTGGAGACAATTTGTATTCTGTGGACTATCAGTGTGTTGATGAAACACAGAAATTGCATCGGGATTGTATACAACAGTCACCATCCGCACTTTCCTCCATGGGAGTAACGTCTGAAACAGTCTACGCTTTGATTGTTCCCTGGAAGACCAGTAGTAGTTTCCTATGCACATCTGGAGGCATTCTGTAATCTGTGGGCCTTCAAAGTGTTGATGAAACACAGAAATTGCATCGGGATTGAATACAACAGTCACCATGCGCACTTTCCTCTATGGGAGTAATGTCTCCAACAGTCTACGCTTTGATCGTTCACAGGAAGACCAGTAGTAGTTTCCGATGCACATCTGGAGGCATTCTGTAATCTGTGGACCTTCAAAGTGTTGATGAAACACAGAAATTGCATCGAGATTGAATACAACAGTCACCATGCGCTCTTTCCTCCGTGGGAATAACGTCACAAACAGTCTAAGCTTTGATCGTTCCCAGGAAGACCAGTAGTAGTTTCCGATGAACATCTGGAGGCAATCTGTAATCTGTGGACCAACTAAATGTTGATTAAACACAGAAACTGCATCGGGAATGAATACAACACTCACCATGCGCACTTTCCTCAATGGGAGTAATGTCTCAAACAGTCTATGCTTTGATCGTTCCCTGGAAGACCAGTAGTAGTTTCCGATGCATATCTGGTGGCATTCTGTAATCTGTGGACTATGAGAGTGTTGATGAAACACAGAAATTAAATCGGGGTGGATACAACAGTCACTATCCGTACTTTCCTCCATGGGAGTAACGTCTGAAACAGTCTACGCTTTGATTGTTCCCTGGAAGACCAGTAGTAGCTTCAGATGCACATCTGGTGGCATTCTGTAATCTGTAGAGTATCAGAATGTTGATGAAACACAGAAATTGCATCGGGTTTGTATACAACAGTCACCTTGCGCACTATACTCCATGGGAGTAATGTCTCATACAGTCTACGCTTGATAGATCCCTGGAAGACCGGTAGTAGTTTCCGATCACATCTGGTTTCATTCTGTAATCTGTGGACTATCAGAGTGTTGATGAAACACAGAAATTGCATCGGGATTGATAACAACAGTCACCATGTGCACTTTCCTCCACGGGAGTAATGTCTCAAACAGTCTACGATTTGAAAGTTCCCTGGAAGACAAGTAGTAGTTTCAGATGCACGTCTGGAGGCATTCTGTAATCTGTGGACTATCTGAGTGTTGATGAAACACAGAAATTGCATCGGGATTGGATACAACAGTCACCATGCGCACTTGCCTCCATGGGAGAAATGTCTCAAACAGTCTACGATTTAATCATTCCCAGGAAGACCAGTAGTAGTTTCCGATGCTCATCAGGAGGCAATCTGTAATCTGTGGACTATCAGAGTGTTGATGAAACACAGAAATTGCATCGGGATTGAATACAACAGTCACCATCACCACTTTCCTCCGTGGGAGTAATGTCACAAACAGTCTACGATTTGATCGTTCCCAGGAAGACCACTAGTAGTTTCCGATGAACATCTGGAGCCATTTTGTAATCTGTGGACTAACTGAGTGTTGATGAAACACAGAAATTGCATCGGGATTGAATACAACAGTCACCATCCGCACATTCCTCCACAGGAGTAATGTCTCAAACAGTCTACGATTTGAACGTTCCCTGGAAGACCAGTAGTAGTTTCAGATGCACGACTGGTGGCATTCTGTAATCTGTGGACTATCAGAGTGTTGATGAAACACAGAAATTGCATCGGGATTGAATACAAGAGTCACCATGCGCACTTTACTGCATGGGAGTAATGTCTCAAACAGTCTACGATTTGATCGGTCCCTGGAAGACCAGTAGTAGCTTCCGATGCACATCAGGTGGCATTCTGTAATCTTTGGACCTTCAAAGTGTTGATGAAACACAGAAATTGCATCAGGAGTGAATACAACTGTCACCATCCGCACTTTCCTCCATGGTAGTAATGTCTCAAACAGTCTACGCTTTGATCGTCCCCAGGAAGACCAGTAGTAGTTTGCGTTGCTCATCTGGAGGCAATGTGTAATCTGTGGACTATCAGAGTGTTAATGAAAAACAGAAATTGCATCGGGATTGAATACAACAGTCACCATGCGCACTTTCCTCCACGGGAGTAATGTCTCAAACAGTCTACGCATTGATCGCTCCCTGGAAGATCAGTGGTAGTTTCCGATGCACATCTGGAGGCATTCTGTAATCTGTGGACTATCAGAGTGTTGAAGAAACACAGAAATTACATCGGGATTGAATACAACAGTCTCCAACCGCACTTTCCTCCATGGGAGTAGTGTCTATAACGTTCTACGACTTGATCGTCCCTGGAAGCCCAGTAGTAGTTTCCAATGCACGTCTGGTGGCATTCTATAATCTGTGGACATTCAGAGTGTTCATGAAACACAGTAATTGTATCGGGATTGAATACAACAGTAACCATGCGCACTTTCCTCCACAGGAGTAATGTCTCAAACAGTCTACGCTTTGATCGTTCCCTGGAAGACCAGTAGTACTTTCAGATGCACATCTGGTGGCATGCTGTAATCTGTGTACTATCGGAGCGTTGATGAAACACAGAAATTGCATCGGGATTGAATACAACAGTCACTATCTGCACTTTCCTTCACGGGAGTAATGTCTCAAACAGTCTACGATTTGAACGTTCCCTGGAAGACCAGTAGTAGTTTCAGATGCACGACTGGTGGCATTCTGTAATCTGTGGACTATCAGAGTGTTGATGAAACATAGAAATTGCATTGGGAATGAATACAACAGTCACCATGCGCACTTTCCTCAATGGGAGTAATGTCTCAAACAGTCTATGCTTTGATCGTTCCCTTGAAGACCAGTAGTAGTTTCCGATGCACATCTGGAGGCATTCTGTAATCTGTGGACCTTCAAAGTGTTGATGAAACACAGAAATTGCATCGGGATCAATAACAACATTCACCATGTGCACTTTCCTCCACGGGAGTAATGTCTCAAACAGTCTACGCTTTGAACGTTCCCTGGAAGACCAGTAGTGGTTTCCGATGCACATCAGGAGGCAATCTGTAATCTGTGGACTACCAGAGTGTAGATGAAACTCAGATATTGCATCGGGATTGAATACAACAGTCACCATGCGCTCTTTCCTCCGTGGGAGTATTGTCACAAACAGTCTAAACTCTGATAGTTCCCAGGAATGCCAGTAGTAGTTTCCGATGAACATCTGCAGACATTCTGTAATCTGTGGACCAACTGAGTGTTGATTAAACACAGAAATTGCATCGGGAATGAATACAACTGTCACCATGCGCACTTTCCTCAATGGGAGTAATGTCTCAAAGAGTCTATGCTTTGATCGTTCCCTGGAAGACCAGTAGTAGTTTCCGATGCACATCTGGAGGCATTCTGTAATCTGTGGACCTTCAAAGTGTTGATGAAACACAGATATTGCATCGGGATTGAATACAACAGTCACCATGCGTACTTTCCCCCATGGGAGTAATGTCTCCAACTGTCTACGCTTTGATCGTTCCCAGGAAGACCAGTAGTAGTTTCCGATGCACATCTGGAAGCAATCTGTAATCTGTGGACTATCAGAGTGTTGATGAAACACAGAAATTGCATCGGGATTGAATACAACAGTCACCATCACCACTTTCCTCCGTGGGAGTAATGTCACAAACAGTCTACGATTTGATCGTTCCCAGGAAGACCACTAGTAGTTTCCGATGAACATCTGGAGCCATTTTGTAATCTGTGGACTAACTGAGTGTTGATGAAACACAGAAAATGCATCGGGATTGAATACAACAGTCACCATCCGGACATTCCTCCACAGGAGTAATGTCTCAAACAGTCTACGCTTTTATCGTTCCCTGGAAGACAAGTAGTAGTTTCCGATGCACATCTGGAGGCATTCTGTAATCTGTGGACCTTCAAAGTGTTGATGAAACACAGAAATTGCACCGGGATTGAATACAACAGTCACCATGCGCACTTTACTGCATGGGAGTAATGTCTCAAACAGTCTACGATTTGATCGGTCCCTGGAAGACCAGTAGTAGCTTCCGATGCACATCAGGTGGCATTCTGTAATCTTTGGACCTTCAAAGTGTTGATGAAACACAGAAATTGCATCAGGAGTGAATACAACAGTCACCATCCGCACTTTCCTCCATGGTAGTAATGTCTCAAACAGTCTACGCTTTGATCGTCCCCAGGAAGACCAGTAGTAGTTTGCGTTGCTCATCTGGAGGCAATGTGTAATCTGTGGACTATCAGAGTGTTAATGAAAAACAGAAATTGCATCGGGATTGAATACAACAGTCACCATGCGCACTTTCCTCCACGGGAGTAATGTCTCAAACAGTCTACGCATTGATCGCTCCCTGGAAGACCAGTGGTAGTTTCCGATGCACATCTGGAGGCATTCTGTAATCTGTGGACTATCAGAGTGTTGAAGAAACACAGAAATTACATCGGGATTGAATACAACAGTCTCCAACCGCACTTTCCTCCATGGGACTAGTGTCTATAACGGTCTACGACTTGATCGTCCCTGGAAGCCCAGTAGTAGTTTCCAATGCACGTCTGGTGGCATTCTATAATCTGTGGACATTCAAAGTGTTCATGAAACACAGTAATTGTATCGGGATTGAATACAACAGTAACCATGCGCACTTTCCTCCACAGGAGTAATGTCTCAAACAGTCTACGCTTTGATCGTTCCGTGGATATCGAGTAGTAGTTTGTGATGCACATCTGTTGGCATTCTGTAATCTGTGGACTATCAGAGTGTTGATGAAACACAGAAATTGCATCGGGATTGAATAGAACAGTCACCATGCGCACTTTCCTCCATGGGAGTAATGTCTCAAACAGTCTACGCTTTGATCGTTCCCTGGAAGACCAGTAGTACTTTCAGATGCACATCTGGTGGCATGCTGTAATCTGTGTACTATCGGAGCGTTGATGAAACACAGAAATTGCATCGGGATTGAATACAACAGTCACTATCTGCACTTTCCTTCACGGGAGTAATGTCTCAAACAGTCTACGACTTGAACGTTCCCTGGAAGACCAGTAGTAGTTTCAGATGCACGACTGGTGGCATTCTGTAATCTGTGGACTATCAGAGTGTTGATGAAACACAGAAATTGCATCGGGATTGAATACAAGAGTCACCATGCGCACTTTCTTCCATGGGAGTAATGTCTCAAACAGTCTACGCTTTGATCATTCCCAGGAAGACCTGCAGTAGTTTCCGATGCACATCAGGAGGCAATCTGTAATCTGTGGACTATCAGAGTGTTGATGAAACATAGAAATTGCATCGGGAATGAATACAACAGTCACCATGCGCACTTTCCTCAATGGGAGTAATGTCTCAAACAGTCTATGCTTTGATCGTTCCCTTGAAGACCAGTAGTAGTTTCCGATGCACATCTGGAGGCATTCTGTAATCTGTGGACCTTCAAAGTGTTGATGAAACACAGAAATTGCATCGGGATCAATAACAACATTCACCATGTGCACTTTCCTCCACGGGAGTAATGTCTCAAACAGTCTACGCTTTGAACGTTCCCTGGAAGACCAGTAGTGGTTTCCGATGCACATCAGGAGGCAATCTGTAATCTGTGGACTACCAGAGTGTAGATGAAACTCAGAAATTGCATCGGGATTGAATACAACAGTCACCATGCGCTCTTTCCTCCGTGGGAGTATTGTCACAAACAGTCTAAACTTTGATAGTTCCCAGGAATGCCAGTAGTAGTTTCCGATGAACATCTGCAGACATTCTGTAATCTGTGGACCAACTGAGTGTTGATTAAACACAGAAATTGCATCGGGAATGAATACAACTGTCACCATGCGCACTTTCCTCAATGGGAGTAATGTCTCAAAGAGTCTATGCTTTGATCGTTCCCTGGAAGACCAGTAGTAGTTTCCGATGCACATCTGGAGGCATTCTGTAATCTGTGGACCTTCAAAGTGTTGATGAAACACAGATATTGCATCGGGATTGAATACAACAGTCACCATGCGCACTTTCCCCCATGGGAGTAATGTCTCCAACTGTCTACGCTTTGATCGTTCCCAGGAAGACCAGTAGTAGTTTCCGATGCACATCTGGAAGCAATCTGTAATCTGTGGACTATCAGAGTGTTGATGAAACACAGAAATTGCATCGGGATTGAACACAACAGTCACCATTCGCACTTACATCCATGGGAGTAATGTCTCAAACAGTCTACGCTTAGATCGTTCCCTGGAAGACCAGTAGTAGTTTCCGATGCACATCTGGAGGCATTCTGTATTCTGTGGATCTTCAAAGTGTTGATGAAACACAGAAATTGCATCGGGATTGAATACAACAGTCACCATGCGCACATTCCTCCACGGGAGTAATGTCTCAAACAGTCTACGCTTTGATCCTTCCCTTTAAGACCAGTAGTAGTTTGCGATGCATATCTGGTGGCATTCTGTAATCTGTGGACTATCAAAGTGTTGATGAAACACAGAAATTGCATCGGGATTGAATACAACAGTCACCATGCGCTCTTTCCTCCACGGGAATAATGTCTCATACAGTATACGCTATGAACGTTCCCTGGAAGACCAGTAGTAGTTTCCGATGCACATCTGGTGGCATTCTGTATTCTGTGGACTATCAGAGTGTTGATGCAACACAGAAATTGCATCGGGATTGAATAGAACAGTCACCATGCGCACTTTGCTCCACAGGTGTAATGTCTCAAACAGTCTACGCTCTGATCGTTCCGTGGAAGATGAGTATTAGTTTGCGATGCACAACTGGTGGCATTCTGTAATCAGTGGACTATCACAGTGTTGATGAAACACAGAAATTGCATCGGGATTGAATAGAACAGTCACCATTCGCACTTTCCTCCATTGGAGTAATGTCTCAAACTCTCTACACTTTGATCGTTCCCTGGAAGACCAGTAGTAGTTTCCGATGCACATCTGGTGGCATTCTGTAATCTGTGTACTATCAGAGTGTTGATGAAACACAGAAATTGCATCGGGATTGAATACAACAGTCACAATCTGCACTTTCCTCAATGGGAGTAATGTCTGATACAGTCTACGCTTTGATCGTTCCCAGGAAGACCAGTAGTAGTTTCCAATTCACATCTGGAAACAATCTGTAATCTCTGGACTATCAGTGTGTTGATGAAACACAGAAATTGCATCGGGATTGTATACAACAGTCACCATCCGCACTTTCCTCCATGGGAGTAACGTCTGAAACAGTCTACGCTTTGATTGTTCCCTGGAAGACCAGTAGTAGTTTCCTATGCACATCTGGAGGCATTCTGTAATCTGTGGGCCTTCAAAGTGTAGATGAAACACAGAAATTGCATCGGGATTGAATACAACTGTCACCATGCGCACTTTCCTCTATGGGAGTAATGTCTCAAACAGTCTATGCTTTGATCGTTCCCTGGAAGACCAGTAGTAGTTTCCGATGCACATCAGGAGGCAATCTGTAATCTGTGGACTATCAGAGTGTTGATGAAACACAGAAATTGCATCGGATTGAATTTAACAATCACCATGCGCTCTTTCCTCCATGGGAGTAATGTCTCAAACAGTCTACGCTTTGAACGTTCCCTGGAAGACCAGTAGCAGTTTCCGATGCACATCAGGAGGCAATCTGTAGTCTGTGGACTATCAGAGTGTTGATGAAACACAGAAATTGCATCGGATTGAATTCAACAATCACCATGCGCTCTTTCCTCCGTGGGAATAACGTCACAAACAGTCTAGGCTTTGATCGTTCCCAGGAAGACCAGTAGTAGTTTCCGATGAACATCTGGAGGCAATCTGTAATCTGTGGACCAACTAAATGTTGATTAAACACAGAAACTGCATCGGAATTGAATACAACACTCACCATGCGCACTTTCCTCAATGGGAGTAATGTCTCAAACAGTCTATGCTTTGATCGTTCCCTGGAAGACCAGTAGTAGTTTCCGATGCACATCTGGTGGCATTCTGTAATCTGTGGACTATCAGAATGTTGATGAAACACAGAAATTGCATCGGGTTTGAATACAACAGTCACCATGCGCACTATACTCCATGGGAGTAATGTCTCATACAGTCTACGCTTGATAGATCCCTGGAAGACCGGTAGTAGTTTCCGATCACATCTGGTTTCATTCTGTAATCTGTGGACTATCAGAGTGTTGATGAAACACAGAAATTGCATCGGGATTGATAACAACAGTCACCATGTGCACTTTCCTCCACGGGAGTAATGTCTCAAACAGTCTACGATTTGAAAGTTCCCTGGAAGACAAGTAGTAGTTTCAGATGCACGTCTGGAGGCATTCTGTAATCTGTGGACTATCTGAGTGTTGATGAAACACAGAAATTGCATCGGGATTGGATACAACAGTCACCATGCGCACTTGCCTCCATGGGAGTAATGTCTCAAACAGTCTACGATTTGATCATTCCCAGGAAGACCAGTAGTAGTTTCCGATGCTCATCAGGAGGCAATCTGTAATCTGTGGACTATCAGAGTGTTGATGAAACACAGAAATTGCATCGGGATTGAATACAACAGTCACCATCACCACATTCCTCCGTGGGAGTAATGTCGCAAACAGTCTACGATTTGATCGTTCCCAGGAAGACCAGTAGTAGTTTCCGATGAACATCTGGAGGCATTTTGTAATCGGTGGACTAACTGAGTGTTGATGAAACACAGAAATTGCATCGGGAATGAATACAAAAGTCACCACGCGCACTTTCCTCAATGGGAGTAATGTCTCAAACAGTCTACGCATTGATCGCTCCCTGGAAGACCAGTGGTAGTTTCCGATTCACATCTGGAGGCATTCTGTAATCTGTGGACTATCAGAGTGTTGAAGAAACACAGAAATTACATCGGGATTGAATACAACAGTCACCATCCGCACTTTCCTCCGTGGGAGTAATGGCTCCAACAGTGTACGCTTTGATCGTTCCCAGGAAGACCAGTAGTAGTTTCCAATTCACATCTGGAAACAATCTGTAATCTGTGGACTATCAGAGTGTTGAAGAAACACAGAAATTACATCGGGATTGAATACAACAGTCACCATTCGCACTTTCATCCACGGGAGTAATGTCTCAAACAATCTACGCTTTGATCGTTCCCTGGAAGACCAGTAGTAGTTTCCGATGCACATCTGGAGGCATTCTGTAATCTGTATACCTTCAAAGTGTTGACGAAACACAGAAATTGCATCGGGATTTAATACAGCAGCCACCATGCGCACTTTCCTCCAGTCTACGCATTGATCGCTCCCTGGAAGACCAGTGGTAGTTTCCGATGCACATCTGGAGGCATTCTGTAATCTGCGGACTATGAGAGTGTTGATGAAACACAGAAATTACATCGGGATTGAATACAACAGTCACCATCCGCACTTTCCTCCATGGGAGTAATGTCGCAAACAGTCTACGCTTTGATCGTTCCCTGGAAGACCTGTAGTAGTTTCCGATACACATCTGGAGGCATTCTGTGATCTGTGGACCTTCAAAGAGTTGATGAAACACAGAAATTGCATCGGGATTGAATACAACAGTCACCATGCCCACTTTCCTCCATGGGAGTAATGTCTCCAACAGTGTACGATTTGATCGTTCCCAGGAAGACCAGTAGTAGTTTCCAATGCACATCTGGAAACAATCTGTAATCTGTGGACTATCTGAGTGTTGATGAAACACAGAAATTGCATCGTGATTGAACACAACAGTCACCATTCGCACTTTCCTCCACGGGAGTAATGTCTCAAACAGTCTATGCTTTGATCGTTCCCTGGAAGACCAGTAGTAGTTTCCGATGCACATCTGGAGGCATTCTGTAATCTGTGGACCTTCAAAGTGTTGACGAAACACAGAAATTGCATCGGGATTTAATACAGCAGTCACCATGCGCACTTTCCTCCAGTGTAAGCATTGATCGCTCCCTGGGAGACCAGTGGTAGTTTCCGATGCACATCTGGAGGCATTCTGTAATCTGTGGACTAAGAGAGTGTTGATGAAACACAGAAATTACATCGGGATTGAATACAACAGTCACCATCCGCACTTTCCTCCATGGGAGTAGTGTCTATAACGGTCTACTCTTTGATCGTCCCTGGAAGCCCAGTAGTAGTTTCCGATGCACGTCTGGTGGCATTCTGTTATCTGTGGACTATCAGAGTGTTGATGAAACACAGAAATTCCATCGGGATTGAATACAAAAGTCACCATGCGCACATTCCTCCACGGGAGTAATGTCTCAAACAGTCTACGCTTTGATCCTTCCCTTTAAGACCAGTAGTAGTTTGCGATGCACATCTGGTGGCATTCTGTAAACTGTGGACTATCAGAGTGTTGATGAAACACAGAAATTGCATCGGTATTGAATACAACAGTCACAATCTGCACTTTAATCAATGGGAGTAATGTCTGATACAGTCTACGTTTTCATCGTTCCCAGGAAGACCAGTAGTACTTTCCGATGCACATCTGGAGACAATTTGTATTCTGTGGACTATCAGTGTGTTGATGAAACACAGAAATTGCATCGGGATTGAATACAACAGTCACAATCCGCACTTTCCTCCATGGGAGTAACGTCTGAAACAGTCTACGCTTTGATCGTTCCCTGGAAGACCAGTAGTTGTTTCCGATGCACATCTGGTGGCATTCTGTAATCTGTGGACTATCAGAGTGTTGATGAAACACAGAAATTGCATCGGGTTTGAATACAACAGTCACCATGCGCACTATCCACCATGGGAGTAATGTCTCACACAGTCTACGCTTTGATCGATCCCTGGAAGACCGGTAGTAGTTTCCGATCACATCTGGTGTCATTCTGTAATCTGTGGACTATCAGAGTGTGGATGAAACACAGAAATTGCATCGGGATTGATAACAACAGTCACCATGTGCACTTTCCTCCACGGGAGAAATGTCTCAAACAGTCTACGATTTGAACGTTCCCTGGAAGACCAGTAGTAGTTTCAGATGCACGTCTGGAGGCATTCTGTAATCTGTGGACTATCAGAGTGTTGATGAAACACAAAAATTGCATCGGGATTGATAACAACAGTCACCATGTGCACTTTCCTCCACGGGAGTAATGTCTCAAACAGTCTACGATTTGAATGTTCCCTGGAAGACAAGTAGTAGTTTCAGATGCACGTCTGGAGGCATTCTGTAATCTGTGGACTATCTGAGTGTTGATGAAACACAGAAATTGCATCGGGATTGGATACAACAGTCACCATGCGCACTTTCCTCCATGGGAGAAATGTCTCAAACAGTCTACGCTTTGATCATTCCCAGGAAGACCAGTAGTAGTTTCCGATGCTCATCAGGAGGCAATCTGTAATCTGTGGACTATCAGAGTGTTGATGAGACACAGAAATTGCATCGGGATTGAATACAACAGTCACCATCACCACTTTCCTCCGTGGGAGTAAAGTCACAAACAGTCTACGCTTTGATCGTTCCCAGGAAGACCAGTAGTAGTTTCCGATGAACATCTGGAGGCATTCTGTAATCTGTGGACTAACTGAGTGTTGACGAAACACAGAAATTCCATCGGGAATGAATACAACAGTCACCATGCGCACTTTCCTCAATGGGAATAATGTCTCAAACAGTCTACGCATTGATCGCTCCCTGGAAGACCAGTGGTAGTTTCCGATGCACATCTGGAGGCATTCTGTAATCTGTGGACTATCAGAGTGTAGAAGAAACACAGAAATTACAGCGGGATTGAATACAACAGTCACCAAACGCACTTTCCTCTATGGGAGTAGTGTCTATAACGGTCTACGCCTTGATCGTCCCTGGAAGCCCAGTAGTAGTTTCCATTGCACATCTGGTGTCTATCTGTAATCTCTGGACTATCAGAGTGATGATGAAACACAGAAATTGTATCGGGATCGATAACAACATTCACCATGTGCACTTTCCTCCACGGGAGTAATGTCTCAAACAGTCTACGCTTTGAACGTTCCCTGGCAGACCAGTAGTAGTTTCGGATGCACATCAGGAGGCAATCTGTAATCTGTGGACCTTCAAAGTGTTGATGAAACACAGAAATTGCATCGGGATTGAATACAACAGACACCATGCGCACTTTCCTCCATGGGAGTAATGTCTCCAACAGTCTACGCTTTGATCGTTCACAGGAAGACCAGTAGTAGTTTCCGATGCACATCTGGAGGCAATCTCTAATCTGTGGACTATCAGAGTGTTGATGAAACACAGAAATTGCATCGGGATTGAATACAACAGTCTCCATTCGCACTTTCCTCCACGGGAGTAATGTCTCAAACAGTCTACGCTTTGATCGTTCCCTGGAAGACCAGTAGTAGTTTCCGATGCACTTCTGTTAGCATTCTGTAATCTGTCGACTATCAGAGTGTTGAAGAAACACAGAAATTGCTTCGGGTTTGAATACAACAGACACCATGCGCACTATCCTCCATGGGAGTAATGTCTCATACAGTCTACGCTTTGATCGATCATTGCAAGACCAGTAGTAGTTTCCGATGCACATCTGGTGTCTATCTGTAATCTCTGGAATATCAGAGTGTTGATGAAACACAGAAATTGCATCGGGATCGATAACAACATTCACCATGTGCACTTTCCTCCACGGGAGTAATGTCTCAAACAGTCTACGCTTTGAACGTTCCCTGGAAGACCAGTAGTAGTTTCCGATGCACATCAGGAGGCAATCTGTAATCTGTGGACTATCAGAGTGTTGATGAAACACAGAAATTGCATCGGGATTGAATACAACAACCACCATGCGCTCTTTCCTCCGTGGGAGTAACGTCAGAAACAGTCTAAGCTTTGATCGTTCCCAGGAAGACCAGTAGTAGTTTCCGATGAACATCTGGAGGCATTATGTAATCTGTGGACCAACTGAGTGTTGATTAAACACAGAAATTGCATCGGGAATGAATACAACAGTCACCATGTGCACTTTCCTCAATGGGAGTAATGTCTCAAACAGTCTATGCTTTGATCGTTCCCTGGAAGACCAGTAGTAGTTTCCGATGCACATGTGGTTGCATTCTGTAATCTGTGGACTATGAGAGTGTTGATGAAACACAGAAATTAAATCGGGGGGGATACAACAGTCACTATCCGTACTTTCCTCCATGGGAGTAACGTCTGAAACAGTCTACGCTTTGATTGTTCCCTGGAAGACCAGTAGTAGTTTCCGATGCACATCTGGTGGCATTCTGTAATCTGTAGACTATCAGAGTGTTGATGAAACACAGAAATTGCATCGGGTTTGAATACAACAGTCACCATGCGCACTATACTCCATGGGAGTAATGTCTCATACAGTCTACACTTGATAGATCCCTGGAAGACCGGTAGTAGTTTCCGATCACATCTGGTTTCATTCTGTAATCTGTGGACTATCAGAGTGTTGATGAAACACAGAAATTGCATCGGGATTGAATACAACAGTCACCATCACCACTTTCCTCCGTGGGAGTAATGTCACAAACAGTCTACGATTTGATCGTTCCCAGGAAGACCAGTAGTAGTTTCAGATGCACGTCTGGAGGCATTCTGTAATCTGTGGACTATCTGAGTGTTGATGAAACACAGAAATTGCATCGGGATTGGATACAACAATCACCATGCGCACTTGCCTCCATGGGAGTAATGTCTCAAACAGTCTACGATTTGATCATTCCCAGGAAGACCAGTAGTAGTTTCCGATGCTCATCAGGAGGCAATCTGTAATCTGTGGACTATCAGAGTGTTGATGAAACACAGAAACTGCATCGGGATTGAATACAACAGTCACCATCACCACTTTCCTCCGTGGGAGTAATGTCACAAACAGTCTACGATTTGATCGTTCCCAGGAAGACCAGTAGTAGTTTCCAATGAACATCTGGAGGCATTTTGTAATCTGTGGACTAACTGAGTGTTGATGAAACACAGAAATTGCATCGCGAATGAATACAACAGTCACCACGCGCACTTTCCTCAATGGGAGTAATGTCTCAAACAGTCTACGCATTGATCGCTCCCTGGAAGACCAGTGGTAGTTTCCGATTCACATCTGGAGGCATTCTGTAATCTGTGGACTATCAGAGTGTTGAAGAAACACAGAAATTACATCGGGATTGAATACAACAGTCACCATCCGCACTTTCCTCCGTGGGAGTAATGTCTCCAACAGTGTACGCTTTGATCGTTCCCAGGAAGACCAGTAGTAGTTTCCAATTCACATCTGGAAACAATCTGTAATCTGTGGACTATCTGAGTGTTGATGAAACACAGAAATTGCATCGTGATTGAACACAACAGTCACCATTCGCACTTTCCTCCACGGGAGTAATGTCTCAAACAGTCTACGCTATGATCGTTCCCTGGAAGACCAGTAGTAGTTTCCGATGCACATCTGGAGGCATTCTGTAATCTGTATACCTTCAAAGTGTTGACGAAACACAGAAATTGCATCGGGATTTAATACAGCAGTCACCATGCGCACTTTCCTCCAGTCTACGCATTGATCGCTCCCTGGAAGACTAGTGGTAGTTTCCGATGCACATCTGGAGGCATTCTGTAATCTGTGGACTATGAGAGTGTTGATGAAACACAGAAATTACATCGGGATTGAATACAACAGTCACCATCCGCACTTTCCTCCATGGGAGTAGTGTCTATAACGGTCTACGCCTTGATCGTCCCTGGAAGCCCAGTAGTAGTTTCCATTGCACATCTGGTGTCTATCTGTAATCTCTAGACTATCAGAGTGTTGATGAAACACAGAAATTGCTTCGGGATTGAATACAACAGTCTCCATTCGCACTTTCCTCCACGGGAGTAATGTCTCAAACAGTCTACGCTTTGATCGTTCCCTGGAAGACCAGTAGTAGTTTCCGATGCACATCTGTTAGCATTCTGTAATCTGTCGACTATCAGAGTGTTGATGAAACACAGAAATTGCTTCCGGTTTGAATACAACAGACACCATGCGCCCTATCCTCCATGGGAGTAATGTCTGATACAGTCTACGCATTGATCGCTCCCTGGAAGACCAGTGGTAGTTTCCGATGCACATCTGGAGAAATTCTGTAATCTGTGGACTATCAGAGTGTTGAAGAAACACAGAAATTACATCGGGATTGAATACAACAGTCACCATCCGCACTTTCCTCCGTGGGAGTAATGTCTCCAACAGTGTACGCTTTGATCGTTCCCAGGAAGACCAGTAGTAGTTTCCAATTCACTTCTGGAAACAATCTGTAATCTGTGGACTATCTGAGTGTTGATGAAACACAGAAATTGCATCGTGATTGAACACAACAGTCACCATTCGCACTTTCCTCCACGGGAGTAATGTCTCAAACAGTCTACGCTTTGATCGTTCCCTGGATGACCAGTAGTAGATTCCGATGCACATCTGGAGGCATTCTGTAATCTGTATACCTTCAAAGTGTTGACGAAACACAGAAATTGCATCGGGATTTAATACAGCAGTCACCATGCGCACTTTCCTCCAGTCTACGCATTGATCGCTCCCTGGAAGACTAGTGGTAGTTTCCGATGCACATCTGGAGGCAGTCTGTAATCTGTGGACTATGAGAGTGTTGATGAAACACAGAAATTACATCGGGATTGAATACAACAGTCACCATCCGCACTTTCCTCCATGGGAGTAGTGTCTATAACGGTCTACGCCTTGATCGTCCCTGGAAGCCCAGTAGTAGTTTCCATTGCACATCTGGTGTCTATCTGTAATCTCTAGACTATCAGAGTGTTGATGAAACACAGAAATTGCTTCGGGATTGAATACAACAGTCTCCATTCGCACTTTCCTCCACGGGAGTAATGTCTCAAACAGTCTACGCTTTGATCGTTCCCTGGAAGACCAGTAGTAGTTTTCGATGCACATCTGTTAGCATTCTGTAATCTGTCGACTATCAGAGTGTTGATGAAACACAGAAATTGCTTCCGGTTTGAATACAACAGACACCATGCGCACTATCCTCCATGGGAGTAATGTCTCATACAGTCTACGCTTTGATCGATCCCTGCAAGACCAGTAGTAGTTTACAATGCACATCTGGTGTCTATCTGTAATCTCTGGACTATCAGAGTGTTGATGAAACACAGAAATTGCATCGGGATTGAATACAACAATCTTCATGCGCTCTTTCCTCCGTGGGAGTAACGTCACAAACAGTCTAAGCTTTGATCGTTCCAGGAAGACCAGTAGTAGTTTCCGATGAATATCTGGAGGCATTCTGTAATCTGTGGACCAACTGAGTGTTGATTAAACACAGAAATTGCATCGGGAATGAATACAACAGTCACCATGCGCACTTTCCTCAATGGGAGTAATGTCTCAAACAGTCTATGCTTTGATCGTTCCCTGGAAGACCAGTAGTAGTTTCCGATACACATCTGGAGGCATTCTGTGATCTGTGGACCTTCAAAGAGTTGATGAAACACAGAAATTGCATCGGGATTGAATACAACAGTCACCATGCCCACTTTCCTCCATGGGAGTAATGTCTCCAACAGTGTACCATTTGATCGTTCCCAGGAAGACCAGTAGTAGTTTCCAATGCACATCTGGAAACAATCTGTAATCTGTGGACTTTCTGAGTGTTGATGAAACACAGAAATTGCATCGTGATTGAACACAACAGTCACCATTCGCACTTTCCTCCACGGGAGTAATGTCTCAAACAGTCTATGCTTTGATCGTTCCCTGGAAGACCAGTAGTAGTTTCCGATGCACATCTGGAGGCATTCTGTAATCTGTGGACCTTCAAAGTGTTGACGAAACACAGAAATTGCATCGGGATTTAATACAGCAGTCACCATGCGCACTTTCCTCCAGTGTAAGCATTGATCGCTCCCTGGGAGACCAGTGGTAGTTTCCGATGCACATCTGGAGGCATTATGTAATCTGTGGACTATGAGAGTGTTGATGAAACACAGAAATTACATCGGGATTGAATACAACAGTCACCATCCGCACTTTCCTCCATGGGAGTAGTGTCTATAACGGTCTACGCTTTGATCGATCCCTGGAAGACCGGTAGTAGTTTCCGATCACATCTGGTGTCATTCTGTAATCTGTGGACTATCAGAGTGTGGATGAAACACAGAAATTGCATCGGGATTGATAACAACAGTCACCATGTGCACTTTCCTCCACGGGAGAAATGTCTCAAACAGTCTACGATTTGAACGTTCCCTGGAAGACCAGTAGTAGTTTCAGATGCACGTCTGGAGGCATTCTGTAATCTGTGGACTATCTGAGTGTTGATGAAACACAGAAATTGCATCGGGATTGGATACAACAGTCACCATGCGCACTTTCCTCCATGGGAGTAATGTCTCAAACAGTCTACGATTTGAAAGTTCCCTGGAAGACAAGTAGTAGTTTCAGATGCACGTCTGGAGGCATTCTGTAATCTGTGGACTATCTGAGTGTTGATGAAACACAGAAATTGCATCGGGATTGGATACAACAGTCACCATGCGCACTTTCCTCCATGGGAGTAATGTCTCAAACAGTCTACGCTTTGATCATTCCCAGGAAGACCAGTAGTAGTTTCCGATGCTCATCAGGAGGCAATCTGTAATCTGTGGACTAACTGAGTGTTGATGAAACACAGAAATTCCATCGGGAATGAATACAACAGTCACCATGCGCACTTTCCTCAATGGGAGTAATGTCTCAAACAGTCTACGCATTGATCGCTCAATGGATGACCAGTGGTAGTTTCCGATGCACATCTGGAGGCATTCTGTAATCTGTGGACTATCAGAGTGTTGAAGAAACACAGAAATTACAGCGGGATTGAATACAACAGTCACCATGCGCACTTTCCTCCATGGGAGTAATGTCTCCAACAGTCTACGCTTTGATCATTCCCAGGAAGACCAGTAGTAGTTTCCGATGCTCATCAGGAGGCAATCTGTAGTCTGTGGACTATCAGAGTTTTGATGAAACACAGAAATTGCATCGGGATTGAATACAACAGTCACCATCCGCACTTTCCTCCGTGGGAGTAATGTCACAAACAGTCTACGATTTGATCATTCCCTGGAAGACCAGTAGTAGTTTCCGATGCACATCTGGTGTCTATCTGTAATCTATGGACTATCAGAGTGTTGATGAAACACAGAAATTGCATCGGGATCGATAACAACATTCACCATGTGCACTTTCCTCCACGGGAGTAATGTCTCAAACAGTCTACGCTTTGAACGTTCCCTGGCAGACCAGTAGTAGTTTCGGATGCACTTCAGGAGGCAATCTGTAATCTGTGGACCTTCAAAGTGTTGATGAAACACAGAAATTGCATCGGGATTGAATACAACAGTCACCATGCGCACTTTCCTCCATGGGAGTAATGTCTCCAACAGTCTACGCTTTGATCGTTCACAGGAAGACATAGTAGTTTCCGATGCACATCTGGAGGCAACCTCTAATCTGTGGACTATCAGAGTGTTGATGAAACACAGAAATTGCATTGGGATTGAATACAACAGTCTCCATTCTCACTTTCCCCCACGGGAGTAATGTCTCAAGCAGTCTACGCTTTGATCGTTCCCTGGAAGACCAGTAGTAGTTTCCGATGCACATCTGTTAGCATTCTGTAATCTGTCGACTATCAGAGTGTTGATGAAACACAGAAATTGCTTCGGGTTTGAATACAACAGACACCATGCGCACTATCCTCCATGGGAGTAATGTCTCATACAGTCTACGCTTTGATCGATCATTGCAAGACCAGTAGTAGTTTCCGATGCACATCTGGTGTCTATCTGTAATCTCTGGACTATCAGAGTGTTGATGAAACACAGAAATTGCATCGGGATCGATAAAAACATTCACCATGTGCACTTTCCTCCACGGGAGTAATGTCTAAAACAGTCTACGCTTTGAACGTTCCCTGGAAGACCAGTAGTAGTTTCCGATGCACATCAGGAGGCAATCTGTAATCTGTGGACTATCAGAGTGTTGATGAAACACAGAAATTGCATCGGGATTGAATACAACAATCACCATGCGCTCTTTCCTCCGTGGGAGTAACGTCACAAACAGTCTAAGCTTTGATCGTTCCCAGGAAGACCAGTAGTAGTTTCCGATGAACATCTGGAGGCATTCTGTAATCTGTGGACCAACTGAGTGTTGATTAAACACAGAAATTGCATCGGGAATGAATACAACAGTCACCATGTGCACTTTCCTCAATGGGAGTAATGTATCAAACAGTCTATGCTTTGATCGTTCCCTGGAAGACCAGTAGTAGTTTCCGATGCACATCTGGAGGCATTCTGTAATCTGTGGACCTTCAAAGTGTTGATGAAACACAGAGATTGCATCGGGATTTAATACAGCAGTCACCATGCGCACTTTCCTCCAGTCTACGCATTGATCGCTCCCTGGAAGACCAGTGGTAGTTTCCGATGCACATCTGGAGGCATTCTGTAATCTGTGGACAATGAGAGTGTTGATGAAACACAGAAATTACATCGGGATTGAATACAACAGTCACCATCCGCACTTTCCTCCATGGGAGTAGTGTCTATAACGGTCTACGCTTTGATCGTCCCTGGAAGCCCAGTAGTAGTTTCCGATGCACGTCTGGTGGCATTCTGTTATCTGTGGACTATCAGAGTGTTGATGAAACACAGAAATTCCATCGGGATTGAATACAAAAGTCACCATGCGCACATTCCTCCACGGAAGTAATGTCTCAAACAGTCTACGCTTTGATCCTTCCCTTTAAGACCAGTAGTAGTTTGCGATGCACATCTGGTGGCATTCTGTAAACTGTGGACTATCAAAGTGTTGATGAAACACAGAAATTGCATCGGGATTGAATACAACAGTCACCATGCGCACTTTCCTCCACAGGAGTAACGTCTCAAACAGTCTACGCTTTGATCGTTCCCTGGAAGGCCAGTAGTAGTTTCCGATGCACATCTGGAGACAATTTGTATTCTGTGGACAATCAGTGTGTTGATGAAACACAGCAATTGCATCGGGATTGAATACAACAGTCACCATCCGCACTTTCCTCCATGGAGGTAACGTCTGAAACAGTCTACGTCTTGATCGTTCCCTGGAAGACCAGTAGTAGTTTCCGATGCACATCTGGTGGCATTCTGTAATCTGTGGACTATCAGAGTGTTGATGAAACACAGAAATTGCATCGTTAATGAATACAACAGTCACCATGCGCACTTTCCTCAATGGGAGTAATGTCTCATGCAGTCTACGCTTTGATCGATCACTGGAAGACCGTTAGTAGTTTCCGATCACATCTAGTGTCATTCTGTAATCTGTAGACAATCAGAGTTTTGATGAAACACAGAAATTGCATCGGGATTGATAACAACAGTCACCATGTGCACTTTCCTCCACAGGAGTAATGTCTCAAACAGTCTACGATTTGAACGTTTCCTGGAAGACCAGTGGTAGTTTCAGATGCACGTCTGGAGGCTTTCTGTAATCTGTTGACTATCAGAGTGTTGATGAAACACAGAAATTGCATCGGGATTGGATACAACAGTCACCATGCGCACTTTCCACCATGGGAGTAATGTCTCAAACAGTCTAAGCTTTGATCGTTCCCAAGAAGACCAGTAGTAGTTTCCGATGAACATCTGGAGGCATTCTGTAATCTGTGGACCGACAGAGTGTTGATTAAACACAGAAATTGCTTCGTTAATGAATACAACAGTCACCATGCGCACTTTCCTCAATGGGAGTAATGTCTCAAACAGTCTACGCTTTGATCGTTCCCTGGAAGACCAGTAGTAGTTTCCGATGGACATCTGGAGGCATTCTGTAATCTGTGGACCTTCAAAGTGTTGATGAAACACAGAAATTGCATCGGGATTGAATACAACAGTCACCATGCGCACATTCCTATATGGGAGTAACGTCTCAAACAGTCTACGATTTGATCGTTTCCTGGAAGTCCAGTAGTAGTTTCCGATGCACATCTGGAGGCATTCTGTAATCTGTGGACCTTCAAAGTGTTGATGAAACACAGAAATTACATCGGGATTGAATACAGCAGTCACCATGCGCACTTTCCTCCAGTCTTCGCATTGATCGCTCCCTGGAAGACCAGTGGTAGTTTCCGTTGCACATCTGGAGGCATTCTGTAATCTGTGGACTATGAGAGTGTTGATGAAACACAGAAATTACATCGGGATTGAAAACAACAGTCACCATCCGCACTTTCCTCCATGGGAGTAGTGTCTATAACGGTCTACGCTTTGATCGTTCCTGGAAGCCCAGTAATAGTTTCCGATGCACGTCTGGTGGCATTCTGTAATGTGTGGACTATCAGAGTGTTGATGAAACACAGAAATTCCATCGGGATTGAATACAACAGTCACCATGCGCACATTTCTCCACGGGAGTAATGTCTTAAACAGTCTACGCTTTGATCCTTCCTTTTAAGACCAGTAGTAGTTTGCGATGCACATCTGGTGGCCTTCTGTAATCTGTGGACTATCAAAGTGTTGATGAAACACTGAAATTGCATCGGGATTGAATACAACAGTCACCATGCGCTCTTTCCTCCACGGGAGTAATGTCTCAAACAGTCTACGCTTTCAACGTTCCCTGGAAGACCAGTAGTAGTTTCCGATGCACATCTGGTGGCATTCTGTATTCTGTGGACTATCAGAGTGTTGATGAAACACAGAAATTGCATCGGGATTGAATACAACAGTCACCATACGCACTTTCCTCCACAGGAGTAACGTCTCAAACAGTCTACGTCTTCATCGTTCCCTGGAAGACGAGTAGTAGTTTGCGATGCACATCTGGTGGCATTCCGTAATCTGTGGACTATCAGAGTGTTGATGAAACACAGTAATTGCATCGGGATTGAATAGAACAAGTACCATGCGCACTTTCCTCAATGGGAGTAATGTCTCAAACAGTCTATGCTTTGATCGTTCCCTGGAAGACCAGTAGTAGTTTCCGATGCACATCTGGAGGCATTCTGTAATCTGTGGACCTTCAAAGTGTTGATGAAACACAGAAATTGCATCGGGAATGAATACAACAGTCACCATGCGCACTTTCCTCAATGGGAGTAATGTCTCAAACAGTGTATGCTTTGATCGTTCCCTGGAAGACCAGTAGTAGTTTCCGATGCACATCTGGAGGCATTCTGTAATCTGTGGACCTTCAAAGTGTAGATAAAACAAAGAAATTTTATCGGGATCGAATACAACAGTCACCATGCGCACTTTCCTCCATGGGAGTAATGTCTCCAACAGTCTACGCTTTGATCGTTCCCAGGAAGACCAGTAGCAGTTTCCGATGCACATCTGGATGCAATCTGTAATCTGTGGACTATCAGAGTGTTGATGGAACACAGAAATTGCATCGGGATTGAACACAACAGTCACCATTCGCACTTTCCTCCACATGAGTAAAGTCTCAAACAGTCTACGCTTTGATCGTTCCCTGGGAGACCAGTAGTAGTTTCCTATGCACATCTGGAGGCATTCTGTAATCTGTGGACCTTCAAAGTGTTGATGAAACACAGAAATTGCATCTGGATTGAATACAACAGTCACCATGCGCACTTTCCTCCATGGGAGTAATGTGTCAAACAGTCTACGCTTTTATCGTTCCCTGGAAGACCAGTAGTAGTTTCCGATGCACATCTGGAGGCAATCTGTAATCTGTGGACTATCAGAGTGTTAATGAAACACAGAAATTGTATCGGGATTGAATACAACAGTCACCATGCGCACTTTCCTCCATGGCAGTAATGTCTCAAACAGTCTACGATTTGAACGTTTCCTGGAAGACCAGTGGTAGTTTCAGATGCACGTCTGGAGGCTTTCTGTAATCTGTTGACTATCAGAGTGTTGATGAAACACAGAAATTGCATCGGGATTGGATACAACAGTCACCATGCGCACTTTCCACCATGGGAGTAATGTCTCAAACAGTCTAAGCTTTGGTCGTTCCCAAGAAGACCAGTAGTAGTTTCCGATGAACATCTGGAGGCATTCTGTAATCTGTGGACCGACAGAGTGTTGATTAAACACAGAAATTGCTTCGTTAATGAATACAACAGTCACCATGCGCACTTTCCTCAATGGGAGTAATGTCTCAAACAGTCTACGCTTTGATCGTTCCCTGGAAGACCAGTAGTAGTTTCCGATGCTCATCTGGAGGCATTCTGTAATCTGTGGACCTTCAAAGTGTTGATGAAACACAGAAATTGCATCGGGATTGAATACAACAGTCACCATGCGCACATTCCTATATGGGAGTAACGTCTCAAACAGTCTACGATTTGATCGTTTCCTGGAAGTCCAGTAGTAGTTTCCGATGCACATCTGGAGGCATTCTGTAATCTGTGGACCTTCAAAGTGTTGATGAAACACAGAAATTGCATCGGGATTGAAAACAACAGTCACCATCCGCACTTTCCTCCATGGGAGTAGTGTCTATAACGGTCTACGCTTTGATCGTTCCTGGAAGCCCAGTAATAGTTTCCGATGCACGTCTGGTGGCATTCTGTAATGTGTGGACTATCAGAGTGTTGATGAAACACAGAAATTCCATCGGGATTGAATACAACAGTCACCATGCGCACATTTCTCCACGGGAGTAATGTCTCAAACAGTCTACGCTTTGATCCTTCCCTTTATGAGCAGTAGTAGTTTGCGATGCACATCTGGTGGCCTTCTGTAATCTGTGGACTATCAAAGTGTTGATGAAACACTGAAATTGCATCGGGATTGAATACAACAGTCACCATGCGCTCTTTCCTCCACGGGAGTAATGTCTCAAACAGTCTACGCTTTCAACGTTCCCTGGAAGACCAGTAGTAGTTTCCGATGCACATCTGGTGGCATTCTGTAATCTGTGTACTATCAGTGTGTTGATGAAACACAGAAATTGCATCGGGATTGTATACAACAGTCACCATCCGCACTTTCCTCCATGGGAGTAACGTCTGAAACAGTCTACGCTTTGATTGTTCCCTGGAAGATCAGTAGTAGTTTCCGATCACATCTGGTGTCATTCTGTAATCTGTGGACTATCAGAGTGTTGATGAAACACAGAAATTGCATCGGGATTGATAACAACAGTCACCATGTGCACTTTCCTCCACGGGAGTAATGTCTCAAACAGTCTACGATTTGAAAGTTCCCTGTAAGACCAGTAGTAGTTTCAGATGCACGTCTGGAGGCATTCTGTAATCTGTGGACTATCTGAGTGTTGATGAAACACAGAAATTGCATCGGGATTGGATACAACAGTCACCATGCGCACTTTCCTCCATGGGAGTAATGTCTCAAACAGTCTACGATTTGATCATTCCCAGGAAGACTAATAGTAGTTTCCGATGCTCATCAGGAGGCAATCTGTAATCTGTGGACTATCAGAGTGTTGATGAAACACAGAAATTGCATCGGGATTGAATACAACAGTCACCATCCGCACTTTCCTCCGTGGGATTAATGTCACAAACAGTCTACGCTTTGATCGTTTCTGCGAGACCACTAGTAGTTTCCGATGAACATCTGGAGGCATTCTGTAATCTGTGGACTAACTGAGTGTTGATGAAACACAGAAATTGCATCGGGAATGAGTACAACAGTCACCATGCGCACTTTCCTCCATGGCAGTAATGTCTCAAACAGTCTATGCTTTGATCGTTCCCTGGAAGACCAGTAGTAATTTCCGATGAACATCTGGAAGCATTCTGTAATCTGTGGACCTTCAAAGTGTTGATGAAACACAGAAATTGCGTCGGGATTGAATACAACAGTCACCATGCGCACTTTCCCCCATGGGAGTAATGTCTCCAACAGTCTACGCTTTTATCGTTCACAGGAAGACCAGAAGTAGTTTCCGATGCACATCTGGAGGCAATCTCTTATCTGTGGACTATCAGAGTGTTGATGAAACACAGAAATTGCATCGGGATTGAATACAACAGTCACCATTCGCACATTCCTCCACGGGAGTAATGTCTCAAACAGTCTACACTTTGATCGTTCCCTGGAAGACACGTAGTAGCTTTCGATGCACATCTGTTGGCATTCTGTAATCTGTGGACTATCAGAGTGTTGATGAAACACATAAATTGCATCGGGTTTGAATACAACAGTCACCATGCGCACTATCCTCCATGGGAGTAATGTCTCATACAGTCTACGCTTCGATCGATCCCTGGAAGACCAGTAGTAGTTTCCGATGCACATCTGGTGTCTATCTGTAATCTACGGACTATCAGAGTGTTGATGAAACACAGAAATTGCAAGGGGATCGATAACAACATTCACCATGTGCACATTCCTCCACGGGAGTAATGTCTCAAACAATCTACGCTTTGAAAGTTCCCTGGAAGACCAGTAGTAGTTTCAGATGCACATCAGGAGGCAATCTGTAATCTGTGGACTATCAGAGTGTTGAAGAAACACAGAAATTGCATTGGGATTGAATACAACAATCACCATGCGCTCTTTCCTCCGTGGGAGTAACGTCACAAACAGTCTAAGCTTTGATCGATCCCAGGAAGACCAGTAGTAGTTTCCGATGCACGTCTGGTGGCATTCTGTCATCTGTGGACTATCAGAGTGTTGATGAAACACAGAAATTCCATCGGGATTGAATACAAAAGTCACCATGCGCACATTCCTCCACGGGAGTAATGTCTCAAACAGTTTACGCTCTGATCCTTCCCTTTAAGACCAGTAGTAGTTTGCGATGCACATCTGGTGACATTCTGTAAACTGTGCACTATCAAGGTGTTGATGAAACACAGAAATTGCATCGGGATTGAATACAACAGTCAATATGCGCACTTTCCTCCACAAGAGTAACATCTCAAACAGTCTACGCTCTGATCGTTCCGTGGAAGACGAGTAGTAGTTTGCGATGCACATCTGGTGGCATTCTGTAATCTGTGGACTATCAGAGTGTTGATGAAACACAGAAATTGCATCGGGATTGAATGGAACAGTCACCATGCGCACTTTCCTCCATGGGAGTAATGTCTCAAACAGTCTACGCTTTGATCGTTCCCTGGAAGACCAGTAGTAGTTTCCGATGCACATCTGGAGACAATTTGTATTCTGGGGACAATCAGTGTGTTGATGAAACACAGCAATTGCATCGGGATTGAATACAACAGTCACCATCCGCACTTTCCTCCATGGAGGTAACGTCTGAAACAGTCTACGTGTTGATCGTTCCCTGGAAGACCAGTAGTAGTTTCCGATGCACATCTGGTGGCATTCTGTAATCTGTGTACTATCAGAGTGTTGATGAAACACAGAAATTGCATCGGGATTGAATACAACAGTCACAATCTGCACTTTCCTAAATGGGAGTAATGTCTGATACAGTCTACGCTTTCATCGTTCCCAGGAAGACCAGTAGTAGTTTCCGATGCACATCTGGAGACAATTTGTATTCCGTGGACTATCAGAGTGTTGATGAAACACAGGAATTGCATCGGGATTGAATACATCAGTCACCATCCGCACTTTCCTCCATGGGAGTAACGTCTGAAACAGTCTACGCTTTGATCGTTCCCTGGAAGACCAGTAGTTGTTTCCGATGCACATCTGGTGGCATTCTGTAATCTGTGGACTATCAGAGTGTTGATGAAACACAGAAATTGCATCGGGTTTCAATACAACAGTCACCATGCGCACTATCCTCCATGGGAGTAATGTCTCATACAGTCTACGTTTTGATCGATCCCTGGAAGACCGGTAGTAGTTTCCGATCACATCTGGTGTCATTCTGTAATCTGTGGACTCTAAGAGTGTTGATGAAACACAGAAATTGTATCGGGATTGATAACAACAGTCACCATGTGCACTTTCCTCACCGGGAGAAATGTCTCAAACAGTCTACGATTTGATCGTTCCCTGGAAGACGAGTAGTAGTTTCAGATGCACGTCTGGAGGCATTCTGTAATCTGGGGACTATCAGAGTGTTGATGAAACACAGAAATTGCATCGGGATTGAATACAACAGTCACAATCCGCACTTTCCTCCATGGGAGTAATGTCTGAAACAGTCTACGCTTTGATCGTTCCCTAGAAGACCAGTAGTAGTTTCCGATGCACATCTGGTGGCATTCTGTAATCTGTGTACTATCAGAGCGTTGATGAAACACAGAAATTGCATCGGGATTGAATACAACAGTCACAATGCGCACATTCCTCCACGGGAGTAATGTCTCAAACAGTCTACGCTTTGATCCTTCCCTTTAAGACCAGTAGTAGTTTGCGATGCACATCTGGTGGCCTTCTGTAATCTGTACACTATCAAAGTGTTGATGAAACACAGAAATTGCATCGGGATTGAATACAACAGTCACCATGCGCACTTTCCTCCATGGGAGTAATGTCTCAAACAGTCTACGCTTTGATCGTTCCCTGGAAGACCAGTAGTAGCTTCCGATGCACATCTGGTGGCATTCTGTAATCTGTGTACTATCAGAGTGTTGATGAAACACAGAAATTGCATCGGGATTGAATACAACAGTCACAATCTGCACTTTCCTAAATGGGAGTAATGTCTGATACAGTCTACGCTTTCATCGTTCCCAGGAAGACCAGTAGTAGTTTCCGATGCACATCTGGAGACAATTTGTATTCTGTGGACTATCAGAGTGTTGAAGAAACACAAAAATTGCTTTGGGATTGAATACAACAATCACCATGCGCTCTTTCCTCCGTGGGAGTAACGTCACAAACAGTCTACGCTTTGATCGATCCCAGGAAGACCAGTAGTAGTTTCCGATGCACATCTGGAGACAATTTGTATTCTGGGGACAATCAGTGTGTTGATGAAACACAGCAATTGCATCGGGATTGAATACAACAGTCACCATCCGCACTTTCCTCCATGGAGGTAACGTCTGAAACAGTCTACGTGTTGATCGTTCCCTGGAAGACCAGTAGTAGTTTCCGATGCACATCTGGTGGCATTCTGTAATCTGTGGACTACCAGATTGTTGATGAAACACAGAAATTGCATCGGGATTGATAAAACAGTCACCATGTGCACTTTCCTCCACGGGAGTAATGTCTCAAACAGTCTACGATTTTAACGTTCCCTGGAAGACCAGTAGTAGTTTCCGATGCACATCTGGTGTCATTCTGTAATCTGTGGACTATCAGAGTGTTGATGAAACACAGAAATTGCATCGCGATTGATAACAACAGTCACCATGTGCACTTTCCTCCACGGGAGTAATGTCTCAAACAGTCTACGATTTGAACGTTCCCTGGAAGACCAGTAGTAGTTTCAGATGCACGTCTGGAGGCATTCTGTAATCTGTGGACTATTAGAGTGTTGATGAAACACAGAAATTGCATCGGGATTGGATACAACAGTCACCATGCGCACTTTCCTCCATGGGAGTAATGTCTCAAACAGTCTAAGCTTTGATCGTTCCCAGGAAGACAAGTAATAGTTTCCGATGAACATCTGGATGCATTCTGTAATCTGTGGACCAACTGAGTGTTGATTAAACAAAGAAATTGCATCGGGAATGAATACAACAGTCACCATTCGCACTTTCCTCAATGGGAGTAATGTATCAAACAGTCTACGCTTTGATCGCTCCCTGGAAAACCAGTAGTAGTTTCCGATGCGTATCTGGAGGCATTCTGTAATCTGTGGACCTTCAAAGTGTTGATGAAACACAGAAATTACATCGGGATTGAATACAACAGTCACCATCCGCACTTTCCTCCATGGGAGTAGTGTCTATAACGGTCTACGCTTTGATCGTCCCTGGAAGCCCAGTAAAGGTTTCCGATGCACGTCTGGTGGCATTCTGTAATGTGTGGACTATCAGAGTGTTGATGAAACACAGAAATTCCATCGGGATTGAATACAACAGTCACAATGCGCACATTCCTCCACGGGAGTAATGTCTCAAACAGTCTACGCTTTGATCGTTCCCTGGAAGACCAGTAGTAGTTTCCGATGCACATCTGGTGGCATTCTGTAATCTGTGTACTGTCAGAGTGTTGATGAAACACAGAAATTGCATCGGGATTGAATACAACAGTCACAATCTGCACTTTCCTAAATGGGAGTAATGTCTGATACAGTCTACGCTTTCATCGATCCCAGGAAGACCAGTAGTAGTTTCCGATGCACATCTGGAGACAATTTGTATTCCGTGGACTATCAGTGTGTTGATGAAACACAGAAATTGCATCGGGATTGAATACATCAGTCACCATCCGCACTTTCCTCCATGGGAGTAACGTCTGAAACAGTCTACGCTTTGATCGTTCCCTGGAAGACCAGTAGTTGTTTCCGATGCACATCTGGTGGCATTCTGTAATCTGTGGACTATCAGAGTGTTGATGAAACACAGAAATTGCATCGGGTTTCAATACAACAGTCACCATGCGCACTATCCTCCATGGGAGTAATGTCTCATACAGTCTACGTTTTGATCGATCCCTGGACGACCGGTAGTTGGTTTCCGATCACATCTGGTGTCATTCTGTAATCTGTGGACTCTAAGAGTGTTGATGAAACACAGAAATTGTATCGGGATTGATAACAACAGTCACCATGTGCACTATCCTCACCGGGAGAAATGTCTCAAACAGTCTACGATTTGATCGTTCCCTGGAAGACGAGTAGTAGTTTCAGATGCACATCTGGGGGCATTCTGTAATCTGGGGACTATCAGAGTGTTGATGAAACACAGAAATTGCATCGGGATTGAATACAACAGTCACAATCCGCACTTTCCTCCATGGGAGTAATGTCTGAAACAGTCTACGCTTTGATCGTTCCCTGGAAGACCAGTAGTAGTTTCCGATGCACATCTGGAGGCATTCTGTAATGTGTGGACTATCAGAGTGTTTATGAAACACAGAAATTGCATCGGGATTGAATACAACAGTCACAATGCGCACATTCCTCCACGGGAGTAATGTCTCAAACAGTCTACGCTTTGATCCTTCCCTTTAAGACCAGTAATAGTTTGCGATGCACATCTGGTGGCCTTCTGTAATCTGTATACTATCAAAGTGTTGATGAAACACAGAAATTGCATCGGGATTGAATACAACAGTCACCATGCGCACTTTCCTCCATGGGAGTAATGTCTCAAACAGTCTACGCTTTGATCGTTCCCTGGAAGACCAGTAGTAGTGTCCGATGCACATCTGAAGGCATTCTGTAATGTGTGGACTATCAGAGTGTTTATGAAACACAGAAATTGCATCGGGATTGAATACAACAGTCACCATCCGCACTTTCCTCCATGGGAGTAGTGTCTATAACGGTCTACGTTTTGATCGTTAACATGAAGACCAGTAGTCGTTTCCGATGCACATCTGGAGGCAATCTGTAATCTGTGGACTATCAGAGTGCTGATGAAAATCAGAAATTGCATCGGGATTGAATACAACAGTCACCATTCGCACTTTCCTCCACGGGAGTAATGTCTCAGACAGTCTACGCTTTGATCGTTCCCTGGAATGCCAGTAGTAGTTTCCGATGCACATCTGTTGGCATTCTGTAATCTGTGGACTATCAGAGTGTTGATGAAACACAGAAATTGCATCGGGTTTGAATACAACAGTCACCATGCGCACTATCCTCCATGGGAGTAATGTCTCATACAGTCTACGCTTTGATCGATCCCTGGAAGACCAGTAGTAGTTTCCGATGCACATCTGGTGTCTATCTGTAAGCTATGGACTATCAGAGTGTTGATGAAACACAGAAATTGCATCGGGATCGATAACAACATTCACCATGTGCACTTTCCTCCACGGGAGTAATGTCTCAAACAGTCTACGCTTTGAACATTCCCTGGAAGACCAGTAGTAGTTTCCGATGCACATCAGGAGGCAATCTGTAATCTGTGGACTATCAGAGTGTTGATGAAACACAGAAATTGCATCGGGATTGAATACAACAATCACCATGCGCTCTTTCCTCCGTTGGTGTAACGTCACAAACAGTCTAAGCTTTGATCGTTCCCAGGAAGTCCAGTAGTAGTTTCCGATGAACATCTATTGGCATTCTGTAATCTGTGGACCAACTGAGTGTTGATTAAACACAGAAATTGCATCGGGAATGAATACAACAGTCACCATGCGCACTTTCCTCAATGGGAGTAATGTCTCAAACAGTCTATGTTTTGATCGTTCCCTGGAAGACCAGTAGTAGTTTCCGATGCACATCTGGAGGCATTCTGTAATCTGTGGACTATTAGAGTGTTGATGAAACACAGAAATTACATCTGGATTTAATACAACAGTCACCATCCGCACTTTCCTCCGTGGGAGTAATGTCTTAAACAATTTACGCCTTGATCCTTCCCTTTAAGACCAGTAGTAGTTTGCGATGCACATCTGGTGGCATTCTGTAATCTGTGGAATATCAAAGTGTTAATGAACCACAGAAATTGCATCGGGATTGAATACAAAAGTCACCATGCGCACTTTCCTGAATGGGAGTAATGTCTCAAACAGTCTATGCTTCGATCGTTCCCTGGAAGACCAGTAGTAGTTTCCGATGCACGTCTGGTGGCATTCTGTATTCTGTGGACTATTAGAGTGTTGATGAAACACAGAAATTGCATTGGGAATGAATACAACAGTCACCATGCGCACTTTCCTCCACAGGTGTAATGTCTCAAACAGTCTACGCTTTGATCGTTCCGTGGAAGACGAGTAGTAGTTTGCGATGCACATCTGGTGGCATTCTGTAATCAGTGGACTATCACAGTGTTGATGAAACACAGAAATTGCATCGGGATTGAATACAACAGTCACAATCTGCACTTTCCTCAATGGGAGTAATGTCTGATACAGTCTACGCTTTGATCGTTCCCAGGAAGACCAGTAGTAGTTTCCGATGCACATCTGGAGACAATTTGTATTCTGTGGATTATCAGTGTGTTGATGAAACACAGAAATTGCATCGGGATTGTATACAACAGTCACCATCAGCACTTTCCTCCATGGGAGTAACGTCTGAAACAGTCTACGCTTTGATTGTTCCCTGGAAGATCAGTAGTAGTTTCCGATCACATCTGGTGTCATTCTGTAATCTGTGGACTATCAGAGTGTTGATGAAACACAGAAATTGCATCGGGATTGATAACAACAGTCACCATGTGCACTTTCCTCCACGGGAGTAATGTCTCAAACAGTCTACGATTTGAAAGTTCCCTGTAAGACCAGTAGTAGTTTCAGATGAACATCTGGAAGCATTCTGTAATCTGTGGACCTTCAAAGTGTTGATGAAACACAGAAATTGCATCGGGATTGAATACAACAGTCACCATGCGCACTTTCCCCCATGGGAGTAATGTCTCCAACAGTCTACGCTTTTATCGTTCACAGGAAGACCAGAAGTAGTTTCCGATGCACATCTGGAGGCTATCTCAAATCTGTGGACTATCAGAGTGTTGATGAAACACAGAAATTGCATCGGGATTGAATACAACAGTCACAATCTGCACTTTCCTCAATGGGAGTAATATCTGATACAGTCTACGCTTTGATCGTTCCCAGGAAGACCAGTAGTAGTTTCCGATGCACATCTGGAGACAATTTGTATTCTGTGGATTATCAGTGTGTTGATGAAACACAGAAATTGCATCGGGATTGTATACAACAGTCACCATCAGCACTTTCCTCCATGGGAGTAACGTCTGAAACAGTCTACGCTTTGATTGTTCCCTGGAAGATCAGTAGTAGTTTCCGCTCACATCTGGTGTCATTCTGTAATCTGTGGACTATCAGAGTGTTGATGAAACACAGAAATTGCATCGGGATTGATAACAACAGTCACCATGTGCACTTTCCTCCACGGGAGTAATGTCTCAAACAGTCTACGATTTGAAAGTTCCCTGTAAGACCAGTAGTAGTTTCAGATGAACATCTGGAAGCATTCTGTAATCTGTGGACCTTCAAAGTGTTGATGAAACACAGAAATTGCATCGGGATTGAATACAACAGTCACCATGCGCACTTTCCCCCATGGGAGTAAAGTCTCCAACAGTCTACGCTTTTATCGTTCACAGGAAGACCAGAAGTAGTTTCCGATGCACATCTAGAGGCAATCTCAAATCTGTGGACTATCAGAGTGTTGATGAAACACAGAAATTGCATCGGGATTGAATACAACAGTCACCATTCGCACTTTCCTCCACGGGAGTAATGTCTCAAACAGTCTACACTTTGATCGTTCCCTGGAAGACCAGTAGTAGTTTTCGATGCACATCTGTTGGCATTCTGTAATCTGTGGACTATCAGAGTGTTGAAGAAACACAGAAATTGCATCGGGATTGAATACAACAATCACCATGCGCTCTTTCCTCCGTGGGAGTAACGTCACAAACAGTCTAAGCTTGATCGTTCCCAGGAAGACCAGTAGTAGTTTCCGATGCACATCTGGAGGCATTCTGTAATCTGTGGACTATGAGAGTGTTGATGAAACACAGAAATTACATCGGGATTGAATACAACAGTCACCATCCGCACTTTCCTCCATGGGAGTAGTGTCTATAACGGTCTACGCTTTGATCGTCCCTGCAAGCCCAGTAGTAGTTTCCGATTCACGTCTGGTGGCATTCTGTAATCTGTGGACTATCAGAGTGTTGATGAAACACAGAAATTCCATCGGGATTGAATACAAAAGTCACCATGCGCACATTCCTCCACGGGAGTAATGTCTCAAACAGTCTACGCTTTGATCCTTCCCTTTAAGACCAGTAGTAGTTTGCGATGCACATCTGGTGGCATTCTGTAAACTGTGCACTATCAAAGTGTTGATGAAACACAGAAATTACATCGGGATTGAATACAACAGTCACCATCCGCACTTTCCTCCATGGGAGTAGTGTCTATAACGGTCTACGCTTTGATCGTCATTGGAAGCCCAGTAAAGGTTTCCGATGCATGTCTGGTGGCATTCTGTAATGTGTGGACTATCAGAGTGTTGATGAAACACAGAAATTCCATCGGGATTGAATACAACAGTCACAATGCTCACATTCCTCCACGGGAGTAATGTCTCAAACAGTCTACGCTTTGATCCTTCCCTTTAAGACCAGTAGTAGTTTGCGATGCACATCTCGTGGCCTTCTGTAATCTGTATACTATCAAAGTGTTGATGAAACACAGAAATTGCATCGGGATTGAATACAACAGTCACCATGCGCACTTTCCTCCATGGGAGTAATGTCTCAAACAGTCTACGCTTTGATCGTTCCCTGGAAGACCAGTAGTAGTTTCCGATGCACATCTGGTGGCATTCTGTAATCTGTGTACTATCAGAGTGTTGATGAAACACAGAAATTGCATCGGGATTGAATACAACAGTCACAATCTGCACTTTCCTAAATGGGAGTAATGTCTGATACAGTCTACGCTTTCATCGTTCCCAGGAAGACCAGTAGTAGTTTCCGATGCACATCTGGAGACAATTTGTATTCCGTGGACTATCAGTGTGTTGATGAAACACAGAAATTGCATCGGGATTGAATACATCAGTCACCATCCGCACTTTCCTCCATGGGAGTAACGTCTGAAACAGTCTACGCTTTGATCGTTCCCTGGAAGACCAGTAGTAGTTTCCGATGCACATCTGGTGGCATTCTGTAATCTGTGGACTATCAGAGTGTTGATGAAACACAGAAATTGCATCGGGTTTCAATACAACAGTCACCATGCGCACTTTCCTCCATGGGAGTAATGTCTCAAACAGTCTACGCTTTGATCGTTCCCTGGAAGACCAGTAGTAGTTTCCGATGCACATCTGGTGGCATTCTGTAATCTGTGGACTATCAGAGTGTTGATGAAACACAGAAATTGCATCGGGTTTCAATACAACAGTCACCATGCGCACTATCCTCCATGGGAGTAATGTCTCATACAGTCTACGCTTTGATCGATTCCTGGAAGACCGGTAGTAGTTTCCGATCACATCTGGTGTCATTCTGTAATCTGTGGAATCTAAGAGTGTTGATGAAACACAGAAATTGTATCGGGATTGATAACAACAGTCACCATGTGCACTTTCCTCACCGGGAGAAATGTCTCAAACAGTCTACGATTTGATCGTTCCCTGGAAGACGAGTAGTAGTTTCCGATGCACATCTGGAGACAATTTGTATTCTGTGGATTATCAGTGTGTTGATGAAACACAGAAATTGCATCGGGATTGTATACAACAGTCACCATCAGCACTTTCCTCCATGGGAGTAACGTCTGAAACAGTCTACGCTTTGATTGTTCCCTGGAAGATCGGTAGTAGTTTCCGATCACATCTGGTGTCATTCTGTAATCTGTGGACTATCAGAGTGTTGATGAAACACAGAAATTGCATCGGGATTGATAACAACAGTCACCATGTTCACTTTCCTCCACGGGAGTAATGTCTCAAACAGTCTACGATTTGAAAGCTCCCTGTAAGACCAGTAGTAGTTTCAGATGAACATCTGGAAGCATTCTGTAATCTGTGGACCTTCAAAGTGTTGATGAAACACAGAAATTGCATCGGGATTGAATACAACAGTCACCATGCGCACTTTCCCCCATGGGAGTAATGTCTCCAACAGTCTACGCTTTTATCGTTCACAGGAAGACCAGAAGTAGTTTCCGATGCACATCAGGAGGCAATCTCAAATCTGTGGACTATCAGAGTGTTGATGAAACACAGAAATTGCATCGGGATTGAATACAACAGTCACCATTCGCACTTTCCTCCACGGGAGTAATGTCTCAAACAGTCTACACTTTGATCGTTCCCTGGAAGACCAGTAGTAGTTTTCGATGCACATCTGTTGGCATTCTGTAATCTGTGGACTATCAGAGTGTTGATGAAACACATAAATTGCATCGGGTTTGAATACAACAGTCACCATGCGCACTATCCTCCATGGTAGTAATGTCTCATACAGTCTACGCTTTGATCGATCCCTGGAAGACCAGTAGTAGTTTCCGATGCACATCTGGTGTCTATCTGTAATCTATGGACTATCAGAGTGTTGATGAAACACAGAAATTGCAAGGGGATCGATAACAACATTCACCCTGTGCACTTTCCTATACAGGAGTAATGTCTCAAACAATCTACGCTTTGAAAGTTCCCTGGAAGACCAGTAGTAGTTTCCGATTCACATGAGGAGGCAATCTGTAATCTGTGGACTATCAGAGTGTTGAAGAAACACAGAAATCGCATCGGGATTGAATACAACAATCACCATGCGCTCTTTCCTCCGTGGGAGTAACGTCACAAACAGTCTAAGCTTGATCGTTCCCAGGAAGACCAGTAGTAGTTTCCGATGCACATCTGGAGGCATTCTGTAATCTGTGGACTATGAGAGTGTTGATGAAACACAGAAATTACATCGGGATTGAATACAACAGTCACCATCCGCACTTTCCTCCATGGGAGTAGTGTCTTCAACGGTCTACGCTTTGATCGTCCCTGGAAGCCCAGTAGTAGTTTCCGATTCACGTCTGGTGGCATTCTGTAATCTGTGGACAATCAGAGTGTTGATGAAACACAGAAATTCCATCGGGATTGAATACAAAAGTCACCATGCGCACATTCCTCCACGGGAGTAATGTCTCAAACAGTCTACGCTTTGATCCTTCCCTTTAAGACCAGTAGTAGTTTGCGATGCACATCTGGTGGCATTCTGTAAACTGTGCACTATCAAAGTGTTGATGAAACACAGAAATTGCATCGGGATTGAATACAACAGTCACCATGCGCACTTTCCTCCACAAGAGTAACGTCTCAAACAGTCTACGCTTTGATCGTTCCGTGGAAGACGAGTAGTAGTTTGCGATGCACATCTGATGGCATTCTGTAATCTGTGGACTATCAGAGTGTTGATGAAACACAGAAATTGCATCGGGATTGAATAGAACAGTCACCATGCGCACGTTCCTCCATGGGAGTAATGTCTCAAACAGTCTACGCTTTGATCGTTCCCTGGAAAACCAGTAGTAGTTTCCGATGCACATCTGGAGGCATTCTGTAATCTGTGGACCTTCAAAGTGTTGACGAAACACAGAAATTGCATCGGGATTGAATACAGCAGTCACCATGCGCACTTTCCTCCAGTCTACGATTTGATAGCTCCATGGAAGGCCAGTGGTAGTTTCCGATGCACATCTGGAGGCATTCTGTAGTCTGTGGACTATGAGAGTGTTGATGAAACACAGAAATTACATCGGGATTGAATACAACAGTCACCATCCGCACTTTCCTCCATGGGAGTAGTGTCTATAACGGTCTACGCTTTGATCGTCATTGGAAGCCCAGTAAAGGTTTCCGATGCATGTCTGGTGGCATTCTGTAATGTGTGGACTATCAGAGTGTTGATGAAACACAGAAATTCCATCGGGATTGAATACAACAGTCACAATGCTCACATTCCTCCACGGGAGTAATGTCTCAAACAGTCTACGCTTTGATCCTTCCCTTTAAGACCAGTAGTAGTTTGCGATGCACATCTGGTGGCCTTCTGTAATCTGTATACTATCAAAGTGTTGATGAAACACAGAAATTGCATCGGGATTGAATACAACAGTCACCATGCGCACTTTCCACCATGGGAGTAATGTCTCAAACAGTCTACGCTTTGATCGTTCCCTGGAAGACCAGTAGTAGTTTCCGATGCACATCTGGTGGCATTCTGTAATCTGTGTACTATCAGAGTGTTGATGAAACACAGAAATTGCATCGGGATTGAATACAACAGTCACAATCTGCACTTTCCTAAATGGGAGTAATGTCTGATACAGTCTACGCTTTCATCGTTCCCAGGAAGACCAGTAGTAGTTTCCGATGCACATCTGGAGACAATTTGTATTCCGTGGACTATCAGTGTGTTGATGAAACACAGAAATTGCATCGGGATTGAATACAACAGTCACCATGCTCACTTTCCTCCGTGGGAGTAATGTCACAAACTGTCTACGCTTTGATCGTTCCCAGGAAAAACCAGTAGTAGTTTCCGATGAACATCTGGAGGCATTCTGTAATCTATGTACTAACTGAGTGTTGATGAAACACAGAAATTGCATCGGGAATGAATACAACAGTCACCATGCGCACTTTCCTCAATGGGAGTAATGTCTCAAACAGTCTATGGTTTGATCGTTCCCAGGAAGACCAGTAGTAGCTTCCGATGCACATCTGGGGGCATTCTGTAATCTGCGGACTATCAGAATGTTATTGAAACACAGAAATTGCAACGGGATTGACTACAACAGTCACCATGCGCATTTCCTTCCATGGGAGTAATGTCTCAATCAGTCTAAGCTTTGATCGTTCCCAGGAAGACCAGTAGTAGTTTCCGATGAACATCTGGAGGCATTCTGTAATCTGTGGACCAACTGAGTGTTGATTAAACACAGAAATTGCATCGGGATTGAATACAGCAGTCACCATGCGCACTTTCCTCCAGTCTACGCATTGATCGCTCCCTGGAAGTCCAGTGGTAGTTTCTGATGCACATCTGGAGGCATTCTGTAATCTGTGGACTATGAGAGTGTTGATGAAACACAGAAATTACATCGGGATTGAATACAACAGTCACCATGCGCTCTTTCCCCCATGGGAGTAATTCTCAAACAGTCTACGCTTTGATCGTTCCCTGGAAGAGCAATAGTCGTTTCTGATGCTCATCTGGTGGCATTCTCTAATCTGTGGACTATCAGAGTGTTGTTGAAACACAGAAAATGCATCGGGATTGAATATAACAGTAACCATGAAAACTTTCCTCCATGGGAGTAATAGCTCAAACAGCGTACGCTTTGATCATTCCCAGGAAGACCAGTAGTAGTTTCCGATGCACATCTGGAGGCATTCTGTAATCTGTGGACTATCAGACTGTTGATGAAACACAGAAATTGCATCCGGATTGAATACAACAGTCAATATTCGCTCTTTCCTCCATGGGAGTAATGTCTCAAACAGCCTACGCTTCGATCGCTCCCTGGAAGGAAAGTAGTTGTTTCCGATGCACATCTGGAGGAGTTCTGTAATCTGTGGACTAACAGAGTGTTGCTGAAACACAGAAATTGCATCGGGATTGAATACAACAGTCACCATGCGCACTTTCCTCCATAGGAGTAATGTCTGAAACAGTCTACGCTTTGATCGTTCCCTGTAAGACCAGTAGTAGTTTCCGATGCACATCTGGAATCATTCTGTAATCTGTGGACTATCAGAGTGTTGATGAAAACAGAAATCCCATCGGGATTGAATACAACAGTCAAATTGCGCACTTTTCTCCATGGGAGTAATTCTCAAACAGTCTACGCTTTGATCGTTCCCTGGAAGAGCAATAGTAGTTTCCGATGCAAATCTGGTGGCATTCTCTAATCTGTTCACTATCAGAGTGTTGATGAAACACAGAAATGGATTTGGGATTGATAACGACAGTCACCATGCGCACTTTCCTCCACGGGAGTAATGTCTCAAACAGTCTACGCTTTGATCGTTCCTGGAAGACCAGTAGTAGTTTCGATTCACATCTGGAGGCATTCTGTAGTCTGTCGACCTTCAAAGTGTTGATGAAACACAGAAATTGCATCGGGATTGAATACAACAGTCACCATCCGCATTTCCCTCCATGGGAGTAATGTCTCAAACAGTATAAGCTTTGATCGTTCCCTGGAAGACCAGTAGTAGTTTCCGATGCACATCTGGGGCATTCTGTAATCTGTGGACAATCAAAGTGTTGTTGAAACACAGAAATTGCAATGGGATTGAATACAACAGTCACCATGCGCACTTTCCTCCATCTGAGTAATGTCTCAAACAGTCTACGCTTTGATCGTTCCCTGGAAGACCAGCAGTAGTTTCGAATCGCATCTGGAGTCATTCTGTAATCTGTGGACCTGTAAAGTGTTGATGAAACACAGAAATGGCATGGGGATTGATAACGACAGTCACGATGCGCACTTTCCTCCACGGGAGTAATGTCTCAAACAGTCTACGCTTTGATCGTTCCCTGGAAGACAAGTAGTAGTTTCCGATGCACATCTGGAGGCAATCTGTAATCTGTGGACCTTCAAAGTGTTGATGAAACACAGAAATTGCATCATGAGTGAAAACAACAGTCACCATCCGCTCTTTTCTTAATGGGAGTAATGTCTGAAACAGTCTACGCTTTGATCGTTCCCTGGAAGACCAGTAGTAGTTTCGATTCACATCTGGAGGCATTCTGTAGTCTGTGGACTTTCAAAGTGTTGATGAAACACAGAAATTGCATCGGGATTGAATACAACAGTCACCATCCGCATTTGCCTCCATGGGAGTAATGTCTCAAACAGTCTACGCTTTGATCGTTCCCTGGAAGACCAGTAGTAGTTTCCGATGCACATCTGGAGGCATTCTGTAAACTGTTTACTATCATAGTGTTGTTGAAACACAGAAATTGCATCGGGATTGAATACAACAGGCACCATGCGGACTTTCCTCAATGGGAGTAATGTCTCAAACTGTCTACGCTTTGATCGTTCCCTGGAAGAAACGTAGTAGTTTCCGATGCACATCTTGGGGAATTCTGTAATCTGTGGACTATCAGAGTGTTGTTGAAACACAGAAATTGCAGCGGGATTGAATACCACAGTCACCATCGCACTTTCCTCCATAGGAGTAATGTCTCAAACAGTCTACGCCTTGATCTTTCCCTGGAAGACCAGTAGTAGTTTCCGATGCACATCTGGAAGCATTCTGTAATCTGTGGTCTATCCGGGTGTTGATGAAACACAGAAATTGCATCGGCATTGAATACAACAGTTACCATGCGCACGCTCCCCCATGGGATTAATGTCTCAAACAGTCTACGCCTTGATCGTTCCCTGGAAAACCAGTAGTAGTTTCCGATGTTATCTGGAGGTATTCTGTAATCTGTGGACTATCAGACTGTTGATGAAACACAGAAATGGCATGGGGATTGAATACAACAGTCACCATGCGCATTTTCCTCCACGGAGTAATGTCTCAAACAGCATACACTTTGATCGTACCCTGGAAGACCAGTAGTAGTTTCCGATGCACATCTGGAGACAATCTGTAATCTGTGGACTATCAGAGTGTTGATTAAACACAGAAATTGCATCGGGATTGAATACAACAGTCACCAACCGCACTTTCTTCCAAGGGAGTAATGTCTCAAACAGTCTACGCTTTGATCGTTCCCAGGAAGACCAGTAGTAGCTTCCGATGCACATCTGGGGGCATTCTGTAATCTGCGGACTATCAGAATGTTATTGAAACACAGAAATTGCAACGGGATTGACTACAACAGTCACCATGCGCATTTCCTTCCATGGGAGTAATGTCTCAATCAGTCTAAGCTTTGATCGTTCCCAGGAAGACCAGTAGTAGTTTCCGATGAACATCTGGAGGCATTCTGTAATCTGTGGACCAACTGAGTGTTGATTAAACACAGAAATTGCATCGGGATTGAATACAGCAGTCACCATGCGCACTTTCCTCCAGTCTACGCATTGATCGCTCCCTGGAAGTCCAGTGGTAGTTTCTGATGCACATCTGGAGGCATTCTGTAATCTGTGGACTATGAGAGTGTTGATGAAACACAGAAATTACATCGGGATTGAATACAACAGTCACCATGCGCTCTTTCCCCCATGGGAGTAATTCTCAAACAGTCTACGCTTTGATCGTTCCCTGGAAGAGCAATAGTCGTTTCTGATGCTCATCTGGTGGCATTCTCTAATCTGTGGACTATCAGAGTGTTGTTGAAACACAGAAAATGCATCGGGATTGAATATAACAGTAACCATGAAAACTTTCCTCCATGGGAGTAATAGCTCAAACAGCGTACGCTTTGATCATTCCCAGGAAGACCAGTAGTAGTTTCCGATGCACATCTGGAGGCATTCTGTAATCTGTGGACTATCAGACTGTTGATGAAACACAGAAATTGCATCCGGATTGAATACAACAGTCAAATTGCGCACTTTTCTCCATGGGAGTAATTCTCAAACAGTCTACGCTTTGATCGTTCCCAGGAAGAGCAATAGTAGTTTCCGATGCAAATCTGGTGGCATTCTGTAATCTGTTCACTATCAGAGTGTTGATGAAACACAGAAATGGATTTGGGATTGATAACGACAGTCACCATGCGCACTTTCCTCCACGGGAGTAATGTCTCAAACAGTCTACGCTTTGATCGTTCCCTGGAAGACCAGTAGTAGTTTCGATTCACATCTGGAGGCATTCTGTAGTCTGTCGACCTTCAAAGTGTTGATGAAACACAGAAATTGCATCGGGATTGAATACAACAGTCACCATCCGCATTTCCCTCCATGGGAGTAATGTCTCAAACAGTATAAGCTTTGATCGTTCCCTGGAAGACCAGTAGTAGTTTCCGATGCACATCTGGGGCATTCTGTAATCTGTGGACAATCAAAGTGTTGTTGAAACACAGAAATTGCAATGGGATTGAATACAACAGTCACCATGCGCACTTTCCTCCATCTGAGTAATGTCTCAAACAGTCTACGCTTTGATCGTTCCCTGGAAGACCAGCAGTAGTTTCGAATCGCATCTGGAGTCATTCTGTAATCTGTGGACCTGCAAAGTGTTGATGAAACACAGAAATGGCATGGGGATTGATAACGACAGTCACGATGCGCACTTTCCTCCACGGGAGTAATGTCTCAAACAGTCTACGCTTTGATCGTTCCCTGGAAGACAAGTAGTAGTTTCCGATGCACATCTGGAGGCAATCTGTAATCTGTGGACCTTCAAAGTGTTGATGAAACACAGAAATTGCATCATGAGTGAAAACAACAGTCACCATCCGCTCTTTTCTTAATGGGAGTAATGTCTGAAACAGTCTACGCTTTGATCGTTCCCTGGAAGACCAGTAGTAGTTTCGATTCACATCTGGAGGCATTCTGTAGTCTGTGGACTTTCAAAGTGTTGATGAAACACAGAAATTGCATCGGGATTGAATACAACAGTCACCATCCGCATTTGCCTCCATGGGAGTAATGTCTCAAACAGTCTACGCTTTGATCGTTCCCTGGAAGACCAGTAGTAGTTTCCGATGCACATCTGGAGGCATTCTGTAAACTGTTTACTATCATAGTGTTGTTGAAACACAGAAATTGCATCGGGATTGAATACAACAGGCACCATGCGGACTTTCCTCAATGGGAGTAATGTCTCAAACTGTCTACGCTTTGATCGTTCCCTGGAAGAAACGTAGTAGTTTCCGATGCACATCTTGGGGAATTCTGTAATCTGTGGACTATCAGAGTGTTGTTGAAACACAGAAATTGCATCGGGATTGAATACCACAGTTACCATCGCACTTTCCTCCATAGGAGTAATGTCTCAAACAGTCTACGCCTTGATCTTTCCCTGGAAGACCAGTAGTAGTTTCCGATGCACATCTGGAAGCATTCTGTAATCTGTGGTCTATCCGGGTGTTGATGAAACACAGAAATTGCATCGGCATTGAATACAACAGTTACCATGCGCACGCTCCCCCATGGGATTAATGTCTCAAACAGTCTACGCCTTGATCGTTCCCTGGAAAACCAGTAGTAGTTTCCGATGTTATCTGGAGGTATTCTGTAATCTGTGGACTATCAGACTGTTGATGAAACACAGAAATGGCATGGGGATTGAATACAACAGTCACCATGCGCATTTTCCTCCACGGAGTAATGTCTCAAACAGCATACACTTTGATCGTACCCTGGAAGACCAGTAGTAGTTTCCGATGCACATCTGGAGACAATCTGTAATCTGTGGACTATCAGAGTGTTGATTAAACACAGAAATTGCATCGGGATTGAATACAACAGTCACCAACCGCACTTTCTTCCAAGGGAGTAATGTCTCAAACAGTCTACGCTTTGATCGTTCCCAGGAAGACCAGTAGTAGCTTCCGATGCACATCTGGGGGCATTCTGTAATCTGCGGACTATCAGAATGTTATTGAAACACAGAAATTGCAACGGGATTGACTACAACAGTCACCATGCGCATATCCTTCCATGGGAGTAATGTCTCAAACAGTCTACGCTTTGATCGTTCCCTGGAAGACCAGTAGTAGTTTCGATTCACATCTGGAGGCATTCTGTAATCTGTGGACCTTCAAAGTGTTGATGAAACACAGAAATTGCATCGGCATTGAATTCAACATTCACCATGCGCACCTTGCCATGGGACTACTGTTTCAAACAGTCTACGCCTTGATCGTTCCCTGAAGACCAGTAATAGTTTCCGATGCACATCTGGAGGCATTCTGTAATCTGTGGTCTCTCCGGGCGTTGATGAAACACAGAAATTGCATCGGCATTGAATACAACAGTCACCATTCGCACGCTCCTCCATGGGATTAATGTCTCAAACAGTCTACGCCTCGATCATTCCCTGTAAGACCAGTAGTAGTTCCCGATGTTATCTGGAGGCATTCTGTAATCTGTGGACTATCAGACTGTTGATGAAACACAGAAATGGCAGGCGGATTGAATACAACACTCAACATGCGCACTTTCCTCCACGCAGTAATGTCTCAAACAGCATACGCTTTGATCGTTAGCTGGAAGACCAGTAGTAGTTTCCGATGCACATCTGGAGACAATCTGTAATCTGTGGACTATCAGAGTGTTGATGAAACACAGAAATTGCATCGTGATTGAATACAACAGTCACCAACCGCACTTTCTTCCAAGGGAGTAATGTCTCAAACAGTCTACGTTTTCATCGTTCCCAGGAAGAACAATAGTAGTTTCCGATGCACATCTGGAGGAAATCTGTAATCTGTGGACTGTCAGAGTGTTGATGAAACACAGAAATTGCATCAAGATTGAATACAACAGTCAACATCCGCACTTTCCTCCATGGGGGTAATGTCTGAAACAGTCTACGCTTTGATCGTTCCCTGGAAGACCAGTAGTAGTTTCGATTCACATCTGGAGGCATTCTGTAATCTGTGGACCTTCAAAGTGTTGATGAAACACAGAAATTGCATCGGCATTGAATACAACAGTCACCATGCGCACGCTCCTCCATGGGATTAATGTCTCAAACAGTCTACGCCTCGATCGTTCCCTGGAAGACCAGTAGTAGTTTCCGATGTTATCTGGAGGCATTCTGTAATCTGTGGACTATCAGACTGTTGATGAAACACAGAAATGGCATGGGGATTGAATACAACACTCAACATGCGCACTTTCCTCCACGGAGTAATGTCTCAAACAGCATACGTTTTGATCGTTAGCTGGATGACCAGTAGTAGTTTCCGATGCACATCTGGAGACAATCTGTAATCTGTGGACTATCAGAGTGTTGATGAAACACAGAAATTGCATCGGGATTGAATACAACAGTCACCAATCGCACTTTCTTCCAAGGGAGTAATGTCTCAAACAGTCTACGCTTTGATCGTTCCCAGGAAGACCAGTAGTAGTTTCCGATGCACATCTGGAGGAAATCTGTAATCTGTGGACTGTCAGAGTGTTGTTGAAACACAGAAATTGCATCAAGATTGAATACAACAGTCAACATCCGCACTTTCCTTCATGGGGGTAATGTCTGAAACAGTCTACCCTTCTATCGTTCCCTGGAAAACCAGTAGTAGTTTCCGATGCACATCTGGAGGCATTCTGTAATCTGTGGACCTTCAAAGTGTTGATGAAACACAGAAATTGCATCGGGATTGAATACAACAGTAACCATGCATACTTTCCTCCATGGGAGTAATAGCTCAAACAGCCTACGCTTTGATCATTCCCAGGAAGACCAGTAGTAGTTTCCGATGTTATCTGGAGGCATTCTGTAATCTGTGGACTATCAGACTGTTGATGAAACACAGAAATGGCATGGGGATTGAATACAACACTCAACATGCGCACTTTCCTCCACGGAGTAATGTCTCAAACAGCATACGCTTTGATCGTTAGCTGGAAGACCAGTAGTAGTTTCCGATGCGCATCTGGAGACAATCTGTAATCTGTGGACTATCAGAGTGTTGATGAAACACAGAAATTGCATCGGGATTGAATACAACAGTCACCAATCGCACTTTCTTCCAAGGGAGTAATGTCTCAAACAGTCTACGCTTTGATCGTTCCCAGGAAGACCAGTAGTAGTTTCGATTCACATCTGGAGGCATTCTGTAATCTGTGGACCTTCAAAGTGTTGATGAAACACAGAAATTGCATCAGCATTGAATACAACAGTCACCATGCGCACCTTCCTCCATGGGACTACTGTTACAAACAGTCTACGCCTTGATCGTTCCCTGAAGACCAGTAGTAGTTTCCGATGCACATCTGGAGGCATTCTGTAATCTGTGGTCTCTCCGGGCGTTGATGAAACACAGAAATTGCTTCGGCATTGAATACAACAGTCACCATTCGCACGCTCCTCCATGGGATTAATGCCTCAAACAGTCTATGCCTCGATCATTCCCTGGAAGACCAGTAGTCGTTTCCGATGTTATCTGGAGGCATTCTGTAATCTGTGGACTATCAGACTGTTGATGAAACACAGAAATGGCAGGCGGATTGAATACAACACTCAACATGCGCACTTTCCTCCACGCAGTAATGTCTCAAACAGCATACGCTTTGATCGTTAGCTGGAAGACCAGTAGTAGTTTCCGATGCACATCTGGAGACAATCTGTAATCTGTGGACTATCAGAGTGTTGATGAAACACAGAAATTGCATCAAGATTGAATACAACAGTCAACATCCGCACTTTCCTCCATGGGGGTAATGTCTGAAACAGTCTACGCTTTGATCGTTCCCTGGAAGACCAGTAGTTGTTTCGATTCACATCTGGAGGCATTCTGTAATCTGTGGACCTTCAAAGTGTTGATGAAACACAGAAATTGCATCGGCATTGAATACAAGAGTCACCATGCGCACGCTCCTCCATGGGATTAATGTCTCAAACAGTCTACGCCTCGATCGATCCCAGGAAGACCAGTAGTAGTTTCCGATGTTATCTGGAGGCATTCTGTAATCTGTGGACTATCAGACTGTTGATGAAACACAGAAATGGCATGGGGATTGAATACAACACTCAACATGCGCACTTTCCTCCACGGAGTAATGTCTCAAACACCATACGCTTTGATCGTTAGCTGGAAGACCAGTAGTAGTTTCCGATGATCATCTGGAGACAATCTGTAATCTGTGGACTATCAGAATGTTGATGAAACACAGAAATTGCATCGGGATTGAATACAACAGTCACCAACCGCACTTTCTTCGAAGGGAGTCATGTCTCAAGCAGTCTACGTTTTTATCGTTCCCAGGAAGACCAGTAGTAGTTTCCGATGCACATCTGGAGGAAATCTGTAATCTGTGGACTGTCAGAGTGTTGATGAAACACAGAAATTGCATCAAGATTGAATACAACAGTCACCCTCCGCACTTTCCTCCATGGGAGTAACGTTTGAAACAGTCTACGCTTTGATCGTTCCCTGGAAGACCAGTAGTAGAGTCCGATGCACATCAGGAGGCATTCTGTAATCTGTGGACCTTCAAAGTGTTGATGAAACACAGAAATTGCATCGGGATTGAGTACAACAACACCATCCATACTTTCCTCCATGGGAGTAATAGCTCAAACAGCCTACGCTTTGATCATTCCCAGGAAGACCAGTAGTAGTTTCCGATGCACATCTGGAGGCATTCTGTAATCTGTGGACTATCAGACTGTTGATGAAAAACATAAATTGCATCGGGATTGAATACAACAGTCAATATTCGCTCTTTCCTCCATGGGAGTAATGTCTCAAACAGCATACGCTTTCATCGTTCCCTGGAAGGCCATTAGTTGTTTCCGATGCACATCTGGGGGAATTCTGTAATCTGTGGACTAACAGAGTGTTGATGGAACACAGAAATTGTAAGGGGATTGAATACAACAGTCATCATGCGCACTTTCCTCTACGAGAGTAATGTCTCAAACAGTCTACGCATTGATCGTTCCCTGGAAGACCAGGAGTAGTTTCCGATGCACATCAGGAGGCATTCTGTAATCTGTGGACTATCATAGTGTTGATGAAACACAGAAATTGCATCGGGATTGAATACAACAGTCACCATGACCACTTTACTCCATGATAGTAATGTCTCAAACCGTCTACGCTTTGATCGTTCCATGGAAGACCAGTAGTAGTTTCGATTCACATCTGGAGGCATTCTGCAATCTGTGGTCTATCCGGGTGTTGATGAAACACAGAAATTGCATCGGCATTGAATACAACAGCCACCATTCGCACGCTTCTCCATGGGATCAATGTCTCAAACAGTCTACGCCTTGATCGTTCCCTGGAAGACCAGTAGTAGTTTCCGATGCATATCTGGGGGCATTCTGTAATCTGTGGACTATCAGAGTGTTGTTGAAACACAGAAATTCCATCGAGATTGAATACAACAGTCACCATGCGCACTTTCCTCCATGGGAGTAATGTCCCAAACAGACTACGCCTCGATCGTTCCCTGGAAGACCAGTAGTAGTTTCCGATGTTATCTGGAGGCATTCTGTAATCTGTGGACTATCAGACTGTTGATGAAACACAGAAATGGCATGGGGATTGAATACAACACTCAACATGCGCACTTTCCTCCACGGAGTAATGTCTCAAACAGCATACGTTTTGATCGTTAGCTGGAAGACCAGTAGTAGTTTCCGATGCACATCAGGAGACAATCTGTAATCTGTGGACTATCAGAGTGTTGATGAAACACAGAAATTGCATCGGGATTGAATACAACAGTCACCAATCGCACTTTCTTCCAAGGGAGTAATGTCTCAAACAGTCTACGCTTTGATCGTTCCCAGGAAGACCAGTAGTAGTTTCCGATGCACATCTGGAGGAAATCTGTAATCTGTGGACTGTCAGAGTATTTTTGAAACACAGAAATTGCATCAAGATTGAATACAACAGTCAACATCCGCACTTTCCTTCATGGGGGTAATGTCTGAAACAGTCTACCCTTTGATCGTTCCCTGGAAGACCAGTAGTAGTTTCCGATGCACATCTGGAGGCATTCTGTAATCTGTGGACCTTCAAAGTGTTGATGAAACACAGAAATTGCATCGGGATTGAATACAACAGTAACCATGCATACTTTCCTCCATGGGAGTAATAGCTCAAACAGCCTACGCTTTGATCATTCCCAGGAAGACGAGTAGTAGTTTCCGATGTTATCTGGAGGCATTCTGTAATCTGTGGACTATCAGACTGTTGATGAAACACAGAAATGGCATGGGGATTGAATACAACACTCAACATGCGCACTTTCCTCCACGGAGTAATGTCTCAAACAGCATACGCTTTGATCGTTAGCTGGAAGACCAGTAGTAGTTTCCGATGCACATCTGGAGACAATCTGTAATCTGTGGACTATCAGAGTGTTGATGAAACACAGAAATTGCATCGGGATTGAATACAACAGTCACCAATCGCACTTTCTTCCAAGGGAGTAACGTCTCAAACAGTCTACGGTTTGATCGTTCCCAGGAAGACCAGTAGTAGTTTCCGATGCACATCTGGAGGAAATCTGTAATCTGTGGCCTGTCAGAGTGTTGATGAAACACAGAAATTGCATCAAGATTGAATACAACAGTCAACATCCGCACTTTCCTTCATGGGGGTAATGTCTGAAACAGTCTACGCTTTGATCGTTCCCTGGAAGACCAGTAGTAGTTTCCGATGCACATCTGGAGGCATTCTGTAATCTGTGGACCTTCAAAGTGTTGATGAAACACAGAAATTGCATCGGGATTGAATACAACAGTAACCATGCATACTTTCCTCCATGGGAGTAATAGCTCAAACAGCCTACGCTTTGATCATTCCCAGGAAGACCAGTAGTAGTTTCCGATGCACATCTGGAGGCATTCTGTAATCTGTGGACTATCAGACTGTTGATGAAACACATAAATTGCATCGGGATTGAATACAACAGTCAATATTCGCCCTTTCCTCAATGGGAGTAATGTCTCAAACAGCATACGCTTTGATCGTTCCCTGGAAGGCCAGTAGTTGTTTCCGATGCACATCTGGGGGAATTCTGTAATCTGTGGACTAACAGAGTGTTGATGAAACACAGAAATTGCATCGGGATTGAATACAACAGTCACCATGCGCACTTTCCTCCATAGGAGTAATGTCTGAAACAGTCTACGCTTTGATCGTTCCCTGGAAGACCAGTAGTAGTTTCCGATGTACATCTAGAGGCATTCTGTAATCAATGGAATATCAGTGTGTTGATGAAAACAGAAATTCCATCGGGATTGAATACAACAGTCACCATGCGCACTTTCCTCCATGGGAGTAATGTCTGAAACAGTCCACGCTTTGATCGTTCCCTGGAAGACCAGTAGTAGTTTCCGATGCACAACTGGAGGCAATCTGTAATCTGTGGACCTTCAAAGTGTCGATGAAACACAGAAATTGCACCGGGATTGAATACATCATTAACCATGCACACTTTCCCCCATGGGAGGTATATCTCAAACAGTCTACGCTTTGATCTTTCCCAAGAAGGCCAGTAGTAGTTTGCGATGCAATTCTGGAGGCATTCTGTAATCTGTGGACTATCCGAGTGTTGTTGAAACACAGAAATTGCATCGGGATTGAATACAACAGTCACCATGACCACTTTCCTCCATTGGAGTAATGTCTCAAACAGTCTACGCTTTGGTCGTTCCCTGGAAGACTAGTAGTAGTTTCTATTCACATCTGGAGGCATTCTGCAATCTGTGGACCTTAAAAGTTTTGATGAAACACAGAAATTGCATCGGGATTGAATACAAAAGTCGCCATCCGCATTTACCTCCATGGGAGTAATGTCTCAAACCGTCTACGCATTGATCGTTCCTAGGAAGTCCAGTAGTAGTTTCCGATGCACATCTGGAAGCATTCTGTAATCTGTTTACTATCATAGTGTTGTTGAAACAGAGAAATTGCATCGGGATTAAATACAACAGTCACCTTGCGGACTTTCCTCCATGGGAGTAATGTCTCGAACAATCTACGGTTTGATCGTTCCCTGGAAGAGCAGTAGTAGTTTCCGATGCACATCTGGGGCATTCTGTAATCTGTGGACTATCAAAGTGTTGTTGAAACACAGAAATTGCATCGGGATTGAATACAACAGTCACCATGCGCATTTCCCTCCATGGGAGTAATGTCTCAAACAGTCTACGCTTTGATCGTTCCCTGGAAGACCAGTAGTAGTTTCGATTCACATCTGGAATCATTCTGTAATCTGTGGACCTTCAAAGTGTTGATGAAACACAGAAATTGCATCGGGATTGAATACAACAGTCACGATGCGCACCTTCCTCCGTGGGACTAATGTTTCATACAGTCTACGCCTTGATCGTTCCCTGGAGGAGTAGTAGTAGTTTCCGATGCACAGCTGGAGGCATTCTGTAATCTGTGGTCTATCCGGTGGTTGATGAAACACAGAAATTGCATCGGCATTGAATACAACAGTCACCATGCGCACGCTCCTCCATGGGATTAATGTCTCAAACAGTCTACGCCTTGATCGTTCCCTGCAAGACCAGTAGTAGTTTCTGAAGTTATCTGGAGGCATTCTGTAATCTGTGGACTATCAGACTGTTGATGAAACACAGAAATGGCATGGGGATCGAATACAACAGACACCATGCGCACTTTCCCCCACGGAGTAATGTCTCAAACAGCACACGCTTTGATCGTTAGCTGGAAGACCAGTAGTAGTTTCCGATGCACATCTGGAGACAATCTGTAATCTGTGGACTATCAGAGTGTTGATGAAACACAGAAATTGCATCGGGATTCAATACAACAGTCACCTTGCGAACTTTCCTCCATGGGAGTAATGTTTCGAACAGTCTACGGTTTGATCGTTCCCTGGAAGAGCAGTAGTAGTTTCCGATGCACATCTGGGGCATTCTGTAAACTGTGGACTATCAAAGTGTTGTTGAAACACAGATATTGCATCGGGATTGAATACAACAGTCACCATGCACATTTCCCTCTGTGGGAGTAATGTCTGAAACAGCCTACGCCTTCATCGTTCCCAGGAAAACCAGTAGTAGTTTCCGATGCACATCTGGAGACAATCTGTAATCTGTGGACTATCAGAGTGTTTATGAAATACAGAAATTGCATTGGGATTGAATACAACAGTCACCATCCGCACTTTCCTCCATGGGAGTAACGTCTGAAACAGTCTACGCCTTGATCGTTCCCAGGAAGACCAGTAGTAGTTTCCGATGCACATCTGGAGACAATCGGTAATCTGTGGACTATCAGAATGTTTACGAAATACAGAAATTGCATTGGGATTGAATACAACAGTCACCATCCGCACTTTCGTCCATGGGAGTGACGTCTCAAACAGTATACGCCTTGATCGTTCCCTGGAAGACCAGTAGTAGTTTTCGATGTTATCTGGAGTCATTCTGTAATCTGTGGACAATCAGAGTGTTGTTGAAACACAGAAATTGCATCGCGATTTAATATAAGAGTCACCATGTGCACTTTCCTCCATGGGAGTAATGACTCAAACAGTCTGCGATTTCATCGTTCCCAGGAAGACAAGTAGTAGTTTCCGTTGCACATGTGGTGGCATTCTGTAATCTGTGGACTATCAGAGTGTTGATGAAACACAGAAATTGCATCGGTATTGAATACAACAGTCACCATCCGCACTTTCCTCCATGGGAGTAATGTCAGAAACAGTCCACGCTTTGATCGTTCCCTGGAAGACCTGTAGTAGTTATGATGCACATCTGGTGGCATTATGTATTCTGTGGACTATCAGAGTGTTGATGAAACACAGAAATTGCATCGGGATTGAATACAACAGTCACCATGCGCACTTTCCTCCAAGGGAGTAATGTCTGAAACAGTCTACGCTTTGGTCGTTCCCTGGAAGACAAGTAGTAGTTTCCGATGCACATCTGGAGGCAATCTGTAATCTGTGGACATTCAAAGTGTTGATGAAACAAAAAAATTGCATAGGGATTGAATACAACAGTAACCATGCACACTTTCCTCCATTAGAGTTATATCTCAAACTGTCATCGCTATGATCGTTCCCTGTAGACCAGTAGTAGTTTCCGATGCCCATCTGGAGGCTTTCTGTAATCTGTGGACTATCAAAGTGTTGATGAAACACAGAAATTGCATCGGGATTGAATTCAACAGGCACCAACCGCACTTTCTTCCAAGGGAGTAATGTCTCAAACAGTCTACGCTTTGATCGTTCCCAGGAAGACCAGTAGTAGTTTCCGATGCACATCTGGAGGCAATCTGTAATCTGTGGACCTTCAAAGTGTGGATGAAACACAGAAATTGCATCAGGAGTGAATTCAATAGTCACCATCCGCACTTTCCTCCATGGGAGTAACGTCTGAAACAGACTACGGTTTGATCGTTCCCAGGAAGACCAGTAGTAGTTTCCGATCCACATCTGGAGACAATCTGTAATCTGTGGACTATCAGAGTGTTTATGAAATACAGAAATTGCATGGGGATTGAATACAACAGTCACCATCCGCACTTTCCTCCATGGGAGTAACGTCTGAAACAGTCTACGCTTTGATCGTTCCCTGGAAGACCAGTAGTAGATTCCGATGCATATCTGGAGGCGTTCTGTAATGTGTGGACCTTCAAAGTGTTAATGAAACACAGAAATTGCATCAGGATGGAATACAACAGTAACCATGCACACTTTCCTCCATGGGAGTAATAGCTCAAACAGCCTACGCTTTGATCATTCCCAGGAAGGCCAGTAGTAGTTTCCGATGCACATCTGGAGATAATCTGTAATCTGTGGACTATCAGAGTGTTGATGAAACACAGAAATTGCATCGGCATTGAATACAACAGTCACCATGCTCCCCTTCCTCCATGGGAGTAATGTCTCGAACAGTCTACGCCTTAATCGTTCCCTGGAAGACCAGTAGTAGTTTCCGATGAAATCTGGAGGCATTCTGTAATCTGTGGACTATCCGTGTGTTGATGAAACACAGAAATTGCATCGGGATTGAATACAACAGGCACCATGCGTACATTTCTCCGTGGGAGTAAGGTCTCAAACAGTCTACGCTTTGATCGTTCAGTGGAAGACCAGTAGTAGTTTCCGATGTTATCTGGAGGCATTCTGTAATCTGTGGACAATCAGAGTGTTGTTAAAACACAGAAATTGCATCGCGATTTAATACAAGAGTCACCATGAGCACTTTCCTCCATGGGAGTAATGACTCAAACAGTCTACGCTTTCATCGTTCCAGGGATGATCAGTAGTAGTTTCCGATGCACATGTGGTGGCATTCTGTAATCAGTGGACTATCAGAGTGTTGATGAAACACAGAAATTGCTTCGGGATTGAATACAACAGTCACCATCCGCACTTTCCTCCATGGGAGTAATGTCTGAAACAGTCCACGCTTTGATCGTTCCCTGGAAGAACAGTAGCAGTTTCCGATGCACATCTGGTGGCACGATGTAATCTGTAGACTATCAGAGTGTTGATGGAACACAGAAATTGTATGGGGATTGAATACAACAGTCACCATACGCACTTTCCTCCACGGGATTAATGTCCCAAACAGTCTACCCTTTGATCGTTCCCTGGAAGACCAGTAGTAGTTTTCGATGCACATCTGAAGGCATTCGGTAATTTGGGGAAATTCAAAGTGTTGTTGAAACACAGAAATTGCATCGGGATTGAATACAACAGTCACAATGCGCACTTTCCTCCATGGGAGTAATGTCTCAAACAGTATACGCATTGATCGTTCCCAGGAAGACCAGTAGTAGTTTCCGATGCACATCTGGAGGCATTCTGTAATCTGTGGACTATCATAGTGTTGATGAAACAGAAATTGCATCGGGATTGAATACTACAGTCACAATGCGCACTTTCCTCCAAGGGAGTAGTGTCTGAAAGAGTCTACGCTTTGATCGATCCCTGGAAGACCAGTAGTAGTTACCGATTCATATCTGGAGTCAATCTGTAATCTGTGGACCTTCAAAGTGTTGATGAAACACAGAAATTGCATCGGGATTGAATACAACAGGCACAATGCGCACTTTCCTCCATGGGAGTAATGTCTCAAACAGTATACGCATTGATCGTTCCCTGGAAGACCAGTAGTAGTTTCCGATGCACATCTGGAGGCATTCTGTAATCTGTGGACTATCAGAGTGTTGATGAATCACAGAAATTGCATCGGGATTGAATACAACAGTCACCATCCGCAATTTCCCATGGGAGTAATGTCTCAAACAGTATACGCATTGATCGTTCCCTGGAAGACCAGTAGTAGTTTCCGATGCACATCTGGAGGTATTCTGTAATCTGTGGACTATCATAGTGTTGATGGAACAGAAATTGCATCGGGATTGAATACGACAGTCACAATGCGCACTTTCCTCCATGGGAGTAATGTCTGAAACAGTCTACGCTTTGATCGATATCTGGAAGACCAGTAGTAGTTTCCGATGCATATCTGGAGGCAATCTGTAATCTGTGGACCTTCAAAGTGTTGACGAAACACAGAAATTCCATCGGGACTGAATACAACAGTCACCATGCGCACTAACCTCCATGGGAGTAATGTCTGAAACAGTCTATGCTTTGATCGTTCATTGGAAGACCAGTAGTAGTTTCCGAAGCACATCTGGAGGCATTCTGTAATCTGTGGACCTTCAAAGTGTTGATGAAACACAGAAATTGCATCGGGATTGAATATAACAGTCACCAGGTTTACTATCATAGTGTTGTTGAAACACAGAAATTGCATCGGGATTGAATACCACAGTCACCATGCGGACTTTCCTCCATGGAGTAATGTCTCAAACAGTCTACGCTTTGATCGGTTCCTGGAAGAAACGTAGTAGTTTCCGATGCACATCTAGGGCATTCTGTAATCTGTGGACTATCAGAGTGTTGTTGAAACACAGAAATTGCATCGGGATTGAATACAACAGTCTCCATCCGCATTTTCCTCCATGGGAGTAATGTCTGAAACAGTCCACGCTTTGATCGTTCCCTGGAAGACCAGTGGTAGTTATGATGCACATCTGGTGGCATTATGTTATCTGTGGACTATCAAAGTGTTGATGAAACACAGAAATTGTATGGGGATTGAATACAACAGTCACCATGCGCACTTTCCTTCACGGGAGTAATGTCCCAAACAGTCTACGCTTTGATCGTTCCCTGGAAGACCAGTAGTAGTTTCCGATGCACATCTGAAGGCATTCTGTAATTTGTGGTCTATCCGGGTGTTGATGAAACACAGAAATGGCAACGGCATTGAATACAACAGTCACCATGCTCACCTTCCTCCATGGGAGTAATGTCTCGAAGAGTCTACGCTTGGATCGTTCCCTGGAAGACCAGTAGTAGTTTCCGATGCAAATCTGGAGGCATTCTGTAATCTGTTGTCTATCCGGGTGTTGATGAAACACAGAAATGGCATCGGCATTGAATACAACAGTCACCATGCGCACGCTCCTCCATGGGAGTAATGTCTCAAACAGTCTACGCCTTGATCGTTCCCTGGAAGACCAGTAGTAGTTTCCGATGTTATCTGGAGGCATTCTGTAATCTGTGGACAATCAGGTGTTGTTGAAACACAGAAATTGAATCGCGATTTAATACAAGAGTCACCATGCGCACTTTCCTCCATGGGAGTAATGACTCAAACAGTCTACGCTTTGATCGTTCCCTGGAAGACCAGTAGTAGTTTCCGATGTACATCTGGATGCATTCTGTAATCTGTGGACTATCAGAGTGTTGATGAAAATAGAAGTTCCATCGGGATTGAATACAACAGTCAAATTGCGCACTTTCCTCCATGGGAGTAATTCTCAAACAGTCTACGATTTGATCGTTCCCTGGAAGAGCAATAGTAGTTTCCGATGCACATCTGGTGGCATTCTGTAATCTGTGGACTATCAGAGTGTTGATGAAACACAGAAATGGCATGGGGATTGATAACAACAGTCACCAAGCGCACTTTCCTCCACGGGAGTAATGTCTCAAACATTCTACGCTTCTACCGTTCCCTGGAAGACCAGTAGTAGTTTCCGATGCACATCTGGAGACAATCTGTAATCTGTGGACTATCAGAGTGTTGATGAAACACAGAAATTGCATCGGGATTGAATACAACAGTTACCATCCGCACTTTCCTCCATGGAAGTAATGTCTCAATCAGTCAACGCTTTGATCGTTCCCAGGAAGACCAGTAGTAGTTTCCGATGCACATCTGGAGGCAATCTGTAATCTGTGGACATTCAAAGTGTTGATGAAACACAGAAATTGCATCATGAGTGTAATCAACAGTCTCCATCCGCACTTTTCTCCATGGGAGTAATGTCTGAAACAGTCTACGCTTTGAACGTTCCCTGGAAGACCGGTAGTAGTTTCGATTCAGATCTGGAGGCATTCTGTAGTCTGTGGACCTTCAAAGTGTTGATGAAGCACAGAAATTGCATCGGGATTGAATACAACAGTCACCATGTTTACTATCATAGTGTTGTTGAAACACAGAAATTGCATCGGGATTGAAAACCACAGTCACCATGCGGACTTTCCTCCATGGGAGTAATGTCTCAAACAGTCTACGCTTTGATCGGTTCCTGGAAGAAACGTAGTAGTTTCCGATGCACATCTGGGGCATTCTGTAATCTGTGGACTATCAGAGTGTTGTTAAAACACAGAAATTGCATCGGGATTGAATACAACTGTCACCATCCGCACTTTCCTCCATGGGAGTAATGTCTGAAACAGTCCACGCTTTGATCGTTCCCTGGAAGACCAGTGGTAGTTATGATGCACATCTGGTGGCATTATGTAATCTGTGGACTATCAGAGTGTTGATGAAACAGAGAAATTGTATGGGGATTGAATACAACAGTCACCATGTTTACTATCATAGTGTTGTTGAAACACAGAAATTGCATCGGGATTGAAAACCACAGTCACCATGCGGACTTTCCTTCACGGGAGTAATGTCCCAAACAGTCTACGCTTTGATCGTTCCCTGGAAGACCAGTAGTAGTTTCGATTCAGATCTGGAGGCATTCTGTAGTCTGTGGACCTTCAAAGTGTTGATGAAGCACAGAAATTGCATCGGGATTGAATACAACAGTCACCATGTTTACTATCATAGTGTTGTTGAAACACAGAAATTGCATCGGGATTGAAAACCACAGTCACCATGCGGACTTTCCTTCACGGGAGTAATGTCCCAAACAGTCTACGATTTGATCGTTCCCTGGAAGACCAGTAGTAGTTTCCGATGCACATCTGAAGGCATTCTGTAATCTGTGGACCTTCTAAGTTTTGATGAAACACAAAAATTGCATCGGCATTGAATACAACACTAACCATGCACACTTTCCTCCATGGGAGTTATATCTCAAACAGTCCACGCTTTGATCGTTCCCAGGAAGGCCAGTATTAGTTTCCGATGCACTTCTGGAGGCAATCTGTAATCTCTGGACTATCAGAGTATTGATGAAACACAGATATTGCATCGGGATTTAATACAACAGGCACCATGCGTACATTTCTCCATTGTAGTAATGCCTCAAACTGTCATCGCTATGAACGTTCCCTGTACACCAGTAGTAGTTTCCGATGCACATCTGGGGGCATTCTGTAATCTGTGGACTACCGTGTGTTGATGAAACACAGAAATTGCATCGGGATTGAATACAACAGGCACCATGCGTACATTTCTCCGTGGGAGTAATATCTCAAACAGTCTACGCATTGATCGTTCCCTGGAAGACCAGTAGTAGTTTCCGATGCACATCTGGAGGCATTCTGTAATCTGTGGACTATCGGAGTGTTGATGGAACACAGAAATTCCATCGAGAATGAATACAACAGTCACCATGCGCACTTTCCTCCATGGGAGTAATGTCTCAAACAGTATACGCCTTGATCGTTCCCTGGAAGACCAGTAGTAGTTTCGATACACATCCCGAGGCATTCTGCAATCCGTGGACCTTCAAAGTGTTGATGAAACACAGAAATTGCATCGGCATTGAATACAACAGTCACCATGCGCACCTTCCTCAATTGGAGTAATGTCTCGAATAGTCTACGTCTTGATCGTTACCTGGAAGACCAGTAGTAGTTTCCGATGCATATCTGGAGACATTCTGTAAACTGTTTACTATCATAGTGTTGTTGAAACACAGAAATTGCATCGGGTTTGAATACAACAGTCACCATGCGGACTTTCCTCCATGGGAGTAATGTCTCAAACCGTCTACGCTTTGATCGTTCCCTGGAAGACCAGTAGTAGTATCCGATGCACATCTGGAGACATTCTGTAAACTGTTTACTATCATAGTGTTGTTGAAACACAGAAATTGCATCGGTTTTGAATACAACAGTCACCATGCGGACTTTCCTCCATGGGAGTAATGTCTCAAACAGTCTACGCTTTGATCGTTCCCTGGATGAAACGTAGTAGTTTCCTATGCACATCTCGGGGCATTCTGTAATCTGTGGTCTATCCAGGTGTTGAAGAAACACAGAAATGGCATCGGCATTGAATCCAACAGTCTCCATGCGCACGCTCCTCCATGGGAGTAATGTCTCAAACAGTCTACGCCTTGATCGTTCCCTGGAAGACTAGTAGTAGTTTCCGATGTTATCTGGAGGCATTCTGTAATCTGTGGACAATCAGAGTGTTGTTGAAACACAGAAATTGCATCGCAATATAATACAAGAGTCACCATGCGCACTTTCCTCCATGGGAGTAATGTCTCAAACAGACTACGCTTTGATCGTTCCCAGGAAGACCAGTGGTAGTTTCCGATGCACATGTGGTGGCATTCTGTAATCTGTGGACTATCAGAGTGTTGCTGAAACACAGAAATTGCATCATGAGTGTAAACAACAGTCACCATCCGCACTTTTCTCCATGGGAGTAATGTCTGAAACAGTCTACGCTTTGAACGTTCCCTGGAAGACCATTAGTAGTATCGATTCACATCTGGAGGCATTCTGTAGTCTGTGGACCTTCAAAGTGTTGATGAAACACAGAAATTGCATCGGGATTGAATACAACAGTCACCATCCGCATTTCCCTCCGTGGGAGTAATGTCTCAAACAGTCTACGCTTTGATCGTTCCTGGAAGACCAGTAGTAGTTTCCTATGCACATCTGGAGACATTCTGTAATCTGTGGACCTTCAAAGTGTTGATGAAACACAGAAATTGCATCGGGAGTGAATACAACAGTCACAATGCGCACTTTCCTCCATGGGAGTAATGTCTCAAACAGTATACGCATTGATCGTTCCCTGGAAGACCAGTAGTAGTTTCCGATGCACATCAGGAGGCATTCTGCAATCCGTGGACCTTCAAAGTGTTGATGAAACACAGAAATTGCATCGGCATTGAATACAACAGTCACCATGCGCACCTTTCTCAATTGGAGTAATGTCTCGAATAGTCTACGTCTTGATCGTTACCTGGAAGACCAGTAGTAGTTTCCGATGCACATCTGGAGACATTCTGTAAACTGTTTACTATCATAGTGTTGTTGAAACACAGAAATTGCATCGGGTTTGAATACAACAGTCACCATGCGGACTTTCCTCCATGGGAGTAATGTCTCAAACCGTCTACGCTTTGATCGTTCCCTGGAAGACCAGTAGTAGTATCCGATGCACATCTGGAGACATTCTGTAAACTGTTTACTATCATAGTGTTGTTGAAACACAGAAATTGCATCGGTTTTGAATACAACAGTCACCATGCGGACTTTCCTCCATGGGAGTAATGTCTCAAACAGTCTACGCTTTGATCGTTCCCTGGATGAAACGTAGTAGTTTCCTATGCACATCTCGGGGCATTCTGTAATCTGTGGTCTATCCAGGTGTTGAAGAAACACAGAAATGGCATCGGCATTGAATCCAACAGTCACCATGCGCACGCTCCTCCATGGGAGTAATGTCTCAAACAGTCTACGCCTTGATCGTTCCCTGGAAGACTAGTAGTAGTTTCCGATGTTATCTGGAGGCATTCTGTAATCTGTGGACAATCAGAGTGTTGTTGAAACACAGAAATTGCATCGCAATATAATACAAGAGTCACCATGCGCACTTTCCTCCATGGGAGTAATGTCTCAAACAGACTACGCTTTGATCGTTCCCAGGAAGACCAGTAGTAGTTTCCGATGCACATGTGGTGGCATTCTGTAATCTGTGGACTATCAGAGTGTTGCTGAAACACACAAATTGCATCATGAGTGTAAACAACAGTCACCATCCGCACTTTTCTCCATGGGAGTAATGTCTGAAACAGTCTACGCTTTGAACGTTCCCTGGAAGACCATTAGTAGTATCGATTCACATCTGGAGGCATTCTGTAGTCTGTGGACCTTCAAAGTGTTGATGAAACACAGAAATTGCATCGGGATTGAATACAACAGTCACCATCCGCATTTCCCTCCGTGGGAGTAATGTCTCAAACAGTCTACGCTTTGATCGTTCCTGGAAGACCAGTAGTAGTTTCCTATGCACATCTGGAGACATTCTGTAATCTGTGGACCTTCAAAGTGTTGATGAAACACAGAAATTGCATCGGGAGTGAATACAACAGTCACAATGCGCACTTTCCTCCATGGGAGTAATGTCTCAAACAGTATACGCATTGATCGTTCCCTGGAAGACCAGTAGTAGTTTCCGATGCACATCTGGAGGCATTCTGTAATCTGTGGACTATCAGAGTGTTGATGAAACACAGAAATTGCATCGGGATTGAATACGACAGTCCCAATGCGCACTTTCCTCCATGGGAGTAATGTCTGAAACAGTCTACGATTTGATCGATATCTGGAAGACCAATAGTAGTTTCCGATGCATATCTGGAGGCAATCTGTAATCTGTGGACCTTCAAAGTGTTGACGAAACACAGAAATTCCAGCGGGACTGAATACAACAGTCACCATGCGCACTTACCTCCATGGGAGTAATGTCTGAAACAGTCTATGCTTTGATCGTTCATTGGAAGACCAGTAGTAGTTTCCGAAGCACATCTGGAGGCATTCTGTAATCTGTGGACCTTCAAAGTGTTGATGAAACATAGAAATTGCATCGGGATTGAATACAACAGTCACCATCCGCATTTCCCTCCATGGGAGTAATGTCTCAAACCATCTACGCTTTGATCGTTCCCAGGAAGACCAGTAGTAGTTTCCGATGCACATCTCGAGGCATTCTGTAATCTGTTTACTATCATACTGTTGTTGAATCACAGAAATTGCATAGGGATTGAATACAACAGTCACCATGCGGACTTTAATCGATAGGAGTAATGTCTCAAACAGTCTACGATTTGATCGTTCCCTGGAAGACCAGTAGTAGTTTCCGATGCACATTTGGGGGCATTCTGTAATTTGTAGACTATCAGAGTGTTTTTGAAACACAGATATTGCATCGGGATTGAATACAACAGTCAGCATGCGCACTTTCCTCCATGGTAGTAATGTCTCAAACAGTCTACGGTTTGATCGTTCCCTGGAAGTCCAGTAGTAGTTTCGATTCACATCTGGAGGCATTCTGTAATCTGTGGACCTTCAAAGTGTTGATGAAACACAGAAATTGCTTCGGCATTGAATACAACAGTCACCATACGCACCTTCCTACATGGGAGTAATGTCTCAAACAGTCTACGCCTTGATCGTTCCTTGGAAGACCAGTAGTAGTTTCCGATGCACATCTGGAGGCATTCTGTAATCTGTGGTCTATCCGGGTGTTGATGAAACACAGAAATTGCATCGGCATTGAATACAACAGTCACCAAGCGCACCTTCCTCCATGGGAGTATTGTCTCGAACAGTCTACGCCTCGATCGTTCCCTGGAAGACCAGTAGTAGTTTCCGATGTTATCTGGAGGCATTCTGTAATCTGTGGACAATCAGAGTGTTGTTGAAACACAGAAATTTCATCGCGATTTAATACAAGAGTCTCCATGCGCTCTTTCCTCCATGGGAGTAATGTCTCAAACAGTCTACGCTTTGAACGTTCCCAGGAAGACCAGTAGTAGTTTCCGATGGACATGTGGTGGCATTCTGTAATCTGTGGACTATCAGAGTGTTGATGAAACACAGAAATTGCATCGGGATTGAATACAACAGTCACCATCCGCACTTTCCTCCATGGGAGTAATGTCTGAAACAGTCCACGCTTTGATCGTTCCCTGGAAGAACAGTAGTAGTTTCCGATGCACATCTGGTGGCATGATGTAATCTGTGGATTATCAGAGAGTTGATGGAACACAGAAATTGTATATGGATTGAATACAACAGTCGCAGTGCGCACTTTCCTTCACGGGATTAATGTCCCAAACAGTCTACCCTTTGATCGTTCCCTGGAAGACCAGTAGTAGTTTCCGATGCACATCATAAGGCATTCTGTAATTTGTGGTCTATCCGGGTGTTGATGAAACACAGAAATGGCATCGGCATTGAATACAACAGTCACCATGCTCACCTTCCTCCATGGGAGTAATGTCTCGAGCAGTCTACGCTTGGATCGTTCCCTGGAAGACCAGTAGTAGTTTCCGATGCAAATCTGGAGGCATTCTGTAATCTGTGGTCTATCCGGGTGTTGATGAAACACAGAAATGGCATCGGCATTAAATACAGCAGTCACCATGCGCACGCTCCTCCATGGGAGTAATGTCTCATACAGTCTACGCCTTGATCGTTCCCTGGAAGACCAGTAGTAGTTTCCGATGTTATCTGGAGGCAGTCTGTAATCTGTAGACAATCAGAGTGTTGTTGAAACACAGGAATTGCATCGCGATTTAATACAAGAGTCACCATGCGCACTTTCCTCCATGGGAGTAATGACTCAAACAGTCTACGCTTTCATCGTTCCCAGGAAGACAAGTAGTAGTTTCCGATGCACAGGTGGTGGCATTCTGTAATCTGTAGACTATCAGAGTGTTGATGAAACACAGAAATTGCATCGGGATTGAATACAACAGTCACCATGGGCACTTTCCTCCATGGGAGTAATGTCTGAAACAGTCAACGCTTTGATCGTTCCCTGGAAGACCAGTAGTAGTTTACGATGCACATCTGGAGGCAATCTGTAATCTGTGGACCTTCAAAGTGTTGATGAAACAAAAAAATTGCATCGGTATTGAATACAACAGTAACCATGAACACTTTCCTCCATGGGAGTTATATCTCAAACAGTCCACGCTATGATCGTACCCAGGACGGCCAGTACTGGTTTCCGATGCACATCTGGAGACAATCTGTAATCTGTGGACCTTCAAAGTGTTGATGAAACACAGAAATTGCATCGGGATTGAATACAACAGTCACCATCCGCATTTCCCTCCATGGGAGTAATGTCTCAAACAGTCTACGCTTTGATCGTTCCCTGGAAGACCAGTAGTAGTTTCCGATGCACATCTGGAGACATTCTGTAATCTGTGGACCTTCAAAGTGTTGATGAAACACAGAAATTGCATCGGGATTGAATACAACAGTCACAATGCGCACTTTCCTCCATGGGAGTAATGTCTCAAACAGTATACGCATTGATCGTTCCCTGGAAGACCAGTAGTAGTTTCCGATGCACATCTGGAGGCATTCTGTAATCTGTGGACTATCATAGTGTTGATGAAACAGAAATTTCATCGGGATTGAATACGACAGTCCCAATGCGCACTTTCCTCCATGGGAGTAATGTCTGAAACAGTCTACGCTTTGATCGATATCTGGAAGACCAGTAGTAGTTTCCGATGCATATCTGGAGGCAATCTGTAATCTGTGGACCTTCAAAGTGTTGACGAAACACAGAAATTCCATCGGGACTGAATACAACAGTCACCATGCGCACTTACCTCCATGGGAGTAATGTCTGAAACAGTCTATGCTTTGATCGTTCATTGGAAGACCAGTAGTAGTTTCCGAAGCACATCTGGAGGCATTCTGTAATCTGTGGACCTTCAAAGTGTTGATGAAACATAGAAATTGCATCGGGATTGAATACAACAGTCACCATCCGCATTTCCCTCCATGCGAGTAATGTCTCAAACCATCTACGCTTCGATCGTTCCCAGGAAGACCAGTAGTAGTTTCCGATGGACATGTGGTGGCATTCTGTAATCTGTGGACTATCAGAGTGTTGATGAAACACAGAAATTGCATCGGGATTGAATACAACAGTCACCATCCGCACTTTCCTCCATGGGAGTAATGTCTGAAACAGTCCACGCTTTGATCGTTCCCTGGAAGAACAGTAGTAGTTTCCGATGCACATCTGGTGGCATGATGTAATCTGTGGATTATCAGAGTGTTGATGGAACACAGAAATTGTATATGGATTGAATACAACAGTCACAGTGCGCACTTTCCTCCACGGGATTAATGTCCCAAACAGTCTACCCTTTGATCGTTCCCTGGAAGACCAGCAGTAGTTTCCGATGCACATCTGAAGGCATTCTGTAATTTGTGGTCCATCCGGGTGTTGATGAAACACAGAAATGGCATCGGCATTGAATACAACAGTCACCATGCTCACCTTCCTCCATGGGAGTAATGTCTCGAGCAGTCTACGCTTGGATCGTTCCCTGGAAGACCAGTAGTAGTTTCCGATGCAAATCTGGAGGCATTCTGTAATCTGTGGTCTATCCGGGTGTTGATGAAACACAGAAATGGCATCGGCATTAAATACAGCAGTCACCATGCGCACGCTCCTCCATGGGAGTAATGTCTCATACAGTCTACGCCTTGATCGTTCCCTGGAAGACCAGTAGTAGTTTCCGATGTTATCTGGAGGCAGTCTGTAATCTGTAGACAATCAGAGTGTTGTTGAAACACAGGAATTGCATCGCGATTTAATACAAGAGTCACCATGCGCACTTTCCTCCATGGGAGTAATGACTCAAACAGTCTACGCTTTCATCGTTCCCAGGAAGACAAGTAGTAGTTTCCGATGCACAGGTGGTGGCATTCTGTAATCTGTAGACTATCAGAGTGTTGATGAAACACAGAAATTGCATCGGGATTGAATACAACAGTCACCATGCGCACTTTCCTCCATGGGAGTAATGTCTGAAACAGTCAACGCTTTGATCGTTCCCTGGAGGACCAGTAGTAGTTTACGATGCACATCTGGAGGCAATCTGTAATCTGTGGACCTTCAAAGTGTTGATGAAACAAAATAATTGCATCGGTATTGAATACAACAGTAACCATGAACACTTTCCTCCATGGGAGTTATATCTCAAACAGTCCACGCTATGATCGTACCCAGGACGGCCAGTAGTAGTTTCCGATGCACATCTGGAGACAATCTGTAATCTGTGGACCTTCAAAGTGTTGATGAAACACAGAAATTGCATCGGGATTGAATACAACAGTCACCATCCGCATTTCCCTCCATGGGAGTAATGTCTCAAACAGTCTACGCTTTGATCGTTCCCTGGAAGACCAGTAGTAGTTTCCGATGCACATCTGGAGACATTCTGTAATCTGTGGACCTTCAAAGTGTTGATGAAACACAGAAATTGCATCGGGATTGAATACAACAGTCACAATGCGCACTTTCCTCCATGGGAGTAATGTCTCAAACAGTATACGCATTGATCGTTCCCTGGAAGACCAGTAGTAGTTTCCGATGCACATCTGGAGGCATTCTGTAATCTGTGGACTATCATAGTGTTGATGAAACAGAAATTGCATCGGGATTGAATACGACAGTCCCAATGCGCACTTTCCTCCATGGGAGTAATGTCTGAAACAGTCTACGCTTTGATCGATATCTGGAAGACCAGTAGTAGTTTCCGATGCATATCTGGAGGCAATCTGTAATCTGTGGACCTTCAAAGTGTTGATGAAACACAGAAATTGCATCGGGATTGAATACAACAGTCACAATGCGCACTTTCCTCCATGGGAGTAATGTCTCAAACAGTATACGCATTGATCGTTCCCTGGAAGACCAGTAGTAGTTTCCGATGCACATCTGGAGGCATTCTGTAATCTGTGGACTATCATAGTGTTGATGAAACAGAAATTGCATCGGGATTGAATACGACAGTCCCAATGCGCACTTTCCTCCATGGGAGTAATGTCTGAAACAGTCTACGCTTTTATCGATATCTGGAAGACCAGTAGTAGTTTCCGATGCATATCTGGAGGCAATCTGTAATCTGTGGACCTTCAAAGTGTTGATGAAACACAGAAATTCCATCGGGACTTAATACAACAGTCACCATGCCCACTTACCTCCATGGGAGTAATGTCTGAAACAGTCTATGCTTTGATCGTTCATTGGAAGACCAGTAGTAGTTTCCGAAGCACATCTGGAGGCATTCTGTAATCTGTGGACCTTCAAAGTGTTGATGAAACATAGAAATTGCATCGGGATTGAATACAACAGTCACCATCCGCATTTCCCTCCATGGGAGTAATGTCTCAAACAATCTACGCTTTGATCGTTCCCAGGAAAACCAGTAGTAGTTTCCGATGCACAGGTGGTGGCATTCTGTAATCTGTAGACTATCGGAGTGTTGATGAAACACAGAAATTGCATCGGGATAGAATACAACAGTCACCATGCGCACTTTCCTCCATGGGAGTAATGTCTGAAACAGTCAACGCTTTGATCTTTCCCTGGAAGACCAGTAGTAGTTTACGATGCACATCTGGAGGCAATCTGTAATCTGTGGACCTTCAAAGTGTTGATGAAACAAAAAAATTGCATCGGTATTGAATACAACAGTAACCATGAACACTTTCCTCCATGGGAGTTATATCTCAAACAGTCCACGCTATGATCGTACCCAGGACGGCCAGTAGTAGTTTCCGATGCACATCTGGAGACAATCTGTAATCTGTGGACCTTCAAAGTCTTGATGAAACACAGAAATTGCATTGGGATTGAATACAACAGTCACCATCCGCAGTTTAACCCATGGGAGTAATGTCTCAAACAGTCTACGCTTTGATCGTTCCCTGGAAGACCAGTAGTAGTTTCCGATGCACATCTGGAGACATTCTGTAATCTGTGGATCTTCAAAGTGTTGATGAAACACAGAAATTGCATCGGGATAGAATACAACAGTCACCATGCGCACTTTCCTCCATGGGAGTAATGTCTGAAACAGTCAACGCTTTGATCTTTCCCTGGAAGACCAGTAGTAGTTTACGATGCACATCTGGAGGCAATCTGTAATCTGTGGACCTTCAAAGTGTTGATGAAACAAAAAAATTGCATCGGTATTGAATACAACAGTAACCATGAACACTTTCCTCCATGGGAGTTATATCTCAAACAGTCCACGCTATGATCGTACCCAGGACGGCCAGTAGTAGTTTCCGATGCACATCTGGAGACAATCTGTAATCTGTGGACCTTCAAAGTGTTGATGAAACACAGAAATTGCATTGGGATTGAATACAACAGTCACCATCCGCAGTTTCCCCCATGGGAGTAATGTCTCAAACAGTCTACGCTTTGATCGTTCCCTGGAAGACCAGTAGTAGTTTCCGATGCACATCTGGAGACATTCTGTAATCTGTGGATCTTCAAAGTGTTGATGAAACACAGAAATTGCATCGGGATTGAATACAACAGTCACAATGCGCACTTTCCTCCATGGGAGTAATGTCTCAAACAGTATACGCATTGATCGTTCCCTGGAAGACCAGTAGTAGTTTCCGATGCACATCTGGAGGCATTCTGTAACCTGTGGACTATCAGAGTGTTGATGAAACACAGAAATTGCATCGGGATTGAATACAACAGTCACCATCCGCAGTTTCCACCATGGGAGTAATGTCTCAAACAGTATACGCTTTGATCGTTCCCTGGTAGACCAGTAGTAGTTTCCGATGCACATCAGGAGGCATTCTGTAATCTGTGGACTATCATAGTGTTGATGAAACAGAAATTGCATCGGGATTGAATACGACAGTCCAAATGCGCACTTTCCTCCATGGGAGTAATGTCTGAAACAGTCTACGCTTTGATCGATATCTGGAAGACCAGTAGTAGTTTCCGATGCATATCTGGAGGCAATCTGTAATCTGTGGACCTTCAAAGTGTTGACGAAACACAGAAATTCCATCGGGACTGAATACAACAGTCTCCATGCGCACTTACCTCCATGGGAGTAATGTCTGAAACAGTCTATGCTTTGATCGTTCATTGGAAGACCAGTAGTAGTTTCCGAAGCACATCTGGAGGCATTCTGTAATCTGTGGACCTTCAAAGTGTTGATGAAACATAGAAATTGCATCGGGATTGAATACAACAGTCACCATCCGCATTTCCCTCCATGGGAGTAATGTCTCAAACCATCTACGCTTTGATCGTTCCCAGGAAGACCAGTAGTAGTTTCCGATGCACATCTCGAGGCATTCTGTAATCTGTTTACTATCATACTGTTGTTGAATCACAGAAATTGCATAGGGATTGAATACAACAGTCACCATGCGGACTTTAATCGATGGGAGTAATGTCTCAAACAGTCTACGATTTGATCGTTCCCTGGAAGACCAGTAGTAGTTTCCGATGCACATCTGGGTAGCATTCTGTAATTTGTAGACTATCAGAGTGTTTTTGAAACACAGATATTGCATCGGGATTGAATACAACAGTCAGCATGCGCACTTTCCTCCATGGGAGTAATGTCTCAAACAGTCTACGCTTTGATCGTTCCCTGGAAGACCAGTAGTAGTTTCCGATGTTATCTGGAGGCATTCTGTAATCTGTGGTCTATCCGGGTGTTGATGAAACACAGAAATTGCATCGGCATTGAATACAACAGTCACCAAGCGCACCTTCCTCCATGGGAGTATTGTCTCGAACAGTCTACGCCTTGATCGTTCCCTGGAAGACCAGTAGTAGTTTCCGATGTTATCTGGAGGCATTCTGTAATCTGTGGACAATCAGAGTGTTGTTGAAACACAGAAATTGCATCGGGATTGAATACAACAGTCACCATGCGCACTTTCCTCCATGGGAGTAATGTCTGAAACAGTCAACGCTTTGATCGTTCCCTGGAAGACCAGTAGTAGTTTACGATGCACATCTGGAGGCAATCTGTAATCTGTGGACCTTCAAAGTGTTGATGAAACAAAAAAATTGCATCGGTATTGAATACAACAGTAACCATGAACACTTTCCTCCATGGGAGTTATATCTCAAACAGTCCACGCTATGATCGTACCCAGGACGGCCAGTAGTAGTTTCCGATGCACATCTGGAGACAATCTGTAATCTGTGGACCTTCAAAGTGTTGATGAAACACAGAAATTGCATCGGGATTGAATACAACAGTCACCATCCGCATTTCCCTCCATGGGAGTAATGTCTCAAACAGTCCACGCTTTGATCGTTCCCTGGAAGAACAGTAGTAGTTTCCGTTGCACATCTGGTGGCATGATGTAATCTGTGGATTATCAGAGTGTTGATGGAACACAGAAATTGTATATGGATTGAATACAACAGTCACAGTGCGCACTTTCCTCCACGGGATTAATGTCCCAAACAGTCTACCCTTTGTTCGTTCCCTGGAAGACCAGTAGTAGTTTCCGATGCACATCTGAAGGCATTCTGTAATTTGTGGTCTATCCGGGTGTTGATGAAACACAGAAATGGCATCGGCATTGAATACAACAGTGACCATGCTCACCTTCCTCCATGGGAGTAATGTCTCGAGCAGTCTACGCTTGGATCGTTCCCTGGAAGACCAGTAGTAGTCCCGATGCAAATCTGGAGGCATTCTGTAATCTGTGGTCTATCCGGGTGTTGATGAAACACAGAAATGGCATCGGCATTAAATACAGCAGTCACCATGCGCACGCTCCTCCATGGGAGTAATGTCTCATACAGTCTACGCCTTGATCGTTCCCTGGAAGACCAGTAGTAGTTTCCGATGTTATCTGGAGGCAGTCTGTAATCTGTTGACAATCAGAGTGTTGTTGAAACACAGAAATTGCATCGCGATTTAATACAAGAGTCACCATGCGCACTTTAATCCATGGGAGTAATGACTCAAACAGTCTACGCTTTCATCGTTCCCAGGAAGACAAGTAGTAGTTTCCGATGCACAGGTGGTGGCATTCTGTAATCTGTAGACTATCAGAGTGTTGATGAAACACAGAAATTGCATCGGGATTGAATACAACAGTCACCATGCGCACTTTCCTCCATGGGAGTAATGTCTGAAACAGTCAACGCTTTGATCGTTCCCTGGAAGACCAGTAGTAGTTTACGATGCACATCTGGAGGCAATCTGTAATCTGTGGACCTTCAAAGTGTTGATGAAACAAAAAAATTGCATCGGTATTGAATACAACAGTAACCATGAACACTTTCCTCCATGGGAGTTATATCTCAAACAGTCCACGCTATGATCGTACCCAGGACGGCCAGTAGTAGTTTCCGATGCACATCTGGAGACAATCTGTAATCTGTGGACCTTCAAAGTGTTGATGAAACACAGAAATTGCATCGGGATTGAATACAACAGTCACCATCCGCATTTCCCTCCATGGGAGTAATGTCTCAAACAGTCTACGCTTTGATCGTTCCCTGGAAGACCAGTAGTAGTTTCCGATGCACATCTGGAGACATTCTGTAAACTGTTTACTATCATAGTGTTGTTGAAACACAGAAATTGCATCGGGATTGAATACAACAGTCACCATGCGGACTTTCCTCCATGGGAGTAATGTCTCAAACAGTCTACGCCTTGATCGTTCCCAGGAAGACCAGTAGTAGTTTCCGATGCACATGTGGTGGCATTCTGTAATCTGTTAACTATCAGAGTGTTGATGAAACACAGAAATTGCGTCGGGATTGAATACAACAGTGACCATCCGCACTTTCCTCCATGGGACTAATGTCTGAAACAGTCACGCTTTGATCGTTCCCTGGAAGAACAGTAGTAGTTTCCGATGCACATGTGGTGGCATTCTGTAATCTGTGGACTATCAGAGTGTTGATGAAACACAGAAATTGTATGGGAATTGAATACAACAGTCACCATGCGCACTTTCCTTCACGGGAGTAATGTCCCAAACAGTCTACCCTTTGATCGTTCCCTGGAACACCAGTAGTAGTTTCCGATGCACATCTGAAGGCATTCTGTAATTTGTGGACCTTCAAAGTGTTGTTGAAACACAGAAATTGCATCGGGATTGAATACAACAGTCACAATGCGCACTTTCCTCCATGGGATAATGTCTCAAACAGTATACGCATTGATCGTTCCCTGGAAGACCAGTAGTAGTTTCCGATGCACATCTGGAGGCATTCTGTAATCTGTGGACTATCATAGTGTTGATGAAACAGAAATTGCATCGGGATTGAATACGACAGTCACAATGCGCATTTTCCTCCATGGGAGTAATGTCTGAAACAGTCTACGCTTTGATCGATCCCTGGAAGGCCAGTATTAGTTTCCGATGCATATCTGGAGTCAATCTGTAATCTGTGGACCTTCAAAGTGTTGATGAAACACAGAAATTGCATCGGGATTGAATACAACAGTCACAATGCGCACTTTCCTCCATGGGAGTAATGTCTCAAACAGTATACGCATTGACCGTTCCCTGGAAGACCAGTAGTAGTTTCCGATGCACATCTGGAGGCATTCTGTAATCTGTGGACTATCAGAGTGTTGATGAAACACAGAAATTGCATCGGGATTGAATACAACAGTCACCATCCGCATTTCCCTCCATGGGAGTAATGTCTCAAACCGTCTACGCTTTGATCGTTCCCAGTAAGACCAGTAGTAGTTTCCGAGGCACATCTCGAGTCATTCTGTAATCTGTTTACTATCATACTGTTGTTGAATCACAGAAATTGCATAGGGATTGAATACAACAGTCACCATGCGGACTTTCCTCGATGGGAGTAATGTCTCAAACAGTCTACGATTTGATCGTTCCCTGGAAGACCAGTAGTAGTTTCCGATGCACATCTGGGGGCATTCTGAAATTTGTGGACTATCAGAGTGTTTTTGAAACACAGAAATTGCATCGGGATTGAATACAACAGTCAGCTTGCGCACTTTCCTCCATGGGAGTAATGTCTGAAACAGTCTACGCTTTGATCGTTCCTTGGAAGACCAGTAGAAGTTTCGATTAACATCGGGAGGCATTCTGTAATCTGTGGACCTTCAAAGTGTTGATGAAACACAGAAATTGCTTCGGCATTGAATACAATAGTCACCATACGCACCTTCCTACCTGGGAGTAATGTCTCAAACAGTCTACGCCTTGATCGTTCCTTGGTCGACCAGTAGTAGTTTCCGATGCACATCTGGAGGCATTCTGTAATCTGTGGTCTATCCGGGTGTTGATGAAACACAGAAATTGCATCGGCATTGAATACAACAGTCACCATGCGCACCTTCCTCCATGGGAGTAATGTCTCGAACAGTCTACGCCTTGATCGTTCCCTGGAAGACCAGTAGTAGTTTCCGATGTTATCTGGAGGCATTCTGTAATCTGTGGACAATCAGAGTGTTGTTGAAACACAGAAATTGCATCGCGATTTAATACAAGAGTCTCCATGCGCACTTTCCTCCATTGGAGTAATGTCTCAAACAGTCTACGCTTTGATCGTTCCCAGGAAGACCATAGTAGTTTCCGATGGACATGTGGTGGCATTCTGTAATCTGTGGACTATCAGAGTGTTGATGAAACACAGAAATTGCATCGGGATTGAATACAACAGTCACCATCCGCACTTTCCTCCATGGGAGTAATGTCTGAAACAGTCCACGCTTTGATCGTTCCCTGGAAGATCAGTAGTAGTTTCCGATGCACATCTGGTGGCATGATGTAATCTGTAGATTATCAGAGAGTTGATGGAACACAGAAATTGTATATGGATTGAATACAACAGTCACCATGCTCACCTTCCTCCATGGGAGTAATGTCTCGAACAGTCTACGCTTGGATCGTTCCCTGGAAGACCAGTAGTAGTTTCCGATGCAAATCTGGAGGCATTCTGTAATCTGTGGTCTATCCGGGTGTTGATGAAACACAGAAATGGCATCGGCATTGAATACAACAGTCACCATGCGCACGCTCCTCCATGGGAGTAATGTCTCAAACAGTCTACACCTTGATCGTTCCCTGGAAGACCAGTAGTAGTTTCCGATGTTATCTGGAGGCATTCTGTAATCTGTGGACCTTCAAAGTGTTGATGAAACAAAAAAATTGCATCGGTATTGAATACAACAGTAACCATGAACACTTTCCTCCATGGGAGTTATATCTCAAACAGTCCACGCTTTGATCGTACCCAGGAAGGCCAGTAGTAGTTTCCAATGCACATCTGGAGGAATTCTGTAATCTGTGGCCTAACAGAGTGTTGATGAAACACAGAAATTGCATAGGGGTTGAATACAACAGTCACCATGCGCACTTTCCTCCATAGGAATAATGTCTGAAACAGTCTACGCTTTGATCGTTCCCTGGAAGACCAGTAGTAGTTTCCGATGAACATCTGGATGCATTTTGTAATCTGTGGACTATCAGAGTGTTGATGAAAATAGAAGTTCCATCGTGATTGAATACAACAGTCAAATTGCGCACTTTCCTCCATGGGAGTAATTCTCAAACAGTCTACGATTTGATCGTTCCCTGGAAGAGCAATAGTAGTTTCCGATGCACATCTGGTATCATTCTGTAATCTGTGGACTATCAGAGTGTTGATGAAACACAGAAATGGCATGGGGATTGATAACAACAGTCACCATGCGCACTTTCATCCCCGGGAGTAATGTCTCAAACATTCTACGCCTCTATCGTTCCCTGGAAGACCAGTAGTAATTTCCAAAGCACATCTGGAGACAATCTGTAATCTGTGGACTATCAGAGTGTTGATGAAACACAGAAATTGCATCGGGATTGAATACAACAGTTACCATCCGCACTTTCCTCCATGGAAGTAATGTCTGAAACAGTCCACGCTTTGATCGTTCCCAGGAAGACCAGTAGTAGTTTCCGATGCACATGTGGTGGCATTCTGTAATCTGTGGACTATCAGAGTGTTGATGAAACACAGGAATTGAATCGGGATTGAATACAAGAGTCACCATGAGCACTTTCCTCCATGGGAGTAATGAATCAAACACTCTACGCTTTGATCGTTCCCAGGAAGACCAGTAGTAGTTTCCGATGCACATCTGGTGGCATGATGTAATCTGTGGACTATCAGAGTGTTGATGGAACACAGAAATTGTATGGGGATTGAATACAACAGTCACCATGTTTACTATCATAGTGTTGTTGAAACACAGAAATTGCATCGGGATTGAATACCACAGTCACCATGCGGACTTACCTCCATGGGAGTAATGTCTGAAACAGTCCACGCTTTGATCGTTCCCTGGAAGACCAGTAGTAGTTATGATGCACATCTGGTGGCATTATGTAATCTGTGGACTATCAGAGTGTTGATGAAACATAGAAATTGTATGGGGATTGAATACAACAGTCACCATGCGCACTTTCCTCCATGGGAGTAATGTCTCAAACAGTCTACGCTTTGATCGTTCCCTGGAAGACCAGTAGTAGTTTCCGATGCACATCTGAAGGCATTCTGTAATCTGTGGGCCTTCTAAGTTTTGATGAAACACAAAAATTGCATCGGCATTGAATACAGCACTAACCATGCACACTCTCCTCCATGGGAGTTATATCTCAAACAGTCCACGCTTTGATCGTTCCCAGGAAGGCCAGTATTAGTTTCCGATGCACTTCTGGAGGCAATCTGTAATCTGTGGACTATCAGAGTGTTGATGAAACACAGATATTGCATCGATATTGAATACAACAGGCACCATGCGTACATTTCTCCATGGTAGTAATGCCTCAAACTGTCATCGCTATGATCGTTCCCTGTACACCAGTAGTAGTTTTCCGTTGCACATCTTGGGGCATTCTGTAATCTGTGGACTACCGTGTGTTGATGAAACACAGAAATTGCATCGGGATTGAATACAACAGGCACCATGCGTACATTTCTCCGTGGGAGTAATGTCTCAAACAGTCTACGCATTGATCGTTCCCTGGAAGACCAGTAGTAGTTTCCGATGCACATCTGGAGGCATTCTGTAATCTGTGGTCTATCCAGGTGTTGATGAAACACAGAAATGGCATCGGCATTGAATCCAACAGTCACCATGCGCACGCTCCTCCATGGGGGTAATGTCTCTAACAGTCTACGCTTTGATCGTTCCCTGGAAGACCAGTAGTAGTTTCGACGCACATCTGGAGGCATTCTGTAATCTGTGGACAATCAGAGTGTTGTTGAAACACAGAAATTGCATCGCAATATAATACAAGAGTCACCATGCGCACCTTCCTCCATGGGAGTAATGTCTCAAACAGTCTACGCTTTGATTGTTCCCTGGAAGACCAGTAGTAGTTTCGATTCACATCTGAAGGCATTCTGTAATCTGTGGTCTATCCGTTTATTGATGAAACACAGAAATTGCATCGGCATTGAATACAGCAGTCAACATGAGCACGCCCCTCCATGGGATTAATGTCTAAAACAGTCTATGCCTTGATCGTTAACTGGAAGACCAGTAGTAGTTTCCGATGTTACAGGAGGCATTCTGTAATCTGTGGACTTTCAGAGTGTTGTTGAAACACAGAAATAGCATCGAGATTTAATACAAGAGTCACCATGAGCACTTCCCTCCATGGGAGTAATGACTCAAACAGTCTACGCTTTCATCGTTCCCAGGAAGACCAGTAGTAGTTTCCGATGCACATGTGGTGGCATTCTGTAATCTGTGGACTATCAGAGTGTTGATGAAACACAGAAATTGCATCGGGATTGAATACAACAGTCACCATCCGCAGTTTCCCCCATGGGAGTAATGTCTGAAACAGTCCACGCTTTGATCGTTCCCAGGAAGACCAGTAGTAGTTTCCGATGCACATGTGGTGGCATTCTGTAATCTGTGGACTATCAGAGTGTTGATGAAACACAGGAATTGAATCGGGATTGAATACAAGAGTCACCATGAGCATTTTCCTCCATGGGAGTAATGACTCAAACACTCTACGCTTTGATCGTTCCCAGGAAGACCAGTAGTAGTTTCCGATGCACATCTGGTGGCATTATGTAATCTGTGGACTATCAGAGTGTTGATGGAACACAGAAATTGTATGGGGATTGAATACAACAGTCACCATGCGCTCTTACCTCCACGGGGTTAATGTCCCAAACAGTCTACCCTTTGATCGTTACCTGGAAGACCACTAGCACTTTCCGATGCACATCTGGAGGCATTCTGTAATCTGTGGACTATCATAGTGTTGATGAAACAGAAATTCCATCGGGATTGAATGCAACAGTCACAATGCGCACTTTCCTCCATGGGAGTAATGTCTGAAACAGTCTACGCTTTGATCGTTCCCTGGAAGACCAGTAGTAGTTTCCGATGCACATCTGGAGGCAACCTGTAATCTGTGGACCTTCAAAATGTTGATGAAACACAGAAATTCATCGGGATTGAATACAACAGTAACCATGCACACTTTCCTCCATGGAAGTTATATCTCAAACAGTCTACACTTTGATCGTTCCCTGGAAGCCCAGTAGTAGTTTCGATTCACATCTGGAGGCATTCTGTAATCTGTGGACCTTCAAAGTGTTGATAAAACACAGAAATTGCATCGGGATTGAATACAACAGTCACCATGCGCACTTTCCTCCATGGGGGTAATGTGTCAAACAGTCTACGCTTTGATCGTTCCCTGGAAGACCAGTAGTAGTTTCGATTCACATCTGGAGGCATTCTGTAATCTGTGGACCTTCAAAGTGTTGATGAAACACGGAAATTGCTTCGGCATTGAATACAACAGTCACCATACGCACCTTCCTACATGGGAGTAATGTCACAAACAGTCTACGCCTTAATTGTTCCATGGAAGACCAGTAGTAGTTTCCGATGCACATCTGGAGGCATTCTGTAATCTGTGGTCTATCCGGGTGTTGATGAAACACAGAAATTGCATCGGGATTGAATACAACAGTCACAATGCGCACTTTCCTCCATGGGAGTAATGTCTCAAACAGTATACGCATTGATCGTTCCCTGGAAGACCAGTAGTAGTTTCCGATGCACATCTGGAGGCATTATGTAATCTGTGGACTATCATAGTGTTGATGAAACAGAAATTGCATCGGGATTGAATACGACAGTCACAATGCGCACTTTCCTCCATGGGAGTAATATCTGAAACAGTCTACGATTTGATCGTTCCCTAGAAGACCAGTAGTAGTTTCCGATGCACATCTGGAGGCATTCTGTAATCTGTGGTCTATCCGGGTGTCGATGAAACACAAATATTGCATCGGCATTGAATACAACAGTTACCATGCGCACGCCCCTCCATGGGATTAATGTTTAAAACAGTCTACGCCTTCATCGTTAACTGGAAGACCAGTAGTAGTTTCCGATGCTACAGGAGGCATTCTGTAATCTGCGGACTTTCAGAGTGTTGTTGAAACACAGAAATAGCATCGCGATTTAATACAAGAGTCACCATGAGCACTTTCCTATATGGAAGTAATGACTCAAACAGTCTACGCTTTCATCGTTCCCAGGAAGACCAGTAGTAGTTTCCGATGCACATGTGGTGGCATTCTGTAATCTGTGGACTATCAGAGTGTTGATGAAACACAGAAATTGCATCGGGATTGAATACAACAGTCACCATCCGCAGTTTCCCCCATGGGAGTAATGTCTGAAACAGTCCACGCTTTGATCGTTCCCAGGAAGACCAGTAGTAGTTTCCGATGCACATGTGGTGGCATTCTGTAATCTGTGGACTATCTGAGTGTTGATGAAACCCAGAAATTGAATCGGGATTGAATACAAGAGTCACCATGAGCACTTTCCTCCATGGGAGTAATGACTCAAACACTCTACGCTTTGATCGTTCCCAGGAAGACCAGTAGTAGTTTCCGATGCACATCTGGTGGCATGATGTAATCTGTGGACTATCAGAGTGTTGATGGAACACAGAAATTGTATGGGGATTGAATGCAACAGTCACCATGCGCTCTTTCCTCCACGGGATTAATGTCCCAAACAGTCTACCCTTTGATCGTTCCCTGGAAGACCACTAGCAGTTTCCGATGCACATCTGGAGGCATTCTGTAATCTGTGGACTATCATAGTGTTGATGAAACAGAAATTGCATCAGGGATTGAATGCGACAGTCACAATGCGCACTTTCCTCCATGGGAGTAATGTCTGAAACAGTCTACGCTTTGATCGTTCCCTGGAAGACCAGTAGTAGTTTCCGATGCACATCTGGAGGCAATCTGTAATCTGTGGACCTTCAAAGTGTTGATGAAACACAGAAATTGCATCGGGATTGAATACAACAGTCACCATCCGCATTTCCCTCCATGGGAGTAATGTCTCAAACCGTCTACGCTCTGATCGTTCCCAGGAAGGCCAGTAATAGTTTCCGATGCACATTTCGAGGCATTCTGTAATCTGTTTACTATCATAGTGTTGTTGAAACACAGAAATTGCATAGGGATTGAATACAACAGTCACCATGCGGACTTTCCTCGATGGGAGTAATGTCTCAAACAGTCTACGATTTGATCGTTCCCTGGAAGACCCGTAGTAGATTCCGATGCACATGTGGTGGCATTCTGTAATCTGTGGACTATCAGAGTGTTGATGAAACACAGAAATGGCATCGGGATTGAATACAACAGTCACTATCCGCAGTTTCCCCCATGGCAGTAATGTCTGAAACAGTCCACACTTAGATCTTTCCCTGGAAGACCAGTAGTAATTTCCGATGCACATCTGGTTTCATTCTGTAAACTGGGTACTATCAGAGTGTTGATGAAAAACAGAAATTGCATCGGGATTGAATACAACAGTCACCATGCGCACTTTCCTCCATGGGAGTAATGTCTGAAACAGTCTACGCTTTGATCGTTCATTGGAAGACCAGTAGTAGTTTCGATTCACATCTGGAGGCATTCTGTAATCTGGGGACCTTCAAAGTGTTGATGAAACACAGAAATTGCATCGGCATTGAATACAACAGTCATCATACGCACCTTCCTCCATGGGAGTAATATCTCGAACAGTCTACGCCTTGATCGTTCCCTGGAAGACCAGTAGTAGTTTCCGATGTTATCTGGAGGCATTCTGTAATCTGTGGACAATCAGAGTGTTGTTGAAACAGAAATTGCATCGGGATTGAATACGACAGTCACAATGCGCACTTTCCTCCATGGGAGTAATGTCTGAAACAGTCTACCCTTTGATCGTTCCCTGGAAGACCAGTAGTAGTTTCCGATGCACATCTGGAGGCAATCTGTAATCTGTGGACCTTCAAAGTGTTGATGAAACAGAGAAATTGCATCGGGATTGAATACAACAGTAACCATGCACACTTTTCTCCATGGGAGTTATATCACAAAGAGTCTACGCTTTGATCGTTCCCTGGAAGACCAGTAGTACTTTCGATTCACATCTGGAGGCATTCTGTAATCTGTGGACCTTCAAAGTGATGATGAAACACAGAAATTTCTTCGGCATTGAATACAACAGTCACCATACGCACCTTCCTACATGGGAGTAATGTCTCAAACAGTCTACGCCTTGATCGTTCCTTGGAAGACCAGTAGTAGTTTCCGATGCACTTCTGGAGGCATTCTGTAATCTGTGGTCTATCCGGGTGTTGATGAAACACAGAAATTGCATCGGCATTGAATACAACAGTCACCATGCGCACGCCCCTCCATTTGATTAATGTCTAAAACAGTCTACGCCTTGATCGTTAACTGGAAGACCAGTAGTAGTTTCCGATGTTATCAGGAGGCATTCTGTAATCTGTGGACTATCAGAGTGTTGATGAAACACAGAAATTGCATCGGGATTGGATACAACAGTCACCATCAGCAGTTTCCCCCATGGGAGTAATGTCTGAAACAGTCCACGTTTTGATCGTTCCCTGGAAGACCAGTAGTAGTTTCCGATGCACATCTGGTTTCATTCTGTAATCTGTGGACTATCAGAGTGTTGAAGAAAAACAGAAATTGCATCGGGATTGAATACAACAGTCACCATGCGCACTTTCCTCTATGGGAGTAATGTCTCAAACAGTCTACGCTTTGATCGTTCCCTGGAAGACCAGTAGTAGTTTCGATTCACATCTGGAGGCATTCTGTAATCTGTGGACCTTCAAAGTGTTGATGAAACACAGAAATTGCATCGGCATTGAATACAACAGTCACCATGCGCACCTTCTTCCATGGGAGTAATGTCTCGAACAGTCTACGCCTTGATCGTTCCCAATAAGACCAGTAGTAGTTTCCGATGTTATCTGGAGGCATTCTGTAATCTATGGACTATCAGAGTGTTAATGAAACACAGAAATTGCATCGGGATTGAATACAACAGTCACCATCCGCACTTTCCTCCATGGGAGTAATGTCTGAAACAGTCCACGCTTTGATCGTTCCCTGGAAGAACAGTAGTAGTTTCCTATGCACATCTGGTGGCATGATGTAATCTGAGCATTATCAGAGTGTTGATGGAACACAGAAATTGTATGGGGATTGAATACAGCAGTCACCATACGCACTTTCCTCCACGGGATTGATGTCCCAAACAGTCTACCCTTTGATCGTTCCCTGAAAGACCAGTAGTAGTTTCCGATGCACATCTGAAGGCATTCTGTAATTTGTGGTCTATCCGGGTGTTGATGAAACACAGAAATGGCATCGGCATTGAATACAACAGTTACCATGCTCACCTTCCTCCATGGGAGTAATGTCTCGAACAGTCTACGCCTTGATCGTTCCCTGGAAGACCAGTAGTAGTTTCCGATGCAAATCTGGAGGCATTCTGTAATCTGTGGTCTATCCGGGTGTTGATGAAACACAGATATGGCATTGGCATTAAATACAACAGTCACCATGCGCACTTTCCTCCGTGGGAGTAATGTCTGAAACAGTCTACGCTTTGATCGTTCCCTGGAAGACCAGTAGTAGTTTCCGATGCACATCTGGAGGCAATCTGTAATCTGTGGACCTTCAAAGTGTTGATGAAACAAAAAAATTGCATCGGGATTGAATACAACAGTAACCATGAACACTTTCCTCCATGGGAGTTATATCTCAAACAGTCCATGCTTTGATCGTACCCAGGAAGGCCAGTAGTAGTTTCCGATGCTCTTCTGGAGGCAATCTGTAAGCTGTGGACTATCAGAGTGTTGATGAAACACAGATATTGCATCGGGATGGAATACTACAGGCACCATGCGTACATTTCTCCATGGTATTAATGTCTCAAACTGTCATCGCTATGATCGTTCGCTGTAGACCAGTAGTAGTTTCCGATGCACATCTGGAGGCATTCTGTGGACTATCAGAGTGTTGATGAAACACAGAAATTGCATCGGGATTGAATACAACAGGCACCAACCTCACTTTCTTCCAAGGGAGTAATGTCTCAAACAGTCTACGCTTTGATCGTTCCCAGAAACACCAGTAGTAGTTTCCGATGCACATCTGGCGGCAATCTGTAATCTGTGGACTGTCAGAGTGTTGATGAAACACAGAAATTGCATCGAGATTGAATGCAACACTCAACATCCGCACTTTCCTCCATGGGGGTGATGTCTGAAACAGTCTACGCTTTGATCGTTCCCTGGAAGACCAGAAGTAGTTTCCGATGCACATCGGGATGCAATCTGTAATCTGTGGACCTCCAAAGTGTGGGTGAAACACAGAAATTGCATCAGGAGTGAATTCAACAGTCACCATCCGCACTTTCCTCCATGGGAGTAATGTCTGAAACAGTCTACGGTTTGATCGTTCCCAGGAAGACCTGTAGTAGTTTCCGATGCACATCTGGAGACAGTCTGTAATCTGTGGACCTTCAAAGTGTTGATGAAACACAGAAATTGCATCGGGATTGAATACAACAGTAACCATGCACACTTTCCTCCATGGGAGTTATATCTCAAACAGTCTACGCTTTGAACGTTCAATGGAAGACCAGTAGTAGTTTCGATTCACATCTGGAGGCATTCTCTAATCTGTGGACTATCATAGTGTTGATGAAACAGAAATTGCATCGGGATTGAATACAACAGTCACCATCTGCATTTCCCTCCATGGGAGTAATGTCTCAAACAGTCTACGCTTTGATCGTTCCCTGGAAGACCAGTAGTAGTTTCCGATGCACATCTGGAGGCATTCTGTAAACTGTTTACTATCATAGTGTAGTTGATACACGGAAATTGCATCGGGATTGAATACCACAGTCACCATGCGGACTTTCCTCCATGGGAGTAATGTCTCAAACAGTCTACGCTTTGATCGTTCCCTGGAAGAAACGTAGTAGTTTCCGATGCACATCTGGGGGCATTCTGTAATCTGTGGACTATCAGAGTGTTGTTGAAACACAGAAATTGCATCGGGATTGAATACAACAGTCACCATGCGCACCTTCCTCCATGGGGGTAATGTCTCTAACAGTCTACGCTTTGATCGTTCCCTGGAAGACCAGTAGTAGTTTCGACGCACATCTGGAGGCATTCTGTAATCTGTGGACTATCAGAGTGTTGATGAAACACAGATATTGCATTGGGATTGAATACAACAGTCACCATCCGCACTTTCCTCCATAGGAGTAATGTCTCAAATAGTCTACGCTTAGATCGTTCCCTGGAAGACCAGTAGTAGTTTCCGATGCACATCTGGAGACAATCTGAAAATCTGTGGACTATCAGAGTGTTGATGAAACACAGAAATTGCACCGGGATTGAATACAACAGTCACCATCCGCACTTTCCTCCATGGGAGTAATGTCTGAAACAGTCCACGCTTTGATCGTTCCCTGGAAGACCAGTGGTAGTTATGATGCACATCTGGTGGCATTATGTAATCTGTGGACTATCAGAGTGTTGATGAAACACAGAAACTGTATGGGGATTAAATACAACAGTCACCATGCGCACTTTCCTTCACGGGAGTAATGTCCCAAACAGTCTACGCTATGATCGTTCCGTGGAAGACCAGTAGTAGTTTCCGATGCATATCTGAAGGCATTCTGTAATCTGTGGACCTTCAAAGTTTTGATGAAACACAAAAATTGCATCGGCATTGAATACAACACTAACCATGCACACTTTCCTCCATGGGAGTTATATCTCAAACAGTCCACGCTTTGATCGTTCCCAGGAAGGCCAGTAATAGTTTCCGATGCACTTCTGGAGGCAATCTGTAATCTGTGGACTATCAGAGTGTTGATGCAACACAGACATTGCATCGGGATTGAATACAGCAGTCACCATGCGTACATTTCTCCATGGTAGTAATGCCTCAAACTGTCATCGCTATGATCGTTCCCTGTACACCAGTAGTAGTTTCCGAATCACATCTGGGGGAATTCTGTAATCTGTGGACTATCCGTGTGTTGATGAAACACAGAAATTGCATCGGGATTGAATACAACAGGCACCATGCGTACATTTGTCCGTGGGAGTAAGGTCTCAAACAGTCTACGCTTTGATCGTTCCCTGGAAGACCAGTAGTAGTTTCCGATGTTATCTGGAGACATTCTGTAATCTGTGGACTATCAGAGTGTTGTTAAAACACAGAAATAGCATCGCGATTTAATACAAGAGTCACCATGAGCACTTTCCTCCATGGGAGTAATGACTCAAACAGTCTACGCTTTCATCTTTCCCAGGATGTTCAGTAGTAGTTTCCGATGCACCTGTGGTGGCATTCTGTAATCTGTGGACCTTCAAAGTGTTGATGAAACACAGAAATTGCTTCGGCATTGAATACAACAGTCACCATGCGCACGCCCCTGCATGGGATTAATGTCTAAAACAGTCTACGCCTTGATCGTTAACTGGAAGACCAGTAGTAGTTTCCGATGTTACAGGAGGCATTCTGTTATCTGTGGCCTTTCAGAGTGTTGATGAAACACAGAAATTGCATCGGGATTGAATACAACAGTCACCATGCGCACGCCCCTCCATGGGAGTAATGTCGGAAACAGTCTACGCTTTGATCGATCCCTGGAAGACCAGTAGTAGTTTCCGAAGCATATCTGGAGGCAATCTGTAATCTGTGGACCTTCAAAGTGTTGATGAAACACAGAAATTGCATCGGGATTGAATACAACAGTAACCATGCACACTTTCCTCCATGGGAGTTATATCTCAAACAGTCTACGCTTCGATCGTTCAATGGAAGACCAGTAGTAGTTTCGATTCACATCTGGAGGCATTCTGTAATCTGTGGACTATCATAGTGTTGATGAAACAGAAATTGCATCGGGATTGAATACGACAGTCACAATGCGCATTTATCTCCATGGGAGTAATGTCTGAAACAGTCTACGTTTTGATCGTTCCCTGGAAGACCAGTAGTAGTTTCCGATGCACATCTTGAGGCAATCTGTAATCTGTGGAAGTTCACAGTGTTGATGAAACACAGATATTGCATCGGGATTGAATACAACAGTAATCATGCACACTTTCCTCCATGGGAGTTATATCTCAAACAGTCTACGCTTTGATCGTTCCCTGGAAGACCAGTAGTAGTTTCGATTCACATCTGGAGGCATTCTGTAATCTGTATACCTTCAAAGTGTTGATGAAACACAGAAATTGCATCGGGATTGAATACAACAGTCACCATGCGCACTTTCCTCCATGGGGGTAATGTGTCAAACAGTCTACGCTTTGATCGTTCCCTGGAAGACCAGTAGTAGTTTCGATTCACATCTGAAGGCATTCTGTAATCTGTGGAACTTCAAAGTCTTGATGAAACACAGAAATTGCTTCGGCATTGAATAAAACAGTCACCATACGCACCTTCCTACATGGGAGTAATGTCTCAAACAGTCTACGCCTTGATCGTTCCTTGGAAGACCAGTAGTAGTTTCCGATGCACATCTTGAGGCAATCTGTAATCTGTGGACCTTCACAGTGTTGATGAAACACAGATATTGCATCGGGATTGAATACAACAGTCACCATGCGCACGCCCCTCCATGGGAGTAATGTCTCAAACAGTCTACGCTTTGATCGTTCAATGGAAGACCAGTAGTAGTTTCGATTCACATCTGGAGGCATTCTGTAATCTGTGGACCTTCAAAGTGTTGATGAAACACAGAAATTGCACCGGGATTGAATACAACAGTCACCATCCGCATTTCCCTCCATGGGAATAATGTCTCAAACCGTCTACGCTTTGATCGTTCCCAGGAAGACCAGTAGTAGTTTCCGATGCACATTACGAGGCATTCTGTAATCTGTTTACTATCATATTGTTGTTGAAACACAGAAATTCCATAGGGATTGAATACAACAGTCACCATGCGGACTTTCCTCGATGGAACAGTCTACGATTTGATCGTTCCCTGGAAGACCTGTAGTAGTTTCCGATGCACATCTGGGGGCATTCTGTAATTTGTGGACTATCAGAGTGTTGTTGAAACACAGATATTGCATCGGGATTGAATACAACAGTCAGCATGCGCACTTTCCTCCATGGGAGTAATGTCTCAAACAGTCTACGCTTTGATCGTTCCCTGGAAGACCAGTAGTAGTTTCGATTCACATCTGGAGGCATTCTGTAATCTGTGCACCGTCAAAGTGTTGATGAAACACAGAAATTGCTTCGGCATTGAATGCAACAGTCACCATACGCACCTTCCTACATGGGAGTAATGTCTCAAACAGTCTACGCCTTGATCGTTCCTTGGAAGACCAGTAGTAGTTTCCGATGCACATCTGAAGGCATTCTGTAATCTGTGGTCTATCCGGGTGTTGATGAAACACAGAAATTGCATCGGCATTGAATACAACAGTCACCATGCGCACCTTCCTCCATGGGAGTAATGTCTCGAACAGTCTACGTCTTGATCGTTCCCTGGAAGAACAGTAGTAGTTTCCGATGCACATCTGGTGGCATGGTGTAATCTGTGGATTATCAGAGTGTTGATGGAACACAGAAATTGTATGGGGATTGAATACAACAGTCACCATGCGCACTTTCCTACCTGGGAGTAACGTCTCAAACAGTCTACGCTTTGATCGTTCCCTGGAAGACCAGTAGTAGTTTCGATTCACATCTCGAGGCATTCTGTAATCTGTGGACCTTCAAAGTGTTGATGAAACACAGAAATTGCATCGGCATTGAATACAACAGTCACCATGCGCACCTTCCTCCATGGGAGTAATGTCTCGAACAGTCTTCGCCTTGATCGTTCCCTGGAAGAACAGTAGTAGTTTCCGATGCACATCTGGTGGCATGATGTAATCTGTGGATTATCAGAGTGTTGATGGAACACAAAAATTGTATGGGGATTGAATACAACAGTCACCATGCGCACTTTCCTCCACGGGATTAATGTCCCAAACAGTCTACCCTTTGATCGTTCCCTGGAAGACCAGTAGTAGTTTCCGATGCACATCTGAAGGCATTCTGTAATTTGTGGTCTATCCGGGTGTTGATGAAACACAAAAATGGCATCGGCATTGAATACAACAGTCACCATGCTCACCTTCCTCCATGGGAGTAATGTCTCGAACAGCCTACGACTTGATCGTTCCCTGGAAGACCAGTAGTAGTTTCCGATGCAAATCTGGAGGCATTCTGTAATCTGTGGTATATCCGGGTGTTGATGAAACACTGAAATGGCATCGGCATTGAATACAACAGTCACCATGCGCACGCTCCTCCATGGAAGTAATGTCTCAAACAGTCTACGCCTTGATCGTTCCCTGGAAGACCAGTAGTTGTTTCCGATGTTATCTGGAGGCATTCTGTAATCTGTGGACAATCAGAGTGTTGTTGAAACACAGAAATTGCATCGCGATTTAATACAAGAGTCACCATGCGCACTTTCCTCCATGTGAGTAATGACTCAAACAGTCTACGCTTTCATCGTTCCCAGGAAGACAAGTAGTAGTTTCCGATGCACAGGTGGTGGCATTCTGTATTCTGTGGACTATCAGAGTGTTGATGAAACACAGAAATTGCATCGGGATTGAATACAACAGTCACCATGCGCACTTTCCTCCATGGGAATAATGTCTGTAACTGTCTACGCTTTGATCGTTCCCTGGAAGACCAGTAGTAGTTTCCGATGCTCATCTGGAGGCAATCTGTATTCTGTGGACCTTCAAAGGGTTGATGAAACAAAAAAATTGCATCGGGATTGAATACAACAGTTACCATGAACACTTTCCTCCATGGGAGTTATATCTCAAACAGTCCACGATTTGATCGTACCCAGGAAGACCAGTAGTAGTTTCCGATGCACTTCTGGAGGCAATCTGTAAGCTGTGGACTATCAGAGAGTTGATGAAACACAGATATTGCATCGGGATTGAATACTACAGGCACCATGCTTACATTTCTCCATGGTATTAATGTCTCAAACTGTCATCGCTATGATCGTTCCCTGTAGACCAATAGTAGTTTCCGATGCACATTCGGAGGCATTCTGTAATCTGTGGACACTCAGAGTGTTGATGAAGCACAGAAATTGCATCGGGATTGAATACAACAGGCACCAACCGCACTTTCTTCCAAGGGAGTAATGTCTCAAACAGTCTACGCTTTGATCGTTCCCAGGAACAGCAGTAGTAGTTTCCGATGCACATCTGGGGGCAATCTGTAATCTGTGGACTGTCAGAGTGTTGATGAAACACAGAAATTGCATCGAGATTGAATACAACACTCAACATTGGCACTTTCCTCCATGGGGGTAATGTCTGAAACAGTCTACGCTTTGATCGTTCCCTGGAAGACCAGTAGTAGTTTCCGATGCACATCGGGAGGCAATCTGTAATCTGTGGACCTTCAAAGTGTGGATGAAACACAGAAATTGCATCAGGAGTGAATTCAACAGTCACCATCCGCACTTTCCTCCATGGGAGTAATGTCTGAAACAGTCTACGGTTTGATCGTTCCCAGGAAGACCTGTAGTAGTTTCCGATGCACATCTGGAGGCATTCTGTAATCTGTGGATTATCAGACTGTTGATGAAACACATAAATTGCATCGGGATTGAATACAACAGTCAACATTCGCTCTTTCCTCCATGGGAGTAATGTCTCAAACAGCATATTCTTTTGATCGTTCCCTGGAAGGCCAGTAGTTGTTTCCGATGCACATAGGGAGGAATTCTGTAATCTGTGGCCTAACAGAGTGTTGATTAAACACAGATATTGCATAGGGATTGAATACAACAGTCACCATGCGCACTTTCCTCCATAGGAGTAATGTCTGAAACAGTCTACGCTTTGATCGTTCCCTTTAAGACCAGTAGTAGTTTCCGATGTACATCTGGATGCATTCTGTAATATGTGGACTATCAGAGTGTTGATGAAAACAGAAGTTCCATCGGGATTGAATACAACAGTCAAATAGCGCACTTTCCTCCATGGGAGTAATTCTCAAACAGTCTACGCTTTGATCGTTCCCTGGAAGAGCAATAGTAGTTTCCGATGCACATCTGGTGGCATTCTGTAATCTGTGGACTATCAGAGTGTTGATGAAACACAGAAATTGCATAGGGATTGATAACAACATTCACCATGCGCACTTTCCTCCACGGGGTTATGTCTCAAACATTCTACGCTTTTATCTTTCCCTGGAAGACCAGTAGTAGTTTCCGATGCACATCTGGAGACAATCTGTAATCTGTGGAATATCAGAGTGTTAATGAAACACAGAAATTGCATCGGGATTGAATACAACAGTAACCATCCGCACCTTCCTCCATGGAAGTAATGTCTCAATCAGTCTACGCTTTGATCGTTCCCAGGAAGACCAGTAGTAGCTTCCGATGCACATCTGGAGGCAATCTGTACTTTGTGGACCTTCAAAGTGTTGATGAAACACAGAAATTGCATCATGAGTGTAAACAACAGTCACCATCCGCACTTTTCTCCATGGGAGTAATGTCTGAAACAGTCTACGCTTTGAACGTTCCCTGGAAGACCAGTAGTAGTTTCGATTCACATCTGGAGGCATTCTGTAGTCTGTGGACCTTCAAAGTGTTGATGAAACACAGAAATTGCATCGGGATTGAATACAACAGTCACCATCCGCATTTCCCTCCATGGGAGTAATGTCTCAAACAGTCCACGCTTTGATCGTTCCCCGGAAGGCCAGTATTAGTTTCCGATCCACTTGTGGAGGCAATCTGTAATCTGTGGACTATCAGAGTGTTGATGAAACACAGATGTTGCATCGGGATTGAATGCAACATTCACCATGCGTACATTTCTGCATGGTAGTAATGCCTCAAACTGTCATCGCTATGATCGTTCCCTGTACACCAGTAGGGATTGAATACAACAGTCACCATTAGCACTTTCCTCCATGGGAGTAATGTTTGAAACAGTCCACGCTTTGATCTTTCCCTGGCAGAACAGTAGTAGTTTCCGATGCACATCTGGTGGCACGATGTAATCTGTGGACTATCAGAGTGTTGATGGAACACAGAAAGTGTATGTGGATTGAAAACAACAGTCACCATGCGCACTTTCCTCCACGGGATTAATGTCCCAAACAGTCTACCCATTGATCGTTCCCTGGAAGACCAGTAGTAGTTTCCGATGCACATCTGAAGGCCTTCGGTAATTTGTGGACCTTCAAAGTGTTGTTGAAACACAGAAATTGCATCGGGATTGAATACAACAGTCACAATGCGCACTTTCCCCCATGGGAGTAATGTCTGAAACAGTCTACGATTTGATCGTTCCCTGGGAGACCTGTAGTAGTTTCCGATGCACATCTGGGGGCATTCTGTAATTTGTGGACTATCAAAGTGTTGATGAAACACAGAAATTGCCTCGGGATTGAATACAACAGTCACCATGCGCACTTTCCTCCATGTGAGTAATGTCTCAACCAGTCTACGTTTTGATCGTTCCCTGGAAGACCAGTAGTAGTTTAGATTCACATCTCGAGGCATTCTGTAATCTGTGGACCTTCAAAGTGTTGATGAAACACAGAAATTGCATCGGCATTGAATACAACAGGCACCATGCGAACGCCCCTCCATGGAATTAATGTCTAAAACAGTCTACGCCTTGATCGTTAACTGGAAGACCAGTAGTAGTTTCCGATGCACATCTGGAGGCATTCTGTAATCTGTGGACAATCAGAGAGTTGATGAAACACAGAAATTCCATCGAGAATGAATACAACAGTCACCATCCGCACTTTCTTCCATGGGAGTAATGTCTGAAACAGTCCACGCTCTGATCGTTCCCTGGAAGACCAGTAGTAGTTTCCGATGCACATCTGGTGGCATTCTGTAATGTGTGGACCTTCAAAGTGTTGATGAAACTCTGAAATTGCATCGGGATTGGATACAACAGTCACCAACCGCACTTTCCACCATGGGAGTAATGTCTCAAACAGTCTACGCATTGATCGTTCCCAGGAAGACTTGTAGTAGTTTCCGATGCACATCTCGAGGCATTCTGTAATCTGTGGACAACAGAGTGTGGATGAAAGACAGAAATTCCATCGAGAATGAATACAACAGTCACCATGCGCACTTTCCTCCATGGTTTGTAATGTCTCAAACAGTCTACGCTTTGATCGTTCCCTGGAAGACCAGTAGTAGTTTCGATTCACATCTGGAGGCATTCTGTAATCTGTGGACCTTCAAAGTGTTGATGAAACACAGAAATTGCATCGGCATTGAATACAACAGTCACCATGCGCACCTTCCTCCATGGGAGTAATGTCTCGAACAGTCTACGGCTTGATCGTTCCCTGGAAGACCAGTAGTAGTTTCCGATGCACATCTGGAGGCATTCTGTAATATGTGGTCTATCCAGGTGTTGATGAAACACAGAAATGGCATCGGCATTGAATCCAACAGTCACCATGCGCACGCTCCTCCATGGGAATAATGTCTCAAACAGTCTACGCCTTGATCGTTTCCTGGAAGACTAGTAGTAGTTTCCGATGTTATCTGGAGGCATTCTGTAATCTGTGGACAATCAGAGTGTTGTTGAAACAATGAAATTGCATCGCAATATAATACAAGAGTCACCATGCGCAATTTCCTCCATGGGAGTAATGTCTCAAACAGTCTACGCTTTGATCGTTCCCAGGAAGACCAGTAGTAGTTTCCGATGCACATGTGGTGGCATTCTGTATTTCTGTGGACTATCAGAGTGTTGATGAAACACAGAAACTGCATCGGGATTGAATACAACAGTCACCATTAGCACTTTCCTCCATGGGAGTAATGTTTGAAACAGTCCACGCTTTGATCTTTCCCTGGAAGAACAGTAGTAGTCTCCGATGCACATCTGGTGGCACGATGTAATCTGTGGACTATCAGAGTGTTGATGGAACACAGAAAGTGTATGGGGATTGAAAACAACAGTCACCATGCGCACTTTCCTCCACGGGATTAATGTCCCAAACAGTCTACCCATTGATCGTTCCCTGGAAGACCAGTAGTAGTTTCCGATGCACATCTGAAGGCCTTCGGTAATTTGTGGACCTTCAAAGTGTTGTTGAAACACAGATATTGCATCGGGATTGAATACAACAGTCACAATGCGCACTTTCCCCCATGGGAGTAATGTCTGAAACAGTCTACGATTTGATCGTTCCCTGGGAGACCTGTAGTAGTTTCCGATGCACATCTGGGGGCATTCTGTAATTTGTGGACTATCAAAGTGTTGATGAAACACAGAAATTGCCTCGGGATTGAATACAACAGTCACCATGCGCACTTTCCTCCATGTGAGTAATGTCTCAACCAGTCTACGTTTTGATCGTTCCCTGGAAGACCAGTAGTAGTTTAGATTCACATCTCGAGGCATTCTGTAATCTGTGGACCTTCAAAGTGTTGATGAAACACAGAAATTGCATCGGCATTGAATACAACAGTCACCATGCGCACCTTCCTCCAATGGAGTAATGTCTCGAACAGTCTACGGCTTGATCGTTCCCTGGACGACCAGTAGTAGTTTCCGATGCACATCTGGAGGCATTCTGTAAACTGTGGTCTATCCAGGTGTTGATGAAACACAGAAATGGCATCGGCATTGAATCCAACAGTCACCATGCGCACGCTCCTCCATGGGAGTAATGTCTCAAACAATCTACGATTTGATCGTTCCCAGGAAGACCAGTAGTAGTTTCCGATGCACATGTGGTGGCATTCTGTAATCTTTGGACTATCAGAGTGTTGATGAAACACAGAAATTGAATCGGGATTGAATACAACAGTCACCATCCGCACTTTCCTCCATGGGAGTAATGTTTGAAACAGTCCACGCTTTGATCGTTCCCTGGAAGAACAGAAGTAGTTTCCGATGCACATCTGGTGGCACGATGGAATCTGTGGACTATCAGAGTGTTGATGGAACACATAAAGTGTATGGGGATTGATAACAACAGTCACCATGCGCACTTTCCTCCACGGGATTAATGTCCCAAACAGTCTACCCTTTGATCGTTCCCTGGAAGACCAGTATTAGTTTCCGATGCACATCTGAAGGCATTCGGTAATTTGTGGACCTTCAAAGTGTTGTTGAAACACAGAAATTGCATCGGGATTGAATACAACTGTCACAATGCGCACTTTCCTCCACGGGAGTAATGTCTCAAACAGAATACGCATTGATCGTTCCCTGGAAGACCAGTAGTAGTTTCCGATGCACATCTGGAGGCATTCTGTAATTTGTGGACTATCAGAGTGTTGTTGAAACACAGATATTGCATCGGGATTGAATACAACTGTCAGCATGCTCCCCTTCCTCCATGGGAGTAATGTCTCAAACAGACTACGCTTTGATCGTTCCCTGGAAGACCAGTAGTAGTTTCGATTCACATCTGGAGGGATTCTGTAATCTGTGGACCTTCAAAGTGTTGATGAAACACAGAAATTGCGTCGGCATTGAATACAACAGTCACCATGCGCACCTTCCTCCATGGGAGTAATGTCTCGAACAGTCTACGGCTTGATCGTTCCCTGGACGACCAGTAGTAGTTTCCGATGCACATCTGGAGGCATTCTGTAAACTGTGGTCTATCCAGGTGTTGATGAAACACAGAAATTTCATCGGCATTGAATCCAACAGTCACCATGCGCACGCTCCTCCATGGGAGTAATGTCTCAAACAGTCTACGCCTTGATCGTTCCCTGGAAGACTAGTAGTAGTTTCCGATGTTATCTGGAGGCATTCTGTAATCTGTGGACAATCAGAGTGTTGTTGAAACACAGAAATTGCATCGCAATATACACTCCTGGAAATGGAAAAAAGAACACATTGACACCGGTGTGTCAGACCCACCATACTTGCTCCGGAAACTGCGAGAGGGCTGTACAAGCAATGATCACAAGCACGGCACAGCGGACATACCAGGAACCGCGGTGTTGGCCGTCGAATGGCGCTAGCTGCGCAGGATTTGTGCACCGCCGCCGTCAGTGTCAGCCAGTTTGCCATGGCATACGGAGCTCCATCGCAGTCTTTAACACTGGTAGCATGCCGTGACAGCATGGACGTGAACCGTATGTGCAGTTGACGGACTTTGAGCGAGGGCGTATAGTGGGCACGCGCGAGGCCGGGTGGACGTACCGTCGAATTGCTCAACACGTGGGGCGTGAGGTCTCCACAGTACATCGATGTTGTCGCCAGTGGTCGGCGGAAGGTGCACATGCCCGTGGACCTCGGACCGGACCGCAGCGACGCACGGATGCACGCCAAGACCTTAGGATCTTACGCAGTGCCGTAGGGGACCGCACCGCCACTTCCCAGCAAATTAGGGACACTGTTGCTCCTGGGGTACCGGCGAGGACCATTCGCAACCGTCTCCATGAAGCTGGGCTACGGTCCCGCACACCGTTAGGCTGTCTTCCGCTCACGCCCCAACATCGTGCAGCCCGCCTCCTGTGGTGTCGCGACAGGCGTGAATGGAGGGACGAATGGAGACGTGTCGTCTTCAGCGATGAGAGTCGCTTCTGCCTTGGTGCCAATGATGGTCGTATGCGTGTTTGGCGCCGTGCAGGTGAGCGCCACAATCAGGACTGCATACGACCGAGGCATACAGGGCCAACACCCGGCATCATGGTGTGGGGAGCGATCTCCTACACTGGCCGTACACCTCTGGTGATCGTCGAGGGGACACTGAATAGTGCACGGTACATCCAAACCGTCATCGAACCCATCGTTCTGCCATTCCTAGACCGGCAAGGGAACTTGCTGTTCCAACAGGACAATGCACGTCCGCATATATCCCGTGCCACCTAACGTGCTCTAGAAGGTGTAAGTCAACTACCCTGGCCAGCAAGATCTCCGGATCTGTCCCCCATTGAGCATGTTTGGGACTGGATGAAGCATCGTCTCACGCGGTCTGCACGTCCAGCACGAACGCTGGTCCAACTGAGACGCCAGGTGGAAATGGCATAGCAAGCCGTTCCACAGGACTACATCCAGCATCTCTACGATCGTCTCCATGGGAGAATAGCAGCCTGCATTGCTGCAAAAGGTGGATATACACTGTACTAGTGCCGACATTGTGCATGCTCTGTTGCCAGTGTCTATGTGCCTGTGGTTCTGTCAGTGTGATCACGTGATGTATCTGACCCCAGGAATGTGTCAATAAAGTTTCCCCTTCCTGGGACAATGAATTCACGGTGTTCTTATTTCAATTTCCAGGAGTGTAATACAAGAGTCACCATGCGCACTTTCCTCCATGGGAGTAATGTCTCAAACAGTCTACGATTTGATCGTTCCCAGGAAGACATGTAGTAGTTTCCGATGCACATGTGGTGGCATTCTGTAATCTGTGTACTATCAGAGTTTTCATGAAACACAGAAATTGCATCGGGATTGAATACAACAGTCACCATCCGCACTTTCCTCCACGGGAGTAATGTCACAAACAGAATACGCATTGATCGTTCCCTGGAAGACCAGTAGTAGTTTCCGATGCACATCTGGCGGCATTCTGTAATTTGTGGACTATCAGAGTGTTGATGCAACACAGAAATTGTATGGGGATTGAATACAACAGTCACCATGCGCACTTTCCTCCATGGGAGTAATGTCTCAAACAGTCTACGCTTTGATCGTTCCCTGGAAGACCAGTAGTAGTTTCTATTCACATCTGGAGGGATTCTGTAATCTGTGGACCTTCAAAGTGTTGATGAAACACAGATATTGCTTCGGCATTGAATACAACAGTCACCATACGCACCTTCCTACATGGGAGTAATGTCTCAAACAGTCTACGCCTTGATCGTTCCTTGGAAGACCAGTAGTAGTTTCCGATGCACATCTGGAGGCATTCTGTAATCTGTGGTCTATCCAGGTGTTGATGAAACACAGAAATTGCATCGGCATTGAATACAACAGTCACCATGCGCACGCCCCTCCATGGAATTATTGTCTAAAACAGTCTACGCCTTGATCGTCAACTGGAAGACCAGTAGTAGTTTCCGATGCACATCTGGAGGCATTCTGTAATCTGTGAACAATCAGAATGTTGATGAAACACAGATATTCCATCGAGAATGAATACAACAGTCACCATCCGCACTTTCTTCCATGGGCGTAATGTCTGAAACAGTCCACGCTTTGATCGTTCCCTGGAAGACCAGTAGTAGTTTCCGATGCACATCTGGTGGCATTCTGTAATCTGTGGACCTTCAAAGTGTTGATGAAACTCTGAAATTGCATCGGGATTGGATACAACTGTCACCAACCGCACTTTCCACCATGGGAGTAATGTCTCAAACAGTCTACGCATTGATCGTTCCCAGGAAGACCAGTAGTAGTTTCCGATGCACATCTGGAGGCATTCTGTAATCTGTGGACAATCAGAGTGTTGATGAAACACAGAAATTCCATCGAGAATGAATACAACAGTCACCATGCGCACTTTCCTCCATGGGAGTAATGTCTCAAAGAGTCTACGCTTTGATCGTTCCCTGGAAGACCAGTAGTAGTTTCGATTCACATCTGGAGGCATTCTGTAATCTGTGGACCTTCAAAGTGTTGATGAAACACAGAAATTGCATCGGCATTGAATACAACAGTCACCATGCGCACCTTCCTCCATGGGAGTAATGTCTCGAACAGTCTACGGCTTGATCGTTCCCTGGAAGACCAGTAGTAGTTTCCGATGCACATCTGGAGGCATTCTGTAAACTGTGGTCTATCCAGGTGTTGATGAAACACAGAAATGGCATCGGCATTGAATCCAACAGTCACCATGCGCATGCTCCTCCATGGGAGTAATGTCTCAAACAGTCTACGCCTTGATCGTTCCCTTGAAGACTAGTAGTAGTTTCCGATGTTATCTGGAGGCATTCTGTAATCTGTGGACAATCAGAGTGTTGTTGAAACACAGAAATTGCATCGCAATATAATACAAGAGTCACCATGCGCACTTTCCTCCATGGGAGTAATGTCTGAAACAGTCTACGATTTGATCGTTCCCAGGAAGACCAGTAGTAGTTTCCGATGCACATGTGGTGGCATTCTGTATTCTGTGGACTATCAGAGTGTTGATGAAACACAGAAATTGCATCGGGATTGAATACAACAGTCACCATCCGCACTTTCCCCCATGGGAGTAATGTTTGAAACAGTCCACGCTTTGACCGTCCCCTGGAAGAACAGTAGTAGTTTCCGATGCACATCTGGTGGCACGATGTAATCTGTGGACTATCAGAGTGTAGATGGAACACATAAAGTGTATGGGGATAGAAAACAAAAGTCACCATGCGCACTTTCCTCCACGGGATTAATGTCCCAAACAGTCTACCCTTTGATCGTTCCCTGGAAGACCAGTAGTAGTTTCCGATGCACATCTGAAGGCATTCGGTAATTTGTGGACCTTCAAAGTGTTGTTGAAACACAGAAATTGCATCGGGATTGAATACAACAGTCACAATGCGCACTTTCCTCCACGGGAGTAATGTCTCAAACAGTATACGCATTGATCGTTCCCTGGAAGACCAGTAGTAGTTTCCGATGCACATCTGGGGGCATTCTGTAATTTGTGGAAAATCAGAGTGTTGTTGAAACACAGATATTGCATCGGGATTGAATACAACAGTCACCATGCGCACTTTCCTCCATGGGAGTAATGTCTCAAACACTCTACGTTTTGATCGTTCCCTGGAAGACCAGTAGTAGTTTCTATTCACATCTGGAGGGATTCTGTAATCTGTGGACCTTCAAAGTGTTGATGAAACACAGAAATTGCTTCGGCATTGAATACAACAGTCACCATACGCACCTTCCTACATGGGAGTAATGTCTCAAACAGTCTAGGCCTTGATCGTTCCTTGGAAGACCAGTAGTAGTTTCCGATGCACATCTGGAGGCATTCTGTAATCTGTGGTCTATCCGGGTGTTGATGAAACACAGAAATTGCATTGGCATTGAATACAACAGTCACCATGTGCATGCCCCTCCATGGGATTAATGTCTAAAACAGTCTACGCCTTGATCGTTAACTGGAAGACCAGTAGTAGTTACCGATGTTACAGGAGGCATTCTGTAATCTGTGGACTTTCAGAGTGTTGTTGAAACACAGAAATAGCATCGCGAATTAAAACAAGAGTCACCATGAGCACTTTCCTCCATGGCAGTAATGACTCAAACAGTCTACGCTTTCACCGTTCCCAGGAAGACCAGTAGTAGTTTCCGATGCACATGTGGTGGCATTCTGTAATCTGTGGACTATCAGAGTGTTGATGAAAGACAGAAATTGCATCGGGATTGAATACAACAGTCACCATCCGCAGTTTCCCCCATGGGAGTAATGTCTGAAACAGTCCACGCTTTGATCGTTCCCAGGAAGACCAGTAGTAGTTTCCGATGCACATGTGGTGGCATTCTGTAATCTGTGGACTATCAGAGTGTTGATGAAACACAGAAATTGAATCGGGATTGAAATCAAGAGTCACCATGAGCACTTTCCTCCATGGGAGTAATGACTCAAACACTCTACGCTTTGATCGTTCCCAGGAAGACCAGTAGTAGTTTCCGATGCACATCTGGTGGCATGATGTAATCTGTGGGCTCTCAGAGTGTTGATGGAACACAGAAATTGTATGGGGATTGAATACAACAGTCACCATGCGCTCTTTCCTCCACGGGATTAATGTCCCAAACAGTCTACCCTTTGATCATTCCCTGGAAGACCACTAGCAGTTTCCGATGCACATCTGGAGGCATTCTGTAATCTGTGGACTATCATAGTGTTGATGAAACAGAAGTTGCATCGGGATTGAATACGACAGTCACAATGCGCACTTTCCTCCATGAGAGTAATGTCTGAAACAGTCTACGCTTTGATCGTTCCCTGGAAGACCAGTAGTAGTTTCCGATGCACATCTGGAGGCAATCTGTAATCTGTGGACCTTCAAAGTGTTGATGAAACACTGAAATTGCATCGGGATTGAATACAACAGTAACCATGCACACTTTCCTCCATGGGAGTTATATCTCAAAAAGTCTACACTTTGATCGTTCCCTGGAAGACCAGTAGTAGTTTCGATTCACATCTGGAGGCATTCTGCAATCTGTGGACCTTCAAAGTGTTCATGAAACACAGAAATTGCATCGGCATTGAATACAACAGTCACCATGCGCACTTTCCTCCATGGGGGTAATGTGTCATACAGTCTACGCTTTGATCGTTCCCTGGAAGACCAGTAGTAGTTTCCGATGCACATCTGGAGTCATTCTATAATCTGTGGTCTATCCGGGTGTTGATGAAACACAGAAATTGCATCGGCATTGAATACAACAGTCACAATGCGCACTTTCCTCCATGGGAGTAATGTCTGAAACAGTCTACGCTTTGATCGTTCCCTGGAAGACCAGTAGTAGTTTCCGATGCACATCTGGAGGCAATCTGTAATCTGTGGACCTTCAAAGTCTTGATGAAACACAGAAATTGCATCGGGATTGAATACATCAGTAACCATGCACACTTTCCTCCATGGGAGTTATATCTCAATCAGTCTACGCTTTGATCGTTCCCTGGAAGACCAGTAGTAGTTTCGATTCACATCTGGAGGCATTCTGTAATCTGTGGACATTCAAAGTGTTGATGAAACACAGAAATTGCATCGGGATTGAATACAACAGTCACCATGCGCACTTTCCTCCACGGGATTAATGTCCCAAACAGTCTACCCTTTGATCGTTCCCTGGAAGACCAGTAGTAGTTTCGATTCACATCTGGAGGCATTCTGTAATCTGTGGACATTCAAAGTGTTGATGAAACACAGAAATTGCATCGGGATTGAATACAACAGTCACCATGCGCACTTTCCTTCATGGGGGTAATGTGTCAAACAGTCTACGCCTTGATTCGTCCCTGGAAGACGAGTAGTAGTTTCCGATGTTATCAGGAGGCATTCTGTAATCTGTGGACAATCAGGGTGTTGATGAATAAGAAATTGCATCGGGATTGAATACGACAGTCACAATGCGCACTTTCCTCCATGGGAGTAATGTCTGAAACAGTCTACGCTTTTATCGTTCCCAGGAAGACCAGTAGCAGTTTCCGATGCACATGTGGTGGCATTCTGTAATCTGTGGACTATCAGAGTGTTAATGAAACACAGAAATTGCATCGGGATTGAATACAACAGTCACCATCCGAAGTTTCCCCCATGGGGGTAATGTCTGAAACAGTCCACGCTTTGATCGTTCCCTAGAAGGCCAGTAGTAGTTTCCGATGCACATCTGGTTTCCTTCTGTAATCTGTGGACTATCAGAGTGTTGATGAAATACATAAATAGTATGGGGATTGAATACAACAGTCACCATGCGCACTTTCCTCCACGGGAGTAAAGTCTCAAACAGTCTACTCTTTGATCGTTCCCTGAAAGACCAGTAGTAGTTTCCGATGCACATCTGAAGGCATTGTGTAATCTGTGGACCTTAAAAGTGTTGATGAAACACAGAAATTGCATCGGGATTGGATACAACAGTCACCAACCGCACTTTCCCCCTTATGAGTAATGTCACAAACAGTCTACGCATTGATCGTTCCCTGGAAGATCAGTAGTAGTTTCCGATGCACATCTGGAGGCATTCTGTAATCTGTGGACTATCAGAGTGTTGAAGAAACACAGAAATTGCATCGGGATTTAATACAAGAGTCACCATAAGCACTTTCCTCCATTGGGGTAATGACTCAAACAGTCTACGCTTTCATCTTTCCCAGAAAGACCAGTAGTAGTTTCCGATGCACATCTGCAGGCATTCTGTCATCTGTGGACTATCCGAGTGTTGATGAAACACAGAAATGTCATCGGGATTGAATACAACAGGGACCACGCGTACATTTCTCCATGGGAGTAATGTGTCAAACAGTCTACGCTTTGATCGTTCCCTGGAAGACCAGTAGTAGTTTCCGATGTTATCTGGAGGCATTCTGTAATCTGTGGACTATCAGTGTGTTGTTAAAACACAGAAATTTAATCGTGATTTAATACAACAGTCACCATCCGCACTTTCTTCCATGGGAGTAATGTCTGAAACAGTCCACGCTTTGATCGTTCCCTGGAAGACCAGTAGTAGTTCCCGATGCACATCTGGTGGCATTCTGTAATCTGTGGACCTTCAAAGTGTTGATGAAACTCAGAAATTGCATTGGGATTGGATACAAAAGTCACCAACCGCACTTTCCCCCATGGGAGTAATGTCTCAAACAGTCTACGCAATGTTCGTTCCCTGGAAGACCAGTAGTAGTTTCCGTTGCACATCTGGAGGCATTCTGTAAGCTGTGGACTATCAGTGTGTTGATGAAAGACAGAAATTGCATCGGGATTTAATACAACAGTCACCATGCGTACATTTCTCCATGGGAGGAATGTCTCAAACAGTGTACGCATTGATCGTTCCCTGGAAGACCAGTAGTAGTTTCCGATGCACATCTTTAGGCATTCTGTAATCTGTGGAGTATCAGAGGATTGAAGAAACACAAAAATTGCATCGGGATTGAATACAACAGTCACCATGACCACTTTCCTCCATGGGAGTAATGTCTCAAACAGTCTACACTTCGATCGTTCCCTGGAAGACCAGTAGTAGTTTCCGATGCACATCTGGAGGCATTCTGTAATCTGTGGACTATCAGAGTGTTGATGAAACACAGAAATTCCATCGAGATTGAATACAACAGTCACCATGCGCACTTTCCTCCATGGGAGTAATATCTGAAGTAGTGTAAGCTTTGATCTTTCCCTGGAAGACCAGTAGTAGTTTCCGATGCACATCTGTAGGCATTCTGTAATCTGTGGACTATCAGAGTGTTGATGAAAGACAGAAATTGCATCGGGATTGAGTACAACAGGCACCATGCGTACATTTCTCCATGGGAGTAATGTCTCAAACTGTCATCGCTTTCATCGTTCCCTGAAGATAAGTAGTAGTTTCCGATGCACATCTGGAGGCCTTCTGTAATCTATGGACTATCCGAGTGTTGATGAAACACAGAAATTGCATCGGGATTGAATACAACAATCACCATGACCATTTTCCTCCATGGGAGTAATGTCTCAAACAGTCTACGCTTTGATCGTTCCCTGGAAGACCAGTAGTAGTTTCGATTCACATCTGGAGGCATTCTGTAATCTGTGGACTTTCAAAGTGTTGATAAAACACAGAAATTGCATCGGCATTGAATACAACAGTCACCGTGCGCACCTTCCTCCATGGGAGTAATATCTCGAACAGTCTACGCCTTGATCCTTCCCTGGAAGACCAGTAGTAGTTTCCGATGTTATCTGGAGGCATTCTGTAATCTGTGGACAATCAGGGTGTTGATGAATCAGAAATTGCATCGGGATTGAATACGACAGTCACAATGCGCACTTTCCCCCATGGGAGTAATGTCTGAAACAGTCTACGCTTTTATCGTTCCCAGGAAGACCAGTAGTAGTTTCCGATGCACATGTGGTGGCATTCTGTAATCTGTGGACTATCAGAGTGTTAATGAAACACAGAAATTGCATCGGGATTGAATACAACAGTCACCATCCGAAGTTTCCCCCATGGGGGTAATGTCTGAAACAGTCCACTCTTTGATCGTTCCCTAGAAGACCAGTAGTAGTTTCCGATGCACATCTGGTTTCCTTCTGTAATCTGTGGACTATCAGAGTGTTGATGAAATACATAAATAGTATGGGGATTGAATACAACAGTCACCATGCGCACTTTCCTCCACGGGAGTAAAGTCTCAAACAGTCTACTCTTTGATCGTTCCCTGAAAGACCAGTAGTAGTTTCCGATGCACATCTGAAGGCATTGTGTAATCTGTGGACCTTAAAAGTGTTGATGAAACACAGAAATTGCATCGGGATTGAATACAACAGGGACCACGCGTACATTTCTCCATGGGAGTAATGTGTCAAACAGTCTACGCTTTGATCGTTCCCTGGAAGACCAGTAGTAGTTTCCGATGTTATCTGGAGGCATTCTGTAATCTGTGGACTATCAGTGTGTTGTTAAAACACAGAAATTTAATCGTGATTTAATACAACTATCACCATCCGCACTTTCTTCCATGGGAGTAATGTCTGAAACAGTCCACGCTTTGATCGTTCCCTGGAAGACCAGTAGTAGTTCCCGATGCACATCTGGTGGCACTCTGTAATCTGTGGACTATCAGAGTGTTGATGAAACACAGAAATTGTATGGGGATTGAATAAAACAGTCATCATGCGCACTTTCCTCCACGGGAGTAATGTCTCAAACAGTCTACGCTTTGATCGTTAGCTGGAAGACCAGTAGTAGTTTCCGATGTACATCTGAAAACATTCTGTAATCTGTGGACTATCATAGTGTTGATGAAACACAGAAATTGCATCGGCATTGAATACAACAGTTACCATGCGCACTTTCCTCCATGGGAGTAATGTCTCAAACAATCTACGATTCGATCCTTCCCTGGAAGACCAGTAGTAGTTTCCGATGCACATCTGGAGGCATTATGTAATCTGTGGACTATCAGTGTGTTGATGAAAGACAGAAATTGCATCGGGATTTAATACAACAGTCACCATGCGCACTTTCCTTCATGGGAGTAATGTCTCAAACAGTCTACGCTTTGATCGTTTCCTGGAAGACCAGTAGAAGTTTCCGATTCACATCTGGAGGCATTCTGTATTCTGTGGACCTTCAAAGTGCTGATGAAACACAGAAATTGCTTCGGGATTGAATACAACAGGCACCATGCGTACATTTCTCCATGGGAGTAATGTCTCATACAGTCTACGCTTTGATCGTTCCCTAGAAGACCAGTAGTAGTTTCCGATGCACACCTGAAGGCATTCTGTAATCTGTGGACCTTCAAAGTGTTCATTAAACACAGAAATTGCATCGGGATTGGATACAACAGTCACCAACCGCACTTTCCCCCATGGGAGTAATGTCTCAAACAGTGTACGCATTGATCGTTCCCTGGAACACCAGTAGTAGTTTCCGATGCACATCTTTAGGCATTCTGTAATCTGTGGAGTATCAGAGGATTGAAGAAACACAAAAATTGCATCGGGATTGAATACAACAGTCACCATGACCACTTTCCTCCATGGGAGTAATGTCTCAAACAGTCTACACTTCGATCGTTCCCTGGAAGACCAGTAGTAGTTTCCGATGCACATCTGGAGGCATTCTGTAATCTGTGGACTATCAGAGTGTTGATGAAACACAGAAATTCCATCGAGATTGAATACAACAGTCACCATGCGCACTTTCCTCCATGGGAGTAATGTCTGAAGTAGTGTAAGCTTTGATCTTTCCCTGGAAGACCAGTAGTAGTTTCCGATGCACATCTGTAGGCATTCTGTAATCTGTGGACTATCAGAGTGTTGATGAAACACAGAAATTGTATGGGGATTGAATACAACAGTCATCATGCGCACTTTCCTCCACGGGAGTAATGTCTCAAACACTCTACGCTTTGATCGTTAGCTGGAAGACCAGTAGTAGTTTTCGATGCACATCTGAAGGCATTCTGTAATCCGTGGACCTTCAAAGTGTTGATGAAACTCAGAAATTGCATTGGGATTGGATACAAAAGTCACCAACCGCACTTTAACCCGTGGGAGTAATATTTCAAACAGTCTGCGCTTCGATCCTTCCCTGGAAGACCAGTAGTAGTTTCCGATGCACATCTGGAGGCATTCTGTAATCTGTGGACTATCAGAGTGTTGATGAAACACAGAAATTCGATCGAGATATAATACAACAGTCACCATGCGCACTTTCCTCCATGGTAGTAATGTCTGAAGTAGTCTAAGCTTTGATCGTTCCCTGGAAGACCAGTAGTAGTTTCCGATGCACATCTGGAGGCATTAAGTAATCTGTGGACTATCAGTGTGTTGATGAAAGACAGAAATTGCATCGGGATTTAATACAACAGTCACCATGCGCAATTTCATTCATGGGAGTAACGTCTCAAACAGTCTACGCTTTGATCGTTTCCTGGAAGACCAGTAGTAGTTTCCGATGCTCATGTGGAGGCATTCTGTATTCTGTGGACCTTCAAAGTGCTGATGAAACACAGAAATTGCATCGGGATTGAATACAACAGGCACCATGCGTACATTACTCCATGGGAGTAATGTCTCATACAGTCTACGCTTTGATCGTTCCCTGGAAGACCAGTAGTAGTTTCCGATGCACATCTGGTTTCCTTCTGTAATCTGTGGACTATCAGAGTGTTGATGAAATACATAAATAGTATGGGGATTGAATACAACAGTCACCATGCGCACTTTCCTCCACGGGAGTAAAGTCTCAAACAGTCTACTCTTTGATCGTTCCCTGGAAGACCAGTAGTAGTTTCCGATGCACATCTGAAGGCATTGTGTAATCTGTGGACCTTAAAAGTGTTGATGAAACACAGAAATTGCATCGGGATTGGATACAACAGTCACCAACCGCACTTTCCCCCTTATGAGTAATGTCACAAACAGTCTACGCATTGATCGTTCCCTGGAAGATCAGTAGTAGTTTCCGATGCACGTCTGGAGGCATTCTGTAATCTGTGGACTATCAGAGTGTTGAAGAAACACAGAAATTGCATCGGGATTTAATACAAGAGTCACCATAAGCACTTTCCTCCATTGGGGTAATGACTCAAACAGTCTACGCTTTCATCGTTCCCAGGAAGACCAGTAGTAGTTTCCGATGCACATCTGGAGGCATTCTGTAATCTGTGGTCTATCCGGGTGTTGATGAAACACAGAAATGGCATCGGCATTGAATACAACAGTCACCATGCGCACGCTCCTTCATGGGGGTAATGTCTCAAACAGTCTACGACTTGATCGCTCCTTGGAAAACAGTAGTAGTTTCCGATATTATCTGGAGGCATTCTGCAATCTGTGGACAATCAGAGTGTTGTTGAAACGCAGAAATTGCATAGCGATTGAATACAAGAGTCACCATGCGCACTTTCCTCCATCGGAGTAATGACTCAAACAGTCTACGCTTTCATCGTTCCCAGGATGACCAGTAGTAGTTTCCGATGCACATGTGGTGGCATTCTGTAATCTGTGGACTATCAGAGTGTTGATGAAACACAGAAATTGCATCGGGATTGAATACAACAGTCACCATCTGCACTTTCCTCCATGGAGTAATGTCTGAAACAGTCCACGCTTTGATCGTTCCCTGGAAGACCAGTAGTAGTTATGATGCACATCTGGTGGCATTATGTAATCTGTGGACTATCAGAGTGTTGATGAAACACAGAAATTGCACCGGGATTGAATACAACAGTCACCACGCGCACTTTCCTCCACGAGAGTAATGTCCCAAACAGTCTACGCTTTCATCGTTCCCTGGAAGAGCAGTATTAGTTTCCGATCCACATCTGAAGGCATTCTGTAATCTGTGGACCTTCAAAGTGTTGATGAAACACAGAAATTGCATCGGGATTAAATACAACAGTCACCATGCGCACTTTCCTCCATGGGAGTAATGTCTCGAAGATTCTACGCATTGATCGTTCCCTGGAAGACCAGTAGTAGTTTCCGATGTACATCTGGTGGCATTCTGTAATCTGTGGACTATCGTAGTGTTGATGAAACACAGATATTGCATCGGGATTGAATACAACAGTCACCATGCGCACTTTCCTCCATTGGAGTAATGTCTGAAACAGTCTACGCTTTGATCGTTCCCTGGAAGACCAGTAGTAGTTATGATGCACATCTGGAGGCATTCTGTAATCTGTGGACTATCAGAGTGTTGATGAAACACAGATATTGCATCGGGATTGAATACAACAGGCACCATGCGTACATTTCTTCATGGTAGTAATGTCTCAAACTGTCATCGCTATGATCGTTCCCTGTAGACCAGTAGTAGTTTCCGATGCACATCTGGAGGCATTCTGTAATCTGTGGACTATCCGAGTGTTGATGAAACACAGAAATTGCATCGGGATTGAATACAACAGGGACCACGCGTACATTTCTCCATGGGAGAAATGTCTCAAACAGTCTACGCTTTGATCGTTCCCTGGAAGACCAGTAGTAGTTTCCGATGTTATCTGGAGGCATTCTGTAATCTGTGGACTATCAGAGTGTTGTTAAAACACAGAAATTTAATCGTGATTTAACACAACAGTCACCATCCGCACTTTCTTCCATGGGAGTAATGTCTGAAACAGTTTACGCTTTGATCGTTCCCTGAAAGACCAGTAGTAGTTTCCGATGCACATCTGGTGGCATTCTTTAATCTGTGGACTATCAGAGTGTTGATGAAACACAGAAATTGTATGGGGATTGAATACAACAGTTACCATGCGCACTTTCCTCCACGGGAGTAATGTCTCAAACAGTCTACGCTTTGATCGTTAGCTGGAAGACCAGTAGTAGTTTCCGATGCACATCTGAAGGCATTCTGTAATCTGTGGAACTTCAAAGTGTTGATGAAACTCAGAAATTGCATTGGGATTGGATACGAAAGTCACCAACCGCACTTTCCCCTATGGGAGAAATGTCTCAAACAGTCTACGCAATGATCGTTCCCTGGAAGACCAGTATTAGTTTCCGTTGCACGTCTGGAGGCATTGTGTAAACTGTGGACTATCAGAGTGTTGACGAAACACAGATATTCCATCGAGATTGAATACAACAGTCACCATGCGCACTTTCCTCCATGGGAGTAATGTCTGAAGTAGTCTAAGCTTTGATCGTTCCCTTTAAGACCAGTAGTAGTTTCCGATGCGCATCTGGAGGCATTATGTAATCTGTGGACCTTAAAAGTGTTCATGAAACACAGAAATTGCATCGGGATTGGATACAACAGTCACCATTCGCACTTTCCCCCATGGGAGTAATGTCTCAAACAGTGTACGCATTGATCGTTCCCTGGAAGACCAGTAGTAGTTTCCGATGCACATCTGGAGGCATTCTGTAATCTGTGGAGTATCAGAGAATTGAAGAAACACAAAAATTGCATCGGGATTGAATACAACAGCCACCATGACCACTTTCCTCCATGGGAGTAATGTCTCAAACAGTCTACACTTCGATCGTTCCCTGGAAGACCTGTAGTAGTTTCCGATGCACATCTGGAGGCATTCTGTAATCTGTGGACTATCAGAGTGTTGTTGAAACACAGAAATTCCATCGAGATTGAATACAACAGTCACCATGCGCACTTTCCTCCATGGGAGTAATGTCTGAAGTAGTGTAAGCTTTGATCGTTCCTGGGAAGACCAGTAGTAGTTTCCGATGCACATCTGTAGGCATTCTGTAATCTGTGGACTATCAGAGTGTTGATGAAAGACAGAAATTGCATCGGGATTGAATACAACAGGCACCATGCGTACATTTCTCCATGTGAGTAATGTCTCAAACTGTCATCGCTTTCATCGTTCCCTGAAGATAAGTGGTAGTTTCCGATGCACATCTGGAGGCCTTCTGTAATCTATGGACTATCCGAGTGTTGATGAAACACAGAAATTGCATCGGGATTGAATACAACAATCACCATGACCATTTTCCTCCGTGGGAGTAATGTCTCAAACAGTCTACTCTTTGATCGTTCCCTGGAAGACCAGTAGTAGTTTCGATTCACATCTGCGGCATTCAGTAATCTGTTGACCTTCAAAGTGTTGATGAAACACAGAAATTGCATCGGGATTGAATAAACCAGTCATCATCCGCATTTTACTCCATGGGAGTAAGGTCTCAAACAGTCTACGCTTTGATCGTTCCCTGGAAGACCAGTAGTAGTTTCCGATACACATCTGGAGGCATTCTGTAGTCTGAGGACTATCAGAGTGATTATGAAACACAGAAAATGCACCGGGATTGATTACAACAGTCACCATGAGCACTTTCCTCCATGGGAGTAATGTCTCAAAGAGACTACGCTTTGATCGTTCCCTAAAAGACCGGTAGTAGTTTCCGATGCACATCTGGAGGCATTCTGTAATCTGTGGACTATCAGAGTATTGATGAAACACAGAAAATACATCGAGATTGAATACAACAGTCACCATGCGCACTTTCCACCATGGGAGTAAGTCTCAAACAGTCTACGCTTTGATCGTTCCCTGGAAGACCAGTAGTAGTTTTCGATGCGCATATGGAGGCATTTGGTAATCTGTGGACCTTCAAAGTGTATATGAAACACAGAAATTGCTTCGGGATTGAATATACAACAGTAACCATGTGCACTCTCCTGCACGATACTATTGTCTCAAACAGTCTACGCTTTGATCGCTCCCTGGAAGACCAGTAGTAGTTTCTGATGCACATCTGGAGACAATCTGCAAATCCGTGGACTATCAGAGTGTTGATGAAACACAGAAATTGCATCGGGATTGAATACAACAGTACACATGCACACTTTCCTCAGCGGCAGTTATATCGAACAGTCTACGCTTTGATCGTTCCCAGGAAGACCAGTAGTAGTTTCCGATGCACATCGGGAAGCATTCTGTAATCTGTGGACTATCAGAGTGTTGATGAAACACAGAAATTGCATCGGGATTCAATACAACAGTCACCGTGCGCACTTTCCTCCTTGGGAGTAATGTCTCAAACAGTCTACGCTTTGATCGATCCCTGGAAGACCAGTAGTAGTGTCCGATGCACATCTGGAGGCAATCTGAAGTCTGTGGACTATCAGAGTGTTGATGAAACACAGTAATTGCATCGGGATTGAATACAACAGTCAACATCCGCACTTTCTTCCATGGGAGTAAAGTCTGAAACATTCTACGATTTGATCGTTCCCTGGAAGACCAGTAGTAGTTTCCGATGCACATCTGGAGGCAATCTGTAATCTGTGGAGCTTAAAAGTGTTGATGAAAGACAGAAATTGCATCTGGAGTGAATACAACAGTCACCATCCGCACTTTCCCCCATGGGAGTAATGTCTGAAACAGTCTACGGTTTGATCGTTCCCAGGAAGACCAGTAGTAGTTTCCGATACACATCTGGAGACAATCTGTAATCAGTGGACTATCAGAGTGTTGATGAAATACAGAAATTGCATCGGGATTGAATACAACAGTCACCATCCACATATTCCTCCATGGGAGTATCGTCTGAAACAGTCTACGTTTTGATCGTTCCCTGGAAGACGAGTAGTAGTTTCCGATGCACATCTGGAGACAATCTGTAATCTGTGGACTATCAGAGTGTTGATGAAACACAGATATTGCATTGGGATTGAATACAACTGTCACCATCCGCACTTTCCTCCATAGGAGTAATGTGTCAAACAGACTACGCTTTGATCGTTCCCTGGAAGACCAGTAGTAGCTTCCGATGCACATCTGGAGGCAATCTGTAATCTGTGGACTATCAGAGTGTTGATGAAACACAGTAATTGCATCGGGATTGAATACAACTGTCACCATGCGCACTTTCCTCCATGGGAGTAATGTCTCAAACAGTCTACGCTTTGATCGTTCCCTGGAAGACCAGTAGTAGTTTCCGATGCACATCTGGAGACAATCTGTAATCTGTGGACTATAAGAGTGTTGATGAAACACTGATATTGCATTGGGATTGAATACAACAGTCACCATCCGCACTTTCCACCATAGGAGTAATGTCTCAAACAGTCTACGCTTTGATCGTTCCCTGGAAGACCAGTAGTAGCTTCCGTTGCACATCTGGAGGCCTTCTGTAATCTATGGACTATCCGAGTGTTGATGAACACAGAAATTGCATCGGGATAGAATACAACAATCACCATGACCACTTTCCTCCATGGGAGTAATGTCTCAAACAGTCTACGCTTTGATCGTTCCCTGGAAGACCAGTAGTTATTTCGATTCAAATCTGGAGGCATTCAGTAATCTGTTGACCTTCAAAGTGTTGATACAACACAGATATTGCATCGGGATTGAATAAAACAGTCATCATCCGCATTTTACTCCATGGGAGTAAGGTCTCAAACACTCTACGCTTTGATCGTTCCCTGGGAGACCAGTAGTAGTTTCCGATGCATATCTGGAGGCATTCTGTAATCTGTTTACTATCATAGTGTTGTTGAAACACAGAAATTGCATCGGGAGTGAATACAACAGTCACCATGCGGACTTTCCTACATGGGAGTAATGTCTCAAACAGTCTACGCTTTGATCGTTCCCTGGAAGACCAGTAGTAGTTCAGATTCACATCTGGAGGCATTCTGTAATCTGTGGACCTTAAAAGTGTTAATGAAACACAGAAATTGCATCGGCATTGAATATAACTGTCACCATGCGGACCTTCCTCCATGGGAGTTATGTCTCAAACAGTCTACGCCTTGATCGTTCCCTGGAAGACCAGTAGTAGTTTCCGTTGCCCATCTGGAGGCATTCTGTAATCTGTGGTCTATCCGGGAGTTGATGAAACACAGAAATTGCAACGGCATTGAATACAACAGTCACCATGCGCACGCTCCTCCATGGGAGTAATGACTCAAACAGTATACGCTTTCATGATTCCCAGGAAGACCAGTAGTAGTTTCCGATGCACATCTGGTGGCATTCTGTAGTCTGTGGCCTATCAGAGTGTTGATGAAACACAGAAATTGCATCGGGATTTTATACAACAGTCACCATGCGCACTTTCTACCATGGGAGTAGTGTCTCAAACAGTCAATTCTTTGATCGTTCCCAGAAAGACCAGTAGTAGTTTCCGATGCACATGTGGAGGCAATCTGTAATCTGTGGACTGTCAGAGTGTTGATGAAACACAGAAATTGAATCGCGATTGAATACAACAGTCACCATGCGCACTTTCCTAGATGGGAGTAATGTCTGAAACAGTCTAAGTTTGATCGTTCCCTGGAAGAACAGTAGTAGCTTAAGATGCACATATGGATTCGTTCTGTAATCTGTGGTCTATCCGGGTGTTGATGAAAAACAGAAATGGCATCGGCATTGAATACAACAGTCACCATGCCCACATTCCTCCATGGGAGTAATGTCTCAAACAGTCTACGCTTTGATCGTTCCCTGGAAGACCAGTAGTACTTTCCGATGCACATCTGGAGGCATTCTGTAATCTGTGGACTATCAGAGTCTTGATGCAACAGAGAAATTGTATGGTAATAGAATACAACAGTCACCATGCGCACTTTACTCCACGGGAGTAATGTCTCAAACAGTCTACGCTTTCATCGTTCCCTGGAAGACCAGTAGTAGTTTCCGGTGCACATTGAAGGCATTCTGTAATCTGTGGACCTTCAAAGTGTTGATGAAACACAGAAATTGCATCGGGATGGAATACAACAGTCACCATGCGCACTTTCCTCCATGGGATTAATGTCTCAAACACTCTAAGCTTTGATCGTTCCCTGGAAGACCAGTAGTAGTTTCCGATACACATCTGGAGCATTCTGTTGTCTGAGGACTATCAGAGTGATTATGAAACACAGAAATTGCACCGGGATTGAATACAACAGTCACCATGCGCACCTTCCTCCATGGGAGTAATGTCTCAAACAGTCTACGCTTTGATCGTTCCCTAGAAGACCAGTAGTAGTTTCCGATGCACATCTGGAGGCATTCTGTAATCTGTGGACTATCAGAGTATTGATGAAACACAGAAAATACATCGAGATTGAATACAACAGTCACCATGCGCACTTTCCTCCATGGGAGTAATTCTCAAACAGTCTACGCTTTGATCGTTCCCTGGAAGACCAGTAGTAGCTTCCGATGCGCATATGGAGGCATTTGGTAATCTGTGGACCTTCAAAGTGTTGATGAAACACAGAAATTGCATCGGGATTGAATATACAACAGTAACCATGCGCACTCTCCTCCATGGGACTATTGTCTCAAACAGTCTACGCTTTGATCGCTCCCTGGAAGACCAGTAGTAGTTTCCGATGCACATCTGGAGACAATCTGCAAATCTGTGGACTATCAGAGTGTTGATGAAACACAGAAATTGCATCGGGGTTGAATACAACAGTACACATGCACACTTTCCTCAGTGGCAGTAATATCTCAAACAGTCTACGCTTTGATCGTTCCCAGGAAGACCAGTAGTAGTTTCCGATGCACATCTGGAAGCATTCTTTAATCTGTGGACTATCAGAGTGTTGATGAAACACAGAAATTGCATCGGGATTCAATACAACAGTTGCCGTGCGCTCTTTCCTCCTTGGGAGTAATGTCTCAAACAGTCTACGATCTGATCGTTCCCTGGAAGACCAGTAGTAGTTTCCGATGCACATCTGGAGACAATCTGTAATCTGTGGACTATCAGAGTGTTGATGAAACACAGAAATTGCATCGGGATTGAATACAACAGTCACCATCCGCACTTTCCTCCATAGGAGTAATGTCTCAAACAGTCTACGCTTTGATCGTTCCCTGGAAGACCAGTAGAAGCTTCCGATGGACATCTGGAGGCAATCTGTAATGTGTGGACTATCAGAGTGTTGATGAAACACAGATATTGCATCGGGATTGAATACAAGAGTCACCATGCGCACTTCCCTCCATGGGAGTAATTCTCAAACAGTCTACGCTTTGATCGTTCCCTGGAAGGCTCGTAGTAGTTTCCCATGCACATTTGGAGGCATTCTGTAATCTGTGGACTATCAGACTGTTGATGAAACACAGATATTGCATCGGGATTGAATACAACAGTCACCATGCGCACTTTCCTCCATAGGAGTATTGTCTGAAACAGTCTACGCTTTGATCGTTCCCTGGAAGACCAGTAGTAGTGTCCGATGCACATCTGGAGTCAATCTGAAATCTGTGGACTATCAGAGTGTTGATGAAACACAGTAATTGCATCGGGATTGAATTCAACAGTCAACATCCCCACTTTCCTCCATGGGAGTAAAGTCTGAAACAGTCTACGATTTGATCGTTCCCTGGAAGACCAGTAGTAGTTTCCGATGCACATCTGGAGACAATCTGTAATCTGTGGACTATCAGAGTGTTGATGAAACACAGATATTGCATTGGGATTGAATACAACAGTCACCATCCGCACTTTCCTCCATAGGAGTAATGTCTCAAACTGTCTACGCTTTGATCGTTCCCTGGAAGACCAGTAGTAGTTTCCGATGCACATCTGGAGGCAATCTGTAATCTGTGGACTATCAGAGTGTTGATGAAACACTGATATTGCATTGGGATTGAATACAACAGTCACCATCCGCACTTTCCTCCATAGGAGTAATGTCTCAAACAGTCTACGCTTTGATCGATCCCTGGAAGACCAGTAGTAGCTTCCGATGCACATCTGGAGGCAATCTGTAATCAGTGGACTATCAGAGTGTTGATGAAACACAGAAATTGCATCGGGATTGAATACAACAGTCAGCATCCGCACTTTCCTCCATGAGAGTAATCTCTGAAACAGTCTACGCTTTGATCGTTCCCTGGAAGACCAGTAGTAGTTTCCGATGCACATCTGGAGGCAATCTGTAATCTGTGGACCTTTAAAGTGTTGATGAAACACAGAAATTGCTTCAGGAGTGAATACAACAGTCAGCATCCGCACTTTCCTACATGGGAATAATGTCTGAAACAGTCTACGGTTTGATCGTTCCAGGAAGACCAGTAGTAGTTTCCGATGCACATCTGGAGACAATCTGCAAATCTGTGGACTATCAGAGTGTTGATGAAACACAGAAATTGCATCCAGATTGAATACAACAGTACACATGCACACTTTCCTCAGCGGCAGTAATATCTCAAACAGTCTACGCTTTGATCGTTCCCAGGAAGACCAGTAGTAGTTTCCGATGCACATCTGGAGGCATTCTGTAATCTGTGGACTATCAGAGTGTTGATGAAACACAAGAATTGCATCGGGATTCAATACAACAGTCACCTTGCGTACTTTCCTCCATGGGAGTAATGTCTCCAACAGTCTACGCTTTGATCGTTCCCTGGAAGACCAGTAGTAGCTTCCGATGGACATCTGGAGGCAATCTGTAATGTGTGGACTATCAGAGTGTTGATGAAACACAGAAATTGCATCGGGATTGAATACAACAGTCGCCATGCGCACTTTCCTCCATAGGAGTAATGTCTGAAAGAGTCTACGCTTTGATCGTTCAATGGAAGACCAGTAGTAGTTTCCGATTCACATCTGGTGGAATTCTGTAATCTGTGGACTATCAGAGTGTTGATGAAACACAGAAATGGCATGGGGATTGATAAAAACAGACACCATGCGCACTTTACTCCACGTGAGTAATGTCTCAAACAGTCTGCGCTTTGATCGTTCTCTGGAAGACCAGTAGTAGTGTCCGATGCACATCTGGAGGCAATCTGAAATCTGTGGACTATCAGAGTGTTGATGAAACACAGTAATTGCATCGGGATTGAATACAACAGTCAACATCCGCACTTTCCTCCATGGGAGTAAAGTCTGAAACAGTCTACGATTTGATCGATCCCTGGAAGACCAGTAGTAGTTTCCGATGCACATCTGGAGGCAATCTGTAATCTGTGGACCTTCAAAGTGTTGATGAAACACAGAAATTGCATCAGGAGTGAATACAACAGTCACCATCCGCACTTTCTTCCATGGGAGTAATGTCTGAAACAGTCTACGGTTTGATCGTTCCCAGGAAGACCAGTAGTAGTTTCCGATGCACACCTGGAGATAATCTGTAATCAGTGGACTATCAGAGTGTTGATGAAATACAGAAATTGCATCGGGATTGAATACAACAGTCACCATCCACATATTCCTCCATGGGAGTAACGTCTGAAACAGTCTACGCTTTGATCGTTCCCTGGAAGACCAGTAGTAGTTTCCGATGCACATCTGGCGACAATCTGTAATCTGTGCACTATCAGAGTGTTGATGAACCACAGATATTGCATTGGGATTGAATACAACAGTCACCATCCGCACTTTCCTCCATAGGAGTAATGTCTCAAACAGTCTACGCTTTGATCGTTCCCTGGAAGACCAGTAGTAGCTTCCGATGCACATCTGGGGGCAATCTGTAATCTGTGGACTATCAGAGTGTTGATGAAACACAGAAATTGCATCGGGATTGAATACAACAGTCAGCATCCGCACTTTCCTCCATGAGAGTTATCTCTGAAACTGTCTACGCTTTGATCGTTCCCTGGAAGACCAGTAGTAGTTTCCGATGCACATCTGGAGGCAATCTGTAATCTGTGGACCTTAAAAGTGTTGATGAAAAACAGAAATTGCTTCAGGAGTGAATACAACAGTCAGCATCCGCACTTTCCTACATGGGAATAATGTCTGAAACAGTCCACGGTTTGATCGTTCCAGGAAGACCAGTAGTAGTTTCCGATGCACATCTGGAGACAATCTGCAAATCTGTGGACTATCAGAGTGTTGATGAAACACAGAAATTGCATCGGCATTGAATACAACAGTACACATGCACACATTCCTCAATGGCAGTAATATCTCAAACAGTCTACGCTTTGATCGCTCCAGGGAAGATGAGTAGTAGTTTCCGATGCACATCTGGAGGCATTCTGTAATCTGTGGACTATCAGAGTGTTGATGAAACACAGAAATTGCATCGTGATTCAATACAACAGTCACCATGCGCACTTTCCTCAATGGGAGTAATGTCTCAACCAGTCTACGCTTTGATCGTTCCCTGGAAGACCAGTAGTAGCTACCGATGGACATCTGGAGGCAATCTGTAATGTGTGGACTATCAGAGTGTTGATGAAACACAGAAATTGCATCGGGATTGAATACAACAGTCACCGTGCGCACTTTCCTCCATGGGAGTAATTCTCAAACAGTCTACGCTTTGATCGTTCCCTGGTAGGCCAGTAGTAGTGTCCGATGCACATCTGGAGGCAATCTGAAATCTGTGGACTATCAGAGTGTTGATGAAACACAGTAATTGCATCGGGATTAAATACAACAGTCACCATCCGCACTTTCCTCCATGGGAGTATTGTCTGAAACAGTCTACGGTTTGATCGTTCCCAGGAATACCAGTAGTAGTTTCCGATGCACATCTGGAGACAATCTGTAATCAGTGGACTATCAGAGTGTTGATGAAATACAGATATTGCATCGGGATTGAATACAACAGTCACCATCCACATATTCCTCCATGGGACTAACGTCTGAAACAGTCTACGCTTTGATCGTTCCCTGGAAGACCAGTAGTAGTTTCCGATGCACATCTGGAGACAATCTGTAATCTGTGGACTATCAGAGTGTTGATGAAACACAGATATTGCATTGGGATTAAATACAACAGTCACCATCCGCACTTTCTTCCATAGGAGTAATGTCTCAAACAGTCTACGCTTTGATCGTTCCCTGGAAGACCAGTAGTAGCTTCCGATGCACATCTGGAGGCAATCTGTAATCTGTGGACTATCAGAGTGTTGATGAAACACAGAAATTGCATCGGGATTGAATACAACAGTCAGCATCCGCACTTTCCTCCATGAAGGTAATCTCTCAAACTGTCTACGCTTTGATCGTTCCCTGGAAGACCAGTAGTAGTTTCCGATCCACATCTGGAGGCAATCTGTAATCTGTGGACCTTAAAAGAGTTGATGAAACACAGAAATTGGTTCAGGAGTGAATACAACAGTCAGCATCCGCACTTTCCTACATGGGAATAATGTCTGAAACAGTCTACGGTTTGATCGTTCCAGGAAGACCAGTAGTAGTTTCCGATGCACATCTGGAGACAATCTGCAAATCTGTGGACTATCAGGGTGTTGATGAAACACAGAAATTGCATCGGGATTCAATACAACAGTCACCATGAGCACTTTCCTCCGTGGGAGTAATGTCTCAAACAGTCTACGCTTTGATCGTTCCCTGGAAGACCAGTAGTAGTTTCCGATGCACATCTGGAGACAATCTGTAATCTGTGGACTATCAGAGTGTTGATGAAACACAGAAATTGCATCGGGATTGAATACAACAGTCAGCATCCGCACTTTCCTAGATGGGAATAATGTCTGAAACAGTCTACGGTTTGATCGATCCAGGAAGACCAGTAGTAGTTTCCGATGCACATCTGGAGACAATCTGCAAATCTGTGGACTATCAGAGTGTTGATGAAACAAAGAAATTGCATTGGGATTGAATACAACAGTACACAAGCACACTTTCCTCAGTGGCAGTAATATCTCAAACAGTCTACGCTTTGATCGTTCCCAGGAACCCGGTAGTAGTTTCCGATGCACATCTGGAGGCATTCTGTAATCTGTGGACTATCAGAGTGTTGATGAAAGACAGAAATTGCATCGTTATTGAATACAACAGTACACTTGCACACTTTCCTCAGTGGCAGTAATATCTCAAGCAGTCTACGCTTTGATCGTTCCCAGGAAGACCAGTAGTAGTTTCCGATGCACATCTGGAGACAATCTGTAATCTGTGGACTATCAGAGTGTTGATGAAACACACAAATTGCATCGGGATTGAATACAACAGTCACCATCCGCACTTTCCTCCATAGGAGTAATGTCTCAAACAGTCCATGCTTTGATCGTTCCCTGGAAGACCAGTAGTAGCTTCCAAAGGACATCTGGAGGCAATCTGTAATGTGTGGACTGTCAGAGTGTAGATGAAACAGAAATTGCATCGGGATTGAATACAACAGTCACCATGCGCACTTTCCTCCATGGGAGTGATTCTCAAACAGTCTACGCTTTGATCGTTCCCTGGAAGGCCAGTAGTAGTTTCCCATGCACATTTGGAGGCATTCTGTAATCTGTGGACTATCACACTGTTGATGAAACACAGAAATTGCATCGGGATTGAATACAACAGTCACCATGCGCACTTTCCTCCATAGGAGTAATGTCTGAAACAGTCTACGCTTTGATCGTTCCCTGGAAAACCAGTAGTAGTTTCCGATGCACATCTGGAGACAATCTGCAAATCTGTGGACTATCAGAGTGTTGATGAATCACAGAAATTGCATCGGGATTGAATACAACAGTCACCATGCGCAATTTCCTCCATGGGAGTAATGTCTCAAACTGCATACGCTTTGATCGTTCCCTGGAAGAACAGTAGTAGTTTCTGATGCACATCTGGAAGCATTCTGTAATCTGTGGACTATCAGAGTGTTGATGAAACACAGAATTGGCATCGGGATTGAATACAACAGTCAGCATCCGCACTTTCCTCCATGAGAGTAATCTCTGAAACTGTCTACGCTTTGATCGTTCCCTGGAAGACCAGTAGTAGTTTCCGATGCACATCTGGAGGCAATCTGTAATCTGTGGACCTGAAAAGAGTTGATGAAACACAGAAATTGCTTCAGGAGGTAATAACACTGTCAGCATCCGCACTTCCTACATGGGAATAATGTCTGAAACAGTCTATGGTTTGATCGTTCCAGGAAGACCCGTAGTGGTTTCCGATGCACATCTGGAGACAATCTGCAAATCTATGGACTATCAGTGTGTTGATGAAACACAGAAATTGCATCGGGATTGAATACAACAGTACACATGCACACATTCCTCAATGTCAGTAATATCTCAAACAGTCTACGCTTTGATCGTTCCAGGGAAGACCAGTAGTAGTTTCCGATGCACATCTGGAGGCATTCTGTAATCTGTGGACTATCAGAGTGTTGATGAAACACAGAAATTGCATCGGGATTCAATACAACAGTCACCATGCGCACTTTCCTACATGGGAGTAATGTCTCAAATTGTCTACGCTTTGATCGTTCCCTGGAAGACAAGTAGTACTTTCCCATGCACATCTGGAGACAATCTGTAATCTGTGGACTATCAGAGTGTTGATGAAACACAGATATTGCATTGGGATTGTGTACAACAGTCACCATTCGCACTTTCCTCCATAGGAGTAATGTCTCAAACAGTCTACGCTTTGATCGTTCCCTGGAAGACCAGTAGTAGCTTCCGATGCACATCTGGAGGCAATCTTTAACCTGTGGACTATCAGAGTGTTGATGAAACACAGATATTGCATTGGGATTGAATACAACAGTCACCATCCGCACTTTCCTCCATAGGAGTAATGTCTCAAATAGTCTACGCTTTGATCGTTCCTTGGAAGACCAGTAGTAGTTTCCGATGCACATCTGGAGACAATCTGCAAATCTGTGGACTATCAGGGTGTTGATGAAATACAGAAATTGCATCGGGATTGAATACAACAGTACACATGCACACATTCCTCAATGGCAGTAATATCTCAAACAGTCTACGCTTTGATCGTTCCAGGGAAGACCAGTAGTAGTTTCCGATGCACATCTGGAGGCATTCTGTAATCTGTGGACTATCAGAGTGTTGATGAAACACAGAAATTGCATCGGGATTGAATACAACAGTCAGCATCCGCACTTTCCTAGATGGGAATAATGTCTGAAACAGTCTACGGTTTGATCGTTCCAGGAAGACCAGTAGTAGTTTCCGATGGACACCTGGAGACAATCTGCAAATCTGTGGACTATCAGAGTGTTGATGAAACAAAGAAATTGCATTGGGATTGAATACAACAGTACACATGCACACTTTCCTCAGTGGCAGTAATATCTCAAACAGTCTACGCTTTGTTCGTTCCCAGAACCCAGTAGTAGTTTCCGATGCACATCTGGAGGCATTCTGTAATCTGTGGACTATCAGAGTGTTGATGAAACACAGAAATTGCATCGGGATTGAATACAACAGTCACCATGCGCACTTTCCTCCATTGGAGTAATGTCTGAAACAGTCTACGCTTTGATCGTTCCCTGGAAGACCAGTAGTAGTTTCCGATGCACATCTGGAGGCAATCTGTAGTCTGTGGACCTTCAAAGTGTTGATGAAACACAGAAATTGCATCAGGAGTGAATTCAACAGTCACCATCCGCACTTTCTTCCATGGGAGTAATGTCTGAAACAGTCTACGGTTTGATCGTTCCCAGAAAGACCAGTAGTAGTTTCCGATGCACATCTGGAGACAATCTGTAATCAGTGGACTATCAGAGTGTTGATGAAATACAGAAATTGCATCGGGATTGAATACAACAGTCACCATCCACATATTCCTCCATGGGACTAACGTCTGAAACAGTCTACGCTTTGATCGTTCCCTGGAAGACCAGTAGTAGTTTCCGATGCACATCTGGAGACAATCTGTAATCTGTGGACTATCAGAGTGTTGATGAAACACAGATATTGCATTGGGATTGAATACAACAGTCACCATCCGCACTTTCCTCCATAGGAGTAATGTCTCAAAGAGTCTACGCTTTGATCGTTCCCTGGAAGACCAGTAGTAGCTTCCGATGCACATCTGGAGGCAATCTGTAATCTGTGGACTATCAGAGTGTTGATGAAACACAGAAATTGCATCGGGATTGAATACAACAGTCAGCATCCGCACTTTCCTCCATGAGAGTAATCTCTCAAACTGTCTACGCTTTGATCGTTCCCTGGAAGACCAGTAGTAGTTTCCGATCCACATCTGGAGGCAATCTGTAATCTGTGGACCTTAAAAGAGTTGATGAAACACAGAAATTGGTTCAGGAGGGAATACAACAGTCAGCATCCGCACTTTCCTACATGGGAATAATGTCTGAAACAGTCTACGGTTTGATCGTTCCAGGAAGACCAGTAGTAGTTTCCGATGCACATCTGGAGACAATATGCAAATCTGTGGACTATCAGAGTGTTGATGAAACACAGAAATGGCGTCGGGATTGAATACAACAGTACACATGCACACATTCCTCAATGGCAGTAATATCTCAAACAGTCTACGCTTTGATCGTTCCCAGGAACCCGGTAGTAGTTTCCGATGCACATCTGGAGGCATTCTGTAATCTGTGGACTATCAGAGTGTTGATGAAAGACAGAAATTGCATCGTTATTGAATACAACAGTACACTTGCACACTTTCCTCAGTGGCAGTAATATCTCAAGCAGTCTACGCTTTGATCGTTCCCAGGAAGACCAGTAGTAGTTTCCGATGCACATCTGGAGGCAATCTGTAATGTGTGGATTGTCAGAGTGTGGATGAAACAGAAATTGCATCGGGATTGAATACAACAGTCACCATGCGCACTTTCTTTCATGGGAGTAATGTCTCAAACAGTCCACGCTTTGATCGTTCCCTGGAAGACCAGTAGTAGCTTCCGATGGACATCTGGAGGCAATCTGTAATCTGTGGACTATCAGAGTGTTGATGAAACACAGAAATTGCATCGGGATTGAATACAACAGTCACCATGCGCACTTTCCTCCATTGGAGGAATGTCTGAAACAGTCTACGCTTTGATCGTTCCCTGGAAGACCAGTAGTAGTTTCCGATGCACATCTGGAAGCATTCTGTAATCTGTGGACTATCAGAGTGTTGATGAAACACAGAAATTGCATCGGGATTGAATACAACAGTCAGCATCCGCACTTTCCTCCATGAGAGTAATCTCTGAAACTGTCTACGCTTTGATCGTTCCCTGGAAGACCAGTAGTAGTTTCCGATGCACATCTGGAGGCAATCTGTAATCTGTGGACCTGAAAAGAGTTGATGAAACACAGAAATTGCTTCAGGAGGTAATAACACTGTCAGCATCCGCACTTCCTACATGGGAATAATGTCTGAAACAGTCTATGGTTTGATCGTTCCAGGAAGACCAGTAGTGGTTTCCGATGCACATCAGGAGACAATCTGCAAATCTGTGGACTATCAGTGTGTTGATGAAACACAGAAATTGCATCGGGATTGAATACAACAGTACACATGCACACATTCCTCAATGTCAGTAATATCTCAAACAGTCTACGCTTTGATCGTTCCAGGGAAGACCAGTAGTAGTTTCCGAAACACATCTGGAGGCATTCTGTAATCTGTGGACTATCAGAGTGTTGATGAAACACAGAAATTGCATCGGTATTGAATACAACAGTCAGCATCCGCACTTTCCTCCATGAGAGTAATCTCTGAAACTGTCTACGCTTTGATCGTTCCCAGGAAGACCAGTAGTAGTTTCCGATGCACATCTGGAGGCAATCTGTAATCTGTGGACCTTAAAAGTGTTGATGAAACGCAGAAATTGCTTCAGGAGTGAATACAACAGTCAGCATCCGCACTTTCCAACATGGGAATAATGTCTGAAACAGTCCACGGTTTGATCGTTCCAGGAAGACCAGTAGTAGTTTCCGATGCACATCTGGAGACAATCTGTAAATCTGTGGACTATCAGAGTGTTGATGAAACACAGAAATTGCATCGGCATTGAATACAACAGTACACATGCACACATTCCTCAATGGCAGTAATATCTCAAACAGTCTACGCTTTGATCGTTCCAGGGAAGATGAGTAGTAGTTTCCGATGCACATCTGGAGGCATTCTGTAATCTGTGGACTATCAGAGTGTTGATGAAACACAGAAATTGCATCGTTATTGAATACAACAGTACACTTGCACACTTTCCTCAGTGGCAGTAATATCTCAAGCAGTCTACGCTCAGATCGTTCCCAGGAAGACCAGTAGTAGTTTCCGATGCATATCTGGAGACAATCTGTAATCTGTGGACTATCAAAGTGTTGATGAAACACACAAATTGCATCGGGATTGAATACAATAGTCACCATGCGCACTTTCCTCCACGGGAGTAATGTCTCAAACAGTCTACGCTCTGATCGCTCCCTAGAAGACCAGTAGTAGTTTCCGATGCACATCTGGAGACAATCTGTAATCTGTGGACTATCAGAGTGTTGATGAAACACAGAAATTGCATCGGGATTGAATACAACAGTCACCATCCGCACTTTCCTCCATAGGAGTAATGTCTCAAACAGTCCACGCTTTGATCGTTCCCTGGAAGACCAGTAGTAGCTTCCGATGGACATCTGGAGGCAATTTGTAATGTGTGGACTGTCAGAGTGTAGATGAAACACAGAAATTGCATCGGGATTGAATACAACAGTCACCATGCGCAATTTCCTCCATGGGAGTAATGTCTCAAACTGCATACGCTTTGATCGTTCCCTGGAAGAACAGTAGTAGTTTCTGATGCACATCTGGAAGCATTCTGTAATCTGTGGACTATCAGAGTGTTGATGAAACACAGAAATTGCATCGGGATTGAATACAACAGTCAGCATCCGCACTTTCCTCCATGAGAGTAATCTCTGAAACTGTCTACGCTTTGATCGTTCCCTGGAAGACCAGTAGTAGTTTCCGATGCACATCTGGAGGCAATCTGTAATCTGTGGACCTGAAAAGAGTTGATGAATCACAGAAATTGCTTCAGGAGGTAATAACACTGTCAGCATCCGCACTTCCTACATGGGAATAATGTCTGAAACAGTCTACGGTTTGATCGTTCCAGGAAGACCAGTAGTGGTTTCCGATGCACATCTGGAGACAATATGCAAATCTGTGGACTATCAGAGTGTTGATGAAACACAGAAATTGCATCGGGATTGAATACAACAGTACACATGCACACATTCCTCAATGTCAGTAATATCTCAAACAGTCTACGCTTTGATCGTTCCAGGGAAGACCAGTAGTAGTTTCCGATGCACATCTGCAGGCATTCTGTAATCTGTGGACTATCAGAGTGTTGATGAAACAAAGAAATTGCATTGGGATTGAATACAACAGTACACATGCACACTTTCCTCAGTGGCAGTAATATCTCAAACAGTCTACGCTTTGATCGTTCCCAGAACCCAGTAGTAGTTTCCGATGCACATCTGGAGGCATTCTGTAATCTGTGGACTATCAGAGTGTTGATGAAACACAGAAATTGCATCGGGATTGAATACAACAGTCACCATGCGCACTTTCCACCATTGGAGTAATGTCTGAAACAGTCTACGCTTTGATCGTTCCCTGGAGGACCAGTAGTAGTTTCCGATGCACATCTGGAGGCAATCTGTAATCTGTGGACCTGAAAAGAGTTGATGAATCACAGAAATTGCTTCAGGAGGTAATAACACTGTCAGCATCCTCACTTTCCTAGATGGGAATAATGTCTGAAACAGTCTACGGTTTGATCGTTCCAGGAAGACCAGTAGTAGTTTCCGATGCACATCTGGAGACAATCTGCAAATCTGTGGACTATCAGAGTGTTGATGAAACAAAGAAATTGCATTGGGATTGAATACAACAGTACACATGCACACTTTCCTCAGTGGCAGTAATATCTCAAACAGTCTACGCTTTGATCGTTCCCAGAACCCAGTAGTAGTTTCCGATGCACATCTGGAGGCATTCTGTAATCTGTGGACTATCAGAGTGTTGATGAAACACAGAAATTGCATCGGGATTGAATACAACAGTCACCATGCGCACTTTCCACCATTGGAGTAATGTCTGAAACAGTCTACGCTTTGATCGTTCCCTGGAGGACCAGTAGTAGTTTCCGATGCACATCTGGAGGCAATGTGTAATCTGTGGACTTTCAAAGTGTTGATGAAACACAGAAATTGCATCGGGATTGAATACAACAGTCACCATGCTCACTTTCCTCCATGGGAGTAATTCTCAAACAGTCTACGCTTTGATCGTTCCCTGGAAGGCCAGTAGTAGTTTACCATGCACATTTGGAGGCATTCTGTAATCTGTGGACTATCAGACTGTTGATGAAACACAGAAATTGCTTTGGGATTGAATACAACAGTCACCATGCGCACTTTCCTCCATGGGAGTAATATCTGAAACAGTCTACGGTTTGATCGCTCCCAGAAAGACCAGTAGTAGTTTCCGATGCACATCTGGAGACAATCTGTAATCAGTGGACTATCAGAGTGTTGATGAAACACAGAAATTGCTTCAGGAGTGATTACAACAGTCAGCATCCGCACTTTCCTACATGGGAATAATATCTGAGACAGTCCACGGTTTGATCGTTCCAGGAAGACCAGTAGTAGTTTCCGATGCACATCTGGGGACAATCTGCAAATCTGTGGACTATCAGAGAGTTGATGAAACACAGAAATTGCATCGGCATTGAATACAACAGTACACATGCACACATTCCTCTATGGCAGTAATATTTCAAACAGTCTACGCTTTGATCGTTCCAGGGAAGATGAGTAGTAGTTTCCGATGCACATCTGGAGGCATTCTGTAATCTGTGGACTGTCAGAGTGTTGATGAAACACAGAAATTGCATCGTTATTGAATACAACAGTACACTTGCACACTTTCCTCAGTGGCAGTAATATCTCAAGCAGTCTACGCTCAGATCGTTCCCAGGAAGACCAGTAGTAGTTTCCGATGCACATCTGGAGACAATCTGTAATCTGTGGACTATCAGAGTGTTGATGAAACACAGAAATTGCATCGGGATTGAATACAACAGTCACCATCCGCACTTTCCTCCATGGGAGTAATTCTCAAACAGTCTACGCTTTGATCGTTCCCTGGAAGGCCAGTAGTAGTTTCCCATGCACATTTGGAGGCATTCTGTAATCTGTGGACTATCAGACTGTTGATGAAACACAGAAATTGGTTTGGGATTGAATACAACAGTCACCTTGCGCACTTTCCTCCATAGGAGTAATGTCTGAAACAGTCTACGCTTTGATCGTTCCCTGGAAGACCAGTAGTAGTTTCCGATGCACATCTGGAGACAATCTGCAAATCTGTGGACTATCAGAGTGTTGATGAAACACAGAAATTGCATCGGGATTGAATACAACAGTCACCATGCGCAATTTCCTCCATGGGAGTAATGTCTCAAACTGCATACGCTTTGATCGTTCCCTGGAAGAACAGTAGTAGTTTCTGATGCACATCTGGAAGCATTCTGTAATCTGTGGACTATCAGAGTGTTGATGAAACACAGAAATTGCATCGGGATTGAATACAACAGTCAGCATCCGCACTTTCCTCCATGAGAGTAATCTCTGAAACTGTCTACGCTTTGATCGTTCCCTGGAAGACCAGTAGTAGTTTCCGATGCACATCTGGAGGCAATCTGTAATCTGTGGACCTGAAAAGAGTTGATGAAACACAGAAATTACTTCAGGAGGTAATAACACTGTCAGCATCCGCACTTCCTATGTGGGAATAATGTCTGAAACAGTCTACGGTTTGATCGTTCCAGGACGACCAGTAGTGGTTTCCGATGCACATCTGGAGACAATATGCAAATCTGTGGACTATCAGAGTGTTGATGAAACACAGAAATTGCATCGGGATTGAATACAACAGTACACATGCACACATTCCTCAATGTCAGTAATATCTCAAACAGTCTACGCTTTAATCGTTCCAGGGAAGACCAGTAGTAGTTTCCGATGCACATCTGGAGGCATTCTGTAATCTGTGGACTATCAGAGTGTTGATGAAACACAGAAATTGCATCGGGATTCAGTACAACAGTCACCATGCGCACTTCCCTCCATGGGAGTAATGTCTCAAATTGTCTACGGTTTGATCGTTCCCTGGAAGACAAGTAGTAGTTTCCCATGCACATCTGGAGACAATCTGTAATCTGTGGACTATCAGAGTGTTGATGAAACACAGATATTGCATTGGGATTGTGTACAACAGTCACCATTCGCACTTTCCTCCATAGGAGTAATGTCTCAAACAGTCTACGCTTTGATCGTTCCCTGGAAGACCAGTAGTAGCTTCCGATGCACATCGGGAGGCAATCTGTAACCTGTGGACTATCAGAGTGTTGATGAAACACAGATATTGCATTGGGATTGAATACAACAGTCACCATCCGCACTTTCCTCCATAGGAGTAATGTCTCAAATAGTCTACGCTTTGATCGTTCCTTGGAAGACCAGTAGTAGTTTCCGATGCACATCTGGAGACAATCTGTAATCTGTGGACTATCAGAGTGTTGATGAAATACAGAAATTTCATCGGAATTGAATACAACAGTACACATGCACACATTCCTCAATGGCAGTAATATCTCAAACAGTCTACGCTTTGATCGTTCCAGGGAAGACCAGTAGTAGTTTTCGATGCACATCTGGAGGCATTCTGTAATCTGTGGACTATCAGAGTGTTGATGAAACACAGAAATTGCATCGGGATTGAATACAACAGTCACCATGCGCACTTTCCACCATTGGAGTAATGTCTGAAACAGTCTACGCTTTGATCGTTCCCTGGAGGACCAGTAGTAGTTTCCGATGCACATCTGGAGGCAATGTGTAATCTGTGGACTTTCAAAGTGTTGATGAAACACAGAAATTGCATCGGGATTGAATACAACAGTCACCATGCTCACTTTCCTCCATGGGAGTAATTCTCAAACAGTCTACGCTTTGATCGTTCCCTGGAAGGCCAGTAGTAGTTTACCATGCACATTTGGAGGCATTCTGTAATCTGTAGACTATCAGACTGTTGATGAAACACAGAAATTGCTTTGGGATTGAATACAACAGTCACCATGCGCACTTTCCTCCATGGGAGTAATGTCTGAAACAGTCTACGGTGTGATCGTTCCCAGAAAGACCAGTAGTAGTTTCCGATGCACATCTGGAGACAATCTGTAATCAGTGGACTATCAGAGTGTTGATGAAACACAGAAATTGCTTCAGGAGTGATTACAACAGTCAGCATCCGCACTTTCCTACATGGGAATAATACCTGAGACAGTCCACGGTTTGATCGTTCCAGGAAGACCAGTAGTAGTTTCCGATGCACATCTGGAGACAATCTGCAAATCTGTGGACTATCAGAGAGTTGATGAAACACAGAAATTGCATCGGCATTGAATACAACAGTACACATGCACACATTCCTCTATGGCAGTAATATTTCAAACAGTCTACGCTTTGATCGTTCCAGGGAAGATGAGTAGTAGTTTCCGATGCACATCTGGAGGCATTCTGTAATCTGTGGACTATCAGAGTGTTGATGAAACACAGAAATTGCATCGTTATTGAATACAACAGTACACTTGCACACTTTCCTCAGTGGCAGTAATATCTCAAGCAGTCTACGCTTTGATCGTTCCCAGGAAGACCAGTAGTAGTTTCCGATGCACATCTGGAGACAATCTGTAATCTGTTGACTATCAGAGTGTTGTTGAAACACAGAAATTGCATCGGGATTGAATACAACAGTCACCATCCGCACTTTCCTCCATGGGAGTAATTCTCAAACAGTCTACGCTTTGATCGTTCCCTGGAAGGCCAGTAGTAGTTTCCCATGCACATTTGGAGGCATTCTGTAATCTGTGGACTATCAGACTGTTGATGAAACACAGAAATTGCTTTGGGATTGAATACAACAGTCACCTTGCGCACTTTCCTCCATAGGAGTAATGTCTGAAACAGTCTACGCTTTGATCGTTCCCTGGAAGACCAGTAGTAGTTTCCGATGCACATCTGGAGACAATCTGCAAATCTGTGGACTATCAGAGTGTTGATGAAACACAGAAATTGCATCGGGATTGAATACAACAGTCACCATGCGCAATTTCCTCCATGGGAGTAATGTCTCAAACTGCATACGCTTTGATCGTTCCCTGGAAGAACAGTAGTAGTTTCTGATGCACATCTGGAAGCATTCTGTAATCTGTGGACTATCAGAGTGTTGATGAAACACAGAAATTGCATCGGGATTGAATACAACAGTCAGCATCCGCACTTTCCTCCATGAGAGTAATCTCTGAAACTGTCTACGGTTTGATCGTTCCCTGGAAGACCAGTAGTAGTTTCCGATGCACATCTGGAGGCAATCTGTAATCTGTGGACCTGAAAAGAGTTGATGAAACACAGAAATTGCTTCAGGAGGTAATAACACTGTCAGCATCCGCACTTCCTATGTGGGAATAATGTCTGAAACAGTCTACGGTTTGATCGTTCCAGGAAGACCAGTAGTGGTTTCCGATGCACATCTGGAGACAATCTGCAAATCTGTGGACTATCAGAGTGTTGATGAAACACAGAAATTGCATCGGGATTGAATACAACAGTACATATGCACACATTCCTCAATGTCAGTAAAATCCCAAACAGTCTACGCTTTGATCGTTCCAGGGAAGACCAGTAGTAGTTTCCGATGCACATCTGGAGAAATTCTGTAATCTGTGGACTATCAGAGTGTTGATGAAACACAGAAATTGCATCGGGATTCAATACAACAGTCACCATGCGCACTTTCCTCCATGGGAGTAATGTCTCAAATTGTCTACGCTTTGATCGTTCCCTGGAAGACAAGTAGTAGTTTCCGATGCACATCTGGAGACAATCTGTAATCAGTGGACTATCAGAGTGTTGATGAAATACAGAAATTGCATCGGGATTGAATACAACTGTCACCATCCACATATTCCTCCATGGGAGTAACGTCTGAAACAGTCTACGCTTTGATCGTTCCCTGGAAGACCAGTAGTAGTTTCCGATGCACCTCTGGAGACAATCTGTAATCTGTGGACTATCGGAGTGTTGATGAACCACAGATATTGCATTGGGATTGAATACAACAGTCACCATCCGCACTTTCCTCCATAGGAGTAATGTCTCAAACAGTCTACGCTTTGATCGTTCCCTGGAAGACCAGAAGTAGCTTCCAATACACATCTGGGGGCAATCTGTAATCTGTGGACCATCAGAGTGTTGATGAAACACAGAAATTGCATCGGGATTGAATACAACATTCAGCATCCACACTTTTCTCCATGAGAGTAATCTCTGAAACTGTCTACGCTTTGATCGTTCCCTGGAAGACCAGTAGTAGTTTCCGATGCACATCTGGAGACAATCTGCAAATCTGTGGACTATCAGAGTGTTGATGAAACACAGAAATTGCATCGGGATTGAATACAACAGTCACCATGCGCAATTTCCTCCATGGGAGTAATGTCTCAAACTGCATACGCTTTGATCGTTCCCTGGAAGAACAGTAGTAGTTTCTGATGCACATCTGGAAGCATTCTGTAATCTGTGGACTATCAGAGTGTTGATGAAACACAGAAATTGCATCGGGATTGAATACAACAGTCAGCATCCGCACTTTCCTCCATGAGAGTAATCTCTGAAACTGTCTACGGTTTGATCGTTCCCTGGAAGACCAGTAGTAGTTTCCGATGCACATCTGGAGGCAATCTGTAATCTGTGGACCTGAAAAGAGTTGATGAAACACAGAAATTGCTTCAGGAGGTAATAACACTGTCAGCATCCGCACTTCCTATGTGGGAATAATGTCTGAAACAGTCTACGGTTTGATCGTTCCAGGAAGACCAGTAGTGGTTTCCGATGCACATCTGGAGACAATCTGCAAATCTGTGGACTATCAGAGTGTTGATGAAACACAGAAATTGCATCGGGATTGAATACAACAGTACATATGCACACATTCCTCAATGTCAGTAAAATCCCAAACAGTCTACGCTTTGATCGTTCCAGGGAAGACCAGTAGTAGTTTCCGATGCACATCTGGAGAAATTCTGTAATCTGTGGACTATCAGAGTGTTGATGAAACACAGAAATTGCATCGGGATTCAATACAACAGTCACCATGCGCACTTTCCTCCATGGGAGTAATGTCTCAAATTGTCTACGCTTTGATCGTTCCCTGGAAGACAAGTAGTAGTTTCCGATGCACATCTGGAGACAATCTGTAATCAGTGGACTATCAGAGTGTTGATGAAATACAGAAATTGCATCGGGATTGAATACAACTGTCACCATCCACATATTCCTCCATGGGAGTAACGTCTGAAACAGTCTACGCTTTGATCGTTCCCTGGAAGACCAGTAGTAGTTTCCGATGCACCTCTGGAGACAATCTGTAATCTGTGGACTATCGGAGTGTTGATGAACCACAGATATTGCATTGGGATTGAATACAACAGTCACCATCCGCACTTTCCTCCATAGGAGTAATGTCTCAAACAGTCTACGCTTTGATCGTTCCCTGGAAGACCAGAAGTAGCTTCCAATACACATCTGGGGGCAATCTGTAATCTGTGGACCATCAGAGTGTTGATGAAACACAGAAATTGCATCGGGATTGAATACAACATTCAGCATCCACACTTTTCTCCATGAGAGTAATCTCTGAAACTGTCTACGCTTTGATCGTTCCCTGGAAGACCAGTAGTAGTTTCCGATGCACATCTGGAGACAATCTGCAAATCTGTGGACTATCAGAGAGTTGATGAAACACAGAAATTGCATCGGCATTGAATACAACAGTACACATGCACACATTCCTCTATGGCAGTAATATTTCAAACAGTCTACGCTTTGATCGTTCCAGGGAAGATGAGTAGTAGTTTCCGATGCACATCTGGAGGCATTCTGTAATCTGTGGACTATCAGAGTGTTGATGAAACACAGAAATTGCATCGTTATTGAATACAACAGTACACTTGCACACTTTCCTCAGTGGCAGTAATATCTCAAGCAGTCTACGCTTTGATCGTTCCCAGGAAGACCAGTAGTAGTTTCCGATGCACATCTGGAGACAATCTGTAATCTGTTGACTATCAGAGTGTTGTTGAAACACAGAAATTGCATCGGGATTGAATACAACAGTCACCATCCGCACTTTCCTCCATGGGAGTAATTCTCAAACAGTCTACGCTTTGATCGTTCCCTGGAAGGCCAGTAGTAGTTTCCCATGCACATTTGGAGGCATTCTGTAATCTGTGGACTATCAGACTGTTGATGAAACACAGAAATTGCTTTGGGATTGAATACAACAGTCACCTTGCGCACTTTCCTCCATAGGAGTAATGTCTGAAACAGTCTACGCTTTGATCGTTCCCTGGAAGTCCAGTAGTAGTTTCCGATGCACATCTGGAGACAATCTGCAAATCTGTGGACTATCAGAGTGTTGATGAAACACAGAAATTGCATCGGGATTGAATACAACAGTCACCATGCGCAATTTCCTCCATGGGAGTAATGTCTCAAACTGCATACGCTTTGATCGTTCCCTGGAAGAACAGTAGTAGTTTCTGATGCACATCTGGAAGCATTCTGTAATCTGTGGACTATCAGAGTGTTGATGAAACACAGAAATTGCATCGGGATTGAATACAACAGTCAGCATCCGCACTTTCCTCCATGAGAGTAATCTCTGAAACTGTCTACGGTTTGATCGTTCCCTGGAAGACCAGTAGTAGTTTCCGATGCACATCTGGAGGCAATCTGTAATCTGTGGACCTGAAAAGAGTTGATGAAACACAGAAATTGCTTCAGGAGGTAATAACACTGTCAGCATCCGCACTTCCTATGTGGGAATAATGTCTGAAACAGTCTACGGTTTGATCGTTCCAGGAAGACCAGTAGTGGTTTCCGATGCACATCTGGAGACAATCTGCAAATCTGTGGACTATCAGAGTGTTGATGAAACACAGAAATTGCATCGGGATTGAATACAACAGTACATATGCACACATTCCTCAATGTCAGTAAAATCCCAAACAGTCTACGCTTTGATCGTTCCAGGGAAGACCAGTAGTAGTTTCCGATGCACATCTGGAGAAATTCTGTAATCTGTGGACTATCAGAGTGTTGATGAAACACAGAAATTGCATCGGGATTCAATACAACAGTCACCATGCGCACTTTCCTCCATGGGAGTAATGTCTCAAATTGTCTACGCTTTGATCGTTCCCTGGAAGACAAGTAGTAGTTTCCGATGCACATCTGGAGACAATCTGTAATCAGTGGACTATCAGAGTGTTGATGAAATACAGAAATTGCATCGGGATTGAATACAACTGTCACCATCCACATATTCCTCCATGGGAGTAACGTCTGAAACAGTCTACGCTTTGATCGTTCCCTGGAAGACCAGTAGTAGTTTCCGATGCACCTCTGGAGACAATCTGTAATCTGTGGACTATCGGAGTGTTGATGAACCACAGATATTGCATTGGGATTGAATACAACAGTCACCATCCGCACTTTCCTCCATAGGAGTAATGTCTCAAACAGTCTACGCTTTGATCGTTCCCTGGAAGACCAGAAGTAGCTTCCAATACACATCTGGGGGCAATCTGTAATCTGTGGACCATCAGAGTGTTGATGAAACACAGAAATTGCATCGGGATTGAATACAACATTCAGCATCCACACTTTTCTCCATGAGAGTAATCTCTGAAACTGTCTACGCTTTGATCGTTCCCTGGAAGACCAGTAGTAGTTTCCGATGCACATCTGGAGACAATCTGCAAATCTGTGGACTATCAGAGTGTTGATGAAACACAGAAATTGCATCGGGATTGAATACAACAGTCACCATGCGCAATTTCCTCCATGGGAGTAATGTCTCAAACTGCATACGCTTTGATCGTTCCCTGGAAGAACAGTAGTAGTTTCTGATGCACATCTGGAAGCATTCTGTAATCTGTGGACTATCAGAGTGTTGATGAAACACAGAAATTGCATCGGGATTGAATACAACAGTCAGCATCCGCACTTTCCTCCATGAGAGTAATCTCTGAAACTGTCTACGGTTTGATCGTTCCCTGGAAGACCAGTAGTAGTTTCCGATGCACATCTGGAGGCAATCTGTAATCTGTGGACCTGAAAAGAGTTGATGAAACACAGAAATTGCTTCAGGAGGTAATAACACTGTCAGCATCCGCACTTCCTATGTGGGAATAATGTCTGAAACAGTCTACGGTTTGATCGTTCCAGGAAGACCAGTAGTGGTTTCCGATGCACATCTGGAGACAATCTGCAAATCTGTGGACTATCAGAGTGTTGATGAAACACAGAAATTGCATCGGGATTGAATACAACAGTACATATGCACACATTCCTCAATGTCAGTAAAATCCCAAACAGTCTACGCTTTGATCGTTCCAGGGAAGACCAGTAGTAGTTTCCGATGCACATCTGGAGAAATTCTGTAATCTGTGGACTATCAGAGTGTTGATGAAACACAGAAATTGCATCGGGATTCAATACAACAGTCACCATGCGCACTTTCCTCCATGGGAGTAATGTCTCAAATTGTCTACGCTTTGATCGTTCCCTGGAAGACAAGTAGTAGTTTCCGATGCACATCTGGAGACAATCTGTAATCAGTGGACTATCAGAGTGTTGATGAAATACAGAAATTGCATCGGGATTGAATACAACTGTCACCATCCACATATTCCTCCATGGGAGTAACGTCTAAAACAGTCTACGCTTTGATCGTTCCCTGGAAGACCAGTAGTAGTTTCCGATGCACATCTGGAGACAATCTGTAATCTGTGGACTATCGGAGTGTTGATGAACCACAGATATTGCATTGGGATTGAATACAACAGTCACCATCCGCACTTTCCTCCATAGGAGTAATGTCTCAAACAGTCTACGCTTTGATCGTTCCCTGGAAGACCAGAAGTAGCTTCCAATACACATCTGGGGGCAATCTGTAATCTGTGGACCATCAGAGTGTTGATGAAACACAGAAATTGCATCGGGATTGAATACAACATTCAGCATCCACACTTTTCTCCATGAGAGTAATCTCTGAAACTGTCTACGCTTTGATCGTTCCCTGGAAGACCAGTAGTAGTTTCCGATGCACATCTGGAGGCAATCTGTAATCTGTGGACCTTAAAAGTGTTGATGAAACACAGAAATTGCTTCAGGAGTGAATACAACAGTCAGCATCCGCACTTTCCTACATGGGAATAATGTCTGAAACAGTCCACGGTTTGATCGTTCCAGGAAGACCAGTAGTAGTTTCCGATGCACATCTGGAGACAATCTGCAAATCTGTGGACTATCAGAGTGTTGATGAAACACAGAAATTGCATCGGCATTGAATACAACAGTACACATGCACACATTCCTCAATGGCAGTAATATCTCAAACAGTCTACGCTTTGATCGTTCCAGGGAAGATGAGTAGTAGTTTCCGATTCACATCTGGAGGCATTCTGTAATCTGTGGACTATCAGAGTGTTGATGAAACACAGAAATTGCATCGTTATTGAATACAACAGTACACTTGCACACTTTCTCCAGTGGCAGTAATATCTCAAGCAGTCTACGCTTTGATCGTTCCCAGGAAGACCAGTAGTAGTTTCCGATGCACATCTGGAGACAATCTGTAATCTGTGGACTATCAGAGTGTTGATGAAACACACAAATTGCATCGGGATTGAATACAATAGTCACCATGCGCACTTTCCTCCACGGGAGTAATGTCTCAAACAGTCTACGCTCTGATCGCTCCCTAGAAGACCAGTAGTAGTTTCCGATGCACATCTGGAGACAATCTGTAATCTGTGGACTATCAGAGTGTTGATGAAACACAGAAATTGCATCGGGATTGAATACAACAGTCACCATCCGCACTTTCCTCCATAGGAGTAAAGTCTCAAACAGTCCACGCTTTGATCGTTCCCTGGAAGACCAGTAGTAGCTTCCGATGGACATCTGGAGGCAATTTGTAATGTGTGGACTGTCAGAGTGTAGATGAAACACAGAAATTGCATCGGGATTGAATACAACAGTCAACATCCGCACTTTCCTCCATGGGAGTAATGTCTCAAACTGCATACGCTTTGATCGTTCCCTGGAAGAACAGTAGTAGTTTCTGATGCACATCTGGAAGCATTCTGTAATCTGTGGACTATCGGAGTATTGATGAAACACAGAAATTGCATCGGGATTGAATACAACAGTCAGCATCCGCACTTTACTCCATGAGAGTAATCTCTGAAACTGTCTACGCTTTGATCGTTCCCTGGAAGACCAGTAGTAGTTTCCGATGCACATCTGGAGGCAATCTGTAATCTGTGGACCTGAAAAGAGTTGATGAAACACAGAAATTGCTTCAGGAGGTAATAACACTGTCAGCATCCGCACTTCCTACATGGGAATAATGTCTGAAACAGTCTACGGTTTGATCGTTCCAGGAAGACCAGTAGTGGTTTCCGATGCACATCTGGAGACAATCTGCAAATCTGTGGACTATCAGAGTGTTGATGAAACACAGAAATTGCATCGGGATTGAATACAACAGTACACATGCACACATTCCTCAATGTCAGTAATATCTCAAACAGTCTACGCTTTGATCGTTCCAGGGAAGACCAGTAGTAGTTTCCGATGCACATCTGGAGGCATTCTGTAATCTGTGGACTATCAGAGTGTTGATGAAACACAAAAATTGCATCGGGATTCAATACAACAGTCACCATGCGCACTTCCCTCCATGGGAGTAATGTCTCAAATTGTCTACGGTTTGATCGTTCCCTGGAAGACAAGTAGTAGTTTCCCATGCACATCTGGAGACAATCTGTAATCTGTGGACTATCAGAGTGTTGATGAAACACAGATATTGCATTGGGATTGTGTACAACAGTCACCATTCGCACTTTCCTCCATAGGAGTAATGTCTCAAACAGTCTACGCTTTGATCGTTCCCTGGAAGACCAGTAGTAGCTTCCGATGCACATCGGGAGGCAATCTGTAACCTGTGGACTATCAGAGTGTTGATTAAACACAGATATTGCATTGGGATTGAATACAACAGTCACCATCCGCACTTTCCTCCATAGGAGTAATGTCTCAAATAGTCTAAGCTTTGATCGTTCCTTGGCAGACCAGTAGTAGTTTCCGATGCACATCTGGAGACAATCTGTAATCTGTTGACTATCAGAGTGTTGATGAAATACAGAAATTGCATCGGGATTGAATACAACAGTACACATGCACACATTCCTCAATGGCAGTAATATCTCAAAGAGTCTACGCTTTGATCGTTCCAGGGAAGACCAGTAGTAGTTTCCGATGCACATCTGGAGGCATTCTGTAATCTGTGGACTATCAGAGTGTTGATGAAACACAGAAATTGCATCGGGATTGAATACAACAGTCAGCATCCGCACTTTCCTAGATGGGATTAATGTCTGAAACAGTCTACGGTTTGATCGTTCCAGGAAGACCAGTAGTAGTTTCCGATGCACATCTGGAGACAATCTGCAAATCTGTGGACTATCAGAGTGTTGATGAAACACAGAAATTGCATCGGCATTGAATACAACAGTACACATGCACACATTCCTCAATGGCAGTAATATCTCAAACAGTCTACGCTTTGATCGTTCCAGGGAAGATGAGTAGTAGTTTCCGATGCACATCTGGAGGCATTCTGTAATCTGTGGACTATCAGAGTGTTGATGAAACACAGAAATTGCATCGTTATTGAATACAACAGTACACTTGCACACTTTCCTCAGTGGCAGTAATATCTCAAGCAGTCTACGCTTTGATCGTTCCCAGGAAGACCAGTAGTAGTTTCCGATGCACATCTGGAGACAATCTGTAATCTGTGGACTATCAGAGTGTTGATGAAACACACAAATTGCATCGGGATTGAATACAATAGTCACCATGCGCACTTTCCTCCACGGGAGTAATGTCTCAAACAGTCTACGCTCTGATCGCTCCCTGGAAGACCAGTAGTAGTTTCCGATGCACATCTGGAGACAATCTGTAATCTGTGGACTATCAGAGTGTTGATGAAACACAGAAATTGCATCGGGATTGAATACAACAGTCACCATCCGAAATTTCCTCCATAGGAGTGATGTCTCAAACAGTCCACGCTTTGATCGTTCCCTGGAAGACCAGTAGTAGCTTCCGATGGACATCTGGAGGCAATCTGTAATGTGTGGACTGTCAGAGTGTAGATGAAACACAGAAATTGCATCGGGATTGAATACAACAGTCACCATGCGCACTTTCCTCCATGGGAGTAATTCTCAAACAGACTACGCTTTGATCGTTCCCTGGAAGGCCAGTAGTAGTTTCCCATGCACATTTGGAGGCATTCTGTAATCTGTGGACTATCAGACTGTTGATGAAACACAGAAATTGCTTTGGAATTGAATACAACAGTCACCATGCGCACTTTCCTCCATAGGAGTAATGTCTGAAACAGTCTACGCTTTGATCGTTCCCTGGAAGACCAGTAGTAGTTTCCGATGCACATCTGGAGACAATCTGCAAATCTGTGGACTATCAGAGTGTTGATGAAACACAGAAATTGCATCGGGATTGAATACAACAGTCACCATGCGCAATTTCCTCCATGGGAGTAATGTCTCAAACTGCATACGCTTTGATCGTTCCCTGGAAGAACAGTAGTAGTTTCTGATGCACTTCTGGAAGCATTCTGTAATCTGTGGACTATCAGAGTGTTGATGAAACACAGAAATTGCATCGTGATTGAATACAACTGTCAGCATCCGCACTTTCCTCCATGAGAGTAATCTCTGAAACTGTCTACGCTTTGATCGTTCTCTGGAAGACCAGTAGTAGTTTCCGATGCACATCTGGAGGCAATCTGTAATCTGTGGACCTGAAAAGAGTTGATGAAACACAGAAATTGCTTCAGGAGGTAATAACACTGTCAGCATCCGCACTTCCTACGTGGGAATAATGTCTGAAACAGTCTACGGTTTGATCGTTCCAGGAAGACTAGTAGTGGTTTCCGATGCCCATCTGGAGACAATCTGCAAATCTGTGGACTATCAGAGTGTTGGTGAAACACAAAAATTGCATCGGGATTGAATACAACAGTACACATGCACACATTCCTCAATGTCAGTAAAATCTCAAACAGTCTACGCTTTGATCGTTCCAGGGAAGACCAGTAGTAGTTTCCGATGCACATCTGGAGGCATTCTGTAATCTGTGGACTATCAGGGTGTTGATGAAACACAGAAATTGCATCGGGATTGAATACAACAGTCAGCATCCGCACTTTCCTAGATGGGAATAATGTCTGAAACAGTCTACGGTTTGATCGTTCCAGGAAGACCAGTAGTAGTTTCCGATGCACATCTGGAGACAATCTGCAAATCTGTGGACTATCAGAGTGTTGATGAAACAAAGAAATTGCATTGGGATTGCATACAACTGTACACATGCACACTTTCCTCAGTGGCAGTAATATCTCAAACAGTCTACGCTTTGATCGTTCCCAGAACCCAGTAGTAGTTTCCGATGCACATCTGGAGGCATTCTGTAATCTGTGGACTATCAGAGTGTTGATGAAACACAGAAATTGCATCGGGATTGAATACAACAGTCACCATGCGCACTTTCCTCCATTGGAGTAATGTCTGAAACAGTCTACGGTTTGATCGTTCCCTGGAAGACCAGTAGTAGTTTCCGATGCACATCTGGAGGCAATCTGTAATCTGTGGACCTTCAAAGTGTTGATGAAACACAGAAATTGCATCAGGAGTGAATACAACAGTCACCATCCGCACTTTCTTCCATGGGAGTAATGTCTGAAACAGTCTACGGTTTGATCGTTCCCAGAAAGACCTGTAGTAGTTTCCGATGCACATCTGGAGACAATCTGTAATCAGTGGACTATCAGAGTGTTGATGAAATACAGAAATTGCATCGGGATTGAATACAACAGTCACCATCCACATGTTCCTCCATGGGAGTAACGTCTGAAACAGTCTACGCTTTGTTCGTTCCCTGGAAGACCAGTAGTAGTTTCCGATGCACATCTGGAGACAATCTGTAATCTGTGGACTATCGGAGTGTTGATGAACCACAGATATTGCATTGGGATTGAATACAACAGTCACCATCCGCACTTTCCTCCATAGGAGTAATGTCTCAAACAGTCTACGCTTTGATCGTTCCCTGGAAGACCAGTAGTAGCTTCCAATACACATCTGGGGGCAATCTGTAATCTGTGGACTATCAGAGTGTTGATGAAACACAGAAATTGCATCGGGATTGAATACAACATTCAGCATCCGCACTTTTCTCCATGAGAGTAATCTCTGAAACTGTCTACGCTTTGATCGTTCCCTGGAAGACCAGTAGTAGTTTCCGATGCACATCTGGAGGCATTCTGTAATCTGTGGACTATCAGAGTGTTGATGAAACACAGAAATTGCATCGGGATTCAATATAACAGTCACCATGCGCACTTTCCTCCATGGGAGTAATGTCTCAAACAGTATACGCTTTGATCGTTCCCTGGAAGACCAGTAGTAGTTTCCGATGCACATCTGGAGACAATCTGTAATCTGTGGACTATCAGAGTGTTGATGAAACACAGAAATTGCATCGGGATTGAATACAACAGTCAGCATCTGCACTTTCCTACATGGGAATAATGTCTGAAACAGTCTACGGTTTGATCGTTCCAGGAAGACCAGTAGTAGTTTCCGATGCACATCTGGAGACAATCTGCAAATCTGTGGACTATCAGAGTGTTGATGAAACACAGAAGTTGCATCGGGATTGAATACAACAGTCACCATTAGCACTTTCCTCCATGGGAGTAATGTCTGAAACAGTCCACGCTTTGATCGTTCCCTGGAAGACCAGTAGTAGCTTCCGATGCACATCTGGAGGCCATCTGTAATGTGTGGACTGTCAGAGTGTAGATGAAACACAGAAATTGCATCGGGATTGAATACAACAGTCACCATGCGCACTTTCCTCCATAGGAGTAATGTCTGAAACCGTCTACGCTTTGATCGTTCCCTGGAAGACCAGTAGTAGTTTCCGATGCACATCAGGAGACAATCTGCAAATCTATGGACTATCAATGTGTTGATGAAACACAGAAATTGCATCGGGATTGAATACAACAGTCACCATGCGCAATTTCCTCCATGGGAGTAATGTCTCAAACAGCATACGCTTTGGTCGTTCCCTGGAAGAACAGTAGTAGTTTCTGATGCACATCTGGAAGCATTCTGTAATCTGTGGACTATCAGAGTGTTGATGAAACACAGAAATTGCATCGGGATTGAATACAACAGTCAGCATCCGCACTTTCCTCCATGAGAGTAATTTCTGAAACTGTCTACGCTTTGATCGTTCCCTGGAAGACCAGTAGTAGTTTCCGATGCACATCTGGAGGCAATCTGTAACCTGTGGACCTGCAAAGAGTTGATGAAACACAGAAATTGCTTCAGGAGGTAATAACACAGTCAGCATCCGCACTTCCTACATGGGAATAATGTCTGAAACAGTCTACGGTTTGATCGTTCCAATAAGACCAGTAGTATTTCCGATGCACATTTGGATACAATCTGCAAATCTGTGGACTATCAGAGTGTTGATGAAACACAGAAATTGCATCGGGATTGAATACAACAGTACACATGCACACATTCCTCAATGGCAGTAATATCTCAAACAGTCTACGCTTTGATCGTTTGAGGGAAGACCAGTAGTAGTTTCCGATGCACATCTGGAGGCATTCTGTAATCTTTGGACTATCAGAGTGTTGATGAAACACAGAAATTGCATCGGGATTCAATACAACAGTCACCATGCGCACTTTCCTCCATGGGAGTAATGTCTCAAATTGTCTACGCTTTGATCGTTCCCTGGAAGACAAGTAGTAGATTCCCATGCACATCTGGAGACAATCTGTAATCTGTGGACTATCAGAGCGTTGATGAAACACAGATATTGCATTGGGATTGAGTACAACAGTCACCATTCGCACTTTCCTCCATAGGAGTAATGTCTCAAACAGTCTACGCTTTGATTGTTCCCAGGAAGACCAGTAGTAGCTTCCGATGCACATCTGGAGGCAATCTGTAACCTGTGGACTATCAGAGTGTTGATGAAACACAGATATTGCATTGGGTTAGAATACAACAGTCACCATCCGCACTTTCCTCCATAGGAGTAATGTCTCAAATAGTCTACGCTTTGATCGTTCCTTGGAAGACCAGTAGTAGTTTCCGATGCACATCTGGAGACAATCTGCAAATCTGTGGACTATCAGATTGTTGATGAAACACAGACATTGCATCGGGATTGAATACAACAGTACACATGCACACATTCCTCAATGGCAGTAATATCTCAAACAGTCTACGCTTTGATCGTTCCAGGGAAGACCAGTAGTAGTTTCCGATGCACATCTGGAGGCATTCTGTAATCTGTGGACTATCAGAGCGTTGATGAAACACAGAAATTGCATCGGGAAACAATACAACAGTCACAATGCGCACTTTCCTCCATGGGAGTAATGTCTCAAAGAGTCTACGCTTTGATAGTTCCCTGGAAGACAAGTAGTAGTTTCCCATGCACATCTGGAGACAATCTGTAATCTGTGGACTATCAGAGTGTTGATGAAACACAGATATTGCACTGGGATTGTGTACAACAGTCACCATTCGCACTTTCTTCCATAGGAGTAATGTCTCAAACAGTCTACGCTTTGATCGTTCCCTGGAAGACCAGTAGTAGCTTCCGATGCACATCTGGAGGCAATCTGTAACCTGTGGACTATCAGAGTGTTGATGAAACACAGATATTGCATTGGGATTGAATACAACAGTCACCAACCGCACTTTCCTCCATAGGAGTAATGTCTCAAATAGTCTACGCTTTGATCGTTCCTTGGAAGACCAGTAGTAGTTTCCGATGCACATCTGGGGACAATCTGAAAATCTGTGGACTATCAGAGTGTTGACGAAACACAGAAATTGCATCGGGATTGAAAAAACAGTACACATGCACACATTCCTCAATGGCAGTAATATCTCAAACAGTCTACGCTTTGATCGTTCCAGGGAAGACCAGTAGTAGTTTCCGATGCACATCTGGAGGCATTCTGTAATCTGTGGACTGTCAGAGTGTTGATGTAACACAGAAATTGCATCGGGATTCAATACAACAGTCACCATGCGCACTTTCCTCCATGGGAGTAATGTCTCAAACAGTCTACGCTTTGATCGTTCCCTGGAAGACAAGTAGTAGTTTCCCATGCACATCTGGAGACAATCTGTAATCTGTGGACTATCAGAGTGCTGATGAAACACAGATATTGCATTGGGATTGTGTACAACAGTCACCATCCGCACTTTCCTCCATAGGAGTAATGTCTCAAACAGTCTACGCTTTGATCGTTCCCTGGAAGACCAGTAGTAGCTTCCGATGCACATCTGGAGGCAATCTGTAACCTGTGGACTATCAGAGTGTTGATGAAACACAGATATTGCATTGGGATTGAATACAACAGTCACCATCCGCTCTTTCCTCCATAGGAGTAATGTCTCAAATAGTCTACGCTTTGATCGTTCCCTGGAAGACCAGTAGTAGTTTCCGATGCACATCTGGAGACAATCTGCAAATCTGTGGACTATCAGAGTGTTGATGAAACACAGAAATTGCATCGGGATTGAATACAACAGTACAAATGCACACATTCCTCAATGGCCATAATATCTCAAACAGTCGACGCTTTGATCGTTCCAGGGAAGACCAGTAGTAGTTTCCGATGCACATCTGGAGGCATTCTGTAATCTGTGGACTATCAGAGTGTTGATGAAACACAGAAATTGCATCGGGATTGAATACAACAGTCACCATGCGCACTTTCCTCCATTGAAGTAGTGTCTGAAACAGTCTACGCTTTGATCGTTCCCTGGAAGACCAGTAGTAGTTTCCGATGCACATCTGGAGACAATCTGTAATCTGTGGACTATCAGAGTGTTGATGAAACACAGAAATTTCATCGGGATAGAATACAACAGTCACCATGCGCACTTTCCTCCATTGGAGTAATGTCTGAAACAGTCTACGCTTTGATCGTTCCCTGGAAGACCTGTAGTATTTTCCGATGCACTTCTGGAGACAATTTTAATTTGTGGACTATCAGAGTGTTGATGAATCACAGATATTGCATTGGGATTGAATACAACAGTCACCATCCGCACTTTCCTCCATAGGAGTAATGTCTCAAATAGTCTACGCTTTGATCGTTCCCTGGAGGACCAGTAGTAGTTTCCGATGCACATCTGGAGGCATTCTGTAATCTGTGGACTATCAGAGTGTTGATGAAACACAGAAATTGCATCGGGATTGAATACAACATTCACCATGTGCACTTTCCTCCATGGGAGTAACTCTCAAAGAGTCTACGCTTTGATCGTTCCAGGGAAGAACAGTAGTAGTTTCCGATGCACATCTGGAGGCAATCTGTAATCTGTGGACCTTCAAAGTGTTGATGAAACACAGAAATTGCAACAGGAGTGAATACAACTGTCACCATCCGCACTTTCCTCCATGGGAGTAATGTCTGAAACAGTCTACGGTTTGATCGTTCCCAGGAAGACCAGTAGTAGTTTCCGATACACATCTGGAGACAATCTGTAATCAGTGGACTATCAGAGTGTTGATGAAATACAGAAATTTCATCGGGATTGAATACATCAGTCACCATCCACATATACCTCCATGGGAGTAACGTCTGAAACAGTATACGCTTTGATAGTTCCCTATAAGACCATTAGTAGTTTTATATGCACATCTGGAGGCATTCTGTAATCTTTGGACCTTCAAATTGTTGATGAAATACAGAAATTGCATCGGGATTGATTACAACAGTCACCATGCTTACTTTCCTCCATGGGAGTAATGTCTAAATCAGTCTACGCTTTGATCGTTCCCTGGTACACCAGTAGTAGTTTCCCATGCACATCTGGAGGCATTCTGTAATCTGTGGACTATCAGACTGTTGATGAAACACAGAAATTGCATCGTGCTCGAATACAACAGTCAATATTCGCACTTTCCTCCATGGGAGTAATGTCTCAAACAGTCTACGCTTTGATCGTTCCCTGGGAGACCAGTAGTAGTTTCCGATGCACATCTGGAGGCAATCTGTAATCTGTAGGCCTTAAAAGGGTTGATGAAACACAGAAATTGCATCAGGAGTGAATACAACAGTCAGCATCCGCACTTTCCTTCATGGGAATAATGTCTGAAACAGTCTAGGGTTTGATCGTACCAGGAAGACCAGTAGTAGTTTCCGATGCACATCTGGAGACAATCTGCAAATCTGTGGACTATCAGAGTGTTGATGAAACACAGAAATTACATCGGGATTGAATACAACAGTAAACATGCGCACTTTCCTCAATGGCAGTAATATCTCAAACAGTCTACGCTTTGCTCGTTCCCAGGAAGACCAGTAGTAGTTTCCGATGCACATGTGGAGGATTTCTGTAATCTGTGGACTATCAGAGTGTTGATGAAACACAGAAATTGCATCGGGATTCATACAACAGTCACCATGCGCACTTTCCTCCATGGGAGTAATGTCTCAAACAGTCTACGCTTTGATCGTTCCCTGGAAGACCAGTAGTAGTTTCCCATGCACATTTGGAGGCATTCTGTAATCTGTGGACTATCAGATGTTGATGAAACACAGAAATTGCATTGGGATTGAATACAACAGTCAATTTTCGCTCTTTCCTCCATGGGAGTAATGTCTCAAACAGCATACGCTTTGATCGTTCCCTGGAAGAACAGTAGTAGTTTCTGATGCACATCTGGAAGCATTTTGTAATCTGTGGACTATCAGAGTGTTGATTAAACACAGAAATTGCATCGGGATTGAATACAACTGTCACCATGCGCACTTTCCTCCATGGGAGTAATTCTCAAAGAGTCTACGCTTTGATCGTTCCCTGGAAGACCAATAGTAGTTTCCGATGCACATCTGGTGGAATTCTGTAATCTGTGGACTATAAGAGTGTTGATGAAACACAGAAATGGCATGGGGATTGATAATAACAGACACCATGCGCACTTTAATCCACGGGAGTAATGTCTCAAACGGTCTACGCTTTGATTGTTCCCTGGAAGACCAGTAGTAGTTTCCGATGCACATCTGGAGGCATTCTGTAATCTGTGGACTACCAGAGTGTTGATGAAACACAGAAATTGCATCGGGATTGAATACAACAGTCACCATGCGCACTTTCCTCCATTGGAGTAATGTCTGAAACAGTCTACGCTTTGATCGTTCCCTGGAAGACCAGTAGTAGTTTCCGATGCACATCTGGAGACAATCTGTAATTTGTGGGATATCAGAGTGTTGATGAAACACAGATATTGCAATGGGATTGAATACAACAGTCACCATCCGCACTATCCTACATAGGAGTAATGTCTCAAACAGTCTACGCTTTGATCGTTCCCTGGAAGACCAGTAGTAGCTTCCGATGCACATCTGGAGGCAATCTGTAACCTGTGGACTATCAGAGTGTTGATGAAACACAGATATTGCATTGGGGTTGAATACAACACTCACCATCCGCACTTTCCTCCATAGGAGTAATGTCTCTAATAGTCTACGCTTTGATCGTTCCCTGGAAGACCAGTAGTAGATTCCGATGCACATCTGGAGACAATCTGCAAATCTGTGGACTATCAGAGTGTTGATGAAACACAGAAATTGCATCGGGATTGAATACAACAGTACACATGCACACATTCCTCAAGGGCAGTAATATCTCAAACAGTCGACGCTTTGATTGTTCCAGGGAAGACCAGTAGTAGTTTCCGATGCACATCTGGAGGCATTCTGTAATCTGTGGACTATCAGTGTGTTGATGAAACACAGAAATTGCATCGGGATTGAATACAACAGTCACCATGCGCACATTCCTCCATTGGAGTAATGTCTGAAACAGTCTACGCTTTGATCGTTCCCTGGAAGACCAGTACTAGTTTCCGATGCACATCTGGAGACAATCTGTAATTTGTGGACTATCAGACTGTTGATGAAACACAGATATTGCATTGGGATTGAATACATCAGTCACCATCCGCACTTTCCTACGTAGGAGTAATGTCTCAAACAGTCTACGCTTTGATCGTTCCCTGGAAGACCAGTAGTAGTTTCCGATGCACATCTGGAGGCAATCTGTAATCTGTGGACCTTAAAAGTGTTGATGAAACACGGAAATTGCTTCAGGAGTGAATAAAACAGCCAGCATCTGCACTTTCCTACATGGGAATAATGTCTGAAACAGTCTACGCTTTGATCGTTCCCAGGAAGACCAGTAGTAGTTTCCGATGCACATCTGGAGACAATCTGCAAATCTGTGGACTATCAGAGTGTTGATGAAACACAGACATTGCATCGGGATTGAATACAACAGTACACATGCCCACATTCCTCAATGGCAGTAATATCTCAAACAGTCTACGCTTTGATCGTTCCAGGGAAGACCAGTAGTAGTTTCCGACGCACATCTGGAGGCATTTTGTAATCTTTGGACTATCAGAGTGTTGATGAAATACAGAAATTTCATCGGGATTGAATACAACAGTCACCATCCACATATTCCTCCATGGGAGTAACGTCTGAAACAGTCTACGCTTTGATAGTTCCCTATAAGACCTGTAGTAGTTTTATATGCACATCTGGAGGCATTGTGTAATCTGTTAACCTTCAAAGTGTTGATGAAATACAGAAATTGCATCGGGATTGAATACAACAGTCATCATGCGTACTTTCCTCCATGGGAGTAATGTCTAAATCAGTCTACGCTTTGATCGTTCCCTGGAACACCAGTAGTAGTTTCCCATGCACATCTGGAGGCATTCTGTAATCTGTGGACTATCAGACTGTTGATGAAACACAGAAATTGCATCGTGCTCGAATTCAACAGTCAATATTCGCACTTTCCTCCATGGGAGTAATGTCTCAAACAGTCTACGCTTTGATCGTTCCCTGGGAGACCAGTAGTAGTTACCGATGCACATCTGGAGGCAATCTGTAATCTGTAGACCTTAAAAGGGTTGATGAAACACAGAAATTGCATCAGGAGTGAATACAACAGTCAGCATCCGCACTTTCCTACATGGGAATAATGTCTGAAACAGTCTACGGTTTGATCGTTCCAGGAAGACCAGTAGTAGTTTCTGATGCACATCTGGAGACAATCTGCAAATCTGTGGACTATCAGAGTGTTGATGAAACACAGAAATTAAATCGGGATTGAGTACAACAGTAAACATGCGCACTTTCCTCAATGGCAGTAATATCTCAAACAGCATACGCTTTGATCGTTCCCTGGAAGAACAGTAGTAGTTTCTGACGCACATCTGGAATCATTTTGTAATCTGTGGACTATCAGAGTGTTGATTAAACACAGAAATTGCATCGGGATTGAATACAACAGTCACCATGCGCACTTTCCTCCATGGAAGTAATTCTCAAAGAGTCTACGCTTTGATCGTTCCCTGGAAGACCAGTAGTAGTGTCCGATGCACATCTGGAGGCATTCTGTAATCTGTGGACCATCAGAGTGTTGATGAAACACAGAAATTGCATCGGGATTGAATACAACAGTCACCATGCGCACTTTCCTCCATTGGAGTAATGTCTGAAACAGTCTACGCTTTGATCGTTCCCTGGAAGACTAGTAGTAGTTTCCGATGCACATCTGGAGACAATCTGTAATTTGTGGGATATCAGAGTGTTGATGAAACACAGATATTGCATTGGGATTGAATACAACAGTCACCATCCGCACTTTCCTACATAGGAGTAATGTCTCAAACAGTCTACGCTTTGATCGTTCCCTGGAAGACCAGTAGTAGCTTCCGATGCACATCTGGAGGCAATCTGTAACGTGTGGAGAATCAGAGTGTTGATGAAACACAGATATTGCATTGGGAGTGAATAAAACAGTCAGCATCTGCACTTTCCTACATGGGAATAATGTCTGAAACAGTCTACGCTTTGATCGTTCCCAGGAAGACCAGTAGTAGTTTCTGATGCACATCTGGAGACAATCTGCAAATCTGTGGACTATCAGAGTGTTGATGAAACACAGACATTGCATCGGGATTGAAAACAACAGTACACATGCCCACATTCCTCAATGGCAGTAATATCTCAAACAGTCTACGTTTTGATCGTTCCAGGGAAGACCAGTTGTAGTTTCCGACGCACATCTGGAGGCATTCTGTAATCTTTGGACTATCAGAGTGTTGATGAAACACAGAAATTGCATCGGTATTCAATACAACAGTCACCATGCGCACTTTCCTCCATTGGAGTAATGTCTCAAACAGTCTACGCTTTGATCGTTCCCTGGGAGACCAGTAGTAGTTTCCCATGCACATCTGGAGGCATTCTGTAATCTGTTGACTATCAGACTGTTGATGAAACACAGAAATTGCATCGTGCTCGAATACAACAGTCAATATTCGCACTTTCCTCCATGGGAGTAATGTCTCAAACAGTCTACGCTTTGATCGTTCCCTGGGAGACCAGTAGTAGTTTCCGATACACATCTGGAGGCAATCTGTAATCTGTAGACCTTAAAAGGGTTGATGAAACACAGAAATTGCATCAGGAGTGAATACAACAGTCAGCATCCGCACTTTCCTACATGGGAATAATGTCTGAAACACTCTACGGTTTGATCGTTCCAGGAAGACCAGTAGTAGTTTCCGATGCACATCTGGAGACAATCTGCAAATCTGTGGACTATCAGAGTGTTGATGAAACACAGAAATTAAATCGGGATTGAGTACAACAGTAAACATGCGCACTTTCCTCAATGGCAGTAATATCTCAAACAGTCTACGCTTTGCTCGTTCCCAGGAAGACCAGTAGTAGTTTCCGATGCACATGTGGAGGCATTCTGTAATCTGTGGACTATCAGAGTGTTGATGAAACACAGAAATTGCATCGGCATTCATACAACAGTCACCATGCGCACATTCCTCCATGGGAGTAATGTCTCAAACAGTCTACGCTTTGATCGTTCCCTGGAAGACCAGTAGTAGTTTCCCATGCACATTTGGAGGCATTCTGTAATCTGTGGACTATCAGATGTTGATGAAACACAAAAATTGCATCGGGATTGAATACAACAGTCAATTTTCGCTCTTTCCTCCATGGGAGTAATGTCTCAAACAGCATACGCTTTGATCGTTCCCTGGAAGAACAGTAGTAGTTTCTGATGCACATCTGGAATCATTTTGTAATCTGTGGACTATCAGAGTGTTGATTAAACACAGAAATTGCATCGGGATTGAATACAACAGTCACCATGCGCACTTTCCTCCATGGGAGTAATTCTCAAAGAGTGTACGCTTTGATCGTTCCCTGGAAGACCAATAGTAGTTTCCGATGCACATTTGGTGGAATTCTGTAATCTGTGGACTATCAGAGTGTTGATGAAACACAGAAATGGCATGGGGATTGATAATAACAGACACCATGCGCACTGTCCTCCACGGGAGTAATGTCTCAAACGGTCTACGCTTTGATCGTTCCCTGGAAGACCAGTAGTAGTGTCCGATGCACATCTGGAGGCATTCTGTAATCTGTGGACTATCAGAGTGTTGATGAAACACAGAAATTGCATCGGGATTGAATACAACAGTCACCATGCGCACTTTCCTCCATTGGAGTAATGTCTGAAACAGTCTACGCTTTGATCGTTCCCTGGAAGACCAGTAGTAGTTTCCGATGCACATCTGGAGACAATCTGTAATTTGTGGGATATCAGAGTGTTGATGAAACACAGTTATTGCATCGGGATTGAATACAACAGTCACCATCCGCACTTTCCTACATAGGAGTAATGTCTCAAACAGTCTACGCTTTGGTCGTTCCCTGGAAGACCAGTAGTAGCTTCCGATGCACATCTGGAGGCAATCTGTAACGTGTGGAGAATCAGAGTGTTGATAAAACACAGATATTGCATTGGGATTGAATACAACAGTCACCATCCGCACTTTCCTCCATGGGAGTAATGTCTCAAATGGTCTACGCTTTGATCGTTCCCTGGATGACCAGTAGTAGTTTCCGATGCACATCTGGAGACAATCTGCAAATCTGTGGACTATCAGAGTGTTGATGAAACACAGAAATTGCATCGGGATTGAATTCAACAGTACACATGCACACATTCCTCAATGGCAGTAATATCTCAAACAGTCGACGCTTTGATCGTTCCAGGGAAGACCAGTAGTAGTTTCCGATGCACATCTGGAGGCATTCTGTAATCTGTGGACTATCAGAGTGTTGATGAAACACAGAAATTGCATCGGGATTGAATACAACAGTCACCATGCGCACTTTCCTCCATTGGAGTAATGTCTGAAACAGTCTATGCTTTGATCGTTCCCTGGATGACCAGTAGTAGTTTCCGATGCACATCTGGAGGCAATCTGTAATCTGTGGACTATCAGAGTGTTGATGAAACACAGAAATTGCATCGGGATTGAATACAACTGTCAGCATCCGCACTTTCCTCCATGAGAGTAATCTCTGAAACTGTGTACGCTTTGATCGTTCCCTGGAAGACCAGTAGTAGATTCCGATGCACATCTGGAGGCAGTCTGTAATCTGTGGACCTTAAAAGTGTTGATGAAACACGGAAATTGCTTCAGGAGTGAATACAACAGTCAGCATCTGCACTTTCCTACATGGGAATAATGTCTGAAACAGTCTAGGGTTTGATCGTTCCAAGAAGACCAGTAGTAGTTTCCGATGCACATCTGGAGACAATCTGCAAATCTGTGGACTATCAGAGTGTTGATGAAACACAGAAATTGCATCGGGATTGAATACAACAGTACACATGCCCACATTCCTCAATGGCAGTAATATCTCAAACAGTCTACGCTTTGATCGTTCCAGGGAAGACCAGTAGTACTTTCCGACGCACACCTGGAGGCATTCTGTAATCTGTGGACTATCAGAGTGTTGATGAAACACAGAAATTGCATCGGGATTCAATACAACAGTCACCATGCGCATTTTCCTCCATGGGAGTAATTCTCAAACAGTCAACGCTTTGATCGTTCCCTGGAAGGCCAGTAGTCGTTTCCCATGCACATTTAGAGGCATTCTGTAATCTGTGGACTATCAGACTGTTGATGGAACACAGAAATTACATCGGGATTGAATACAACAGTCACCATCCGCACTTTCCTCCATGGGAGTAATGTCTCAAACAGTCTACGCTTTGATCGTTCCCTGGGAGACCAGTAGTAGTTTCCGATGCACATCTGGAGGCAATCTGTAATCTGTAGACCTTAAAAGGGTTGATGAAACACAGAAATTGCATCAGGAGTGAATACAACAGTCAGCATCCGCACTTTCCTACATGGGAATAATGTCTGAAACAGTCTACGGTTTGATCGTTCCAGGAAGACCAGTAGTAGTTTCTGATGCACATCTGGAGACAATCTGCAAATCTGTGGACTATCAGAGTGTTGATGAAACACAGAAATTAAATCGGGATTGAGTACAACAGTAAACATGCGCACTTTCCTCAATGGCAGTAATATCTCAAACAGTCTACGCTTTGCTCGTTCCCAGGAAGACCAGTAGTAGTTTCCGATGCACATGTGCAGGCATTCTGTAATCTGTGGACTATAAGAGTGTTGATGAAACACAGAAATTGCATCGGGATTCATACAACAGTCACCATGCGCACATTCCTCCATGGGAGTAATGTCTCAAACAGTCTACGTTTTGATCGTTCCCTGGAAGACCAGTAGTAGTTTCCCATGCACATTTGGAGGCATTCTGTAATCTGTGGACTATCAGATGTTGATGAAACACAGAAATTGCATCGGGATTGAATACAACAGTCAGCATCTGCACATTCCTACATGGGAATAATGTCTGAAACAGTCTAGGGTTTGATCGTTCCAGGAAGACCAGTAGTAGTTTCCGATGCACATCTGGAGACAATCTGCAAATCTGTGGACTATCAGAGTGTTGATGAAACACAGAAATTGCATCGGGATTGAATACAACAGTACACATGCCCACATTCCTCAATGGCAGTAATATCTCAAACAGTCTACGCTTTGATCGTTCCAGGGAAGACCAGTAGTACTTTCCGACGCACACCTGGAGGCATTCTGTAATCTGTGGACTATCAGAGTGTTGATGAAACACAGAAATTGCATCGGGATTCAATACAACAGTCACCATGCGCATTTTCCTCCATGGGAGTAATTCTCAAACAGTCAACGCTTTGATCGTTCCCTGGAAGGCCAGTAGTCGTTTCCCATGCACATTTAGAGGCATTCTGTAATCTGTGGACTATCAGACTGTTGATGAAACACAGAAATTGCATCGGGATTGAATACAACAGTCACCATCCGCACTTTCCTCCATGGGAGTAATGTCTGAAACAGTCTACGGTTTGATCGGTCCCAGGAAGACCAGTAGTAGTTTCCGATGCACATCTGGAGACAATCTGTAATCAGTGGACTATCAGAGTGTTGATGAAATACAGAAATTTCATCGGGATTGAATACAACAGTCACCATGCGTACTTTCCTCCATGGGAGTAATGTCTAAATCAGTCTATGCTTTGATCGTTCCCTGGAACACCAGTAGTAGTTTCCCATGCACATCTGGAGGCATTCTGTAATCTGTGGACTATCAGACTGTTGATGAAACACAGAAATTGCATCGTGCTCGTATACAACAGTCAATATTCGCACTTTCCTCCATGGGAGTAATGTCTCAAACAGTCTACGCTTTGATCGTTCCCTGGGAGACCAGTAGTAGTTTCCGATGCACATCTGGAGGCAATCTGTAATCTGTAGACCTTAAAAGGGTTGATGAAACACAGAAATTGCATCAGGAGTGAATACAACAGTCAGCATCCGCACTTTCCTACATGGGAATAATGTCTGAAACAGTCTACGGTTTGATCGTTCCAGGAAGACCAGTAGTAGTTTCTGATGCACATCTGGAGACAATCTGCAAATCTGTGGACTATCAGAGTGTTGATGAAACACAGAAATTAAATCGGGATTGAGTACAACAGTAAACATGCGCACTTTCCTCAATGGCAGTAATATCTCAAACAGTCTACGCTTTGCTCGTTCCCAGGAAGACCAGTAGTAGTTTCCGATGCACATGTGCAGGCATTCTGTAATCTGTGGACTATCAGAGTGTTGATGAAACACAGAAATTGCATCTTGATTCATACAACAGTCACCATGCGCACATTCCTCCATGGGAGTAATGTCTCAAACAGTCTACGTTTTGATCGTTCCCTGGAAGACCAGTAGTAGTTTCCCATGCACATTTGGAGGCATTCTGTAATCTGTGGACTATCAGATGTTGATGAAACACAGAAATTGCATCGGGATTGAATACAACAGTCAATTTTCGCTCTTTCCTCCACGGGAGTAATGTCTCAAACAGCATACGCTTTGATCGTTCCCTGGAAGAACAGTAGTAGTTTCTGATGCACATCTGGAATCATTTTGTAATCTGTGGACTATCAGAGTGTTGATTAAACACAGAAATTGCATCGGGATTGAATACAACAGTCACCATGCGCACTTTCCTCCATGGGAGTAATTCTCAAAGAGTCTACGCTTTGATCGTTCCCTGGAAGACCAATAGTAGTTTCCGATGCACATCTGGTGGAATTCTGTAATCTGTGGACTATCAGAGTGTTGATGAAACACAGAAATGGCATGGGGATTGATAATAACAGACACCATGCGCACTGTCCTCCACGGGAGTAATGTCTCAAACGGTCTACGCTTTGATCGTTCCCTGGAAGACCAGTAGTAGTGTCCGATGCACATCTGGAGGCATTCTGTAATCTGTGGACTATCAGAGTGTTGATGAAACACAGAAATTGCATCGGGATTGAATACAACAGTCACCATGCGCACTTTCCTCCATTGGAGTAATGTCTGAAACAGTCTACGCTTTGATCGTTCCCTGGAAGACCAGTAGTAGTTTCCGATGCACATCTGGAGACAATCTGTAATTTGTGGGATATCAGAGTGTTGATGAAACACAGATATTGCATTGGGATTGAATACAACAGTCACCATCCGCACTTTCCTACATAGGAGTAATGTCTCAAACAGTCTACGCTTTGATCGTTCCCTGGAAGACCAGTAGTAGCTTCCGATGCACATCTGGAGGCAATCTGTAACGTGTGGAGAATCAGAGTGTTGATGAAACACAGATATTGCATTGGGAGTGAATAAAACAGTCAGCATCTGCACTTTCCTACATGGGAATAATGTCTGAAACAGTCTACGCTTTGATCGTTCCCAGGAAGACCAGTAGTAGTTTCCGATGCACATCTGGAGACAATCTGCAAATCTGTGGACTATCAGAGTGTTGATGAAACACAGACATTGCATCGGGATTGAAAACAACAGTACACATCCCCACATTCCTCAATGGCAGTAATATCTCAAACAGTCTACGCTTTGATCGTTCCAGGGAAGACCAGTAGTAGTTTCCGACGCACATCTGGAGGCATTCTGTAATCTTTGGACTATCAGAGTGTTGATGAAACACAGAAATTGCATCGGGATTCAATACAACAGTCACCATGCGCACTTTCCTCCATTGGAGTAATGTCTCAAACTGTCTACGCTTTGATCGTTCCCTGGAAGACCAGTAGTAGTTTCCGATGCACATCTGGAGACAATCTGCAAATCTGTGGACTATCAGAGTGTTGATGAAACACAGATATTGCATCAGGAGTGAATACAACAATCACCATCCGCACTTTCCTCCATGGGAGTAATGTCTGAAACAGTCTACGGTTTGATCGCTCCCAGGAAGACCAGTAGTAGTTTCCGATGCACATCTGGAGACAATCTGTAATCAGTGGACTATCAGAGTGTTGATGAAATACAGAAATTTCATCGGGAGTGAATACAACAGTCACCATCCACATATTCCTCCATGGGAGTAACGTCTGAAACAGTCTACGCTTTGATAGTTCCCTATAAGACCAGTAGTAGTTTTATATGCACATCTGGAGGCATTCTGTAACCTGTTAACCTTCAAAGTGTTGATGAAATACAGAAATTGCATCGGGATTGAATACAACAGTCACCATGCGTACTTTCCTCCATGGGAGTAATGTCTAAATCAGTCTACGCTTTGATCGTTCAATGGAACACCAGTAGTAGTTTCCCATGCACATCTGGAGGCATTCTGTAATCTGTGGACTATCAGACTGTTGATGAAACACAGAAATTGCATCGTGCTCGAATACAACAGTCAATATTCGCACTTTCCTCCATGGGAGTAATGTCTCAAACAGTCTACGCTTTGATCGTTCCCTGGGAGACCAGTAGTAGTTTCCGATGCACATCTGGAGGCAATCTGTAATCTGTAGACCTTAAAAGGTTTGATGAAACACAGAAATTGCATCGGAATTCATACAACAGTCACCATGCGCACATTCCTCCATGGGAGTAATGTCTCAAACAGTCTACGCTTTGATCGTTCCCTGGAAGACCAGTAGTAGTTTCCAATGCACATTTGGAGGCATTCTGTAATCTGTGGACTATCAGATGTTGATGAAACACAGAAATTGCATCGGGATTGAATACAACAGTCAATTTTCGCTCTTTCCTCCACGGGAGTAATGTCTCAAACAGCATACGCTTTGATCGTTCCCTGGAAGAACAGTAGTAGTTTCTGATGCACATCTGGAATCATTTTGTAATCTGTGGACTATCAGAGTGTTGATTAAACACAGAAATTGCATCAGGATTGAATACAACAGTCACCATGCGCACTCTCCTCCATGGGAGTAATTCTCAAAGAGTCTACGCTTTGATCGTTCCCTGGAAGACCAATAGTAGTTTCCGATGCACATCTGGTGGAATTCTGTAATCTGTGGACTATCAGAGTGTTGATGAAACACAGAAATGGCATGGGGATTGATAATAACAGACACCATGCGCACTGTCCTCCACGGGAGTAATGTCTCAAACGGTCTACGCTTTGATCGTTCCCTGGAAGACCAGTAGTAGTGTCCGATGCAAATCTGGATTCCTTCTGTAATCTGTGGACTATCAGAGTGTTGATGAAACACAGTAATTGCATCGGGATTGAATACAACAGTCACCATGCGCACTTTCCTCCATTGGAGTAATGTCTGAAACAGTCTACGCTTTGATCGTTCCCTGGAAGACCAGTAGTAGTCTCCGATGCACATCTGGAGACAATCTGTAATTTGTGGGATATCAGAGTGTTGATGAAACACAGATTTTGCATTGGGATTGAATACAACAGTCACCATCCGCACTTTCCTACATAGGAGTAATGTCTCAAACAGTCTACGCTTTGTTCGTTCCCTGGAAGACCAGTAGTAGCTTCCGATGCACATCTGGAGGCAATCTGTAACGTGTGGAGAATCAGAGTGTTGATGAAACACAGATATTGCATTGGGAGTGAATAAAACAGTCAGCATCTGCACTTTCCTACATGGGAATAATGTCTGAAACAGTCTACGCTTTGATCGTTCCCAGGAAGACCAGTAGTAGTTTCCGATGCACATCTGGAGACAATCTGCAAATCTGTGGACTATCAGAGTGTTGATGAAACACAGAAATTGCATCAGGAGTGAATACAACAATCACCATCCGCACTTTCCTCCATGGGAGTAATGGCTGAAACAGTCTACGGTTTGATCGGTCCCAGGAAGACCAGTAGTAGTTTCCGATGCACATCTGGAGACAATCTGTAATCAGTGGACTATCAGAGTGTTGATGAAATACAGAAATTTCATCGGGATTGAATACAACAGTCACCATCCACATATTCCTCCATGGGAGTAACGTCTGAAACAGTCTACGCTTTGATAGTTCCCTATAAGACCAGTAGTAGTTTTATATGCACATCTGGAGGCATTCTGTAATCTGTTAACCTTCAAAGTGTTGATGAAATACAGAAATTGCATCGGGATTGAATACAACAGTCACCATGCGTACTTTCCTCCATGGGAGTAATGTCTAAATCAGTCTACGCTTTGATCGTTCAATGGAACACCAGTAGTAGTTTCCCATGCACATCTGGAGGCATTCTGTAATCTGTGGACTATCAGACTGTTGATGAAACACAGAAATTGCATCGTGCTCGAATACAACAGTCAATATTCGCACTTTCCTCCATGGGAGTAATGTCTCAAACAGTCTACGCTTTGATCGTTCCCTGGGAGACCAGTAGTAGTTTCCGATGCACATCTGGAAGCAATCTGTAATCTGTAGACCTTAAAAGGGTTGATGAAACACAGAAATTGTATCAGGAGTGAATACAACAGTCAGCATCCGCACTTTCCTACATGGGAATAATGTCTGAAACAGTCTACGGTTTGATCGTTCCAGGAAGACCAGTAGTAGTTTCCGATGCACATCTGGAGACAATCTGCAAATCTGTGGACTATCAGAGTGTTGATGAAACACAGAAATTAAATCGGGATTGAGTACAACAGTAAACATGCGCACTTTCCTCAATGGCAGTAATATCTCAAACAGTCTACGCTTTGCTCGTTCCCAGGAAGACCAGTAGTAGTTTCCGATGCACATGTGGAGGCATTCTGTAATCTGTGGACTATCAGATTGTTGATGAAACACAGATATTGCATCGGAATTCATACAACAGTCACCATGCGCACATTCCTCCATGGGAGTAATGTCTCAAACAGTCTACGCTTTGATCGTTCCCTGGAAGACCAGTAGTAGTTTCCCATGCACATTTGGAGGCATTCTGTAATCTGTGGACTATCAGATGTTGATGAAACACAGAAATTGCATCGGGATTGAATACAACAGTCAATTTTCGCTCTTTCCTCCACGGGAGTAATGTCTCAAACAGCATACGCTTTGATCGTTCCCTGGAAGAACAGTAGTAGTTTCTGATGCACATCTGGAATCATTTTGTAATCTGTGGACTATCAGAGTGTTGATTAAACACAGAAATTGCATCGGGATTGAATACAACAGTCACCATGCGCACTTTCCTCCATGGGAGTAATGTCTAAATCAGTCTACGCTTTGATCGTTCCCTGGAACACCAGTAGTAGTTTCCCATGCACATCTGGAGGCATTCTGTAATCTGTGGACTATCAGACTGTTGATGAAACACAGAAATTGCATCGTGCTCGAATACAACAGTCAATATTCGCACTTTCCTCCATGGGAGTAATGTCTCAAACAGTCTACGCTTTGATCGTTCCCTGGGAGACCAGTAGTAGTTTCCGATGCACATCTGGAGGCAATCTGTAATCTGTAGACCTTAAAAGGGTTGATGAAACACAGAAATTGCATCAGGAGTGAATACAACAGTCAGCATCCGCACTTTCCTACATGGGAATAATGTCTGAAACAGTCTACGGTTTGAACGTTCCAGGAAGACCAGTAGTAGTTTCTGATGCACATCTGGAGACAATCTGCAAATCTGTGGACTATCAGAGTGTTGATGAAACACAGAAATTAAATCGGGATTGAGTACAACAGTAAACATGCGCACTTTCCTCAATGGCAGTAATATCTCAAACAGTCTACGCTTTGCTCGTTCCCAGGAAGACCAGTAGTAGTTTCCGATGCACATGTGCAGGCATTCTGTAATCTGTGGACTATCAGAGTGTTGATGAAACACAGAAATTGCATCTTGATTCATACAACAGTCACCATGCGCACATTCCTCCATGGGAGTAATGTCTCAAACAGTCTACGTTTTGATCGTTCCCTGGAAGACCAGTAGTAGTTTCCCATGCACATTTGGAGGCATTCTGTAATCTGTGGACTATCAGATGTTGATGAAACACAGAAATTGCATCGGGATTGAATACAACAGTCAATTTTCGCTCTTTCCTCCACGGGAGTAATGTCTCAAACAGCATACGCTTTGATCGTTCCCTGGAAGAACAGTAGTAGTTTCTGATGCACATCTGGAATCATTTTGTAATCTGTGGACTATCAGAGTGTTGATTAAACACAGAAATTGCATCGGGATTGAATACAACAGTCACCATGCGCACTTTCCTCCATGGGAGTAATTCTCAAAGAGTCTACGCTTTGATCGTTCCCTGGAAGACCAATAGTAGTTTCCGATGCACATCTGGTGGAATTCTGTAATCTGTGGACTATCAGAGTGTTGATGAAACACAGAAATGGCATGGGGATTGATAATAACAGACACCATGCGCACTGTCCTCCACGGGAGTAATGTCTCAAACGGTCTACGCTTTGATCGTTCCCTGGAAGACCAGTAGTAGTGTCCGATGCACATCTGGAGGCATTCTGTAATCTGTGGACTATCAGAGTGTTGATGAAACACAGAAATTGCATCGGGATTGAATACAACAGTCACCATGCGCACTTTCCTCCATTGGAGTAATGTCTGAAACAGTCTACGCTTTGATCGTTCCCTGGAAGACCAGTAGTAGTTTCCGATGCACATCTGGAGACAATCTGTAATTTGTGGGATATCAGAGTGTTGATGAAACACAGATATTGCATTGGGATTGAATACAACAGTCACCATCCGCACTTTCCTACATAGGAGTAATGTCTCAAACAGTCTACGCTTTGATCGTTCCCTGGAAGACCAGTAGTAGCTTCCGATGCACATCTGGAGGCAATCTGTAACGTGTGGAGAATCAGAGTGTTGATGAAACACAGATATTGCATTGGGAGTGAATAAAACAGTCAGCATCTGCACTTTCCTACATGGGAATAATGTCTGAAACAGTCTACGCTTTGATCGTTCCCAGGAAGACCAGTAGTAGTTTCCGATGCACATCTGGAGACAATCTGCAAATCTGTGGACTATCAGAGTGTTGATGAAACACAGATATTGCATCAGGAGTGAATACAACAATCACCATCCGCACTTTCCTCCATGGGAGTAATGTCTGAAACAGTCTACGGTTTGATCGCTCCCAGGAAGACCAGTAGTAGTTTCCGATGCACATCTGGAGACAATCTGTAATCAGTGGACTATCAGAGTGTTGATGAAATACAGAAATTTCATCGGGAGTGAATACAACAGTCACCATCCACATATTCCTCCATGGGAGTAACGTCTGAAACAGTCTACGCTTTGATAGTTCCCTATAAGACCAGTAGTAGTTTTATATGCACATCTGGAGGCATTCTGTAACCTGTTAACCTTCAAAGTGTTGATGAAATACAGAAATTGCATCGGGATTGAATACAACAGTCACCATGCGTACTTTCCTCCATGGGAGTAATGTCTAAATCAGTCTACGCTTTGATCGTTCAATGGAACACCAGTAGTAGTTTCCCATGCACATCTGGAGGCATTCTGTAATCTGTGGACTATCAGACTGTTGATGAAACACAGAAATTGCATCGTGCTCGAATACAACAGTCAATATTCGCACTTTCCTCCATGGGAGTAATGTCTCAAACAGTCTACGCTTTGATCGTTCCCTGGGAGACCAGTAGTAGTTTCCGATGCACATCTGGAGGCAATCTGTAATCTGTAGACCTTAAAAGGTTTGATGAAACACAGAAATTGCATCGGAATTCATACAACAGTCACCATGCGCACATTCCTCCATGGGAGTAATGTCTCAAACAGTCTACGCTTTGATCGTTCCCTGGAAGACCAGTAGTAGTTTCCAATGCACATTTGGAGGCATTCTGTAATCTGTGGACTATCAGATGTTGATGAAACACAGAAATTGCATCGGGATTGAATACAACAGTCAATTTTCGCTCTTTCCTCCACGGGAGTAATGTCTCAAACAGCATACGCTTTGATCGTTCCCTGGAAGAACAGTAGTAGTTTCTGATGCACATCTGGAATCATTTTGTAATCTGTGGACTATCAGAGTGTTGATTAAACACAGAAATTGCATCAGGATTGAATACAACAGTCACCATGCGCACTCTCCTCCATGGGAGTAATTCTCAAAGAGTCTACGCTTTGATCGTTCCCTGGAAGACCAATAGTAGTTTCCGATGCACATCTGGTGGAATTCTGTAATCTGTGGACTATCAGAGTGTTGATGAAACACAGAAATGGCATGGGGATTGATAATAACAGACACCATGCGCACTGTCCTCCACGGGAGTAATGTCTCAAACGGTCTACGCTTTGATCGTTCCCTGGAAGACCAGTAGTAGTGTCCGATGCAAATCTGGATTCATTCTGTAATCTGTGGACTATCAGAGTGTTGATGAAACACAGTAATTGCATCGGGATTGAATACAACAGTCACCATGCGCACTTTCCTCCATTGGAGTAATGTCTGAAACAGTCTACGCTTTGATCGTTCCCTGGAAGACCAGTAGTAGTCTCCGATGCACATCTGGAGACAATCTGTAATTTGTGGGATATCAGAGTGTTGATGAAACACAGATATTGCATTGGGATTGAATACAACAGTCACCATCCGCACTTTCCTACATAGGAGTAATGTCTCAAACAGTCTACGCTTTGTTCGTTCCCTGGAAGACCAGTAGTAGCTTCCGATGCACATCTGGAGGCAATCTGTAACGTGTGGAGAATCAGAGTGTTGATGAAACACAGATATTGCATTGGGAGTGAATAAAACAGTCAGCATCTGCACTTTCCTACATGGGAATAATGTCTGAAACAGTCTACGCTTTGATCGTTCCCAGGAAGACCAGTAGTAGTTTCCGATGCACATCTGGAGACAATCTGCAAATCTGTGGACTATCAGAGTGTTGATGAAACACAGAAATTGCATCAGGAGTGAATACAACAATCACCATCCGCACTTTCCTCCATGGGAGTAATGGCTGAAACAGTCTACGGTTTGATCGGTCCCAGGAAGACCAGTAGTAGTTTCCGATGCACATCTGGAGACAATCTGTAATCAGTGGACTATCAGAGTGTTGATGAAATACAGAAATTTCATCGGGATTGAATACAACAGTCACCATCCACATATTCCTCCATGGGAGTAACGTCTGAAACAGTCTACGCTTTGATAGTTCCCTATAAGACCAGTAGTAGTTTTATATGCACATCTGGAGGCATTCTGTAATCTGTTAACCTTCAAAGTGTTGATGAAATACAGAAATTGCATCGGGATTGAATACAACAGTCACCATGCGTACTTTCCTCCATGGGAGTAATGTCTAAATCAGTCTACGCTTTGATCGTTCAATGGAACACCAGTAGTAGTTTCCCATGCACATCTGGAGGCATTCTGTAATCTGTGGACTATCAGACTGTTGATGAAACACAGAAATTGCATCGTGCTCGAATACAACAGTCAATATTCGCACTTTCCTCCATGGGAGTAATGTCTCAAACAGTCTACGCTTTGATCGTTCCCTGGGAGACCAGTAGTAGTTTCCGATGCACATCTGGAAGCAATCTGTAATCTTTAGACCTTAAAAGGGTTGATGAAACACAGAAATTGCATCAGGAGTGAATACAACAGTCAGCATCCGCACTTTCCTACATGGGAATAATGTCTGAAACAGTCTACGGTTTGATCGTTCCAGGAAGACCAGTAGTAGTTTCCGATGCACATCTGGAGACAATCTGCAAATCTGTGGACTATCAGAGTGTTGATGAAACACAGAAATTAAATCGGGATTGAGTACAACAGTAAACATGCGCACTTTCCTCAATGGCAGTAATATCTCAAACAGTCTACGCTTTGCTCGTTCCCAGGAAGACCAGTAGTAGTTTCCGATGCACATGTGGAGGCATTCTGTAATCTGTGGACTATCAGATTGTTGATGAAACACAGAAATTGCATCGGAATTCATACAACAGTCACCATGCGCACATTCCTCCATGGGAGTAATGTCTCAAACAGTCTACGCTTTGATCGTTCCCTGGAAGACCAGTAGTAGTTTCCCATGCACATTTGGAGGCATTCTGTAATCTGTGGACTATCAGATGTTGATGAAACACAGAAATTGCATCGGGATTGAATACAACAGTCAATTTTCGCTCTTTCCTCCACGGGAGTAATGTCTCAAACAGCATACGCTTTGATCGTTCCCTGGAAGAACAGTAGTAGTTTCTGATGCACATCTGGAATCATTTTGTAATCTGTGGACTATCAGAGTGTTGATTAAACACAGAAATTGCATCGGGATTGAATACAACAGTCACCATGCGCACTTTCCTCCATGGGAGTAATGTCTAAATCAGTCTACGCTTTGATCGTTCCCTGGAACACCAGTAGTAGTTTCCCATGCACATCTGGAGGCATTCTGTAATCTGTGGACTATCAGACTGTTGATGAAACACAGAAATTGCATCGTGCTCGAATACAACAGTCAATATTCGCACTTTCCTCCATGGGAGTAATGTCTCAAACAGTCTACGCTTTGATCGTTCCCTGGGAGACCAGTAGTAGTTTCCGATGCACATCTGGAGGCAATCTGTAATCTGTAGACCTTAAAAGGGTTGATGAAACACAGAAATTGCATCAGGAGTGAATACAACAGTCAGCATCCGCACTTTCCTACATGGGAATAATGTCTGAAACAGTCTACGGTTTGAACGTTCCAGGAAGACCAGTAGTAGTTTCTGATGCACATCTGGAGACAATCTGCAAATCTGTGGACTATCAGAGTGTTGATGAAACACAGAAATTAAATCGGGATTGAGTACAACAGTAAACATGCGCACTTTCCTCAATGGCAGTAATATCTCAAACAGTCTACGCTTTGCTCGTTCCCAGGAAGACCAGTAGTAGTTTCCGATGCACATGTGCAGGCATTCTGTAATCTGTGGACTATCAGAGTGTTGATGAAACACAGAAATTGCATCGGGATTCATACAACAGTCACCATGCGCACATTCCTCCATGGGAGTAATGTCTCAAACAGTCTACGTTTTGATCGTTCCCTGGAAGACCAGTAGTAGTTTCCCATGCACATTTGGAGGCATTCTGTAATCTGTGGACTATCAGATGTTGATGAAACACAGAAATTGCATCGGGATTGAATACAACAGTCAATTTTCGCTCTTTCCTCCACGGGAGTAATGTCTCAAACAGCATACGCTTTGATCGTTCCCTGGAAGAACAGTAGTAGTTTCTGATGCACATCTGGAATCATTTTGTAATATGTGGACTATCAGAGTGTTGATTAAATACAGAAATTGCATCGGGATTGAATACAACAGTCACCATGCGCACTTTCCTCCATGGGAGTAATTCTCAAAGAGTCTACGCTTTGATCGTTCCCTGGAAGACCAATAGTAGTTTCCGATGCACATCTGGTGAAATTCTGTAATCTGTGGACTATCAGAGTGTTGATGAAACACAGAAATGGCATGGGGATTGATAATAACAGACACCATGCGCACTGTCCTCCACGGGAGTAATGTCTCAAACGGTCTACGCTTTGATCGTTCCCTGGAAGACCAGTAGTAGTGTCCGATGCAAATCTGGATTCATTCTGTAATCTGTGGACTATCAGAGTGTTGATGAAACACAGAAATTGCATCGGGATTGAATACAACAGTCACCATGCGCACTTTCCTCCATTGGAGTAATGTCTGAAACAGTCTACGCTTTGATCGTTCCCTGGAAGACCAGTAGTAGTTTCCGATGCACATCTGGAGACAATCTGTAATTTGTGGGATATCAGAGTGTTGATGAAACACAGATATTGCATTGGGATTGAATACAACAGTCACCATCCGCACTTTCCTACATAGGAGTAATGTCTCAAACAGTCTACGCTTTGTTCGTTCCCTGGAAGACCAGTAGTAGCTTCCGATGCACATCTGGAGGCAATCTGTAACGTGTGGAGAATCAGAGTGTTGATGAAACACAGATATTGCATTGGGAGTGAATAAAACAGTCAGCATCTGCACTTTCCTACATGGGAATAATGTCTGAAACAGTCTACGCTTTGATCGTTCCCAGGAAGACCAGTAGTAGTTTCCGATGCACATCTGGAGACAATCTGCAAATCTGTGGACTATCAGAGTGTTGATGAAACACAGACATTGCATCGGGATTGAAAACAACAGTACAGATGCTCACATTCCTCAATGGCAGTAATATCTCAAACAGTCTACGCTTTGATCGTTCCAGGGAAGACCAGTAGTAGTTTCCGACGCACATCTGGAGGCATTCTGTAATCTTTGGACTATCAGAGTGTTGATGAAACACAGAAATTGCATCGGGATTCAATACAACAGTCACCATGCGCACTTTCCTCCATTGGAGTAATGTCTCAAACTGTCTACGCTTTGATCGTTCCCTGGAAGACCAGTAGTAGTTTCCGATGCACATCTGGAGACAATCTGCAAATCTGTGGACTATCAGAGTGTTGATGAAACACAGAAATTGCATCAGGAGTGAATACAACAATCACCATCCGCACTTTCCTCCATGGGAGTAATGTCTGAAACAGTCTACGGTTTGATCGGTCCCAGGAAGACCAGTAGTAGTTTCCGATGCACATCTGGAGACAATCTGTAATCAGTGGACTATCAGAGTGTTGATGAAATACAGAAATTTCATCGGGATTGAATACAACAGTCACCATCCACATATTCCTCCATGGGAGTAACGTCTGAAACAGTCTACGCTTTGATAGTTCCCTATAAGACCAGTAGTAGTTTTATATGCACATCTGGAGGCATTCTGTAATCTGTTAACCTTCAAAGTGTTGATGAAATACAGAAATTGCATCGGGATTGAATACAACAGTCACCATGCGTACTTTCCTCCATGGGAGTAATGTCTAAATCAGTCTACGCTTTGATCGTTCAATGGAACACCAGTAGTAGTTTCCCATGCACATCTGGAGGCATTCTGTAATCTGTGGACTATCAGACTGTTGATGAAACACAGAAATTGCATCGTGCTCGAATACAACAGTCAATATTCGCACTTTCCTCCATGGGAGTAATGTCTCAAACAGTCTACGCTTTGATCGTTCCCTGGGAGACCAGTAGTAGTTTCCGATGCACATCTGGAAGCAATCTGTAATCTGTAGACCTTAAAAGGGTTGATGAAACACAGAAATTGCATCAGGAGTGAATACAACAGTCAGCATCCGCACTTTCCTACATGGGAATAATGTCTGAAACAGTCTACGGTTTGATCGTTCCAGGAAGACCAGTAGTAGTTTCCGATGCACATCTGGAGACAATCTGCAAATCTGTGGACTATCAGAGTGTTGATGAAACACAGAAATTAAATCGGGATTGAGTACAACAGTAAACATGCGCACTTTCCTCAATCGCAGTAATATCTCAAACAGTCTACGCTTTGCTAGTTCCCAGGAAGACCAGTAGTAGTTTCCGATGCACATGTGGAGGCATTCTATAATCTGTGGACTATCAGATTGTTGATGAAACACAGAAATTGCATCGGAATTCATACAACAGTCACCATGCGCACATTCCTCCATGGGAGTAATGTCTCAAACAGTCTACGCTTTGATCGTTCCCTGGAAGACCAGTAGTAGTTTCCCATGCACATTTGGAGGCATTCTGTAATCTGTGGACTATCAGATGTTGATGAAACACAGAAATTGCATCGGGATTGAATACAACAGTCAATTTTCGCTCTTTCCTCCACGGGAGTAATGTCTCAAACAGCATACGCTTTGATCGTTCCCTGGAAGAACAGTAGTAGTTTCTGATGCACATCTGGAATCATTTTGTAATCTGTGGACTATCAGAGTGTTGATTAAACACAGAAATTGCATCGGGATTGAATACAACAGTCACCATGCGCACTTTCCTCCATGGGAGTAATGTCTAAATCAGTCTACGCTTTGATCGTTCCCTGGAACACCAGTAGTAGTTTCCCATGCACATCTGGAGGCATTCTGTAATCTGTGGACTATCAGACTGTTGATGAAACACAGAAATTGCATCGTGCTCGAATACAACAGTCAATATTCGCACTTTCCTCCATGGGAGTAATGTCTCAAACAGTCTACGCTTTGATCGTTCCCTGGGAGACCAGTAGTAGTTTCCGATGCACATCTGGAGGCAATCTGTAATCTGTAGACCTTAAAAGGGTTGATGAAACACAGAAATTGCATCAGGAGTGAATACAACAGTCAGCATCCGCACTTTCCTACATGGGAATAATGTCTGAAACAGTCTACGGTTTGAACGTTCCAGGAAGACCAGTAGTAGTTTCTGATGCACATCTGGAGACAATCTGCAAATCTGTGGACTATCAGAGTGTTGATGAAACACAGAAATTAAATCGGGATTGAGTACAACAGTAAACATGCGCACTTTCCTCAATGGCAGTAATATCTCAAACAGTCTACGCTTTGCTCGTTCCCAGGAAGACCAGTAGTAGTTTCCGATGCACATGTGCAGGCATTCTGTAATCTGTGGACTATCAGAGTGTTGATGAAACACAGAAATTGCATCGGGATTCATACAACAGTCACCATGCGCACATTCCTCCATGGGAGTAATGTCTCAAACAGTCTACGTTTTGATCGTTCCCTGGAAGACCAGTAGTAGTTTCCCATGCACATTTGGAGGCATTCTGTAATCTGTGGACTATCAGATGTTGATGAAACACAGAAATTGCATCGGGATTGAATACAACAGTCAATTTTCGCTCTTTCCTCCACGGGAGTAATGTCTCAAACAGCATACGCTTTGATCGTTCCCTGGAAGAACAGTAGTAGTTTCTGATGCACATCTGGAATCATTTTGTAATCTGTGGACTATCAGAGTGTTGATTAAATACAGAAATTGCATCGGGATTGAATACAACAGTCACCATGCGCACTTTCCTCCATGGGAGTAATTCTCAAAGAGTCTACGCTTTGATCGTTCCCTGGAAGACCAATAGTAGTTTCCGATGCACATCTGGTGGAATTCTGTAATCTGTGGACTATCAGAGTGTTGATGAAACACAGAAATGGCATGGGGATTGATAATAACAGACACCATGCGCACTGTCCTCCACGGGAGTAATGTCTCAAACGGTCTACGCTTTGATCGTTCCCTGGAAGACCAGAAGTAGTTTCCGATGCACATCTGGAGGCATTCTGTAATCTGTGGACTATCAGAGTGTTGATGAAACACAGAAATTGCATCGGGATTGAATACAACAGTCACCATGCGCACTTTCCTCCATTGGAGTAATGTCTGAAACAGTCTACGCTTTGATCGTTCCCTGGAAGACCAGTAGTAGTTTCCGATGCACATCTGGAGAAAATCTGTAATTTGTGGGATATCAGAGTGTTGATGAAACACAGATATTGCATTGGGAATGAATACAACAGTCACCATCCGCACTTTCCTACATAGGAGTAATGTCTCAAACAGTCTACGCTTTGATCGTTCCCTGGAAGACCAGTAGTAGCTTCCGATGCACATCTGGAGGCAATCTGTAACGTGTGGAGAATCAGAGTGTTGATGAAACACAGATATTGCATTGGGAGTGAATAAAACAGTCAGCATCTGCACTTTCCCACATGGGAATAATGTCTGAAACAGTCTACGCTTTGATCGTTCCCTGGAAGACCAGTAGTAGTTTCCGATGCACATCTGGAGACAATCTGCAAATCTGTGGACTATCAGAGTGTTGATGAAACACAGAAATTGCATCAGGAGTGAATACAACAATCACCATCCGCACTTTCCTCCATGGGAGTAATGTCTGAAACAGTCTACGCTTTGATAGTTCCCTATAAGACCAGTAGTAGTTTTATATGCACATCTGGAGGCATTCTGTAATCTGTTAACCTTTAAAGTGTTGATGAAATACAGAAATTGCATCGGGATTGAATACAACAGTCACCATGCGTACTTTCCTCCATGGGAGTAATGTCTAAATCAGTCTACGCTTTGATCGTTCAATGGAACACCAGTAGTAGTTTCCCATGCACATCTGGAGGCATTCTGTAATCTGTGGACTATCAGACTGTTGATGAAACACAGAAATTGCATCGTGCTCGAATACAACAGTCAATATTCGCACTTTCCTCCATGGGAGTAATGTCTCAAACAGTCTACGCTTTGATCGTTCCCTGGGAGACCAGTAGTAGTTTCCGATGCACATCTGGAGGCAATCTGTAATCTGTAGACCTTAAAAGGGTTGATGAAACACAGAAATTGCATCGGAATTCATACAACAGTCACCATGCGCACATTCCTCCATGGGAGTAATGTCTCAAACAGTCTACGCTTTGATCGTTCCCTGGAAGACCAGTAGTAGTTTCCCATGCACATTTGGAGGCATTCTGTAATCTGTGGACTATCAGATGTGATGAAACACAGAAATTGCATCGGGATTGAATACAACACTCAATTTTCGCTCTTTCCTCCATGGGAGTAATGTCTCAAACAGCATACGCTTTGATCGTTCCCTGGAAGAACAGTAGTAGTTTCTGATGCACATCTGGAATCATTTTGTAATCTGTGGACTATCAGAGTGTTGATTAAACACAGAAATTGCATCGGGATTGAATACAACAGTCACCATGCGCACTTTCCTCCATGGGAGTAATTCTCAAAGAGTCTACGCTTTGATCGTTCCCTGGAAGACCAATAGTAGTTTCCGATGCACATCTGGTGGAATTCTGTAATCTGTGGACTATCAGAGTGTTGATGAAACACAGAAATGGCATGGGGATTGGTAATAACAGACACCATGCGCACTGTCCTCCACGGGAGTAATGTCTCAAACGGTCTACGCTTTGATCGTTCCCTGGAAGACCAGTAGTAGTGTCCGATGCAAATCTGGAGGCATTCTGTAATCTGTGGACTATCAGAGTGTTGATGAAACACAGATATTGCATTGGGATTGAATACAACAGTCACCATCCGCACTTTCCTACATAGGAGTAATGTCTCAAACAGTCTACGCTTTGATCGTTCCCTGGATGACCAGTAGTAGTTTCCGATGCACATCTGGAGACAATCTGCAAATCTGTGGACTATCAGAGTGTTGATGAAACACAGAAATTGCATCGGGATTGAATTCAACAGTACACATGCACACATTCCTCAATGGCAGTAATATCTCAAACAGTCGACGCTTTGATCGTTCCAGGGAAGACCAGTAGTAGTTTCCGATGCACATCTGGAGGCATTCTGTAATCTGTGGACTATCAGAGTGTTGATGAAACACAGAAATTGCATCGGGATTGAATACAACAGTCACCATGCGCACTTTCCTCCATTGGAGTAATGTCTGAAACAGTCTACGCTTCGATCGTTCCCTGGATGACCAGTAGTAGTTTCCGATGCACATCTGGAGGCAATCTGTAATCTGTGGACTATCAGAGTGTTGATGAAACACAGAAATTGCATCGGGATTGAATACAACAGTCAGCATCCACACTTTCCTCCATGAGAGTAATCTCTGAAACTGTGTACGCTTTGATCGATCCCTGGAAGACCAGTAGTAGATTCCGATGCACATCTGGAGGCAGTCTGTAATCTGTGGACCTTAAAAGTGTTGATGAAACACGGAAATTGCTTCAGGAGTGAATACAACAGTCAGCATCTGCACTTTCCTACATGGGAATAATGTCTGAAACAGTCTAGGTTTTGATCGTTCCAGGAAGACCAGTAGTAGTTTCCGATGCACATCTGGAGACAATCTGCAAATCTGTGGACTATCAGAGTGTTGATGAAACACAGAAATTGCATCGGGATTAAATACAACAGTACACATGCCCACATTCCTCAATGGCAGTAATATCTCAAACAGTCTACGCTTTGATCGTTCCAGGGAAGACCAGTAGAAGATTCCGACGCACATATGGAGGCATTCTGTAATCTGTGGACTATCAGAGTGTTGATGAAACACAGAAATTGCATCGGGATTCAATACAACAGTCACCATGCGCACTTTCCTCCATGGGAGTAATTCTCAAACAGTCAACGCTTTGATCGTTCCCTGGAAGGCCAGTAGTCGTTTCCCATGCACATTTAGAGGCATTCTGTAATCTGTGGACTATCAGACTGTTGATGAAACACAGAAATTGCATCGGGATTGAATACAACAGTCACCATGCGCACTTTCCTCCATAGGAGTAATGTCTGAAACAGTCTACGCTTTGATCGTTCCCTGAAAGACCAGTAGTAGTTTCCGAAGCACATGTGGAGGCATTCTGTAATCTGTGGACTATCAGAGTGTTGATGAAACACAGAAATTGCATCGGGATTGAATACAACATTCACCATGCGCACTTTCCTCCATGGGAGAAATTCTCAAAGAGTCTACGCTTTGATCGTTCCAGGGAAGACCAGTAGTAGTTTCCGATGCACATCTGGAGGCAATCTGTAATCTGTGGACCTTCAAAGTGTTGATGAAACACAGAAATTGCATCAGGCGTGAATACAACAGTCACCATCCGAACTTTCCTCCATGGGAGTAATGTCTGAAACAGTCTACGGTTTGATCGGTCCCAGGAAGACCAGTAGTAGTTTCCGATGCACTTCTGGAGACAATCTGTAATCAGTGGACTATCAGAGTGTTGATGAAATACAGAAATTTCATCGGGATTGAATACAACAGTCACCATCCGCATATTCCTCCATGGGAGTAACGTCTGAAACAGTCTACGCTTTGATAGTTCCCTATAAGACCAGTAGTAGTTTTATATGCACATCTGGTGGCATTCTGTAATCTGTGGACCTTCAAAGTGTTGATGAAATACAGAAATAGCATCGGGATTGAATACAACAGTCACCATGCGTACTTTCCTCCATGGGAGTAATGTCTAAATCAGTCTACGCTTTGATCGTTCCCTGGAACACCAGTAGTAGTTTCCCATGCACATCTGGAGGCATTCTGTAATCTGTGGACTATCAGACTGTTGATGAAACTCAGAAATTGCATCGTGCTCGAATACAACAGGCAATATTCGCACTTTCCTCCATGGGAGTAATGTCTCAAACAGTCTACGCTTTGATCGTTCCCTGGGAGACCAGTAGTAGTTTCCGATGCACATCTGGAGGCAATCTGTAATCTGTAGACCATAAAGGGTTGATGAATCACACAAATTGCATCAGGAGTGAATACAAAATCAGCATCCGCACTTTCCTACATGGGAATAATGTCTGAAACAGTCTACGGTTTGATCGTTCCAGGAAGACAAGTAGTAGTTTCCGCTGCACATCTGGAGACAATCTGCAAATCTGTGGACTATCAGAGTGTTGATGAAATACAGAAATTGCATCGAGATTCATACAACAGTCACCATGCGCACTTTCCTCCATGGGAGTAATGTCTCAAACAGTCTACGCTTTGATCGTTCCCTGGAAGACCAGTAGTAGTTTCCCATGCACATTTGGAGGCATTCTGTAATCTGTGGACTATCAGATGTTGATGAAACACAGAAATTGCATCGGGATTAAATACAACAGTCAATTTTCGCTCTTTCCTCCATGGGAGTAATGTCTCAAACAGCATACGCTTTGATCGTTCCCTGGAAGAACAGTAGTAGTTTCTGATGCACATCTGGAAGCATATTGTAATCTGTGGACTATCAGAGTATTGATTAAACACAGAAATTGCATCGGGATTGAATACAACAGTCACCATGCGCACTTTCCTCCATGGGAGTAATTCTCAAAGAGTCTACGCTTGACCGTTCCCTGGAAGACCAGTAGTAGTTTCCGATGCACATCTGGTGGAATTCTGTAATCTGTGGACTATCAGAGTGTTGATGAAACACAGAAATGGCATGGGGATTGATAATAACAGACACCATGCGCACTTTCCTCCACGGGAGTAATGTCTCAAACGGTCTACGCTTTGATCGTTCCCTGGAAGACCAGTAGTAGTGTCCGATGCACATCTGGAGGCAATCTGTAATCTGTGGACAATCAGAGTGTTGATGAAACACAGTAATTGCATCGGGATTGAATACAACAGTCAACATCCGCGCTTTCCTCCATGGGAGTAAAGTCTGAAACAGTCTACGATTTGATCGTTCCCTGGAACACCAGTAGTAGTTTCCGATGCACATCTGGAGGCAATCTGCAATCTGTGGACCTTCAAAGTGTTGATGAAACACAGAAATAGCATCAGGAGTGAATACAACAGTCAACATCCGCACTTTCCTCCATGGGAGTAATGTCTCAAATAGTCTACGCTTTGATCGTTCCCTGGAAGACCAGTAGTAGTTTCCGATGCACATCTGGATGCATTCTGTAATCTGTGGACTATCAGAGTGTTGATGAAACACAGAAATTGCATCGGGATTGAATACAACAGTCACCATGCGCACTTTCCTCCATTGGAGTAATGTCTGAAACAGTCTACGCTTTGATCGTTCCTTGGAAGACCAGTAGTAGTTTCCGATGCACATCTGGATACAATCTGTAATTTGTGGGGTATCAGAGTGTTGATGAAACACAGATATTGCATTGGGATTGAATACAACAGTCACCATCCGCACTTTCCTACATTGGAGTAATGTCTCAAACAGTCTACGCTTTGATCGTTCCCTGGAAGACCAGTAGTAGCTTCCAATGCACATCTGGAGGCAATCTGTAATCTGTGGGCTATCAGAGTGTTGATGAAACACAGAAATTGCATCGGGATTGAATACAACAGTCAGCATCCGCACTTTCCTCCATGAGAAAAATCTCTGAAATTGTTTACGCTTTGATCGTTCCCTGGAGGACCAGTAGTAATTTCCGATGCACATCTGGAGGCAGTCTGTAATCTGTGGACCTTAAAAATGTTGATGAAACACGGAAATTGCTTCAGGAGTGAATACAAAAGTCTGCATCTGCACTTTCCTACTTGGGAATAATGTCTGAAACAGTCTACGGTTTGATCGTTCCAGGAAGACCAGTAGTAGTTTCCGATGCACATATGGAGACAATCTGCAAATCTGTGGACTATCAGAGTGTTGATGAAACACAGAAATTGCATCGGGATTGAATACAACAGTACACATGCCCACATTCCTCAATGGCAGTAATATCTCAAACAGTCTACGCTTTGATCGTTCCAGGGAAGACCAGTAGAAGCTTCCGACGCACATATGGAGGCATTCTGTAATCTGTGGACTATCAGAGTGTTGATGAAACACAGAAATTGCATCGGGATTCAATACAACAGTCACCATGCGCACTTTCCTCCATGGGAGTAATGTCTCAAACAGTCTACGTTCTGATCGTTCCCTGGAAGATCAGTAGTAGTTTTCGATGCACATCTGGAGACAATCTGTAATCTGTGGACTATCAAAGTGTTGATGAAACACTGAAATTGCATCGGGATTGAATATAACAGTCACCATGCGCACTTTCCTCCATGGGAGTAATTCTCAAACATTCTACGCTTTGATCGTTCCCTGGAAGGCCAGTAGTAGTTTCCCATGCACATTTGGAGGCATTCTGTAATCTGTGGAATATCAGACTGTTGATGAAACACAGAAATTGCATCGGGATTGAATACAACAGTCACCATGCGCACTTTCCTCCATTGGAGTAATGTCTGAAACAGTCTACGGTTTGATCGTTCCCTGAAAGACCAGTAGTAGTCTCCGAAGCACATCTGGAGGCATTTTGTAATCTGTGGACTATCAGAGTGTTGATGAAACACAGAAATTGCATCGGGATTGAATACAACAGTCACCATGCGCACTTTCCTCCATGGGAGTAATTCTCAAAGAGTCTACGCTTTGATCGTTCCAGGGAAGACCAGTAGTAGTTTCCGATGCACATCTGGAGGCAATCTGTAATCTGTGGACCTTCAAAGTGTTGATGAAACACAGAAATTGCATCCGGAGTGAATACAACAGTCACCATCCGCACTTTCCTCCATGGGAGTAATGTCTAAATCAGTCTACGCTTTGATCGTTCCCTGGAACACCAGTAGTAGTTTCCCATGCACATCTGGAGGCATTCTGTAATCTGTGGACTATCAGACTGTTGATGAAACACAGAAATTGCATCGTGCTCGAATACAACAGTGAATATTCGCACTTTTTTCCATTGGAGTAATGTCTCAAACAGTCTACGCTTTGATCGTTCCCTGGGAGACCAGTAGTAGCTTCCGATGCATATCTGGAGGCAATCTGTAATCTGTAGACCTTAAAAGGGTTGATGAAACAGAAATTGCATCAGGAGTGAATACAACAGTCAGCATCCGCACTTTCTTACATGGGAATAATGTCTGAAACAGTCTACGGTTTGATCGTTCCAGAAAGTCCTGTAGTAGTTTCCGATGCACATCTAGAGACAATCTACAATTCTGTGGACTATCAGAGTGTTGATGAAACACAGAAATTGCATCGGGATTGAATACAACAGTAAACATGCGCACTTTCCTCAATGGCAGTAATATCTCAAACAGTCTACGCTTAGATCGTTCACAGGAAGACCAGTAGTAGTTTCCGATGCACATGTGGACTCATTCTGTAATCTGTGGACTATCAGAGTGTTGATGAAACACAGAAATTGCATCGGGATTCATACAACAGTCAATTTTCGCTCTTTCCTCCATGGGAGTAATGGCTCAAACAGCATACGCTTTGATCGTTCCCTGGAAGAACAGTGGTAGTTTCTGATGCACATCTGGAAGCATTCTGTAATCTTTGGACTATCAGAGTGTTGATTAAACACAGAAATTGCATCGGTATTGAATACAACAGTCACCATGCGCACTTCCCTCCATGGGAGTAATTCTCAAAAAGTCTACGCTTTGATCGTACCCTGGAAGACCAATAGTAGTTTCCGATGCACATCTGGTGGAATTCTGTAATCTGTGGACTATCAGAGTGTTGATGAAACACAGTAATGGCATGGGGATAGATAATAACAGACACCATGGGCACTTTCCTCCACGGGAGTAATGTCTCAAACGATCTCCGCTTTGATCGTTCCCTGGAAGACCAGTAGTAGTGTCCGATGCACATCTGAAGGAAATCTGTAATCTGTGGACTATCAGAGTGTTGATGAAACACTGTAATTGCATCGGGATTGAATACAACAGTCAACATCCGCGCTTTCCTCCATATGAGTAAAGTCTGAAACAGTCTACGATTTGATCGTTCCCTGGAAAACCAGTAGTAGTTTCCGATGCACAACTGGAGGCAATCTGCAATCTGTGGACCTTCAAAGTGTTGATGAAACACAGAAATAGCATCAGGAGTGAATACAACAGTCAACATCTGCACTCTCCTCCATGGGAGTAAAGTCTGAAACAGACTACGGTTTGATCGATCCCTGGAAGACCAGTAGTAGTTTCCGATGTACATCTGGAGACAATCTGTAATCTGTGGACTATCAGAGTGTTGATGAAATACAGAAATTGCATCGGGATTGAATACAACAGTCTCCATCCACACATTCCTCCATGGGAGTAACGTCTGAAACAGTCTACGGTATGATCGTTCCCAGGAAGACCAGTAGTAGTTTCCGATGCACATCTGGAGACAATCTGTAATCTGTGGACTATCAGAGTGTTGATGAAATACAGAAATTGCATCGGGATTGAATACAACAGTCACCATCCACACATTCCTCCATGGGAGTAACGTCTGAAACAGTCTACGCTTTGATCGTTCCCTAGAAGACCAGTAGTAGTTTCCTATGCACATCTGAATTCATTCTGTAATCTGTGGACCTTCAAAGTGTTGATGAAACACAGAAATTTCATCGGGATTGAATACAACAGTACCATGCACGCTTTCCTCCATGGGAGTAATATCTCAAACAGTCTACGCTTTTATCTTTCCCAGGAAGACCAGTAGAAGTTTCCCATGCACATCGGGAGGCATTCTGTAATCTGTGGACTATCAGACTGTTGATGAAACACAGAAATTGCATCGTGATCGAATACAACAGTTAATATTCGCACTTTCCTCCATGGGAGTAATGTCTCAAACAGCATACGCTTTGATCGTTTCCTGGAAGACCAGTAGTAGTTTCCGATGCACATCTGGAGGCATTCTGTAATCTGTGGACTATCAGAGTGTTGATGAAACACAGAAATTGCCTCGGGATTGAATACAACAGTCACCATGCGCACTTTCCTCCACGGGAGTAATGTCTCAAACAGTCTACGCTTTGATCGTTCCCTGGAAGACCAGTAGTAGTTTCTGATGCACATCTGGAGACAATCTGTAATCTGTGGACTATCAGAGTGTTGATGAAACACAGAAATTGATTCGGGATTGAATACAACAGTAACCATTAGCACTTTCCTCCATAGGAGTAATGTCTCAAACAGTCTACTCTTTGATCGTTACCTGGAAGACAAGTAGTAGCTTCCAATGAACATCTGGATCAATCTGTAATCTGTGGACTATCAGAGTGTTGATGAAACACAGAAATTGCATCGGGAATGAATACAACAGTCACCATGCGCACTTTCCTCCATGGGAGTAATTCTCAAAGAGTCTACGCTTTGATCGTTCCCTGGAAGACCAATAGTAGTTTCCGATACACATCTGGTGGAATTCTGTAATCTGTGGACTATCAGAGTGTTGATGAAACATAGAAATGGCATGGGGATTGATAATAACAGACACCATGCGCACTTTCCTCAACGGGAGTAATGTCTCAAACAGTCTACGCTTTGATCGTTCCCTGGAAGACCAGTAGTAGTGTCCGATGCACATCTGGAGGCAATCTGAAATCTGTGGACTATCAGAGTGTTGATGAAATACAGAAATTGCATCGGGAGTGAATACAACAGTCACCATCCAAACTTTCCTCCATAGGAGTAATGTCTGAAACAGTCTACGGTATGATCGTTCCCAGGAAGACCAGTAGTAGTTTCCGATGCACATCTGGAGACAATCTGTAATCTGTGGACTATCAGAGTGTTGATGAATTACAGAAATTGCATCGGGATTGAATACAACAGTCACCATCCACACATTCCTCCATGGGAGTAACGTCTGAAACAGTCTACGCTTTGATCGTTCCCTAGAAGACCAGTAGTAGTTTCCTATGCACATCTGAATTCATTCTGTAATCTGTGGACCTTCAAAGTGTTGATGAAACACAGAAATTTCATCGGGATTGAATACAACAGTACCATGCACGCTTTCCTCCATGGGAGTAATATCTCAAACAGTGTACGCTTTGATCATTCCCAGGAAGACCAGTAGAAGTTTCCGATGCACATCTGGAGGCATTCTGTAGTCTGTGGACTATCAGAGTGTTGATGAAACACAGAAATTGCATCGGGATTCAATACAACAGTCACCATGCGCACTTTCCTCCATGGGTGTAATGTCTGAAACAGTCTGCGCTTTGATCGTTCCCTGGAAGACCAGTAGTAGTTTCCCATGCACATCGGGAGGCATTCTGTAATCTGTGGACCATCAGACTGTTGATGAAACACAGAAATTGCATCGTGATCGAATACAACAGTCAATATTCGCACTTTCCTCCATGGGAGTAATGTCTCAAACAGCATACGCTTTGATCGTTCCCTGGAAGAACAGTAGTAGTTTCCGATGCACATCTGGAGGCATTCTGTAATCTGTGGACTATCAGAGTGCTGATGAAACACAGAAATTGCCTCGGGATTGAATACAACAGTCACCATGCGCACTTTCCTCCATAGGAGTAATGTCTGAAACAGTCTACGCATTGATCGTTCCCTGGAAGACCAGTAGTAGTTTCCGATGCTCATCTGGAGGCATTCTGTAATCTGTGGACTATCAGAGTGTTGATGAAACACAGAAATTGAATCGGGATTGAATACAACAGTAACCATTAGCACTTTCCTCCATAGGAGTAATGTCTCAAACAGTCTACTCTTTGATCATTCCCTGGAAGACAAGTAGTAGCTTCCGATGCACATCTGGAAGCAATCTGTAATCTGTGGACTATCAGAGTGTTGATGAAACACAGAAATTGCATCGGGATTGAATACAACAGTTAGCATCTCCATGGTAGTAATGGCTGGAACAGTCAACGCTTTGATCGTTCCCTGGAAGACCAGTAGTAGTTTCCGATGCACATCTGGAGGCAATCTGTAATCTGTGGACCTTAAAAGTGTTGATGAAACTGAGAAATTGCATCGGGATTGAATACAACAGTACCATGCACGCTTTCCTCCATGGGAGTAATATCTCAAACAGTCTACGCTTTGATCTTTCCCAGGAAGACTAGTAGAAGTTTCCGATGCACATCTGGAGGCATTCTGTAGTCTGTGGACTATCAGAGTGTTGATGAAACACATAAATTGCATCGGGATTCAATACAACAGTCACCATGCGCACTTTCCTCTATGGGTGTAATGTCTGAAACAGTCTACGCTTTGATCGTTCCCTGGAAGACCAGTAGTAGTTTCCCATGCACATCGGGAGGCATTCTGTAATCTGTGGACTATCAGACTGTTGATGAAACACAGAAATTGCATCGTAATCGAATACAACAGTCAATGTTCGCACTTTCCTCCATGGGAGTAATGTCTCAAACAGCATACGCTTTGATCGTTCCCTGGAAGACCAGTAGTAGTTTCCGATGAACATCTGGAGGCATTCTGTAATCTGTGGTCTATCAGAGTGTTGATGAAACACAGAAATTGCCTCGGGATTGAATACAACAGTCACCATGCGCACTTTCCTCCATAGGAGTAATGTCTGAAACAGTCTACGCATTAATCGTTCCCTGGAAGACCAGTAGTAGTTTCCGATGCTTATCTGGAGGCATTCTGTAATCTGTGGACTATCAGAGTGTTGATGAAACACAGAAATTCCATCGTGATTGAATACAACAGTAACCATGCGCACTTTCCTCCACGGGAGTAATGTCTCAAACAGTCTACGCTTTGATCGTTCCCTGGAAGACCAGTAGTAGTTTCTGATGCACATCTGGAGACAATCTGTAATCTGTGGACTATCAGAGTGTTGATGAAACACAGAAATTGAGTCGGGATTGAATAGAACAGTAACCATTAGCACTTTCCTCCATAGGAGTAATCTCTCAAACAGTCTACTTTTTGATCGTTCCCTGGAAGACAAGTAGTAGCTTCCGATGCACATCTGGAAGCATTCTGTAATCTGTGTACTATCAGAGTGTTGATGAAACACAGAAATTGCATCGAGATTGAATACAACAGTCACCATGCGCACTTTCCTCAATGGGAGTAATTCTCAAAGAGTCTACGCTTTGATCGTTCCCTGGAAGACCAATAGTAGTTTCCGATGCACATCTGGTGGAATTCTGTAATCTGTGGACTATCAGAGTGTTGATGAAATACAGAAATGGCATGGGGTTTGGTAATAACAGACACCATGCGCACTTTCCTCCACGGGAGTAATGTCTCAAACAGTCTACGCTTTGATCGTTCCCTGGAAGACCAGTAGTAGTGTCCGATGCACATCTGGAGGCAATCTGTAATCTGTGGACTATCAGAGTGTTGATGAAACACAGTAATTGCATCGGGATTGAATACAACAGTCAACATCCGCACTTTCCTCCATGGGAGTAATGTCTGAAACAGTCTAAGTTTGATCGTTCCCTAGAAGACCAGTAGTAGGTTCCTATGCACATCTGGAGGCAATCTGTAATCTGTGGACCTTCAAAGTGTTGATGAAACACAGAAATTGCATCGGGATTGAATACAACTGTAACCATGCACGCTTTCCTCCATGGGAGTAATATCTCAAGCAGTCTACGCTTTGATCTTTCCCAGGAAGGCCAGTAGTAGTTTGCGATGCACATCTGGAAGCATTCTGTAAACTGTGGACTCTCAGAGTGTTGATGAAACACAGAAATTGCATCGGGATCCAATACAACAGTCACCATGCGCACTTTCCTCCATGGGAGTAATGTCTAAATAAGTCTATGCTTTGATCGTTCCCTGGAACACCAGTAGTAGTTTCCCATGCACATCGGGAGGCATTATGTAACATGTGGACTATCAGACTGTTGATGAAACACAGAAATTGCATCGTGATCGAATACAACAGTCACCATGCGCACTTTCCTCCATAGGAGTAATGTCTGAATCAGTCTACGCTTTGATCGTTCCCTGGAAGACCAGTAGTAGTTTCCAATGCACATCTGGAGGCATTCTGTAATCTGTGGACTATCAGAGTGTTGATGAAACACAGAAATTCCATCGGGATTGAATACAACAGTCACCATGCGCACTTTATACCACAGGAGTAATGTCTCAAACTGTCTACGCTTTGATCGTTCCCTGGAAGACCAGTAGTAGTTTCCGATGCAAATCTGGAGACAATCTGTAATCTGTGGACTATCAGAGTGTTGATGAAACACAAAAATTGCATCAGGAGTGAATACAACAGTCACCATCCAAACTTTCCTCCATGGGAGTAATGTCTGAAACAGTCTACGGTTTGATCGTTCCCAGGAAGACCAGTAGTAGTTTCCGATGCACATCTGGAGACAATCTGTAATCTGTGGACTATCACAGTGTTGATGAAATACAGAAATGGCATAGGGATTGAATACAACAGTCACCATCCACACATTCCTCCATGGGAGTAACGTCTGAAACAGTCTACGCTTTGATCGTTCCCTAGAAGACCAGTAGTAGTTTCCTATGCACATCTGGATTCATTCTGTAATCTGTGGACCTTCAAAGTGTTGATGAAACACAGAAATTGCATCGGGATTGAATACAACAGTACCATGCACGCTTTCCTCCATGGGAGTAATAACTCAAACAGTCTACGCTTTGATCTTTCCCAGGAAGACCAGTAGAAGTTTCCCATGCACATCGGGAGGAATTCTGTAATCTGTGGACTATCACACTGTTCATGAAACACAGAAATTGCATCGTGATCGAATACAACAGTCAATAATCGCACTATCCTCCATGGGAGTAATGTCTCAGACAGCATACGCTTTGATCGTTCCCTGGAAGAACAGTAGTAGTCTCCGATGCACATCTGGAGGCATTCTGTAATTTGTGGACTATCAGAGTGTTGATGAAACACAGAAATTGCCTCGGGATTGAATACAACAGTCACCATGCGCACTTTCCTAAATAGGAGTAATGTCTGAAACAAATGTCGCATTGATCGTTCCCTGGAAGACCAGTAGTAGTTTCCGAAGCGCATCTGGAGTCATTCTGCAATCTGTGGACTATCAGAGTGTTGATGAAACACAGAAATTGCATCGGGATTGAATACAACAGTGAGCATCTCCATGGGAGTAATGTCTGGAACAGTCAACGCTTTGATCGTTCCCTGGAAGACCAGTAGTAGTTTCCGATGCACATCTGGAGGCAATCTGTAATCTGTGGACCTTAATGGTGTTGATGAAACTCAGAAATTCATCGGGATTGAATACAACAGTACCATGCACGCTTTCCTCCATGGGAGTAATATCTCAAACAGTCTATGCTTTGATCTTTCCCAGGAAGACTAGTAGAAGTTTCCGATGCATATCTGGAGGCATTCTGTAGTCTGTGGACTATCAGAGTGTTGATGAAACACAGATATTGCATCGGGATTCAATACAACAGTCACCATGCGCACTTTCCTCCATGGGTGTAATGTCTGAAACAGTCTACGCTTTGATCGTTCCCTGGAAGACCAGTAGTAGTTTCCCATGCACATCGGGAGGCATTCTGTAAACGGTGGACTATCAGACTGTTGATGAAACACAGAAATTGCATCGTGATCGAATACAACAGTCAATATTCGCACTTTCCTCCATGGGAGTAATGTCTCAAACAGCATACGCTTTGATCGTTCCCTGGAAGACCAATAATAGTTTCCGATGCACATCTGGAGGCAATCTGTAATCTGTGGACTATCAGAGTGTTGATGAAACACAGAAATTGCATCGGGATTGAATACAACAGTACCATGCACGCTTTCCTCCATGGGAGTAATATCTCAAACAGTCTACGCTTTGATCTTTCCCAGGAAGACCAGTAGAAGTTTCCCATGCTCATCGGGAGGCATTCTGTAATCTATGGACTATCAGACTGTTGATGAAACACAGAAATTGCATCGTGATCGAATACAACAGTCACCATGCGCACTTTCCTCCATAGGAGTAATGTCTGAAACAGTCTACGCTTTGATCGTTCCCTGGAAGACCAGTAGTAGTTTCCGTTGCACATCTGGAGGCATTCTGTAATCTGTGGACTATCAGAGTGTTGATGAAACACAGAAATTCCATTGGGATTGAATACAACAGTCACCATGCGCACTTTCTACCACAGGAGTAATGTCTCAAACAGTCTACGCTTTGATCGTTCCCTGGAAGACCAGTAGTAGTTTCCGATGCACATCTGGAGACAATCTGTAATCTGTGGACTATCAGAGTGTTGATGAAACACAGAAATTGCATCAGGAGTGAATACAACAGTCACCATCCAAACTTTCCTCCATGGGAGAAATATCTGAAACAGTCTACGGTGTGATCGTTCCCAGGAAGACCAGTAGTAGTTTCCGATGCACATCTGGAGACAATCTGTAATCTGTGGACTATCACAGTGTTGATGAAATACAGAAATGGCATCGGGATTGAATACAACAGTCACCATCCACACATTCCTCCATGGGAGTAACGTCTGAAACAGTCTACGCTTTGATCGTTCCCAGGAAGACCAGTAGTAGTTTCCCATGCACATCGGGAGGCATTCTGTAATCTGTGGACTATCAGAGTGTTGATGAAACACAGAAATTGCATCGTGATCGAATACAACAGTCAATATTCGCACTTTCCTCCATGGGGGTAAAGTCTCAAACAGCATACGCTTTGATCGTTCCCTGGAAGAACAGTAGTAGTCTCCGATGCACATCTGGAGGCATTCTGTAATCTGTGGACTATCAGAGTGTTGATGAAATACAGAAATTGCATCGGGATTGTATACAACAGTCACCATCCGCACTTTCCTCTGTGGGAGTAATATCTCAAACAGTCTACGCTTTGATCGTTTGCTGGTAGACCAGTAGTAGTTTCCGATGCACATCTGGATGCATTCTGTAATCTGTGGACTATCAGGGTGTTGATGAAACACAGAAATAGCATGGGGATTGATAACAACAGTCAACAATCGCACTTTCCTCCACGGGAGTAATGTCTCAAACAGTCTACGCTTTAATCGTTCCCTGGAAGACAAGTAGTAGTTTCCGATGCACATCTGGAGGCAATCTGTAATCTGTGGACTATCAGAGTGTTGATGAAACACAGAAATTGCTTCGGGATTCAATACAACAGTCACCATGCGCACTTTCCTCCATGGGAGTAATGTCTCAAACAGTCTACTCTTTGATCGTTCCCTGGAAGACAAGTAGTTGCTTCCGATGCACATCTGGAAACAATCTGTAATCTGTGGACTATCAGAGTGTTGATGAAACACAGAAATTGCATCGGGATTGAATACAACAGTTAGCATCCGCACTTTACTCCATGGGAGTAATGTCTGGCACAATCTACGCTTTGATCGTTCCCTGGAAGACCAATAGTAGTTTCCGATGCACATCTGGAGGCAATCTGTAATCTGTGGACCTTATAAGTGTTGATGAAACACAGAAATTTCATCAGTAGTGAATATAACATTGAGCATCCGCACTTTCCTACATGGGAGTAATGTCTGAAACAGTCTACGGTTTGATCGTTCAGGAAGACCAGTAGTAGTTTCTGATGCACATCTGGAGACAATCTGCAAATCTGTGGACAATCAGAGTGTTGATGAAACACAGAAATCGCATCGGGATTGAATACAGGAGTCACCATGCGCACTTTCCTCTTTGGTAATAATTCTCAAACAGTCTACGCTTTGATCGTTCCCTGGAAGACCAGTAGTAGTTTCCGATGCACATCTGGATGCATTCTGTAATCTGTGGACTATCAGAGTGTTGATGAAACACAGATATAGCATGGGGATTGATAACAACAGTCACCATGCGCACTTTCCTCCATAGGAGTAATGTCTGAAACAGTCTACTTATTGATCGTCCTCTGGAAGACCAGTAGTAGTTTCTGATGCACATCTGGAGACAATCTGTAATCTGTGGACTATCAGAGTGTTGATGAAACACAGAAATTGTCTTGGGATTGAATACAACAGTCACCATGCGCACTTTCCTCCATAGGAGTAATGTCTGAAACAGTCTACGTATTGATCGTTCCCTGGAAGACCAGTAGTAGTTTCCGATGCGCATCTGGAATCATTCTGTAATCTGTGGACTATCAGAGTGTTGATGAAACACAGAAATTCCATCGTGATTGAATACAACAGTAACCATGCGCACTTTCCTCCACGGGAGTAATGTCTCAAAGAGTCTACGCTTTGATCGTTCCCTGGAAGACCAGTAGTAGTTTCCCATGCACGTCTGGAGGCATTTTGTAATCTGTGGTGTATCAGACTGTTGATGAAAAACAGAAATAGCATCGGGATTGAATACAACAGTCAATATTCGCACTTTCCTAGATGACAGTAATGTCTGAATAAGCATACGCTTTGATCGTTCCCTGGAAGAGTAGTTGTAGTTTCCGATGCACATCTGGAGGCATTCTGTAATCTGTGGACTATCAGAGAGTTGATGAAGCACAGAAATTGCATCGGGATTGAATACAACAGTCACCATGCGCACTTTCCTCCATAGGAGTATCGTCTGAAACAGTCGACGCTTTGATCGTTCCCTGGAAGACCAGTAGCAGTTTCCGATGCACATCTGGAGGCATTCTGTAATCTGTGGACCTTCAAAGTGTTGATGAAACACAGAACCTGAATCTTGAGTGAAAACAAGAGTCACCATCCGCACTTTCCTCCATGGGAGTAATGTCTGAAACAGTCTACTATTTAATCGTTCCCTGGAAGACCAGTAGTAGTTTCGATTCACATCTATAGCCATTCTGTAATCTGTGGATCTTCAAAGTGTTGATGAAACACAAAAATTGCATCGGGATTGAATACAACAGTCACAATCCGCATTTCCCTCCATGGGAGTAATGTCCCAAACAGTCAACGCTTTGATCGTTCCCTGGAAGACCAGTAGTAGTTTCCGATGGACATCTGGAGGCATTCTGTAATCTGTTTACTATCATAGTGTTGTTGAAACACAGAAAAGGCATCGGGATTGAATACAACAGTCACCATGCGGACTTTCCTCCATGGGAGTAATGTCTCAAACAGTCTACGCTTTGATCGTTCCCTGGAAGACCAGTAGTAGTTTCCGATGCACATGTGGTGGCATTCTGTAATCTGTGGACTATCAGAGTGTTGATGAAATACAGAAATTGCATCGGGATTGAATACAACAGTCACCATCCTCACTTTCCTCCCTGGGAGTAATGTCTGAATCAGTCTACGCTTTGATCGTTCCCAGGAAGACCAGTAGTAGTCTCCGATGCACATCTGGAGGAATTCTGTAACCAGTGGACTATCAGAGTGTTGATGAAAAACAGAAATTGCATCGGGATTGAATACAACAGTCACCATGCGCACTTTCCCCCATAGGAGTAAAGTCTGAAACAGTCTACGCTTTGATCGTTCCCTGGAAGACCAGTAGTAGTTTCCGATGCTTTCAGTAATCTGTAGACTATCAGAGTGTTGATGAAACACAGAAATAGCATGGGGATTGATAACAACAGACAATATGCGCACTTTCCCCCATAGGAGTAATGTCTGAAACAGTCTACGCTTTGATCGTTCCCTGGAAGACCAGTAGTAGTTTCCCATGCACATCTGGAGGCATTTTGTAATCTGTGGTGTATCAGACTGTTGATGAAACACAGATATAGCATCGGGTTTGAATACAACAGTCAATATTCGCACTTTCCTAGATGGCAGTAATGTCTGAAACAGCATGCGCTTTGATCGTTCCCTGGAAGAGCAGTTGTAGTTTCCGATGCACATCTGGAGGCATTCTGTAATCTGTGGACTATCAGAGAGTTGATGAAGCACAGAAATTGCATCGGGATTGAATACAACAGTCACCATGCGCACTTTCCTCCATAGGAGTAATGTCTGAAACATTCGACGCTTTGATCGTTCCCTGGAAGACCAGTAGCAGTTTCCGATGCACATCTGGAGGCATTCCGTAATCTGTGGACCTTCAAAGTGTTGATGAAACACAGAACCTGAATCTTGAGTGAAAACAAGAGTCACCATCCGCACTTTCCTCCATGGGAGTAATGTCTGAAACAGTCTACTATTTAATCGTTCCCTGGAAAACCAGTAGTAGTTTCGATTCACATCTGGAGCCATTCTGTAATCTGTGGACTTTCAAAGTGTTGATGAAACACAGAAATTGCATCAGGATTGAATACAACAGTCACCATGCGCACTTTCCTCCATGGGAGTAATGTCTCAAACAGTCTACGCATTGATCGTTCCCAGGAAGACCAGTAGTAGTTTCCGATGCACATCTGGGGGCATTCTGTAATCGGTTTACTATAATAGTGTTGTTGAAACACAGAAATTGAATCCGGATTGAATACAACAGTCACCATGCGGACTTTCCTCCATGGGAGTAATGTCTCAAACAGTCTACGCTTTGATCGTTTCCTGGAAGACCAGTAGTAGTTTCCGATGCACATTTGGGGGCATTCTGTAATCTGTGCACTATCAGAGTGTTGATGAAACACAGAAATTGCATCAGGATTGAATACAACAGTCAACATGCGCACTTTCCTCCATAGGAGTAATGTCTGAAACAGTCTACGCTTTGATCGTTCCCTGGAAGACCAGTAGTAGTTTCCGATGCACATTTGGGGGCATTCTGTAATCTGTGGACTATCAGAGTGTTGATGAAACACAGAAATTGCATCAGGATTGAATACAACAGTCAACATGCGTACTTTCCTCCATAGGAGTAATGTCTGAAACAGTCTACGCTTTGATCGTTCCCTGGAAGACCAGTAGTAGTTTCCGATGCTTTCTGTTATCTGTAGACTATCAGAGTGTTGATGAAACACAGAAATAGCATGGGGATTGATAACAACAGACAATATGCGCACTTTCCCCCATAGGAGTAATGTCTGAAACAGTCTACGCTTTGATCGTTCCCTGGAAGACCAGTAGTAGTTTCCGATGCACATCTTTAGGCATTCTATAATCTGTGGACTATCAGAGTGTTGACGAACCACAGAAATTGCATCGGGATTGAATACAGGAGTCACCATGCGCACTTTCCTCCATGGGAGTAATTCTCAAACAGTCTACGCTTTGATCGTTCCCTGGAAGACCAGTAGTAGTTTCCGATGCACATCAGGAGGTATTCTGTAATCTGTGGACCTTAAAAGTGTTGATGAAACACAGTAATTGCATCAGGAGTGAATACAACAGTCAGAATCCGCACTTTCCTACATGGGAGTAATGTCTGAAACAGTCTACGGTTTGATCGTTCCAGGAAGACCTGTAGTAGTTTCTGATGCACATCTGGAGACAATCTGCAAATCTGTGGACTATCAGAGTGTTGATGAAATACAGAAATTGCATCGGGATTGAATACAACAGTCACCATTCGCACTTTCCTCCGAGGGAGTAATATCTCAAACAGTCTACGCTTTGATCGTTCCCTGGAAGACCAGTAGTAGTTTCCGATGTATTCTGTAATCTGTAGACTATCAGAGTGTTGATGAAACACAGAAATTCCATTGGGATTGAATACAACAGTCACCATGCGCACTTTCCTCCATGGGAGTAATTCTCAAACGGTCTACGCCTTGATCGTTCCCTGGAAGACCAATAGTAGTTTCCGATGGACATCTGGTGGCATTCTGTAATCTGTGGACTATCAGAGTGTTGATGAAACACAGAAATTGCAAGGGGATTGATAACAACAGTCACCATGCGCACTTTCCTCCACGGGAGTAATGTCTCAAACAGTCTACGCTTTGATCGTTCCCTGGAAGACCAGTAGTAGTTTCCCATGCACATCTGGAGGCAGTTTGTAATCTGTGGACTATCAGAGTGTTGATGAAAAACAGAAATTGCATCGGGATTGAATAGAAGAGTCAAAATTCGCACTTTCCTAGATGGGAGTAATGTCTCAAACAGCATACGCTTTGATCGTTCCCTGGAAGACCAGTAGTAGTTTCCGATGCACATATAGAGGCATTCTGTAATCTGTGGCCCTTCAAAGTATTGATGAAACACAGAAATTGCATCGGGATTGAATACAACAGTCACCATGCGCACTTTCCTCCATGGGAGTAATGTCTCAAACACTCTACGATTTGATTGTTCCCTGGAAGACCAATAGTAGTTTCCGATGCACATCTGGAGGCATTCTGTAATCTGTGGACTATCAGAGTGTTGATGAAACACAGAAAATGCATCGGGATTGAATACAACAGTCACCATGCGCACTTTCCTCCATGGGAGTAATGTTTCAAACAGTTTACGCTTTGATCGTTCCCTGGAAGACCATTAGAAGTTTACGATGCACAGCTGAAGGCATTCTGTAATGTATGGACTATCAGAGTGTTGATGAAACAAAGAAATTGCCTCGGGATTGAATACAACAGTCACCATGCGCACTTTCCTCCATGGGAGTAATGTCTCAAACAGTCTACGCTTTGATCGTTCCCTGGAAGACCAGTAGTAGTTTCCGATGCACATCTGGAAGCATTCTATAATCTGTGGACTATCAGAGTGTTGATGAAACACAGAATTTGCATCGGGATTGAATACAACAGCCAACATGCGCACTTTCCTCCATGGGTGTAATGGTTCAAACAATCTACGTTTTGATCGTTCCCTGCAAGACCAGTAGTAGTTTACGATTCACATCTGGAGACATTCTGTAATCTGTGGACATTCAAAGTGTTGATGAAACACAGAAATTACATCGGGATTGAATACAACAGTCACCATGCGCACTTTCCTCCATGGGAGTAATGTCTCAAACAGTCTACGCTTTGATCGTTTCCTGGAAGACAAGTAGTAGTTTCCGATGCACATCTGGTGTCATTCCGTAATCTGTGGACTATCAGAGTGATGATGAAACACAGAAATTGCATCGGGATAGAATAAAACAGACACCATGCGCACTTTCCTCCATGGGAGTAATGACTCAAACAGCCTACGTTTTGTTCGTTACCTGAAAGACCAGTAGTAGTTTTCGATGCACATCTGGAGGCACTCTGTAATCTGTGGACCTTGAAAGTGTTGATGAAACACAGAAATTGCCTCGGGATTGAATACAACAATAACCATGCACACTTTCCTCCATGGGAACATTTTCTTAAACAGTCTACGGTTTGATCGTTCCCTGGAAGACCAGTAGTAGTTTCCGATGCACATCTGGTGTCATTCTGTAATCTGTATACTATCAGAGTGTTGATGAAACACAGAAATGGCATCGGGATTGAATACAACACTCACCATGCGTACTTTCCTCCATGGGAATAAAGTTTCAAACAGCCAACGCTCTGATCGTTCCCTGGAAGACCAGTAGTAGTTTCCGATGCACATCTGGTGGCATTCTGTAATGTGTGAACTATCAGAGTAATGATGAAACACAGAAATTGCCTCGGGATTGAATACAACAGATACGATTCGCACTTTCCTCCATGGGAGTAATGTCTCAAACGGTCTACGCTTTGATCGTTACCTACAGGACCAGTAGTAGTTTCCGATGCACATCTGGAGGCATTCTGTAATCTTTGGACCTTCAAAGAGTTGATGAAACTCAGAAATTGCCTCGGGATTGAATACAACAGTCATCATGCGCAGTTTCCTCCATGGGAGCAATGTCTCAAACAGTCCACGGTTTGATCGTTTCCTGGAAGACCAGTAGTAGTTTCCGATGCATATCTGGAGGCACTCTGTAATCTGTGGACTTTCAAAGTGTTGATGAAACGCTGAAATTGCATCGGGATTGAATACAACAGTCACCACGCGCACTTTCCTCCATGGGAGTAATGTCTCAACAGTCTACGCTTTGATCGTTCCCTGGAAGACCAGTAGTAGTTTCCGATGCACATCTGGAAGCATTCTGTAATCTGTAGACTATCAGAGTGTTGATGAAACACAGAATTTGCATCGGGATTTAATACAACAGGCAACATGCGCACTTTCCTCCATGGGTGTAATGGTTCAAACAGTCTACGTTTTGATCGTTCCCTGCAAGACCAGTAGTAGTTTCCGATTCACATCTGGAGACATTCTGTAATCTGTGGACCTTCAAAGTGTTGATGAAACACAGAAATTGCATCGGGATTGAATACAACAGTCACCATGCGCACTTTCCTCCATGGGAGTAATGTCTCAAACAGTCTACGCTTTGATCGTTTCCTGGAAGACAAGTAGTAGTTTCCGATGCACATCTGGTGTCATTCCGTAATCTGTGGACTATCAGAGTGTTGATGAAACACAGAAATTGCAGCGGGATAGAATAAAACAGTCATTATGCGCACTTTCCTCCATGGGAGTAATGACTCAAACATTCTACGTTTTGTTCGTTACCTGAAAGACCAGTAGTAGTTTTCGATGCACATCTGGAGGCACTCTGTAATCTGTGGACCTTGAAAGTGTTGATGAAACACAGAAATTGCCTCGGGATTGAATACAACAATAACCATGCACACTTTCCTCCATGGGAACATTTTCTTAAACAGTCTACGGTTTGATCGTTCCCTGGAAGACCAGTAGTAGTTTCCGATGCACATCTGTTGTCATTCTGTAATCTGTATACTATCAGAGTGTTGATGAAACACAGAAATTGCATCGGGATTGAATACAACAGTCACCATGCGCACTTTCCTCCATGGGAGTAATGTCTCAAACACTCTACGCTTTGATTGTTCCCTGGAAGACCAATAGTAGTTTCCGATGCACATCTGGAGGCATTCTGTAATCTGTGGACTATCAGAGTGTTGATGAAACACAGAAAATGCATCGGGATTGAATACAACAGTCAACATGCGCACTTTCCTCCATGGGAGTAATGTTTCAAACAGTTTACGCTTTGATCGTTCCCTGGAAGACCATTAGGAGTTTACGATGCACAGCTGGAGGCATTCTGTAATGTATGGACTATCAGAGTGTTGATGAAACAAAGAAATTGCCTCGGGATTGAATACAACAGTCACCATGCGCACTTTCCTCCATGGGAGTAATGTCTCAAACAGTCTACGCTTTGATCGTTCCCTGGAAGACCAGTAGTAGTTTCCGATGCACATCTGGAAGCATTCTGTAATCTGTGGACTATCAGAGTGATGATGAAACACAGAACTTGCATCGGGATTGAATACAACAGCCAACATGCGCACTTTCCTCCATGGGTGTAATGGTTCAAACAGTCTACGTTTTGATCGTTCCCTGCAAGACCAGTAGTAGTTTACGATTCACATCTGGAGACATTCTGTAATCTGTGGACATTCAAAGTGTTGATGAAACACAGAAATTACATCGGGATTGAATACAACAGTCACCATGCGCACTTTCCTCCATGGGAGTAATGTCTCAAACAGTCTACGCTTTGATCGTTTCCTGGAAGACAAGTAGTAGTTTCCGATGCACATCTGGTGTCATTCCGTAATCTGTGGACTATCAGAGTGATGATGAAACACAGAAATTGCATCGGGATAGAATAAAACAGACACCATGCGCACTTTCCTCCATGGGAGTAATGACTCAAACAGTCAACGTTTTGTTCGTTACCTGAAAGACCAGTAGTAGTTTTCGATGCACATCTGGAGGCACTCTGTAATCTGTGGACCTTGAAAGTGTTGATGAAACACAGAAATTGCCTCGGGATTGAATACAACAATAACCATGCACACTTTCCTCCATGGGAACATTTTCTTAAACAGTCTACGGTTTGATCGTTCCCTGGAAGACCAGTAGTAGTTTCCGATGCACATCTGGTGTCATTCTGTAATCTGTATACTATCAGAGTGTTGATGAAACACAGAAATTGCATCGGGATTGAATACAACACTCACCATGCGTACTTTCCTCCATGGGAATAAAGTTTCAAACAGCCAACGCTCTGATCGTTCCCTGGAACACCAGTAGTAGTTTCCAATGCACATCTGGTGGCATTCTGTGATGTGTGAACTATCAGAGTAATGATGAAACACAGAAATTGCCTCGGGATTGAATACAACAGACACGATTCGCACTTTCCTCCATGGGAGTAATGTCTCAAACGGTCTACGGTTTGATCGTTACCTACAGGACCAGTAGTAGTTTCCGATGCACATCTGGAGGCATTCTGTAATCTTTGGACCTTCAAAGAGTTGATGAAACTCAGAAATTGCCTCGGGATTGAATACAACAGTCATCATGCGCAGTTTCCTCCATGCGAGCAATGTCTCAAACAGTCCACGGGTTGATCGTTTCCTGGAAGACCAGTAGTAGTTTCCGATGCATATCTGGAGGCACTCTGTAATCTGTGGACTTTCAAAGTGTTGATGAAACGCTGAAATTGCATCGGCATTGAATACAACAGTCACCACGCGCACTTTCCTCCATGGGAGTAATGTCTCAACAGTCTACGCTTTGATCGTTCCCTGGAAGACCAGTAGTAGTTTCCGATGCACATCTGGAAGCATTCTGTAATCTGTGGACTATCGGAGTGTTGATGAAACACAGAAATTGCATCGGGATTGAATACAACAATAACCATGCACACTTTTCTCCATGGGAACATTTTCTCAAACAATCTACGGTTTGATCGTTCCCTGGAAGACCAGTAGTAGTTTCCGATGCAGATGTGGTGTCATTCTGTAATCTGTATACTATCAGAGTGTTGATGATACACAGAAATTGCATCGGGATTTAATACAACACTCACCATGCGCACTTTCCTCCATGGGAATAATGTCTCAAACAGCCTACGCTCAGATCGTTCCCTGGAAGACCAGTAGTAGTTTCCGATGCACATCTGGTGGCATTCTGTAATGTGTGGACTATCAGAGTGTTGATGAAACACAGAAATTGCCTCGGGATTGAATACAACAGACACGATTCGCACTTTCCTCCATGGGAGCAATGTCTCAAACAATCCACGGTTTGATCGTTTCCTGGAAGACCAGTAGTAGTTTCCGATGCATAACTGGAGGCACTCTGTAATCTGTGAACCTTCAAAGTGTTGATGAAACGCTGAAATTGCATCGGGATTGAATACAACAGTCACCATGCGCACTTTCCTCCATGGGAGTAATGTCTCAAAGAGTCTACGCTTTGATCGTTCCCTGGAAGACCAGTAGTAGTTTCCGATGCATATCGGAGGCATTCTGAAATCTGTGGACTATCAGAGTGTTGATGAAGCAAAGAAATTGCATCTGGATTGAATACAACACTCACCATGCGCACTTTCCTCCATGGGAGTAATGTCTCAAACATTTACGCTTTGATCGTTCCCTGGAAGACCAGTAGTAGTTTCCGATGCACATCTTGGGGCACTCTGTAATGTGTGGACTATCAGAGTGTTGATGGAACACAGAAATTGCATCGGGATTGAACACAACAGTCACCATGCGCACTTTTCTCCATGGGAGTAACGTCTCAAACACTGTACGCTTTGATTGTTCCCTGGAAGACCAATAGTAGTTTCCGATGCACATCTGGAGGCATTTTGTAATCTGTGGACTATCAGAGTGTTGATGAAACACAGAAATTGCATCGGGATTGAATACAACAGTCACCATGCGCACTTTCCTTCATGGGAGTAATTTCTTAAACAGTCTACGTTTTGATCGTTTCCTGGAGGACCAGTAGTAGTTTCCGATGCACATCTGGAGGCATTCTGTAATCTGTGGACCTTCAAAGTGTTGATGAAACACAGAAATTGCATCGGGATTGAATACAACAGTCACCATGCGCACTTTCCTCCATGGGAGTAATGTCTCAAACAGTCTAAGCTTTGATCGTTCCCTGGAAGACCAGTAGTAGTTTCCGATGCACATCTGGAAGCATTCTGTAATCTGTGGACTATCAGAGTGTTGATGAAACACAGAATTTGCATCGGGATTTAATACAACAGGCAACATGCGCACTTTCCTCCATGGGTGTAATGGTTCAAACAGTCTACGTTTTGATCGTTCCCTGCAAGACCAGTAGTAGTTTCCGATTCACATCTGGAGACATTTTGTAATCTGTGGACCTTCAAAGTGTTGATGAAACTCAGAAATTGCCTCGGGATTGAATACAACAGTCACCATGCGCACTTTCCTCCATGGGAGTAATGTCTCAAACAGTCTACGCTTTGATCGTTTCCTGGAAGACAAGTAGTAGTTTCCGATGCACATCTGGTGTCATTCCGTAATCTGTGGACTATCAGAGTGTTGATGAAACACAGAAATTGCAGCGGGATAGAATAAAACAGTCACCATTCGCACTTTCCTCCATGGGAGTAATGACTCAAACAGTCTACGTTTTGTTCGTTACCTGAAAGACCAGTAGTAGTTTTCGATGCACATCTGGAGGCATTCTGAAATCTGTGGACCTTGAAAGTGTTGATGAAACACAGAAATTGCCTCGGGATTGAATACAACAATAACCATGCACACTTTCCTCCATGGGAACATTTTCTTAAACAGTCTACGGTTTGAACGTTCCCTGGAAGACCAGTAGTAGTTTCCGATGCACATCTGTTGTCATTCTGTAATCTGTATACTATCAGAGTGTTGATGAAACACAGAAATTGCATCGGGATTGAATACAACAGTCACCATGCGCACTTTCCTCCATGGGAGTAATGTCTCAAACACTCTACGCTTTGATTGTTCCCTGGAAGACAAATAGTAGTTTCCGATGCACATCTGGAGGCATTCTGTTATCTGTGGACTATCAGAGTGTTGATGAAACACAGAAAATGCATCGGGATTGAATACAACAGTCACCATGCGCACTTTCCTCCATGGGAGTAATGTTTCAAACAGTTTACGCTTTGATCGTTCCCTGGAAGACCATTAGAAACTTACGATGCACAGCTGGAGGCATTCTGTAATGTATGGACAATCAGAGTGTTGATGAAACAAAGAAATTGCCTCGGGATTGAATACAACAGTCACCATGCGCACTTTCCTCCATGGGAGTAATGTCTCAAACAGTCTACGCTTTGATCGTTCCCTGGAAGACCAGTAGTAGTTTCCGATGCACATCTGGAAGCATTCTGTAATCTGTGGACTATCAGAGTGTTGATGAAACACAGAATTTGCATCGGGATTGAATACAACAGCCAACATGCGCACTTTCCTCCATGGGTGTAATGGTTCAAACAGTCTACGTTTTGATCGTTCCCTGCAAGACCAGTAGTAGTTTCCGATGCACATCTGGTGTCATTCCGTAATCTGTGGACTATCAGAGTGATGATGAAACACAGAAATTGCATCGGGATAGAATAAAACAGACACCATGCGCACTTTCCTCCATGGGAGTAATGACTCAAACAGTCTACGTTTTGTTCGTTACCTGAAAGACCAGTAGTAGTTTTCGATGCACATCTGGAGGCACTCTGTAATCTGTGGACCTTGAAAGTGTTGATGAAACACAGAAATTGCCTCGGGATTGAATACAACAATAACCATGCACACTTTCCTCCATGGGAACATTTTCTTAAACAGTCTACGGTTTGATCGTTCCCTGGAAGACCAGTAGTAGTTTCCGATGCACATCTGGTGTCATTCTGTAATCTGTATACTATCAGAGTGTTGATGAAACACAGAAATTGCATCGGGATTGAATACAACACTCACCATGCGTACTTTCCTCCATGGGAATAAAGTTTCAAACACCCAACGCTCTGATCGTTCCCTGGAAGACCAGTAGTAGTTTCCGATGCACATCTGGTGGCATTCTGTAATGTGTGAACTATCAGAGTAATGATGAAACACAGAAATTGCCTCGGGATTGAATACAACAGACACGATTCGCACTTTCCTCCATGGGAGTAATGTCTCAAACGGTCTACGCTTTGATCGTTACCTACAGGACCAGTAGTAGTTTCCGATGCACATCTGGAGGCATTCTGTAATCTTTGGACCTTCAAAGAGTTGATGAAACTCAGAAATTGCCTCGGGATTGAATACAACAGTCATCATGCGCAGTTTCCTCCATGGGAGCAATGTCTCAAACAGTCCACGGTTTGATCGTTTCCTGGAAGACCAGTAGTAGTTTCCGATGCATATCTGGAGGCACTCTGTAATCTGTGGACTTTCAAAGTGTTGATGAAACGCTGAAATTGCATCGGGATTGAATACAACAGTCACCACGCGCACTTTCCTCCATGGGAGTAATGTCTCAACAGTCTACGCTTTGATCGTTCCCTGGAAGACCAGTAGTAGTTTCCGATGCACATCTGGAAGCATTCTGTAATCTGTGGACTATCAGAGTGTTGATGAAACACAGAAATTGCATCGGGATTGAATACAACACTCACCATGCGTACTTTCCACCACGGGAGTAATGTCTCAAACAGTCTACGCTTTGATCGTTTCCTGGAAGACAAGTAGTAGTTTCCGATGCACATCCGGTGTCATTCCGTAATCTGTGGACTATCAGAGTGTTGATGAAACACAGAAATTGCATCGGGATAGAATAAAGCAGTCACCATGCCCACTTTCCTCCATGGGAGTAATGTCTCAGACAGTCTACGTTTTGTTCGTTACCTGAAAGACCAGTAGCAGTTTTCGATGCACATCTGGAGGCTCTATGTAATCTGTGGACCTTGAAATTGTTGATGAAACACAGAAATTGCCTCGGGATTGAATACAACAATAACCATGCACACTTTTCTCCATGGGAACATTTTCTCAAACAATCTACGGTTTGATCGTTCCCTGGAAGACCAGTAGTAGTTTCCGATGCAGATGTGGTGTCATTCTGTAATCTGTATACTATCAGAGTGTTGATGATACACAGAAATTGCATCGGGATTTAATACAACACTCACCATGCGCACTTTCCTCCATGGGAATAATGTCTCAAACAGCCTACGCTCAGATCGTTCCCTGGAAGACCAGTAGTAGTTTCCGATGCACATCTGGTGGCATTCTGTAATGTGTGGACTATCAGAGTGTTGATGAAACACAGAAATTGCCTCGGGATTGAATACAACAGACACGATTCGCACTTTCCTCCATGGGAGTAATGTCTCAAACGGTCTACGCTTTGATCGTTAACTACAGGACCAGTAGTAGTTTCCGATGCACATCTGGAGGCATTCTGTAATCTTTGGACCTTCAAAGAGTTGATGAAACTCAGAAATTACCTCGGGATTAAATACAACAGTCATCACGCGCACTTTCCTCCATGGGAGCAATGTCTCAAACAATCCACGGTTTCATCGTTTCCTGGAAGACCAGTAGTAGTTTCCGATGCATACCTGGAGGCACTCTGTAATCTGTGAACCTTCAAAGTGTTGATCAAACGCTGAAATTGCATCGGGATTGAATACAACAGTCACCATGCGCACTTTCCTCCATGGGAGTAATGTCTCAAAGAGTCTACGCTTTGATCGTTCCCTGGAAGACCAGTAGTAGTTTCCGATGCACATCGAAGGCATTCTGAAATCTGTGGACTATCAGAGTGTTGATGAAGCAAAGAAATTGCATCTGGATTGAATACAACACTCACCATGCGCACTTTCCTCCATGGGAGTAATGTCTCAAACATTTACGCTTTGATCGTTCCCTGGAAGACCAGTAGTAGTTTCCGATGCACATCTTGGGGCACTCTGTAATGTGTGGACAATCAGAGTGTTGATGAAACACAGAAATTGCATCGGGATTGAACACAACAGTCACCATGCGCACTTTTCTCCATGGGAGTAATGTCTCAAACACTCTACGCTTTGATTGTTCCCTGGAAGACCAATAGTAGTTTCCGATGCACATCTGGAGGCATTTTGTAATCTGTGGACTATCAGAGTGTTGATGAAACACAGAAATTGCATCGGGATTGAATACAACAGTCACCATGCGCACTTTCCTTCATGGGAGTAATTTCTTAAACAGTCTACGTTTTGATCGTTTCCTGGAGGACCAGTAGTAGTTTCCGATGCACATCTGGAGGCATTCTGTAATCTGTGGACCTTCAAAGTGTTGATGAAACACAGAAATTGCATCGGGATTGAATACAACAGTCACCATGCGCACTTTCCTCCATGGGAGTAATGTCTCAAACAGTCTACGCTTTGATCGTTCCCTGGAAGACCAGTAGTAGTTTCCGATGCACATCTGGGGGCACTCTGTAATGTGTGGACTATCAGAGTGTTGATGAAACACAGAATTTGCATCGGGATTTAATACAACAGGCAACATGCGCACTTTCCTCCATGGGTGTAATGGTTCAAACAGTCTACGTTTTGATCGTTCCCTGCAAGACCAGTAGTAGTTTCCGATTCACATCTGGAGACATTCTGTAATCTGTGGACCTTCTAAGTGTTGATGAAACACAGAAATTGCATCGGGATTGAATACAACAGTCACCATGCGCACTTTCCTCCATGGGAGTAATGTCTCAAACAGTCTACGCTTTGATCGTTTCCTGGAAGACAAGTAGTAGTTTCCGATGCACATCTGGAAGCATTCTGTAATCTGTGGACTATCAGAGTGTTGATGAAACACAGAATTTGCATCGGGATTGAATACAACAGCCAACATGCGCACTTTCCTCCATGGGAGTAATGTCTCAAACAGTCTACGCTTTGATCGTTCCCTGGAAGACCAGTAGTAGTTTCCGATGCACATCTGGGGGCACTCTGTAATGTGTGGACTATCAGAGTGTTGATGAAACACAGAATTTGCATCGGGATTTAATACAACAGGCAACATGCGCACTTTCCTCCATGGGTGTAATGGTTCAAACAGTCTACGTGTTGATCGTTCCCTGCAAGACCAGTAGTAGTTTCCGATTCACATCTGGAGACATTCTGTAATCTGTGGACCTTCTAAGTGTTGATGAAACACAGAAATTGCATCGGGATTGAATACAACAGTCACCATGCGCACTTTCCTCCATGGGAGTAATGTCTCAAACAGTCTACGCTTTGATCGTTCCCTGGAAGACCAGTAGTAGTTTCCGATGCACATCTGGAAGCATTCTGTAATCTGTGGACTATCAGAGTGTTGATGAAACACAGAATTTGCATCGGGATTGAATACAACAGCCAACATGCGCACTTTCCTCCATGGGTGTAATGGTTCAAACAGTCTACGTTTTGATCGTTCCCTGCAAGACCAGTAGTAGTTTACGATTCACATCTGGAGACATTCTGTAATCTGTGGACATTCAAAGTGTTGATGAAACACAGAAATTACATCGGGATTGAATACAACTGTCACCATGCGCACTTTCCTCCATGGGAGTAATGTCTCAAACAGTCTACGCTTTGATCGTTTCCTGGAAGACAAGTAATAGTTTCCGATGCACATCTGGTGTCATTCCGTAATCTGTGGACTATCAGAGTGATGATGAAACACAGAAATTGCATCGGGATAGAATAAAACAGACACCATGCGCACTTTCCTCCATGGGAGTAATGACTCAAACAGTCTACGTTTTGTTCGTTACCTGAAAGACCAGTAGTAGTTTTCGATGCACATCTGGAGGCACTCTGTAATCTGTGGACCTTGAAAGTGTTGATGAAACACAGAAATTGCCTCGGGATTGAATACAACAATAACCATGCACACTTTCCTCCATGGGAACATTTTCTTAAACAGTCTACGGTTTGATCGTTCCCTGGAAGACCAGTAGTAGTTTCCGATGCACATCTGGTGTCATTCTGTAATCTGTATACTATCAGAGTGTTGATGAAACACAGAAATTGCATCGGGATTGAATACAACACTCACCATGCGTACTTTCCTCCATGGGAATAAAGTTTCAAACACCCAACGCTCTGATCGTTCCCTGGAAGACCAGTAGTAGTTTCCGATGCACATCTGGTGGCATTCTGTAATGTGTGAACTATCAGAGTAATGATGAAACACAGAAATTGCCTCGGGATTGAATACAACAGACACGATTCGCACTTTCCTCCATGGGAGTAATGTCTCAAACGGTCTACGCTTTGATCGTTACCTACAGGACCAGTAGTAGTTTCCGATGCACATCTGGAGGCATTCTGTAATCTTTGGACCTTCAAAGAGTTGATGAAACTCAGAAATTGCCTCGGGATTGAATACAACAGTCATCATGCGCAGTTTCCTCCATGGGAGCAATGTCTCAAACAGTCCACGGTTTGATCGTTTCCTGGAAGACCAGTAGTAGTTTCCGATGCATATCTGGAGGCACTCTGTAATCTGTGGACTTTCAAAGTGTTGATGAAACGCTGAAATTGCATCGGGATTGAATACAACAGTCACCACGCGCACTTTCCTCCATGGGAGTAATGTCTCAACAGTCTACGTTTTGATCGTTCCCTGGAAGACCAGTAGTAGTTTCCGATGCACATCTGGAAGCATTCTGTAATCTGTGGACTATCAGAGTGTTGATGAAACACAGAAATTGCATCGGGATTGAATACAACACTCACCATGCGTACTTTCCTCCACGGGAGTAATGTCTCAAACAGTCTACGCTTTGATCGTTTCCTGGAAGACAAGTAGTAGTTCCCGATGCACATCCGGTGTCATTCCGTAATCTGTGGACTATCAGAGTGTTGATGAAACACAGAAATTGCATCGGGATAGAATAAAACAGTCACCATGCCCACTTTCCTCCATGGGAGTAATGTCTCAAACAGTCTACGTTTTGTTCGTTACCTGAAAGACCAGTAGCAGTTTTCGATGCACATCTGGAGGCTCTATGTAATCTGTGGACCTTGAAATTGTTGATGAAACACAGAAATTGCCTCGGGATTGAATACAACAATAACCATGCACACTTTTCTCCATGGGAACATTTTCTCAAACAATCTACGGTTTGATCGTTCCCTGGAAGACCAGTAGTAGTTTCCGATGCACATCTGGTGGCATTCTGTAATGTGTGGACTATCAGAGTGTTGATGAAACACAGAAATTGCCTCGGGATTGAATACAACAATAACCATGCACACTTTCCTCCATGGGAACATTTTCTTAAACAGTCTACGGTTTGATCGTTCCCTGGAAGACCAGTAGTAGTTTCCGATGCACATCTGGTGTCATTCTGTAATCTGTATACTATCAGAGTGTTGATGAAACACAGAAATTGCATCGGGATTGAATACAACACTCACCATGCGTACTTTCCTCCATGGGAATAAAGTTTCAAACACCCAACGCTCTGATCGTTCCCTGGAAGACCAGTAGTAGTTTCCGATGCACATCTGGTGGCATTCTGTAATGTGTGAACTATCAGAGTAATGATGAAACACAGAAATTGCCTCGGGATTGAATACAACAGACACGATTCGCACTTTCCTCCATGGGAGTAATGTCTCAAACGGTCTACGCTTTGATCGTTACCTACAGGACCAGTAGTAGTTTCCGATGCACATCTGGAGGCATTCTGTAATCTTTGGACCTTCAAAGAGTTGATGAAACTCAGAAATTGCCTCGGGATTGAATACAACAGTCATCATGCGCAGTTTCCTCCATGGGAGCAATGTCTCAAACAGTCCACGGTTTGATCGTTTCCTGGAAGACCAGTAGTAGTTTCCGATGCATATCTGGAGGCACTCTGTAATCTGTGGACTTTCAAAGTGTTGATGAAACGCTGAAATTGCATCGGGATTGAATACAACAGTCACCACGCGCACTTTCCTCCATGGGAGTAATGTCTCAACAGTCTACGTTTTGATCGTTCCCTGGAAGACCAGTAGTAGTTTCCGATGCACATCTGGAAGCATTCTGTAATCTGTGGACTATCAGAGTGTTGATGAAACACAGAAATTGCATCGGGATTGAATACAACACTCACCATGCGTACTTTCCTCCACGGGAGTAATGTCTCAAACAGTCTACGCTTTGATCGTTTCCTGGAAGACAAGTAGTAGTTCCCGATGCACATCCGGTGTCATTCCGTAATCTGTGGACTATCAGAGTGTTGATGAAACACAGAAATTGCATCGGGATAGAATAAAACAGTCACCATGCCCACTTTCCTCCATGGGAGTAATGTCTCAAACAGTCTACGTTTTGTTCGTTACCTGAAAGACCAGTAGCAGTTTTCGATGCACATCTGGAGGCTCTATGTAATCTGTGGACCTTGAAATTGTTGATGAAACACAGAAATTGCCTCGGGATTGAATACAACAATAACCATGCACACTTTTCTCCATGGGAACATTTTCTCAAACAATCTACGGTTTGATCGTTCCCTGGAAGACCAGTAGTAGTTTCCGATGCACATCTGGTGGCATTCTGTAATGTGTGGACTATCAGAGTGTTGATGAAACACAGAAATTGCCTCGGGATTGAATACAACAGACACGATTCGCACTTTCCTCCATGGGAGTAATGTCTCAAACGGTCTACGCTTTGATCGTTAACTACAGGACCAGTAGTAGTTTCCGATGCACATCTGGAGGCATTCTGTAATCTTTGGACCTTCAAAGAGTTGATGAAACTCAGAAATTACCTCGGGATTGAATACAACAGTCATCACGCGCACTTTCCTCCATGGGAGCAATGTCTCAAACAATCCACGGTTTCATCGTTTCCTGGAAGACCAGTAGTAGTTTCCGATGCATACCTGGAGGCACTCTGTAATCTGTGAACCTTCAAAGTGTTGATGAAACGCTGAAATTGCATCGGGATTGAATACAACAGTCACCATGCGCACTTTCCTCCATGGGAGTAATGTCTCAAAGAGTCTACGCTTTGATCGTTCCCTGGAAGACCAGTAGTAGTTTCCGATGCACATCGAAGGCATTCTGAAATCTGTGGACTATCAGAGTGTTGATGAAGCAAAGAAATTGCATCTGGATTGAATACAACACTCACCATGCGCACTTTCCTCCATGGGAGTAATGTCTCAAACATTTACGCTCTGATCGTTCCCTGGAAGACCAGTAGTAGTTTTCGATGCACATCTTGGGGCACTCTGTAATGTGTGGACAATCAGAGTGTTGATGAAACACAGAAATTGCATCGGGATTGAACACAACAGTCACCATGCGCACTTTTCTCCATGGGAGTAATGTCTCAAACACTCTACGCTTTGATTGTTCCCTGGAAGACCAATAGTAGTTTCCGATGCACATCTGGAGGCATTTTGTAATCTGTGGACTATCAGAGTGTTGATGAAACACAGAAATTGCATCGGGATTGAATACAACAGTCACCATGCGCACTTTCCTTCATGGGAGTAATTTCTTAAACAGTCTACGTTTTGATCGTTTCCTGGAGGACCAGTAGTAGTTTCCGATGCACATCTGGAGGCATTCTGTAATCTGTGGACCTTCAAAGTGTTGATGAAACACAGAAATTGCATCGGGATTGAATACAACAGTCACCATGCGCACTTTCCTCCATGGGAGTAATGTCTCAAACAGTCTACGCTTTGATCGTTCCCTGGAAGACCAGTAGTAGTTTCCGATGCACATCTGGGGGCACTCTGTAATGTGTGGACTATCAGAGTGTTGATGAAACACAGAATTTGCATCGGGATTTAATACAACAGGCAACATGCGCACTTTCCTCCATGGGTGTAATGGTTCAAACAGTCTACGTTTTGATCGTTCCCTGCAAGACCAGTAGTAGTTTCCGATTCACATCTGGAGACATTCTGTAATCTGTGGACCTTCTAAGTGTTGATGAAACACAGAAATTGCATCGGGATTGAATACAACAGTCACCATGCGCACTTTCCTCCATGGGAGTAATGTCTCAAACAGTCTACGCTTTGATCGTTTCCTGGAAGACAAGTAGTAGTTTCCGATGCACATCTGGTGTCATTCCGTAATCTGTGGACTATCAGAGTGTTGATGAAACACAGAAATTGCAGCGGGATAGAATAAAACAGTCACCATGCGCACTTTCCTCCATGGGAGTAATGACTCAAACAGTCTACGTTTTGTTCGTTACCTGAAAGACCAGTAGTAGTTTTCGATGCACATCTGGAGGCACTCTGTAATCTGTGGACCTTGAAAGTGTTGATGAAACACAGATATTGCCTCGGGATTGAATACAACAATAACCATGCACACTTTCCTCCATGGGAACATTTTCTTAAACAGTCTACGGTTTGATCGTTCCCTGGAAGACCAGTAGTAGTTTCCGATGCACATCTGGTGTCATTCTGTAATCTGTATGCTATCAGAGTGTTGATGAAACACAGAAATTGCATCGGGATTGAATACAACACTCACCATGCGTACTTTCCTCCATGGGAATAATGTCTCAAACAGCCTACGCTCTGATCGTTCCCTGGAAGACCAGTAGTAGTTTCCGATGCACATCTGGTGGCATTCTGTAATGTGTGGACTATCAGAGTATTGATGAAACACAGAAATTGCCTCGGGATTGAATACAACAGACACGATTCGCACTTTCCTCCATGGGAGTAATGTCTCAAACGGTCTACGCTTTGATCGTTACCTACAGGACCAGTAGTAGTTTCCGATGCACATCTGGAGGCATTCTGTAATCTTTCTACCTTCAAAGAGTTGATGAAACTCAGAAATTGCCTCGGGATTGAATACAACAGTCATCATGCGCAGTTTCCTCCATGGGAGCAATGTCTCAAACAGTCCACGGTTTGATCGTTTCCTGGAAGACCAGTAGTAGTTTCCGATGCATATCTGGAGGCACTCTGTAATCTGTGGACTTTCAAAGTGTTGATGAAACGCTGAAATTGCATCGGGATTGAATTCAACAGTCACCATGCGCACTTTCCTCCATGGGAGTAAAGTCTCAAACAGTCTACGCTTTGATCGTTCCCTGGAAGACCAGTAGTAGTTTCCGATGCACATCGGAGGCATTCTGAAATCTGTGGACTATCAGAGTGTTGATGAAGCAAAGAAATTGCATCGGGATTGAATACAACACTCACCATGCGCACTTACCTCCATGGGAGTAATGTCTCAGACATTTACGCTTTGATCGTTCCCTGGAAGACCAGTAGTAGTTTCCGATGCACATCTGGGGGCACTCTGTAATGTGTGGACTATCAGAGTGTTGATGAAACACAGACATTGCATCGGGATTGAATACATCAGTCACAATGCGCACTTTCTTCCATGGGAGTAATGTCTCAAACTGTTTACGCTTTCATCGTTCCCTGGAAGACCAGTAGTAGTTTCCGATGTAAATCTGGGGGCATTCTCTCATGTGTGGACTATCAGAGTGTTGATGAAACACAGAAATTGCATCGGGATTGAATGCAACAATCACCATGCGCACTTTCCTCCATGGGAGTAATGTCTCAAACAGTCTACGATTTTAATCGATTCCTGTAGGAACAGTAGTAGTTTCCGATGCATATCTGGAGGGTTTCTGTTATCTGTGGACCTTCAAAGTTTTGATGAAACACAGAAATTAAATCGGGATTGAATACAACAGTCACCATGCGCACTTTCCTCCATGGGAGTAATGTCTCAAACAGTCTACGCTTTAATCGATTCCAGTAGGACCAGTAGTATTTTCAGATGCACATCTGGAGGAATTCTGTAATCTGTGGACTTTCAAAGTGTTGATGAAACACAGCAATTGCATCGGCATTGAATACAACAGACACGATTCGCACTTTCCTCCACGGGAGTAATGTCTCAAACGGTCTACGCTTTGATCGTTACCTACAGGACCAGTAGTAGTTTCCGATGCACATCTGGTTGCATTCTCTAATCTGTGGACTATCAGAGTGTTGATGAAACACAGAAATTGCATCGGGATTGAATACAAAAGCCAACATGTGCACTTTCCTCCATGGGAGTAATGTCTCATACAGTCTACGCTTTGATCGTTCCCTGGAAGACCAGTAGTGGTTTCCGATGCACATCTGGAGGCATTCTGTGATCTGTGGACTATCAGAGTGTTGATGAAACACAGAAATAGCATCGGGATTGAATACAACAGTCACCATGCGCACTTTCCTCCATGGGAGTAGTGTTTCAAACAGTTTACGCTTTGATCGTTCCCTGGAAGACCAGTAGTAGTTTCCGATGCACATCTGGTGGCATTCTGTAATGTTTGGACTATCAGAGTGTTGATGAAATACAGAAATTGCATCGGGATTGAATACAACAGACGCGATGCGCACTTTCCTCCATGGGAGTAATGTCTCAAACAGTCTACGCTTTGAACGTTACCTACAGACCAGTAGTAGTTTCCGATGCACATCTGGAGGCATTCTGTAATCTGTGGACTTTCAAAGAGTTGATGAAACTCAGAAATTGCCTCGGGATTGAATACAACTTTCATCATGCGCACTTTTCTCCATGGGAGCAATGTCTCAAACAGTCCACGGTTTGATCGTTTCCTGGAAGACCAGTAGTAGTTTCCGATGCATATCTGGAGGCACTCTGTAATCTGTGGACTTTCAAAGTGTTGATGAAACGCTGAAATTGCATCGGGATTGAATTCAACAGTCACCATGCGCACTTTCCTCCATGGGAGTAAAGTCTCAAACAGTCTACGCTTTGATCGTTCCCTGGAAGACCAGTAGTAGTTTCCGATGCACATCGGAGGCATTCTGAAATCTGTGGACTAGCAGAGTGTTGATGAAGCAAAGAAATTGCATCGGGATTGAATACAACACTCACCATGCGCACTTACCTCCATGGGAGTAATGTCTCAGACATTTACGCTTTGATCGTTCCCTGGAAGACCAGTAGTAGTTTCCGATGCACATCTGGGGGCACTCTGTAATGTGTGGACTATCAGAGTGTTGATGAAACACAGAATTTGCATCGGGATTTAATACAACAGGCAACATGCGCACTTTCCTCCATGGGTGTAATGGTTCAAACAGTCTACGTTTTGATCGTTTCCTGCAAGACCAGTAGTAGTTTCCGATTCACATCTGGAGACATTCTGTAATCTGTGGACCTTCTAAGTGTTGATGAAACACAGAAATTGCATCGGGATTGAATACAACAGTCACCATGCGCACTTTCCTCCATGGGAGTAATGTCTCAAACAGTCTACGCTTTGATCGTTTCCTGGAAGACAAGTAGTAGTTTCCGATGCACATCTGGTGTCATTCCGTAATCTGTGGACTATCAGAGTGTTGATGAAACACAGAAATTGCAGCGGGATAGAATAAAACAGTCACCATGCGCACTTTCCTCCATGGGAGTAATGACTCAAACAGTCTACGTTTTGTTCGTTACCTGAAAGACCAGTAGTAGTTTTCGATGCACATCTGGAGGCACTCTGTAATCTGTGGACCTTGAAAGTGTTGATGAAACACAGATATTGCCTCGGGATTGAATACAACAATAACCATGCACACTTTCCTCCATGGGAACATTTTCTTAAACAGTCTACGGTTTGATCGTTCCCTGGAAGACCAGTAGTAGTTTCCGATGCACATCTGGTGTCATTCAGTAATCTGTATACTATCAGAGTGTTGATGAAACACAGAAATTGCATCGGGATTGAATACAACACTCACCATGCGTACTTTCCTCCATGGGAATAATGTCTCAAACAGCCTACGCTCTGATCGTTCCCTGGAAGACCAGTAGTAGTTTCCGATGCACATCTGGTGGCATTCTGTAATGTGTGGACTATCAGAGTACTGATGAAACACAGAAATTGCCTCGGGATTGAATACAACAGACACGATTCGCACTTTCCTCCATGGGAGTAATGTCTCAAACGGTCTACGCTTTGATCGTTACCTACAGGACCAGTAGTAGTTTCCGATGCACATCTGGAGGCATTCTGTAACCTTTCTACCTTCAAAGAGTAGATGAAACTCAGAAATTGCCTCGGGATTGAATACAACAGTCATCATGCGCACTTTTCTCCATGGGAGCAATGTCTCAAACAGTCCACGGTTTGATCGTTTCCTGGAAGACCAGTAGTAGTTTCCGATGCATATCTGGAGGCACTCTGTAATCTGTGGACTTTCAAAGTGTTGATGAAACACAGCAATTGCATCGGCATTGAATACAACAGTCACGATTCGCACTTTCCTCCATGGGAGTAATGTCTCAAACGGTCTACGCTTTGATCGATACCTACAGGACCAGTAGTAGTTTCCGATGCACATCTGGTTGCATTCTCTAATCTGTGGACTATCAGAGTGTTGATGAAACACAGAAATTGCATCGGGATTGAATACAAAAGCCAACATGCGCACTTTCCTCCATGGGAGTAATGTCTCATACAGTCTACGCTTTGATCGTTCCCTGGAAGACCAGTAGTGGTTTCCGATGCACATCTGGAGGCATTCTGTAATGTTTGGACTATCAGAGTGTTGATGAAACACAGAAATTGCATCGGGATTGAATACAACAGACGCGATGCGCACTTTCCTCCATGGGAGTAATGTCTCAAACAGTCTACGCTTTGAACGTTACCTACATACCAGTAGTAGTTTCCGATGCACATCTGGAGGCATTCTGTAATCTGTGGACTTTCAAAGAGTTGATGAAACTCAGAAATTGCCTCGGGATTGAATACAACTTTCATCATGCGCACTTTTCTCCATGGGAGCAATGTCTCAAACAGTCCACGGTTTGATCGTTTCCTGGAAGACCAGTAGTAGTTTCCGATGCATATCTGGAGGCACTCTGTAATCTGTGGACTTTCAAAGTGTTGATGAAACGCTGAAATTGCATCGGGATTGAATTCAACAGTCACCATGCGCACTTTCCTCCATGGGAGTAAAGTCTCAAACAGTCTACGCTTTGATCGTTCCCTGGAAGGCCAGTAGTAGTTTCCGATGCACATCGGAGGCATTCTGAAATCTGTGGACTAGCAGAGTGTTGATGAAGCAAAGAAATTGCATCGGGATTGAATACAACACTCACCATGCGCACTTACCTCCATGGGAGTAATGTCTCAGACATTTACGCTTTGATCGTTCCCTGGAAGACCAGTAGTAGTTTCCGATGCACATCTGGGGGCACTCTGTAATGTGTGGACTATCAGAGTGTTGATGAAACACAGACATTGCATCGGGATTGAATACATCAGTCACAATGCGCACTTTCTTCCATGGGAGTAATGTCTCAAACTGTTTACGCTTTCATCGTTCCCTGGAAGACCAGTAGTAGTTTCCGATGTAAATCTGGGGGCATTCTCTCTGGTGTGGACTATCAGAGTGTTGATGAAACACAGAAATTGCATCGGGATTGAATGCAACAATCACCATGCGCACTTTCCTCCATGGGAGTAATGTCTCAAACAGTCTACGATTTTAATCGATTCCTGTAGGAACAGTAGTAGTTTCCGATGCATAACTGGAGGGTTTCTGTTCTCTGTGGACCTTCAAAGTTTTGATGAAACTCAGAAATTGCTTCGGGATTGAATACAACAGTCATCATGCGCACTTTCCTCCATGGGAGCAATGTCTCAAACAGTCTACGGTTTGATCGTTTCCTGGAAGACCAGTAGTAGTTTCCGATGCACATCTGGAGACATTTTGTAATCTGTGGACCTTCAAAGTGTTGATGAAACACAGAAATTAAATCGGGATTGAATACAACAGTCACCATGCGCACTTTCCTCCATGGGAGTAATGTCTCAAACAGTCTACGCTTTAATCGATTCCAGTAGGACCAGTAGTATTTTCAGATGCACATCTGGAGGAATTCTGTAATCTGTGGACTTTCAAAGTGTTGATGAAACACAGCAATTGCATCGGCATTGAATACAACAGACACGATTCGCACTTTCCTCCATGGGAGTAATGTCTCAAACGGTCTACGCTTTGATCGTTACCTACAGGACCAGTAGTAGTTTCCGATGCACATCTGGTTGCATTCTCTAATCTGTGGACTATCAGAGTGTTGATGAAACACAGAAATTGCATCGGGATTGAATACAAAACCAACATGCGCACTTTCCTCCATGGGAGTAATGTCTCATACAGTCTACGCTTTGATCGTTCCCTGGAAGACCAGTAGTGGTTTCCGATGCACATCTGGAGGCATTCTGTGATCTGTGGACTATCAGAGTGTTGATGAAACACAGAAATAGCATTGGGATTGAATACAACAGTCACCATGCGCACTTTTCTCCATGGGAGTAGTGTTTCAAACAGTTTACGCTTTGATCGTTCCCTGGAAGACCAGTAGTAGTTTCCGATGCACATCTGGTGGCATTCTGTAATGTTTGGACTATCAGAGTGTTGATGAAACACAGAAATTGCATCGGGATTGAATACAACAGACGCGATGCGCACTTTCCTCCATGGGAGTAATGTCTCAAACAGTCTACGCTTTGAACGTTACCTACAGACCAGTAGTAGTTTCCGATGCACATCTGGAGGCATTCTGTAATCTGTGGACTTTCAAAGAGTTGATGAAACTCAGAAATTTCCTCGGGATTGAATACAACTTTCATCATGCGCACTTTTCTCCATGGGAGCAATGTCTCAAACAGTCCACGGTTTGATCGTTTCCTGGAAGACCAGTAGTAGTTTCCGATGCACATCTGGAGGCATTCTGTAATCTGTGGACCTTCAAAGTTTTGATGAAACACAGATATTGAATCGGGATTAAATATAACAGTCACCATGCGCGCTTTCCTTTAGTGGAGTAATGTCTCAAACAGTCTACGCTTTGATCGTTGAGTGGAAGACCAGTAGTTGTTTCCGATGCACATCTGGATGCATTCTGTAATCTGTGGACTATCAGAGTGTTGTTGAAACACAGAAATTGCATCGGGATTGAATACAAAAGTCACCATGCGCACTTTCCTCCATGGGAGAAATGTCTCGAACAGTTTACGCTTTGATCGTTCCCTGGAAGACCAGTAGTAGTTTCCGATGCACATCTGGGGGCATTCTGTAATCTGTGGACTATCAGAGTGTTGATGAAACACAGAAATTGCATCGGGATTGAATACAACAGCCAACATGCGCACTTTCCTCCATGGGTGTAATGTTTCAAAGATTCTACAATTCGACCGTTACCTGAAAGACCAGTAGTAGTTTTCGATGCACATCTGGAGGCACTCTGTAATCTGTGGACCTTGAAAGTGTTGATGAAACACAGAAATTGACTCGGGATTGAATACAACAATAACCATGCACACTTTCCTCCATGGGAACATTTTCTTAAACAGTCTACGGTTTGATCGTTCCCTGGAAGACCAGTAGTAGTTTCCGATGCACATCTGGTGTCATTCTGTAATCTGTATACTATCAGAGTGTTGATGAAACACAGAAATTGCATCGGGATTGAATACAACACTCACCATGCGTACTTTCCTCCATGGGAATAATGTCTCAAACAGCCTACGCTCTGATCGTTCCCTGGAAGACCAGTAGTAGTTTCCGATGCACATCTGGTGGCATTCTGTAATGTGTGGACTATCAGAGTATTGATGAAACACAGAAATTGCCTCGGGAATGAATACAACAGACACGATTCGCACTTTCCTCCATGGGAGTAATGTCTCAAACGGTCTACGCTTTGATCGTTACCTACAGGACCAGTAGTAGTTTCCGATGCACATCTGGAGGCATTCTGTAATCTTTGGACCTTCAAAGAGTTGATGAAACTCAGATATTGCCTCGGGATTGAATACAACAGTCATCATGCGCAGTTTCCTCCATGGGAGCAATGTCTCAAACAGTCCACGGTTTGATCGTTTCCTGGAAGACCAGTAGTAGTTTCCGATGCATATCTGGAGGCACTCTGTAATCTGTGGACTTTCAAAGTGTTGAAGAAACGCTGAAATTGCATCGGGATTGAATACAACAGTCACCACGCGCACTTTCCTCCATGGGAGTAATGTCTCAACAGTCTACGCTTTGATCGTTCCCTGGAAGACCAGTAGTAGTTTCCGATGCACATCTGGAAGCATTCTGTAATCTGTGGACTATCAGAGTGTTGATGAAACACAGAAATTGCATCGGGATTGAATACAACACTCACCATGCGTACTTTCCTCCACGGGAGTAATGTCTCAAACAGTCTACGCTTTGATCGTTTCCTGGAAGACAAGTAGTAGTTTCCGATGCACATCCGGTGTCATTCCGTAATCTGTGGACTATCAGAGTGTAGATGAAACACAGAAATTGCATCGGGATAGAATAAAACAGTCACCATGCCCACTTTCCTCCATGGGAGTAATGTCTCAAACAGTCTACGTTTTGTTCGTTACCTGAAAGATCAGTAGCAGTTTTCGATGCACATCTGGAGGCACTCTGTAATCTGTGGACCTTGAAAGTGTTGATGAAACACAGAAATTGCCTCGGGATTGAATTCAACAGTCACCATGCGCACTTTCCTCCATGGGAGTAAAGTCTCAAACAGTCTACGCTTTGATCGTTCCCTGGAAGGCCAGTAGTAGTTTCCGATGCACATCGGAGGCATTCTGAAATCTGTGGACTAGCAGAGTGTTGATGAAGCAAAGAAATTGCATCGGGATTGAATACAACACTCACCATGCGCACTTACCTCCATGGGAGTAATGTCTCAGACATTTACGCTTTGATCGTTCCCTGGAAGACCAGTAGTAGTTTCCGATGCACATCTGGGGGCACTCTGTAATGTGTGGACTATCAGAGTGTTGATGAAACACAGAAATTGCATCGGGATTGAATGCAACAATCACCATGCGCACTTTCCTCCATGGGAGTAATGTCTCAAACAGTCTACGATTTTAATCGATTCCTGTAGGAACAGTAGTAGTTTCCGATGCATAACTGGAGGGTTTCTGTTCTCTGTGGACTTTCAAAGTTTTGATGAAACTCAGAAATTGCTTCGGGATTGAATACAACAGTCATCATGCGCACTTTCCTCCATGGGAGCAATGTCTCAAACAGTCTACGGTTTGATCGTTTCCTGGAAGACCAGTAGTAGTTTCCGATGCACATCTGGAGACATTTAGTAATCTGTGGACCTTCAAAGTGTTGATGAAACACAGAAATTAATGCGGGATTAAATACAACAGTCACCATGCGCACTTTCCTCCATGGGAGTAATGTCTCAAACAGTCTACGCTTTAATCGATTCCAGTAGGACCAGTAGTATTTTCAGATGCACATCTGGAGGAATTCTGTAATCTGTGGACTTTCAAAGTGTTGATGAAACACAGCAATTGCATCGGCATTGAATACAACAGACACGATTCGCACTTTCCTCCATGGGAGTAATGTCTCAAACGGTCTACGCTTTGATCGTTACCTACAGGACCAGTAGTAGTTTCCGATGCACATCTGGTTGCATTCTCTAATCTGTGGACTATCAGAGTGTTGATGAAACACAGAAATTGCATCGGGATTGAATACAAAAGCCAACATGCGCACTTTCCTCCATGGGAGTAATGTCTCATACAGTCTACGCTTTGATCGTTCCCTGGAAGACCAGTAGTGGTTTCCGATGCACATCTGGAGGCATTCTGTGATCTGTGGTCTATCAGAGTGTTGATGAAACACAGAAATAGCATCGGGATTGAATACAACAGTCACCATGCGCACTTTTCTCCATGGGAGTAGTGTTTCAAACAGTTTACGCATTGATCGTTCCCTGGAAGACCAGTAGTAGTTTCCGATGCACATCTGGTGGCATTCTGTAATGTTTGGACTATCAGAGTGTTGATGAAACACAGAAATTGCATCGGGATTGAATACAACAGACGCGATGCGCACTTTCCCCCATGGGAGTAATGTCTCAAACAGTCTACGCTTTGAACGTTACCTACAGACCAGTAGTAGTTTCCGATGCACATCTGGAGGCATTCTGTAATCCGTGGACTTCCAAAGAGTTGATGAAACTCAGAAATTGCCTCGGGATTGAATACAACTTTCATCATGCGCACTTTTCTCCATGGGAGCAATGTCTCAAACAGTCTACGGTTTGATCGTTTCCTGGAAGACCAGTAGTAGTTTCCGATGCACATCTGGAGGCATTCTGTAATCTGTGGACCTTCAAAGTTTTGATGAAACACAGATATTGAATCGGGATTAAATATAACAGTCACCATGCGCGCTTTCCTTTAGTGGAGTAATGTCTCAAACAGTCTACGCTTTGATCGTTGAGTGGAAGACCAGTAGTAGTTTCCGATGCACATCTGGATGCATTCTGTAATCTGTGGACTATCAGAGTGTTGTTGAAACACAGAAATTGCATCGGGATTGAATACAACAGTCACCATGCGCACTTTCCTCCATGGGAGAAATGTCTCGAACAGTTTACGCTTTGATCGTTCCCTGGAAGACCAGTAGTAGTTTCCGATGCACATCTGGGGGCATTCTGTAATCTGTGGACTATCAGAGTGTTGATGAAACACAGAAATTGCATCGGGATTGAATACAACAGCCAACATGCGCACTTTCCTCCATGGGTGTAATGGTTCAAAGAGTCTACAATTCGACCGTTACCTGAAAGACCAGTAGTAGTTTTCGATGCACATCTGGAGGCACTCTGTAATCTGTGGACCTTGAAAGTGTTGATGAAACACAGAAATTGACTCGGGATTGAATACAACAATAACCATGCACACTTTCCTCCATGGGAACATTTTCTTAAACAGTCTACGGTTTGATCGTTCCCTGGAAGACCAGTAGAAGTTTCCGATGCACATCTGGTGTCATTCTGTAATCTGTATACTATCAGAGTGTTGATGAAACACAGAAATTGCATCGGGATTGAATACAACACTCACCATGCGTACTTTCCTCCATGGGAATAATGTCTCAAACAGCCTACGCTCTGATCGTTCCCTGGAAGACCAGTAGTAGTTTCCGATGCACATCTGGTGGCATTCTGTAATGTGTGGACTATCAGAGTATTGATGAAACACAGAAATTGCCTCGGGATTGAATACAACAGACACGATTCGCACTTTCCTCCATGGGAGTAATGTCTCAAACGGTCTACGCTTTGATCGTTACCTACAGGACCAGTAGTAGTTTCCGATGCACATCTGGAGGCATTCTGTAATCTTTGGACCTTCAAAGAGTTGATGAAACTCAGAAATTGCCTCGGGATTGAATACAACAGTCATCATGCGCAGTTTCCTCCATGGGTGCAATGTCTCAAACAGTCCACGGTTTGATCGTTTCCTGGAAGACCAGTAGTAGTTTCCGATGCATATCTGGAGGCACTCTGTAATCTGTGGACTTTCAAAGTGTTGAAGAAACGCTGAAATTGCATCGGGATTGAATACAACAGTCACCACGCGCACTTTCCTCCATGGGAGTAATGTCTCAACAGTCTACGCTTTGATCGTTCCCTGGAAGACCAGTAGTAGTTTCCGATGCACATCTGGAAGCATTCTGTAATCTGTGGACTATCAGAGTGTTGATGAAACACAGAAATTGCATCGGGATTGAATACAACACTCACCATGCGTACTTTCCTCCACGGGAGTAATGTCTCAAACAGTCTACGCTTTGATCGTTTCCTGGAAGACAAGTAGTAGTTTCCTATGCACATCCGGTGTCATTCCGTAATCTGTGGACTATCAGAGTGTTGATGAAACACAGAAATTGCATCGGGATAGAATAAAACAGTCACCATGCCCACTTTCCTCCATGGGAGTAATGTCTCAAACAGTCTACGTTTTGTTCGTTACCTGAAAGACCAGTAGCAGTTTTCGATGCACATCTGGAGGCACTCTGTAATCTGTGGACCTTGAAAGTGTTGATGAAACACAGAAATTGCCTCGGGATTGAATACAACAATAACCATGCACACTTTCCTCCATGGGAACATTTTCTCAAACAATCTACGGTTTGATCGTTCCCTGGAGGACCAGTAGTAGTTTCCGATGCAGATGTGGTGTCATTCTGTAATCTGTATACTATCAGAGTGTTGATGAAACACAGAAATTGCCTCGGGATTGAATACAACAGACACGATTCGCACTTTCCTCCATGGGAGTAATGTCTCAAACGGTCTACGCTTTGATCGTTACCTACAGGACCAGCAGTAGTTTCCGATGCACATCTGGAGGCATTCTGTAATCTTTGGACCTTCAAAGAGTTGATGAAACTCAGAAATTACCTCGGGATTGAATACAACAGTCATCATGTGCACTTTCCTCCATGGGAGCAATGTCTCAAACAATCCACGGTTTGATCGTTTCCTGGAAGACCAGTAGTAGTTTCCGATGCACATCTGGGGGCACTCTGTAATGTGTGGACTATCAGAGTGTTGATGAAACACAGAAATTGCATCGGGATTGAACATAACAGTCACCATGCGCACTTTCCTCCATGGGAGTAATGTCTCAAACACTCTACGCTTTGATTGTTCCCTGGAAGACCAATAGTAGTTTCCGATGCACATCTGGAGGCATTCTGTAATCTGTGGACTATCAGAGTGTTGATGAAACACAGAAATTGCATCGGGATTGAATACAACAGTCACCATGCGCACTTTCCTCCATGGGAGTAATGTTTCAAACAGTTTACGCTTTGATCGTTCCCTGGAAGACCATTAGATGTTTACGATGCACATCTGGAGGCATTCTGTAATGTGTGTACTATCAGAATGTTGATGAAACAAAGAAATTGCCTCGGGATTGAATACAACAGTCACCATGCGCACTTTCCTCCATGGGAGTAATGTCTCAAACAGTCTACGCTTTGATCGTTCCCTGGAAGACCAGTAGTAGTTTCCGATGCACATCTGGAAGCATTCTGTAATCTGTGGACTATCAGAATGTTGATGAAACACAGAATTTGCATCGGGATTGAATACAACAGGAAACATGCGCACTTTCCTCCATGGGTGTAATGGTTCAAACAGTCTACGTTTTGATCATTCCCTGCAAGACCAGTAGTAGTTTCCGATTCACATCTGGAGACATTCTGTAATCTGTGGACCTTCAAAGTGTTGATGAAACACAGAAATTGCATCGGGATTGAATACAACAGTCACCATGCGCACATTAATCCATGGGAGTAATGTCTCAAACAGTCTACGCTGTGATCGTTTCCTGGAAGACAAGTAGTAGTTTCCGATGCACATCTGGTGTCATTCCGTAATCTGTGGACTATCAGAGTGTTGATGAAACACAGAAATTGCATCGGGATTGAATACAACAATAACCATGCACACTTTCCTCCATGGGAACATTTTCTTAAACAGTCTACGGTTTGATCGTTCCCTGGAAGACCAGTAGTAGTTTCCGATGCACATCTGGTGTCATTCTGTAATCTGTATACTATCAGAGTGTTGATGAAACACAGAAATTGCATCGGGATTGAATACAACACTCACCATGCGTACTTTCCTCCATGGGAATAATGTCTCAAACAGCCTACGCTCTGATCGTTCCCTGGAAGACCAGTAGTAGTTTCCGATGCACATCTGGTGGCATTCTGTAATGTGTGGACTATCAGAGTATTGATGAAACACTGAAATTGCCTCGGGATTGAATACAACAGACACGTTTCGCACTTTCCTCCATGGGAGTAATGTCTCAAACGGTCTACGCTTTGATCGTAACCTACAGGACCAGTAGTAGTTTCCGATGCACATCTGGAGGCATTCTGTAATCTTTGGACCTTCAAAGAGTTGATGAAACTCAGAAATTGCCTCGGGATTGAATACAACAGTCATCATGCGCAGTTTCCTCCATGGGAGCAATGTCTCAAACAGTCCACGGTTTGATCGTTTCCTGGAAGACCAGTAGTAGTTTCCGATGCATATCTGGAGGCACTCTGTAATCTGTGGACTTTCAAAGTGTTGATGAAACGCTGAAATTGCATCGGGATTGAATACAACAGTCACCACGCGCACTTTCCTCCATGGGAGTAATGTCTCAACAGTCTACGCTTTGATCGTTCCCTGGAAGACCAGTAGTAGTTTCCGATGCACATCTGGAAGCATTCTGTAATCTGTGGACTATCAGAGTGTTGATGAAACACAGAAATTGCATCGGGATTGAATACAACACTCACCATGCGTACTTTCCTCCACGGGAGTAATGTCTCAAACAGTCTACGCTTTGATCGTTTCCTGGAAGACAAGTAGTAGTTTCCGATGCACATCCGGTGTCATTCCGTAATCTGTGGACTATCAGAGTGTTGTTGATGAAACACAGAAATTGCATCGGGATAGAATAAAACAGTCACCATGCCCACTTTCCTCCATGGGAGTAATGTCTCAAACAGTCTACGTTTTGTTCGTTACCTGAAAGACCAGTAGCAGTTTTCGATGCACATCTGGAGGCACTCTGTAATCTGTGGACTTTGAAAGTGTTGATGAAACACAGAAATTGCCTCGGGATTGAATACAACAATAACCATGCACACTTTCCTCCATGGGAACATTTTCTCAAACAATCTACGGTTTGATCGTTCCCTGGAGGACCAGTAGTAGTTTCCGATGCAGATGTGGTGTCATTCTGTAATCTGTATACTATCAGAGTGTTGATGATACACAGAAATTGCATCGGGATTGAATACAACACTCACCATGCGCACTTTCCTCCATTGGAATAATGTCACAAACAGCCTACGCTCAGATCGTTCCCTGGAAGACCAGTAGTAGTTTCCGATGCACATCTGGTGGCATTCTGTAATGTGTGGACTATCAGAGTGTTGATGAAACACTGAAATTGCCTCGGGATTGAATACAACAGACACGATTCGCACTTTCCTCCATGGGAGTAATGTCTCAAGCGGTCTACGCTTTGATCGTTACCTACAGGACCAGTAGTAGTTTCCGATGCACATCTGGAGGCATTCTGTAATCTTTGGACCTTCAAAGAGTTGATGAAACTCAGAAATTACCTCGGGATTGAATACAACAGTCATCATGCGCACTTTCCTCCATGGGAGCAATGTCTCAAACAATCCACGGTTTGATCGTTTCCTGGAAGACCAGTAGTAGTTTCCGATGCATATCTGGAGGCACTCTGTAATCTGTGAACCTTCAAAGTGTTGATGAAACGCTGAAATTGCATCGGGATTGAATACAACAGTCACCATGCGCACTTTCCTCCATGGGAGTAATGTCTCAAAGAGTCTACGCTTTGATCGTTCCCTGGAAGACCAGTAGTAGTTTCCGATGCACATCGGAGGCATTCTGAAATCTGTGGACTATCAGAGTGTTGATGAAGCGAAGAAATTGCATCTGGATTGAGTACAACACTCACCATGCGCACTTTCCTCCATGGGAGTAATGTCTCAAACATTTACGCTTTGATCGTTCCCTGGAAGACCAGTAGTAGTTTCCGATGCACATCTGGGGGCACTCTGTAATGTGTGGACTATCAGAGTGTTGATGAAACACAGAAATTGCATCGGGATTGAACACAACAGTCACCATGCGCACTTTTCTCCATGGGAGTAATGTCTCAAACACTCTACGCTTTGATTGTTCCCTGGAAGACCAATAGTAGTTTCCGATGCACATCTGGAGGCATTTTGTAATCTGTGGACTATCAGAGTGTTGATGAAACACAGAAATTGCATCGGGATTGAATACAACAGTCACCATCCGCACTTTCCTCCATGGGAGTAATGTTTCAAACAGTTTACGCTTTGATCGTTCCCTGGAAGACCATTAGAAGTTTACGATGCACAGCTGGAGGCATTCTGTAATGTGTGTACTATCAGAGTGTTGATGAAACAAAGAAATTGCCTCGGGATTGAATACAACAGTCACCATGCGCACTTTCCTCCATGGGAGTAATGTCTCAAACACTCTACGCTTTGATTGTTCCCTGGAAGACCAATAGTAGTTTCCGATGCACATCTGGAGGCATTCTGTAATCTGTGGACTATCAGAGTGTTGATGAAACACAGAAATTGCATCGGGATTGAATACAACAGTCACCATCCGCACTTTCCTCCATGGGAGTAATGTTTCAAACAGTTTACGCTTTGATCGTTCCCTGGAAGACCATTAGAAGTTTACGATGCACAGCTGGAGGCATTCTGTAATGTGTGTACTATCAGAGTGTTGATGAAACAAAGAAATTGCCTCGGGATTGAATACAACAGTCACCATGCGCACTTTCCTCCATGGGAGTAATGTCTCAAACAGTCTACGCTTTGATCGTTCCCTGGAAGACCAGTAGTAGTTTCCGATGCACATCTGGAAGCATTCTGGTCTGTGGACAATCAGAGTGTTGATGAAACACAGAATTTGCATCGGGATTGAATACAACAGGCAACATGCGCACTTTCCTCCATGGGTGTAATGGTTCAAACAGTCTACGTTTTGATCGTTCCCTGCAAGACCAGTAGTAGTTTCCGATTCACATCTGGAGACATTCTGTAATCTGTGGACCTTCCAAGTGTTGATGAAACACAGAAATTGCATCGGGATTGAACACAACAGTCACCATGCGCACTTTCCTCCATGGGAGTAATATCTCAAACAGTCTCCGCTTTGATCGTTTCCTGGAAGACAAGTAGTAGTTTCCGATGCACATCTGGTGTCATTCCGTAATCTGTGGACTATCAGAGTGTTGATGAAACACAGAAATTGCATCGGGATAGAATAAAACAGTCACCATGCGCACTTTCCTCCATGGTAGTAATGACTCAAACAGTCTACGTTTTGTTCGTTACCTGAAAGACCAGTAGTAGTTTTCGATGCACATCTGGAGGCACTCTGTAATCTGTGGACCTTGAAAGTGTTGATGAAACACAGAAATTGCCTCGGGATTGAATACAACTATAACCATGCACACTTTCCTCCATGGGAACATTTTCTTAAACAGTCTACGGTTTGATCGTTCCCTGGAAGACCAGTAGTAGTTTCCGATGCACATCTGGTGTCATTCTGTAATCTGTATACTATCAGAGTGTTGATGAAACACAGAAATTGCATCGGGATTGAATACAACACTCACCATGCGTACTTTCCTCCATGGGAATAATGTCTCAAACAGCCTACGCTCTGATCGTTCCCTGGAAGACCAGTAGTAGTTTCCGATGCACATCTGGTGGCATTCTGTAATGTGTGGACTATCAGAGTATTGATGAAACACAGAAATTGCCTCGGGATTGAATACAACAGACACGATTCGCACTTTCCTCCATGGGAGTAATGTCTCAAACGGTCTACGCTTTGATCGTTACCTACAGGACCAGTAGTAGTTTCCGATGCACATCTGGAGGCATTCTGTAATCTTTCTACCTTCAAAGAGTTGATGAAACTCAGAAATTGCCTCGGGATTGAATACAACAGTCATCATGCGCAGTTTCCTCCATGGGAGCAATGTCTCAAACAGTCCACGGTTTGATCGTTTCCTGGAAGACCAGTAGTAGTTTCCGATGCATATCTGGAGGCACTCTGTAATCTGTGGACTTTCAAAGTGTTGATGAAACGCTGAAATTGCATCGGGATTGAATTCAACAGTCACCATGCGCACTTTCCTCCATGGGAGTAATGTCTCAAACAGTCTACGCTTTGATCGTTCCCTGGAAGACCAGTAGTAGCTTCCGATGCACATCTGTGGGCACTCTGTAATGTGTGGACTATCAGAGTGTTGATGAAACACAGACATTGCATCGGGATTGAATACATCAGTCACAATGCGCACTTTCTTCCATGGGAGTAATGTCTCAAACTGTTTACGCTTTGATCGTTCCCTGGAAGACCAGTAGTAGTTTCCGATGTAAATCTGGGGGCATTCTCTCATGTGTGGACTATCAGAGTGTTGATGAAACACAGAAATTGCATCGGGATTGAATGCAACAATCACCATGCGCACTTTCCTCCATGGGAGTAATGTCTCAAACAGTTTACGATTTTAATCTATTCCTGTAGGAACAGTAGTAGTTTCCGGTGCACATCTGGAGGGTTTCTGTTCTCTGTGGACCTTCAAAGTTTTGATGAAACTCAGAAATTGCTTCGGGATTGAATACAACAGTCATCATGCGCACTTTCCTCCATGGGAGCAATGTCTCAAAGAGTCTACCGTTTGATCGTTTCCTGGAAGACCAGTAGTAGTTTCCGATGCACATCTGGAGACATTTAGTAATCTGTGGACCTTCAAAGTGTTGATGAAACACAGAAATTAAATCGGGATTGATAGCAACAATCACCATGCGCACTTTCCTCCATGGGAGTAATGTCTCAAACAGTTTACGATTTTAATCGATTCCTGTAGGAACAGTAGTAGTTTCCGATGCACATCTGGAGGGTTTCTGTTCTCTGTGGACCTTCAAAGTTTTGATGAAACTCAGAAATTGCTTCGGGATTGAATACAACAGTCACCATGCGTACTTTCCTCCATGGGAATAATGTCTCAAACAGCCTACGCTCTGATCGTTCCCTGGAAGACCAGTAGTAGTTTCCGATGCACATGTGGTGGCATTCTGTAATGTGTGGACTATCAGAGTATTGATGAAACACAGAAATTGCCTCGGGATTGAATACAACAGACACAATTCGCACTTTCCTCCATGGGAGTAATGTCTCAAACGGTCTACGCTTTGATCGTTACCTACAGGACCAGTAGTAGTTTCCGATGCACATCTGGAGGCATTCTGTAATCTTTCTACCTTCAAAGAGTTGATGAAACTCAGAAATTGCCTCGGGATTGAATACAACAGTCATCATGCGCAGTTTCCTCCATGGGAGCAATGTCTGAAACAGTCCACGGTTTGATCGTTTCCTGGAAGACCAGTAGTAGTTTCCGATGCATATCTGGAGGCACTCTGTAATCTGTGGACTTTCAAAGTGTTGATGAAACGCTGAAATTGCATCGGGATTGAATTCAACAGTCACCATGCGCACTTTCCTCCATGGGAGTAATGTCTCAAACAGTCTACGCTTTGATCGTTCCCTGGAAGACCAGTAGTAGTTTCCGATGCACATCGGAGGCATTCTGAAATCTGTGGACTATCAGAGTGTTGATGAAGCAAAGAAATTGCATCGGGATTGAATACAACACTCACCATGCGCACTTTCCTCCATGGGAGTAATGTCTCAGACATTTACGCTTTGATCGTTCACTGGAAGACCAGTAGTAGTTTCCGATGCACATCTGGGGGCACTCTGTAATGTGTGGACCATCAGAGTGTTGATGAAACACAGACATTGCATCGGGATTGAATACATCAGTCACAATGCGCACTTTCTTCCATGGGAGTAATGTCTCAAACTGTTTACGCTTTGATCGTTCCCTGGAAGACCAGTAGTAGTTTCCGATGTAAATCTGGGGGCATTCCCTCATGTGTGGACTATCAGAGTGTTGATGAAACACAGAAATTGTATCGGGATTGAATGCAACAATCACCATGCGCACTTTCCTCCATGGGAGTAATGTCTCAAACAGTTTACGATTTTAATCGATTCCTGTAGGAACAGTAGTAGTTTCCGATGCACATCTGGAGGGGTTCTGTTCTCTGTGGACCTTCAAAGTTTTGATGAAACTCAGAAATTGCTTCGGGATTGAATACAACAGTCATCATGCGCACTTTCCTCCATGGGAGCAATGTCTCAAACAGTCTACGGTTTGATCGTTTCCTGGAAGACCAGTAGTAGTTTCCGATGCACATCTGGAGACATTTAGTAATCTGTGGACCTTCAAAGTGTTGATGAAACACAGAAATTAAATCGGGATTGAATACAACAGTCACCATGCGCACTTTACTCCATGGGAGTAATGTCTCAAACAGTCTACGCTTTAATCGATTCCAGTAGGACCAGTAGTATTTTCAGATGCACATCTGGAGGAATTCTGTAATCTGTGGACTTTCAAAGTGTTGATGAAACACAGCAATTGCATCGGCATTGAATACAACAGACACGATTCGCACTTTCCTCCATGGGAGTAATGTCTCAAACGGTCTACGCTTTGATCGTTACCTACAGGACCAGTAGTAGTTTCCGATGCACATCTGGTTGCATTCTCTAATCTGTGGACTATCAGAGTGTTGATGAAACACAGAAATTGCATCGGGATTGAATACAACAGCCAACATGCGCACTTTCCTCCATGTGAGTAATGTCTCATACAGTCTACGCTTTGATCGTTCCCTGGAAGACCAGTAGTGGTTTCCGATGCACATCTCGAGGCATTCTGTGATCTGTAGACTATCAGAGTGTTGATGAAACACAGAAATATCATCGGGATTGAATACAACAGTCACCATGCGCACTTTCCTCCATGGGAGTAATGTTTCAAACAGTTTACGCTTTGATCGTTCCCTGGAAGACCAGTAGTAGTTTCCGATGCACATCTGGTGGCATTCTGTAATGTTTGGACTATCAGAGTGTTGATGAAACACAGAAATTGCATCGGGATTGAATACAACAGACGCGATGCGCACTTTCCTCCATGGGAGTAATGTCTCAAACAGTCTACGGTTTGATCGTTTCCTGGAAGACGAGTAGTAGTTTCCGATGCACATCTGGAGGCATTCTGTAATCTGTGGACCTTCAAAGTTTTGATGAAACACAGAAATTGAATCGGGATTGAATATAACAGGCACCATGCGCGCTTTCCTTTAGTGGAGTAATGTCTCAAACAGTCTACGCTTTGATCGTTGAGTGGAAGACCAGTAGTAGTTTCCGATGCACATCTGGATGCATTCTGTAATCTGTGGACTATCAGAGTGTTGTTGAAACACAGAAATTGCATCGGGATTGAATACAACAGTCACCATGTGCACTTTCCTCCATGGGAGAAATGTCTCGAACAGTTTACGCTTTGATCGTTCCCTGGAAGACCAGTAGTAGTTTCCGATGCACATCTGGGGGCATTCTGTAATCTGTGGACTATCAGAGTGTTGATGAAACACAGAAATTGCATCGGGATTGAATACAACAGCCAACATGCGCACTTTCCTCCATGGGTGTAATGGTTCAAAGAGTCTACAATTTGATCGTTCCCTGGAAGACCAGTAGTAGTTTCCGATGCACATCTGGAGACATTTAGTAATCTGTGGACCTTCAAAGTGTTGATGAAACACAGAAATTAAATCGGGATTGAATACAACAGTCACCATGCGCACTTCACTCCATGGGAGTAATGTCTCAAACAGTCTACGCTTTAATCGATTCCAGTAGGACCAGTAGTAGTTTCAGATGCACATCTGGAGGAATTCTGTAATCTGTGGACTTTCAAAGTGTTGATGAAACACAGCAATTGCATCGGCATTGAATACAACAGTCACCATGCGCACTTTCCTCCATGGGAGTAATGTCTCAAACAGTCTACGCTTTGATTGTTCCCTGGAAGACCAGTAGTAGCTTCCGATGCACATCTGGAGGGATTCTGTAATGTGTGGACTATCAGGGTGTTGATGAAACACAGAAATTGCCTCGGGATTGAATACAACAGACACGATTCGCACTTTCCTCCATGGGAGTAATGTCTCAAACGGTCTACGCTTTGATCGTTACCTACAGGACCAGTAGTAGTTTCCGATGCACATCTGGAGGCATTCTGTAATCTTTCTACCTTCAAAGAGTTGATGAAACTCAGAAATTGCCTCGGGATTGAATACAACAGTCATCATGCGCAGTTTCCTCCATGGGAGCAATGTCTCAAACAGTCCACGGTTTGATCGTTTCCTGGAAGACCAGTAGTAGTTTCCTATGCATATCTGGAGGCACTCTGTAATCTGTGGACTTTCAAAGTGTTGATGAAACGCTGAAATTGCATCGGGATTGAATTCAACAGTCACCATGCGCACTTTCCTCCATGGGAGTAATGTCTCAAACAGTCTACCCTTTGATCGTTCCCTGGAAGACCAGTAGTAGCTTCCGATGCACATCTGTGGGCACTCTGTAATGTGTGGACTATCAGAGTGTTGATGAAACACAGACATTGCATCGGGATTGAATACATCAGTCACAATGCGCACTTTCTTCCATGGGAGTAATGTCTCAAACTGTTTACGCTTTGATCGTTCCCTGGAAGACCAGTAGTAGTTTCCGATGTAAATCTGGGGGCATTCTCTCATGTGTGGACTATCAGAGTGTTGATGAAACACAGAAATTGCATCGGGATTGAATGCAACAATCACCATGCGCACTTTCCTCCATGGGAGTAATGTCTCAAACAGTTTACGATTTTAATCTATTCCTGTAGGAACAGTAGTAGTTTCCGGTGCACATCTGGAGGGTTTCTGTTCTCTGTGGACCTTCAAAGTTTTGATGAAACTCAGAAATTGCTTCTTGATTGAATACAACAGTCATCATGCGCACTTTCCTCCATGGGAGCAATGTCTCAAAGCGTCTACCGTTTGATCGTTTCCTGGAAGACCAGTAGTAGTTTCCGATGCACATCTGGAGACATTTAGTAATCTGTGGACCTTCAAAGTGTTGATGAAACACAGAAATTAAATCGGGATTGAATGCAACAATCACCATGCGCACTTTCCTCCATGGGAGTAATGTCTCAAACAGTTTACGATTTTAATCGATTCCTGTAGGAACAGTAGTAGTTTCCGATGCACATCTGGAGGGTTTATGTTCTCTGTGGACCTTCAAAGTTTTGATGAAACTCAGAAATTGCTTCGGGATTGAATACAACAGTCACCATGCGTACTTTCCTCCATGGGAATAATGTCTCAAACAGCCTACGCTCTGATCGTTCCCTGGAAGACCAGTAGTAGTTTCCGATGCACATCTGGTGGCATTCTGTAATGTGTGGACTATCAGAGTATTGATGAAACACAGAAATTGCCTCGGGATTGAATACAACAGACACAATTCGCACTTTCCTCCATGGGAGTAATGTCTCAAACGGTCTACGCTTTGATCGTTACCTACAGGACCAGTAGTAGTTTCCGATGCACATCTGGAGGCATTCTGTAATCTTTCTACCTTCAAAGAGTTGATGAAACTCAGAAATTGCCTCGGGATTGAATACAACAGTCATCATGCGCAGTTTCCTCCATGGGAGCAATGTCTCAAACAGTCCACGGTTTGATCGTTTCCTGGAAGACCAGTAGTAGTTTCCGATGCATATCTGGAGGCACTCTGTAATCTGTGGACTTTCAAAGTGTTGATGAAACGCTGAAATTGCATCGGGATTGAATTCAACAGTCACCATGCGCACTTTCCTCCATGGGAGTAATGTCTCAAACAGTCTATGCTTTGATCGTTCCCTGGAAGACCAGTAGTAGTTTCCGATGCACATCGGAGGCATTCTGAAATCTGTGGACTATCAGAGTGTTGATGAAGCAAAGAAATTGCATCGGGATTGAATACAACACTCACCATGCGCACTTTCCTCCATGGGAGTAATGTCTCAGACATTTACGCTTTGATCGTTCACTGGAAGACCAGTAGTAGTTTCCGATGCACATCTGGGGGCACTCTGTAATGTGTGGACTATCAGAGTGTTGATGAAACACAGACATTGCATCGGGATTGAATACATCAGTCACAATGCGCACTTTCTTCCATGGGAGTAATGTCTCAAACTGTTTACGCTTTGATCGTTCCCTGGAAGACCAGTAGTAGTTTCCGATGTAAATCTGGGGGCATTCTCTCATGTGTGGACTATCAGAGTGTTGATGAAACACAGAAATTGTATCGGGATTGAATGCAACAATCACCATGCGCACTTTCCTCCATGGGAGTAATGTCTCAAACAGTTTACGATTTTAATCGATTCCTGTAGGAACAGTAGTAGTTTCCGATGCACATCTGGAGGGGTTCTGTTCTCTGTGGACCTTCAAAGTTTTGATGAAACTCAGAAATTGCTTCGGGATTGAATACAACAGTCATCATGCGCACTTTCCTCCATGGGAGCAATGTCTCAAACAGTCTACGGTTTGATCGTTTCCTGGAAGACCAGTAGTAGTTTCCGATGCACATCTGGAGACATTTAGTAATCTGTGGACCTTCAAAGTGTTGATGAAACACAGAAATTAAATCGGGATTGAATACAACAGTCACCATGCGCACTTTACTCCATGGGAGTAATGTCTCAAACAGTCTACGCTTTAATCGATTCCAGTAGGACCAGTAGTATTTTCAGATGCACATCTGGAGGATTTCTGTAATCTGTGGACTTTCAAAGTGTTGATGAAACACAGCAATTGCATCGGCATTGAATACAACAGACACGATTCGCACTTTCCTCCATGGGAGTAATGTCTCTAACGGTCTACGCTTTGATCGTTACCTACAGGACCAGTAGTAGTTTCCGATGCACATCTGGTTGCATTCTCTAATCTGTGGACTATCAGAGTATTGATGAAACACAGAAATTGCATCGGGATTGAATACAACAGCCAACATGCGCACTTTCCTCCATGTGAGTAATGTCTCATACAGTCTACGCTTTGATCGTTCCCTGGAAGACCAGTAGTGGTTTCCGATGCACATCTGGAGGCATTCTGTGATCTGTAGACTATCAGAGTGTTGATGAAACACAGAAATATCATCGGGATTGAATACAACAGTCACCATGCGCACTTTCCTCCATGGGAGTAATGTTTCAAACAGTTTACGCTTTGATCGTTCCCTGGAAGACTAGTAGTAGTTTCCGATGCACATCTGGTGGCATTCTTTAATGTTTGGACTATCAGAGTGTTGATGAAACACAGAAATTGCATCGGGATTGAATACAACAGACGCGATGCGCACTTTCCTCCATGGGAGTAATGTCTCAAACAGTCTACGGTTTGATCGTTTCCTGGAAGACCAGTAGTAGTTTCCGATGCACATCTGGAGGCATTCTGTAATCTGTGGACCTTCAAAGTTTTGATGAAACACAGAAATTGAATCGGGATTGAATATAACAGGCACCATGCGCGCTTTCCTTTAGTGGAGTAATGTCTCAAACAGTCTACGCTTTGATCGTTGAGTGGAAGAGCAGTAGTAGTTTCCGATGCACATCTGGATGCATTCTGTAATCTGTGGACTATCAGAGTGTTGTTGAAACACAGAAATTGCATCGGGATTGAATACAACAGTCACCATGTGCACTTTCCTCCATGGGAGAAATGTGTCGAACAGTTTACGCTTTGATCGTTCCCTGGAAGACCAGTAGTAGTTTCCGATGCACATCTGGGGGCATTCTGTAATCTGTGGACTATCAGAGTGTTGATGAAACACAGAAATTGCATCGGGATTGAATACAACAGCCAACATGCGCACTTTCCTCCATGGGTGTAATGGTTCTAAGAGTCTACAATTTGATCGTTCCCTGGAAGACCAGTAGTAGTTTCCGATGCACATCTGGAGACATTTAGTAATCTGTGGACCTTCAAAGTGTTGATGAAACACAGAAATTAAATCGGGATTGAATACAACAGTCACCATGCGCACTTTACTCCATGGGAGTAATGTCTCAAACAGTCTACGCTTTAATCGATTCCAGTAGGACCAGTAGTAGTTTCAGATGCACATCTGGAGGAATTCTGTAATCTGTGGACTTTCAAAGTGTTGATGAAACACAGCAATTGCATCGGCATTGAATACAACAGTCACCATGCGCACTTTCCTCCATGGGAGTAATGTCTCAAACAGTCTACGCTTTGATTGTTCCCTGGAAGACCAGTAGTAGCTTCCGATGCACATCTGGAGGGATTCTGTAATGTGTGGACTATCAGGGTGTTGATGAAACACAGAAATTGCATCGGGATTGAATACAACAGTCACCATGCGCACTTTGCTCCATGGGAGTAATGTCTCAAACAGTTTACGCTTTGATCGTTCCCTTGAAGACCAGTAGTAGTTTCCGATGCACACCTTGGGGGCATTCTGTAATGTGTGGACTATCAGAGTGTTGATGAAACACAGAAATTGCATCGGTATTGAATACAACAGTCACCATAAGCTCTTTCCTCCATGGGAGTAATGTCTCCAACAGTCTACGCTTTGATCGTTATCTGCAAGTCCAGTAGTAGTTTCTGATGCACATGTGGAGGGTTTCTGTAATCAGTGGACCTTCAAAGTGTTGACGAAACACATTAATTGCCGCGGAATTGAATACAACAGTCACCATGCGCACTTTCCTCCATGGGAGTAATGTCTCAAACAGTCTACGCTTTGATCGTTCCCTGCAAGACCAGTAGCAGTTTCCGATGCACATCTGGGGGCATTCTGTAATGTGTGGACCATCAGAGTGTTGATGAAACACAGAAATTGCATTGGGATTGATGACAACAGTCACCATGCGTACTTTCCTCCATGGGAGTAATGTCTCAAACAGTCTACGCTTTGATCGTTCCCTGCAAGGCCAGTAGTAGTTTCCGATGCAGATTTGGAGGCATTCTGTAATCTGTGGACCTTCAAAAGGTTGATGAAACTAAGAAATAGCCGCGGGATTGAATACAACAGTCACCATGCCCACTTTCCTCCATAGGAGTAATGTCTCAAACAGTCTACGCTTTGATCGATTCCTGTAGGACCAGTAGTAGTTTCCGATGCACATCTGGAGGCATTTTGTAATCTGTGGCCCTTCAAAGTGTTAATGAAACACAGAAATTGCATCGGGATTGAATACAACAGTCACCATGCGCACTTTCCTCCATGGGAGTAACGTCTCAAACAGTATACGATTTGATCGTTTCGTGGAAGGCCAGTAGTAGATTCCGATGCACATCTTGAGGAATTCTGTAATCTGTGGACCTTCAAAGTGTTGATGAAACATAGAAATTGCATGGGGATTGAATAAAACAGTCACCATGCCCACTTCCCTCCATGGGAGTAAAGTCTCAAACAGTCTACTGTTTGATCGCTTCCTGGAAGACCAGTAGTAGTTTCCGATGCACATCTGGAGGCATTCTGTAATCTGTGGACCTTCAAAGTTTTGATGAAACACAGAAATTGCATCGGGATTGAATATAACAGTCACCATGCGCACTTTCCTCCATTTGAGTAATGTGTCAAACAGTCTACGCTATGATCGTTCAGTGGAAGACCAGTAGTAGTTTCCGATGCACATCTGGATGCATTCTGTAATCTGTGGACTATCAGAGTGTTGTTCAAATACAGAAATAGCATCGGGATTGAATACAACAGTCACCATGCGCACTTTCCTCCATGGGAGAAATGTCTCGAACAGTTTACGCTTTCATCGTTCCCTGGAAGACCAGTAGTAGTTTCCGATGCACATCTGGAGGCATTCTGTAATCTGTGGACTGTCAGAGTGTTGATGAAACACAGAAATTAAATCGGGATTGATTACAACAGTCACCATGCGCACTTTCCTCCATGGGAGTAATGTCTCAAACAGTGTACGCTTTGATCGTTTCGTGGAAGGCCAGTAGTAGATTCCGACGCACATCTGGAGGAATTCTGTAATCTGTGGACCTTCAAAGTGTTGATGAAATATAGAAATTGCATCGGGATTGAATACAACAGTCACCATGCCCACTTTCCTCCATGGGAGTAATGTCTCAAACAGTCTACGCTTTAATCGATTCCTGTAGGACCAGTAGTACTTTCCGATGCACACCTTGGGGGCATTCTGTAATGTGTGGACTATCAGAGTGTTGATGAAACACAGACATTGCATCAGTATTGAATACAACAGTCACCATGCGCACTTTTCTCCATGGGAGTAATGTCTCAAAGAGTCTACGCTTTGATCGTCTCCTGGAGGACCAGTAGTAGTTTCCGATGCACATCTGGAGGCATTCTGTAATCTGTGGACCTTCTAAGTGTCGATGAAACACAGAAATTGCATCGGGATTGAATACAACAGTCACCATGCGCACTTTCCTCCATGGGAGTAATGTCTCAAACAGTCTACGCTTTAATCGATCCCTGTAGGACCAGTAGTAGTTTCCGATGCACATATGGAGGAATTCTGTAATCTGTGGACTTTCAAAGTGTTGATGAAAAACAGCAGTTGCATCGGGATTGAATACAACAGTCACCATGCGCACTTTCCTCCATGGGAGTAATGTCTCAAACAGTCTACGATTTGATCGTTACCTAGAAGACCAGTAGTAGTTTCCGATGCACATCTGGAGGAATTCTGTAATCTGTGGACTTTCAAAGTGTTGATGAAACACAGCAATTGCATCGGGATTGAATACATCAGTCACCATGCGCACTTTCCTCCATTGGAGTAATGTCTCAAACAGTCTACGCTTTGATTGTTCCCTGGAAGACCAGTAGTAGTTTCCGATGCACATCTGGAGGCATTCTGTAATCTGTGGACTGTCAGAGTGTTGTTGAAACACAGAAATTGCGTCGGGATTGAATACGACATTCACCATGCGCACTTTCCTCCATGGGAGAAATGTCTGAAACACTCTACGATCTGATCGTTCCCTGGAAGACCAGTAGTAGTCTCCGATGCACATCTTGTTGCATTCTGTAATCTGTGGACTATCAGAGTGTTGATGAAACACAGAAATTGCATCGGGATTGAATACAACAGTCACTATGCGCACTTTCCTCCATGGGAGTAATGTTTCAAACAGTTTACGCTTTGATCATTCCCTTGAAGACCAGTAGTAGTTTCCGATGCACATCTGGTGGCATTCTGTAATGTTTGGACCATCAGAGTGTTGATGAAACACAGAAATTGCCTCGGGATTGAATACAACAGACACGATGCGCACTATCCTCCATGGGAGTAATGTCTCAAACAGTCTACGCTTTGATCGTTCCCTGGAAGATCAGTAGTTGTTTCCGATGCACATCTGGAGACATTCATTAATCTGTGGACCTTCAAAGTGTTGAAGAAACACAGAAATTGCATCGGGATTGAATACAACAGTCACCATGCGCACTTTCCTCCATGGGAGTAACGTCTCAAACAGTCTACGATTTGATCGTTTCGTGTAAGGCCAGTAGTAGATTCCGATGCACATCTGGAGGAATTCTGTAATCTGTGCCCCTTCATAGTGTTGATGAAACATAGAAATTGCATCGGGATTGAATACAACATTCACCATGCCCACTTCCCTCCTTGGGAGTAAAGTCTCAAAGAGTTTACGTTTTGATCGTATCCTGCAAGGCCAGTAGTAGTTTACCATGCACATCTGGAGGCATTCTGTAATCTGTGGACCTTCAAAGTGTTGATGAAACACAGATATTGCATCGGTATTGAATACAACAGTCACCATGCGCACTTCCCTCCACGGGAGTAATGTCTCAAACAGTCTACGCTTTAATCGAATCCTTAGGACCAGTAGTAGTTTCCGATGCACATCTGGTATCATTCTGTTATCTATGGACTATCAGAGTATTAGTGAAAGACAGAAATTGCATCGGGATTGAATACAACAGTCACCATGCGCACTTTCCTCCATGGGAGTAATGTCTCAAACAGGATACGCTTTGATCGTTCCCTCCAAGACCAGTAGCAGTTTCCGATGCACATCTGGGAGCATTCTGTAATGTGTGGACCATCAGAGTGTTGATGAAACACAGAAATTGCATTGGGATTGATGACAACAGTCACCATGCGTACTTTCCACCATGGGAGTAATGTCTCAAACAGTCTACGCTTTGATCATTCCCTGCAAGGCCAGTAGCAGTTTCCGATGCAGATCTGGAGGCATTCTGTAATCTGTGGCTCTTCAAAGTGTTGATGAAACACAGAAATTGCATCGGGATTGAATACAACAGTCATCATGCGCACTTTCCTCCATGGGAGTAATGTCTCAAACAGTCTACATTTTGATCGTTCCTGGAAGACCAGTAGTAGTTTCCGATGCACACCTGTTGTCATTCTGTAATCTGTGGACGGTCATAGTGTTGTTGAAACACAGAAATTGCATCAGGATTGAATACAACAGTCACCATGCGCACTTTCCTCCATTGGAGTAACGTCTCAAACAGATTACGCTTTGATCGATTCCCGGAAGACCAGTAGTGGTTTCTGATGCATATCTGGAGGCATTCTGTAATCTGTGGACCATCAGAGTGTTGATGAAACAGAGAAATTGCATCGGGATTGAATACAACAGTCACCGTGCGCACTTTCCTCCATGGGAGTAATGTCTCAAACAGTCTACGATTTGATCGTCTATTGGAAGACCTGTATTAGTTTCCGATGGACATCTGGATGCTTTCTGTAATCTGTGGAACTTCAAAGTGTTGATAAAACACAGAAATTGCATCGGGATTGAATACAACAGTCACCATGCGCACTTTCCTCCATGGGAGTAATTTCTCAAACTGTCTACGTTTTGATCGTTTCCTGGAGGACCAGTAGTAGTTTCCGATGCACATCTGGAGGCATTCTGTAATCTGTGGACCTTCAAAGAGTTGATGAAACACAGAAATTGCATCGGGATTGAATACAACAGTCACCATGCACACTTTCCTCCATGGGAGTAATGTCTCAAACAGTTTACGCTTTGATCGTTCCCTGGAAAACCAGTAGTAGTTTCCGATGCACATCTGGGGGCATTCTGTAATCTGTGGACTATCAGAGTGTTGATGAAACAGAGAAATTGCATCGGTATTGAATACAACAGTCATCATGCGAATTTTCCTCCATGGGAGTAATGTCTTAAACAGTCTACGCTTTGATCGTTCCCTGGAAGACCAGTAGTAGTTTCCGATGCACATCTGGAGGAATTTTGAAATCTGTGGACTATCAGAGTGTTGTTGAAACACAGAAATTGCATCGGGATTGAATACAACAGTCACCATGCGCACTTTCCTCCATGGGAGTAATGTCTCAAACAGTCTACGCATTGATCGTTCCCTACAAGACCAGTAGTAGTTTCCGATGCACATCTGGTATCATTTTGTTATCTGTGGACTATCAGAGTGTTGGTGAAACACAGAAATTGCATCGGGATTCAATACAACAGTCACCATGCGCACTTTCCTCCATGGGAGTAATGTCTCAAACTGTCTACACTTTGATTATTCCCTGCAAGACCAGTAGGAGTTTCAGATGCACATCTGAAGGCATTCTGTAATCTGTGGACCTTAAATGTGTTGATGAAACACAGAAATTGCCTCGGGATTGAATACAACAGTCATCATGCGCACTTTCCTCCATGGGAGTAATGTCTCAAACAGTCTACTTTTTGATCGTTCCTGGAAGACCAGTAGTAGTTTCCGATGCACATCTGGAGGCAATATGTAATCTGTGGACCTTCAAAGTTTTGATGAAACACAGAAATTGCATCGGGATTGAATATAAGAGTCACCATGCACACTTTCCCCCATGTGAGTAATGTCTCAAACAGTCTACGCTTTGATCGTCCCCTGGAAGACCAGTAGTAATTTCCGATGCACACCTGTTGTCATTCTGTAATCTGTGGACTATCAGAGTGTTGTTGAAACACAGAAATTGCATCGGGATTGAATACAACAGTCACCATGCGCACTTTCCTCCATGGGAGTAAATTTTCAAACAGTCTACTCTTTGATCGTTTCCTGGAGGACCAGTAGTAGTTTACGATGCACATCTGGTGTCATTCTGTAATCTGCGGACTATCAGAGTGTTGCTGAAACACATAAATTGCATCGGGATTTTATATAAAAGTCACCTTGCGCACTTTCCTGCATGGGAATAATGTCTCAAACAGTCTACGCTTTGATCGTTCCCTGGAAGACCAGTAGTAGTTTCCGATGCCTATCTGGGGGCATTCTGTAATCTGTTAACTATCAGAGTGTTGTTGAAACACATAAATTGCATCGGGATTGAATACAACAGTCACCATGGGCACGCTCCACCATGGGAGTAATGTCTCAAACAGTCTACGCTTTGATCGATTCCCGGAAGACCAGTAGTAGTTTCCGATGCACATCTGGAGGCATTCTGTAATCTGTGGACGGTCAGAGTGTTGGTGAAACACAGAAATTGCATCGGGATTGAATACAACAGTCACCAAGCGCACTACCCTCCATGGGAGTAATGTCTCAAATAGTTTACGTTTTGATCGCTCCCTGGGAGACCAGTAGTAGCTTCCAATGAACATCTGGGGTCATTCTGTAATGTGTGGACTCTCAGAGTGTTGTTGAAACACATAAATTGCATCGGGATTGTATACAACAGACACCATGCGCACTTTCCTCCATGGGAGTAATGTCTCAAACAGTCTACGCTTTGATCGTTTCCTGGAAGGCCAGTAGTAGTTTCCGATGCACATCTGGAATCATTCTATAATCTGTGGACTTTCAAAGTGTTGATGAAACACTGAAATTGCATCGGGATTGAATACAACAGTCACACTGCCCACATTCCTCCATGGGAGTAATGTCTCAAACTGTCTACGCTTTGATCGTCTCCTGGAAGACCAGTAGTAGTTTCCGATGGACATCTGGATGCCTTCTGTAATCTGTGGACCTTTAAAGTGTTGATGAAACACAGTAATTGCATCCAGATTAAATACAACAGTCACCATGCGCACTGTCCTCCATGGGAATAACGTCTCAAACAATCTACGATTTTATCGTACCCTGGAAGACCAGTAGTAGTTTCCGATGCACATCTGGAGGCATTCTGTAATCTGTGGACGGTCAGAGTGTTGTTGAAACACAGAAATTGCATCAGATTGAATACAACAGTCACCATGCGCACTTTCCTCCATGGGAGTAATGTCTCAAACAGTCTACGCTTTGATCGATTCCCGGAAGACCAGTAGTAGTTTCCGATGCACATCTGGAGGCATTCTGTAATCTGTGGACCTTCAAAGTGTTGATGAAACACTGAAATTGCATCGGGATTGAATACAACAGTCACCATGCGCACTTTTCTCCATGGGAGTAATGTCTCAAACTGTCTACGCTTTGATCGTCTCCTGGAAGACCAGTTGTAGTTTCCGATGGACATCTGGATGCTTTCTGTAATCTGTGGACCTTCAAAGTGTTGATAAAACAATGAAATTGCATCGGTATTGAATACAAAAGTCACCATGCGCCCTTTCCTCCATGGGAGTAATGTCTCAAACAGTTTACGCTTTGATCGTTCCCTGGAAAACCAGTAGTAGTTTCCGATGCACATCTGGAGGCATTCTGTAATCTGTGGACTATCAGAGTGTTGATGAAACACAGAAATTGCATCGGTATTGAATACAACAGTCACCATGGGCACGCTCCACCATGGGAGTAATGTCTCAAACAGTCTACGATTTGATCGTTCCCTGCAAAACCAGTAGTAGTTTTCGATGGATATCTGGAGGCATTCTTTAATCTGTGGAACTTCAAAGTGTTGATGAAACACAGAAATTGCCTCGGGATTGAATATAACAGCCATCATGCGCATTTTTCTCCATGGGAGTAATGTCTCAAACAGTCTGCGCTTTGATAGTTCCCTGGAAGACTAGTTGTAGTTTCCGATGCACATCTGGGGGCATTCTCTAACGTGTGGACTATCAGAGTGATGATGAAACACAGAAATTGCATCGGGATTGAATACAACAGTCACCATGTGCACTTTACTCCATGGGAGTAATGTCTGAAACAGTTTACGTTTGATCGTTCCCTGGAAGACCAGAAGTAGTTTCCGATGCACATCATGGGGCCTTCTGTAATGTGTGGACTATGAGAGTGTTGATGAAACACAGAAATTGCATCGGGATTGAATACAACAGTCACCATGCGCACTTTCCTCCATGGGAGTAATGTCTCAAACAGTTTACGCTTTGATCGTTCCCTGGAAGACCAGTAGTAGTTTCCTATGAACATGTGGGGTCATTCTGTAATGTGTGGGCTATCAGAGTGTTGTTGAAACACAGAAATTGCATCGGGATTGTATACAACAGACACCATGCGCAATTTTCCTCAATGGGAGTAATGACTCAAACAGTCTACGCTTTGATCATTCCCTGGAAGACCAGTAGTAGTTTCCGATGCACATCTGGAGGCATTCTGTAATCTGTGGACTGTCAGAGTATTGTTGAAACACAGAAGTTGCATCGGGATTGAATACAACAGTCACCGTGTGCACTTTCCTACATGGGAGTAATGTCTCAAACAGTCTACGCTTCGATCGTTCCCTAGAAAACCAGTAGTAGTTTCCAAAGCCTATCTGGGGGCATTCTGTAATCTGTGAACTATCAGAGTGTTGATGAAACACTGAAATTGCATCGGGATTGAATACAACAGTCACCATGCGCACATTTTCATCCACAGGAGTAATGTCTCAAACAGTCTACGCTTTGATCGTTCCCTGGCAGTCCAGTAGTAGTTTCCGATGCACATCTGGGGGCATTCTGTAATGTGTGGAATATCAGAGTGTTGATGAAACACAGAAATAGCATCGGGATTGAATACAACACTCACCATACGCACTTCCCTCCTTGGGAGTAATGTCTCAAACATTTACGCTTTCATCGTTCCCTGGATGACCAGCACTAGTTTCCGATGCACATCTGGGGGCACTCTGTAATGTGTGGTCTATCAGAGTGTTGATGAAACACAGACATTGCATCGGGATTGATTACAACAGTCACCATGCGCACTTTCCTACCTGGGAGTAATGTCTCAAACAGTCTACGCTTTGATCGCTACATGGAAGACCAGTAGTAGTTTCCGTTGCACATCTGGTGTCATTCTGTAATCTGTGGACTATCAGAGTGTTGATGAAACACTAGAATTGCATCGGGATTGAATACAACAGTCACCATGCGCACTTTCCTCCATGGGAGTAATGTCTCAGACAGTGGGCGATTTGATCGGTCAATGGAAGACCAGTAGTAGTTTCCAATGCACATCAGGGAGCATTCTGTAATCTGTGGACTATCAGAGTGTTGATGAAACACAGAAATTGCATCGGGATTGAATACAACAGACACCATGCGCACTTTCATCAATGGGAGTAATGTCTCAAACAGTCTACGCTTTGATCGTTCCCTGCAAGACCAGTAGTAGTTTCCGATGAACATCTGGGAGCATTCTGTAATGTCTGGACTATCAGAGTGTTGATGAAACACAAGAATTGCATCGGGATAGAATACAACAGTCACCATGCGCACTTTCCTCCCTGCGAGTAATGTCTTAAGCAGTTTACGCTTTGATCGTTCCCTGCAAGACCAGTAGTAGTTTCCGATGCACATCTGGAGGCATTCTGTAATCTGTGGACTATTAAAGTGTTGATGAAACACAGAAATTGCATCGCGAATGAATACAACAGTCACCATGCGCACTTTCCTCCATGGGAGTAATGTCTCAAACAGTCTACGCTTTGATCGTTCCCTGGAAGAGCAGTAGTAGTTTCCGATGCACCTCTGGGTGCCTTCTGTAATGTGTGGGCTATCAGAGTGTTGTTGAAACACAGAAATTGCATCGGGATTGTATACAACAGACACCATGCGCAATTTTCCTCAATGGGAGTAATGACTCAAACAGTCTACACTTTGATCATTCCCTGGAAGACCAGTAGTAGTTTCTGATGCACATCTGGAGGCATTCTGTAATCTGTGGACTTTCAGAGTATTGTTGAAACACAGAAGTTGCATCGGGATTGAATACAACAGTCACCGTGTGCACTTTCCTACATGGGAGTAATGTCTCAAACAGAATACGCTTCGATCGTTCCCTAGAGAACCAGTAGTAGTTTCCGATGCCTATCTGGGGGCATTCTGTAATCTGTGAACTATCAGAGTGTTGTTGAAACACATAAATTGCATCGGGATTGAATACACCTGTCACCATGCGCTCTTCCCCCCATGAGGTAATTTCTCAAACAGTCTACGCTTTGATCGATTCCTGGAAGCCCAGTAGTAGTTTCCGATGCACATCTGGAGGCATTCTGCAATCTGTGGACCTTCAAAGTGTTGATGAAACACTGAAATTGCATCGGGATTGAATACAACAGTCACCATGCGCACATTTTCATCCATAGGAGTAATGTCTCAAACAGTCTACGCTTTGATCGTTCCCTGGCAGACCAGTAGTAGTATCCGATGCACATCTGGGGGCATTCTGTAATGTGTGGAATATCAGAGTGTTGATGAAACACAGAAATTGCATCGGGATTGAATACAACACTCACCATGCGCACTTCCCTCCTTGGGAGTAATGTCTCAAACAATCTACGATTTGATGGTCCCCTGCAAGACCAGTAGTAGTTTCCGATGCACATCTGGTGTCATTCTGTAATCTGTGGACTATTAGAGTGTCGATGAAACACAGAAATGGCATCGGGATTGAATAGAACAGTCACCATGCGCACTTAACTCCATGGGAGTAATGTCTCAAACAGTCTACGCTTTGGTCGTTCCCTGCATGACCAGTAGTAGTTTCCGATGCACATCTGGAGGCATTCTGTAATCTGTGGACCTTCAAAGTGTTGATGAGACACAGAAATTGCCTCGGGATTGAACACAACAGTCAGCATGCGAATTTTCCTCCATGGGAGTAATGTCTCTAACAGTTTACGCTTTGATCGTTCCCTGGAAGACCAGTAGTAGTTTCCTATGCACATCTGGGTGCATTCTGTAATGTGTGGACTATCAGAGTGTTGATGAAACACAGAAATTGCATCAGGATTGAATACAACAGTCACCGTGTGCACTTTCCTACATGGGAGTAATGTCTCAAACAATCTACGATTTGATCGTTCCCTGGAAGAACAGTAGTAGTTTCCGATGCACATCTGGAGGCATTCTGTAATCTGTGGACTGTCAGAGTGTTGATGAAACACAGAAATTAAATCGGGATTGATTACAACAGTCACCATGCGCACTTTCCTCCATGGGAGTAATGTCTCAAACAGTGTACGCTTTGATCGTTTCGTGGAAGGCCAGTAGTAGATTCCGACGCACATCTGGAGGAATTCTGTAATCTGTGGACCTTCAAAGTGTTGATGAAATATAGAAATTGCATCGGGATTGAATACAACAGTCACTATGCCCACTTTCCTCCATGGGAGTAATGTCTCAAACAGTCTACGCTTTAATCGATTCCTGTAGGACCAGTAGTACTTTCCGATGCACACCTTGGGGGCATTCTGTAATGTGTGGACTATCAGAGTGTTGATGAAACACAGACATTGCATCAGTATTGAATACAACAGTCACCATGCGCACTTTTCTCCATGGGAGTAATGTCTCAAAGAGTCTACGCTTTGATCGTCTCCTGGAGGACCAGTAGTAGTTTCCGATGCACATCTGGAGGCATTCTGTAATCTGTGGACCTTCAAAGATTTGATGAAACACAGAAATTGCAACGGGATTATAAATAACAGTCACTATGCGCACTTTCCTCCATGGGAGTATTGTCTCAAACATTTACGCTTTCATCGTTCCCTGGATGACCAGCACTAGTTTCCGATGCACATCTGGGGGCACTCTGTTATGTGTGGACTATCAGAGTGTTGATGAAACGCAGACATTGCATCGGGATTGATTACAACAGTCACCATGCGCACTTTCCTCCATGGGAGTAAATTTTCAAACAGTCTACTCTTTGATCGTTTCCTGGAGGACCAGTAGTAGTTTACGATGCACATCTGGTGTCATTCTGTAATCTGCGGACTATCAGAGTGTTGCTGAAACACATAAATTGCATCGGGATTTTATATAAAAGTCACCTTGCGCACTTTCCTGCATGGGAGTAATGTCTCAAACAGTCTACGCTTTAATCGATTCCAGTAGGACCAGTAGTAGTTTCAGATGCACATCTGGAGGAATTCTGTAATCTGTGGACTTTCAAAGTGTTGATGAAACACAGCAATTGCATCGGCATTGAATACAACAGTCACCATGCGCACTTTCCTCCATGGGAGTAATGTCTCAAACAGTCTACGCTTTGATTGTTCCCTGGAAGACCAGTAGTAGCTTCCGATGCACATCTGGAGGGATTCTGTAATGTGTGGACTATCAGGGTGTTGATGAAACACAGAAATTGCATCGGGATTGAATACAACAGTCACCATGCGCACTTTGCTCCATGGGAGTAATGTCTCAAACAGTTTACGCTTTGATCGTTCCCTTGAAGACCAGTAGTAGTTTCCGATGCACACCTTGGGGGCATTCTGTAATGTGTGGACTATCAGAGTGTTGATGAAACACAGAAATTGCATCGGTATTGAATACAACAGTCACCATAAGCTCTTTCCTCCATGGGAGTAATGTCTCCAACAGTCTACGTTTTGATCGTTATCTGCAAGTCCAGTAGTAGTTTCTGATGCACATGTGGAGGGTTTCTGTAATCAGTGGACCTTCAAAGTGTTGACGAAACACATTAATTGCCGCGGAATTGAATACAACAGTCACCATGCGCACTTTCCTCCATGGGAGTAATGTCTCAAACAGTCTACGCTTTGATCGTTCCCTGCAAGACCAGTAGCAGTTTCCGATGCACATCTGGGGGCATTCTGTAATGTGTGGACCATCAGAGTGTTGATGAAACACAGAAATTGCATTGGGATTGATGACAACAGTCACCATGCGTACTTTCCTCCATGGGAGTAATGTCTCAAACAGTCTACGCTTTGATCGTTCCCTGCAAGGCCAGTAGTAGTTTCCGATGCAGATTTGGAGGCATTCTGTAATCTGTGGACCTTCAAAAGGTTGATGAAACTAAGAAATAGCCGCGGGATTGAATACAACTGTCACCATGCCCACTTTCCTCCATAGGAGTAATGTCTCAAACAGTCTACGCTTTGATCGATTCCTGTAGGACCAGTAGTAGTTTCCGATGCACATCTGGAGGCATTTTGTAATCTGTGGCCCTTCAAAGTGTTAATGAAACACAGAAATTGCATCGGGATTGAATACAACAGTCACCATGCGCACTTTCCTCCATGGGAGTAACGTCTCAAACAGTATACGATTTGATCGTTTCGTGGAAGGCCAGTAGTAGATTCCGATGCACATCTTGAGGAATTCTGTAATCTGTGGACCTTCAAAGTGTTGATGAAACATAGAAATTGCATCGGGATTGAATAAAACAGTCACCATGCCCACTTCCCTCCATGGGAGTAAAGTCTCAAACAGTCTACTGTTTGATCGCTTCCTGGAAGACCAGTAGTAGTTTCCGATGCACATCTGGAGGCATTCTGTAATCTGTGGACCTTCAAAGTTTTGATGAAACACAGAAATTGCATCGGGATTGAATATAACAGTCACCATTCGCACTTTCCTCCATTTGAGTAATGTGTCAAACAGTCTACGCTATGATCGTTCAGTGGAAGACCAGTAGTAGTTTCCGATGCACATCTGGATGCATTCTGTAATCTGTGGACTATCAGAGTGTTGTTCAAATACAGAAATAGCATCGGGATTGAATACAACAGTCACCATGCGCACTTTCCTCCATGGGAGAAATGTCTCGAACAGTTTACGCTTTCATCGTTCCCTGGAAGACCAGTAGTAGTTTCCGATGCACATCTGGAGGCATTCTGTAATCTGTGGACTGTCAGAGTGTTGATGAAACACAGAAATTAAATCGGGATTGATTACAACAGTCACCATGCGCACTTTCCTCCATGGGAGTAATGTCTCAAACAGTGTACGCTTTGATCGTTTCGTGGAAGGCCAGTAGTAGATTCCGACGCACATCTGGAGGAATTCTGTAATCTGTGGACCTTCAAAGTGTTGATGAAATATAGAAATTGCATCGGGATTGAATACAACAGTCACCATGCCCACTTTCCTCCATGGGAGTAATGTCTCAAACAGTCTACGCTTTAATCGATTCCTGTAGGACCAGTAGTACTTTCCGATGCACACCTTGGGGGCATTCTGTAATGTGTGGACTATCAGAGTGTTGATGAAACACAGACATTGCATCAGTATTGAATACAACAGTCACCATGCGCACTTTTCTCCATGGGAGTAATGTCTCAAAGAGTCTACGCTTTGATCGTCTCCTGGAGGACCAGTAGTAGTTTCCGATGCACATCTGGAGGCATTCTGTAATCTGTGGACCTTCTAAGTGTCGATGAAACACAGAAATTGCATCGGGATTGAATACAACAGTCACCATGCGCACTTTCCTCCATGGGAGTAATGTCTCAAACAGTCTACGCATTAATCGATCCCTGTAGGACCAGTAGTAGTTTCCGATGCACATATGGAGGAATTCTGTAATCTGTGGACTTTCAAAGTGTTGATGAAAAACAGCAGTTGCATCGGGATTGAATACAACAGTCACCATGCGCACTTTCCTCCATGGGAGTAATGTCTCAAACAGTCTACGATTTGATCGTTACCTAGAAGACCAGTAGTAGTTTCCGATGCACATCTGGAGGAATTCTGTAATCTGTGGACTTTCAAAGTGTTGATGAAACACAGCAATTGCATCGGGATTGAATACATCAGTCACCATGCGCACTTTCCTCCATTGGAGTAATGTCTCAAACAGTCTACGCTTTGATTGTTCCCTGGAAGACCAGTAGTAGTTTCCGATGCACATCTGGAGGCATTCTGTAATCTGTGGACTGTCAGAGTGTTGTTGAAACACAGAAATTGCATCGGGATTGAATACGACATTCACCATGCGCACTTTCCTCCATGGGAGAAATGTCTGAAACACTCTACGATCTGATCGTTCCCTGGAAGACCAGTAGTAGTCTCCGATGCACATCTTGTTGCATTCTGTAATCTGTGGACTATCAGAGTGTTGATGAAACACAGAAATTGCATCGGGATTGAATACAACAGTCACTATGCGCACTTTCCTCCATGGGAGTAATGTTTCAAACAGTTTACGCTTTGATCATTCCCTTGAAGACCAGTAGTAGTTTCCGATGCACATCTGGTGGCATTCTGTAATGTTTGGACCATCAGAGTGTTGATGAAACACAGAAATTGCCTCGGGATTGAATACAACAGACACGATGCGCACTATCCTCCATGGGAGTAATGTCTCAAACAGTCTACGCTTTGATCGTTCCCTGGAAGATCAGTAGTTGTTTCCGATGCACATCTGGAGACATTCATTAATCTGTGGACCTTCAAAGTGTTGAAGAAACACAGAAATTGCATCGGGATTGAATACAACAGTCACCATGCGCACTTTCCTCCATGGGAGTAACGTCTCAAACAGTCTACGATTTGATCGTTTCGTGTAAGGCCAGTAGTAGATTCCGATGCACATCTGGAGGAATTCTGTAATCTGTGCCCCTTCATAGTGTTGATGAAACATAGAAATTGCATCGGGATTGAATACAACATTCACCATGCCCACTTCCCTCCTTGGGAGTAAAGTCTCAAAGAGTCTACGTTTTGATCGTATCCTGCAAGGCCAGTAGTAGTTTACCATGCACATCTGGAGGCATTCTGTAATCTGTGGACCTTCAAAGTGTTGATGAAACACAGATATTGCATCGGTATTGAATACAACAGTTACCATGCGCACTTCCCTCCACGGTAGTAATGTCTCAAACAGTCTACGCTTTAATCGAATCCTTAGGACCTGTAGTAGTTTCCGATGCACATCTGGAGGAATTCTGTAATCTGTGGACTTTCAACGTGTTGATGAAACACAGCAGTTGCATCGGGATTGAATACAACAGTCACCATGCGCACTTTCCTCCATGGGAGTAATGTCTCAAACAGTTTACGCTTTGATCGTTCCCTTGAAGACCAGTAGTAGTTTCCGATGCAAACCTTGGGGGCATTCTGTAATGTGTGGACTATCAGAGTGTTGATGAAACACAGAAAATGCATCGGTATTGAATACAACAGTCACCATAAGCTCTTTCCTCCATGGGAGTAATGTCTCAAACAGTCTACGCTTTGATCGTTATCTGCAAAACCAGTAGTAGTTTCTGATGCACATGTGGAGGGTTTCTGTAATCAGTGGTCCTTCAAAGTGTTGATGAAACACAGAAATTGCCGCGGAATTGAATACAACAGTCACCATGCGCACTTTCCTCCATGGGAGTAATGTCACAAACAGTATACGCTTTGATCGTTTCCTGGAGGACCAGTAGTAGTTTTCGATGCACATCTTTAGGCATTCTGTAATCTGTGGACCTTCGAAGTGTCGATGAAACACAGAAATTCCATCGGGATTGAATACAACAGTCACCATGCGCAGTTTCCTCCATGAGAATATTGTCTAAAACAGTCTAATTTTTGATCGCTCCCTGGAAAACCAATAGTAGTTTCCGATGCACATCTGGTATCATTCTGTTATCTATGGACTATCAGAGTATTAGTGAAAGACAGAAATTGCATCGGGATTGAATACAACAGTCACCATGCGCACTTTCCTCCATGGGAGTAATGTCTCAAACAGGATACGCTTTGATCGTTCCCTCCAAGACCAGTAGCAGTTTCCGATGCACATCTGGGGGCATTCTGTAATGTGTGGACCATCAGAGTGTTGATGAAACACAGAAATTGCATTGGGATTGATGACAACAGTCACCATGCGTACTTTCCACCATGGGAGTAATGTCTCAAACAGTCTACGCTTTGATCATTCCCTGCAAGGCCAGTAGCAGTTTCCGATGCAGATCTGGAGGCATTCTGTAATCTGTGGCTCTTCAAAGTGTTGATGAAACACAGAAATTGCATCGGGATTGAATACAACAGTCATCATGCGCACTTTCCTCCATGGGAGTAATGTCTCAAACAGTCTACATTTTGATCGTTCCTGGAAGACCAGTAGTAGTTTCCGATGCACACCTGTTGTCATTCTGTAATCTGTGGACGGTCATAGTGTTGTTGAAACACAGAAATTGCATCAGGATTGAATACAACAATCACCATGCGCACTTTCCTCCATGGGAGTAACGTCTCAAACAGATTACGCTTTGATCGATTCCCGGAAGACCAGTAGTGGTTTCTGATGCATATCTGGAGGCATTCTGTAATCTGTGGACCATCAGAGTGTTGATGAAACAGAGAAATTGCATCGGGATTGAATACAACAGTCACCGTGCGCACTTTCCTCCATGGGAGTAATGTCTCAAACAGTCTACGATTTGATCGTCTATTGGAAGACCAGTATTAGTTTCCGATGGACATCTGGATGTTTTCTGTAATCTGTGGACCTTCAAAGTGTTGATAAAACACAGAAATTGCATCGGGATTGAATACAACAGTCACCATGCGCACTTTCCTCCATAGGAGTAATTTCTCAAACTGTCTACGTTTTGATCGTTTCCTGGAGGACCAGTAGTAGTTTCCGATGCACATCTGGAGGCATTCTGTAATCTGTGGACCTTCAAAGAGTTGATGAAACACAGAAATTGCATCGGGATTGAATACAACAGTCACCATGCACACTTTCCTCCATGGGAGTAATGTCTCAAACAGTTTACGCTTTGATCGTTCCCTGGAAAACCAGTAGTAGTTTCCGATGCACATCTGGGGGCATTCTGTAATCTGTGGACTATCAGAGTGTTGATGAAACAGAGAAATTGCATCGGTATTGAATACAACAGTCATCATGCGAATTTTCCTCCATGGGAGTAATGTCTTAAACAGTCTACGCTTTGATCGTTCCCTGGAAGACCAGTAGTAGTTTCCGATGCACATCTGGAGGAATTTTGAAATCTGTGGACTATCAGAGTGTTGTTGAAACACAGAAATTGCATCGGGATTGAATACAACAGTCACCATGCGCACTTTCCTCCATGGGAGTAATGTCTCAAACAGTCTACGCATTGATCGTTCCCTACAAGACCAGTAGTAGTTTCCGATGCACATCTGGTATCATTTTGTTATCTGTGGACTATCAGAGTGTTGGTGAAACACAGAAATTGCATCGGGATTCAATACAACAGTCACCATGCGCACTTTCCTCCATGGGAGTAATGTCTCAAACTGTCTACACTTTGATTGTTCCCTGCAAGACCAGTAGGAGTTTCAGATGCACATCTGAAGGCATTCTGTAATCTGTGGACCTTAAATGTGTTGATGAAACACAGAAATTGCCTCGGGATTGAATACAACAGTCATCATGCGCACTTTCCTCCATGGGAGTAATGTCTCAAACAGTCTACTTTTTGATCGTTCCTGGAAGACCAGTAGTAGTTTCCGATGCACATCTGGAGGCAATATGTAATCTGTGGACCTTCAAAGTTTTGATGAAACACAGAAATTGCATCGGCATTGAATATAAGAGTCACCATGCACACTTTCCTCCATGTGAGTAATGTCTCAAACAGTCTACGCTTTGATCGTCCCCTGGAAGACCAGTAGTAATTTCCGATGCACACCTGTTGTCATTCTGTAATCTGTGGACTATCAGAGTGTTGTTGAAACACAGAAATTGCATCGGGATTGAATACAACAGTCACCATGCGCACTTTCCTCCATGGGAGTAAATTTTCAAACAGTCTACTCTTTGATCGTTTCCTGGAGGACCAGTAGTAGTTTCCGATGCACATCTGGTGTCATTCTGTAATCTGCGGACTATCAGAGTGTTGCTGAAACACATAAATTGCATCGGGATTTTATATAAAAGTCACCTTGCGCACTTTCCTGCATGGGAGTAATGTCTCAAACAGTCTACGCTTTAATCGATTCCAGTAGGACCAGTAGTAGTTTCAGATGCACATCTGGAGGAATTCTGTAATCTGTGGACTTTCAAAGTGTTGATGAAACACAGCAATTGCATCGGCATTGAATACAACAGTCACCATGCGCACTTTCCTCCATGGGAGTAATGTCTCAAACAGTCTACGCTTTGATTGTTCCCTGGAAGACCAGTAGTAGCTTCCGATGCACATCTGGAGGGATTCTGTAATGTGTGGACTATCAGGGTGTTGATGAAACACAGAAATTGCATCGGGATTGAATACAACAGTCACCATGCGCACTTTGCTCCATGGGAGTAATGTCTCAAACAGTTTACGCTTTGATCGTTCCCTTGAAGACCAGTAGTAGTTTCCGATGCACACCTTGGGGGCATTCTGTAATGTGTGGACTATCAGAGTGTTGATGAAACACAGAAATTGCATCGGTATTGAATACAACAGTCACCATAAGCTCTTTCCTCCATGGGAGTAATGTCTCCAACAGTCTACGTTTTGATCGTTATCTGCAAGTCCAGTAGTAGTTTCTGATGCACATGTGGAGGGTTTCTGTAATCAGTGGACCTTCAAAGTGTTGACGAAACACATTAATTGCCGCGGAATTGAATACAACAGTCACCATGCGCACTTTCCTCCATGGGAGTAATGTCTCAAACAGTCTACGCTTTGATCGTTCCCTGCAAGACCAGTAGCAGTTTCCGATGCACATCTGGGGGCATTCTGTAATGTTTGGACCATCAGAGTGTTGATGAAACACAGAAATTGCATTGGGATTGATGACAACAGTCACCATGCGTACTTTCCTCCATGGGAGTAATGTCTCAAACAGTCTACGCTTTGATCGTTCCCTGCAAGGCCAGTAGTAGTTTCCGATGCAGATTTGGAGGCATTCTGTAATCTGTGGACCTTCAAAAGGTTGATGAAACTAAGAAATAGCCGCGGGATTGAATACAACAGTCACCATGCCCACTTTCCTCCATAGGAGTAATGTCTCAAACAGTCTAAGCTTTGATCGATTCCTGTAGGACCAGTAGTAGTTTCCGATGCACATCTGGAGGCATTTTGTAATCTGTGGCCCTTCAAAGTGTTAATGAAACACAGAAATTGCATCGGGATTGAATACAACAGTCACCATGCGCACTTTCCTCCATGGGAGTAACGTCTCAAACAGTATACGATTTGATCGTTTCGTGGAAGGCCAGTAGTAGATTCCGATGCACATCTTGAGGAATTCTGTAATCTGTGGACCTTCAAAGTGTTGATGAAACATAGAAATTGCATCGGGATTGAATAAAACAGTCACCATGCCCACTTCCCTCCATGGGAGTAAAGTCTCAAACAGTCTACTGTTTGATCGCTTCCTGGAAGACCAGTAGTAGTTTCCGATGCACATCTGGAGGCATTCTGTAATCTGTGGACCTTCAAAGTTTTGATGAAACACAGAAATTGCATCGGGATTGAATATAACAGTCACCATTCGCACTTTCCTCCATTTGAGTAATGTGTCAAACAGTCTACGCTATGATCGTTCAGTGGAAGACCAGTAGTAGTTTCCGATGCACATCTGGATGCATTCTGTAATCTGTGGACTATCAGAGTGTTGTTCAAATACAGAAATAGCATCGGGATTGAATACAACAGTCACCATGCGCACTTTCCTCCATGGGAGAAATGTCTCGAACAGTTTACGCTTTCATCGTTCCCTGGAAGACCAGTAGTAGTTTCCGATGCACATCTGGAGGCATTCTGTAATCTGTGGACTGTCAGAGTGTTGATGAAACACAGAAATTAAATCGGGATTGATTACAACAGTCACCATGCGCACTTTCCTCCATGGGAGTAATGTCTCAAACAGTGTACGCTTTGATCGTTTCGTGGAAGGCCAGTAGTAGATTCCGACGCACATCTGGAGGAATTCTGTAATCTGTGGACCTTCAAAGTGTTGATGAAATATAGAAATTGCATCGGGATTGAATACAACAGTCACCATGCCCACTTTCCTCCATGGGAGTAATGTCTCAAACAGTCTACGCTTTAATCGATTCCTGTAGGACCAGTAGTACTTTCCGATGCACACCTTGGGGGCATTCTGTAATGTGTGGACTATCAGAGTGTTGATGAAACACAGACATTGCATCAGTATTGAATACAACAGTCACCATGCGCACTTTTCTCCATGGGAGTAATGTCTCAAAGAGTCTACGCTTTGATCGTCTCCTGGAGGACCAGTAGTAGTTTCCGATGCACATCTGGAGGCATTCTGTAATCTGTGGACCTTCTAAGTGTCGATGAAACACAGAAATTGCATCGGGATTGAATACAACAGTCACCATGCGCACTTTCCTCCATGGGAGTAATGTCTCAAACAGTCTACGCATTAATCGATCCCTGTAGGACCAGTAGTAGTTTCCGATGCACATATGGAGGAATTCTGTAATCTGTGGACTTTCAAAGTGTTGATGAAAAACAGCAGTTGCATCGGGATTGAATACAACAGTCACCATGCGCACTTTCCTCCATGGGAGTAATGTCTCAAACAGTCTACGATTTGATCGTTACCTAGAAGACCAGTAGTAGTTTCCGATGCACATCTGGAGGAATTCTGTAATCTGTGGACTTTCAAAGTGTTGATGAAACACAGCAATTGCATCGGGATTGAATACAACAGTCACTATGCGCACTTTCCTCCATGGGAGTAATGTTTCAAACAGTTTACGCTTTGATCATTCCCTTGAAGACCAGTAGTAGTTTCCGATGCACATCTGGTGGCATTCTGTAATGTTTGGACCATCAGAGTGTTGATGAAACACAGAAATTACCTCGGGATTGAATACAACAGACACGATGCGCACTATCCTCCATGGGAGTAATGTCTCAAAGAGTCTACGCTTTGATCGTCTCCTGGAGGACCAGTAGTAGTTTCCGATGCACATCTGGAGGCATTCTGTAATCTGTGGACCTTCTAAGTGTCGATGAAACACAGAAATTGCATCGGGATTGAATACGACATTCACCATGCGCACTTTCCTCCATGGGAGAAATGTCTGAAACACTCTACGATCTGATCGTTCCCTGGAAGACCAGTAGTAGTCTCCGATGCACATCTTGTTGCATTCTGTAATCTGTGGACTATCAGAGTGTTGATGAAACACAGAAATTGCATCGGGATTGAATACAACAGTCACTATGCGCACTTTCCTCCATGGGAGTAATGTTTCAAACAGTTTACGCTTTGATCATTCCCTTGAAGACCAGTAGTAGTTTCCGATGCACATCTGGTGGCATTCTGTAATGTTTGGACCATCAGAGTGTTGATGAAACACAGAAATTGCCTCGGGATTGAATACAACAGACACGATGCGCACTATCCTCCATGGGAGTAATGTCTCAAACAGTCTACGCTTTGATCGTTCCCTGGAAGATCAGTAGTTGTTTCCGATGCACATCTGGAGACATTCATTAATCTGTGGACCTTCAAAGTGTTGAAGAAACACAGAAATTGCATCGGGATTGAATACAACAGTCACCATGCGCACTTTCCTCCATGGGAGTAACGTCTCAAACAGTCTACGATTTGATCGTTTCGTGTAAGGCCAGTAGTAGATTCCGATGCACATCTGGAGGAATTCTGTAATCTGTGCCCCTTCATAGTGTTGATGAAACATAGAAATTGCATCGGGATTGAATACAACATTCACCATGCCCACTTCCCTCCTTGGGAGTAAAGTCTCAAAGAGTCTACGTTTTGATCGTATCCTGCAAGGCCAGTAGTAGTTTACCATGCACATCTGGAGGCATTCTGTAATCTGTGGACCTTCAAAGTGTTGATGAAACACAGATATTGCATCGGTATTGAATACAACAGTTACCATGCGCACTTCCCTCCACGGGAGTAATGTCTCAAACAGTCTACGCTTTAATCGAATCCTTAGGACCAGTAGTAGTTTCCGATGCACATCTGGAGGAATTCTGTAATCTGTGGACTTTCAACGTGTTGATGAAACACAGCAGTTGCATCGGGATTGAATACAACAGTCACCATGCGCACTTTCCTCCATGGGAGTAATGTCTCAAACAGTTTACGCTTTGATCGTTCCCTTGAAGACCAGTAGTAGTTTCCGATGCAAACCTTGGGGGCATTCTGTAATGTGTGGACTATCAGAGTGTTGATGAAACACAGAAAATGCATCGGTATTGAATACAACAGTCACCATAAGCTCTTTCCTCCATGGGAGTAATGTCTCAAACAGTCTACGCTTTGATCGTTATCTGCAAAACCAGTAGTAGTTTCTGATGCACATGTGGAGGGTTTCTGTAATCAGTGGTCCTTCAAAGTGTTGATGAAACACAGAAATTGCCGCGGAATTGAATACAACAGTCACCATGCGCACTTTCCTCCATGGGAGTAATGTCACAAACAGTATACGCTTTGATCGTTTCCTGGAGGACCAGTAGTAGTTTTCGATGCACATCTTTAGGCATTCTGTAATCTGTGGACCTTCGAAGTGTCGATGAAACACAGAAATTCCATCGGGATTGAATACAACAGTCACCATGCGCAGTTTCCTCCATGAGAATATTGTCTAAAACAGTCTAATTTTTGATCGTTCCCTGGAAAACCAATAGTAGTTTCCGATGCACATCTGGTATCATTCTGTTATCTATGGACTATCAGAGTATTAGTGAAAGACAGAAATTGCATCGGGATTGAATACAACAGTCACCATGCGCACTTTCCTCCATGGGAGTAATGTCTCAAACAGGATACGCTTTGATCGTTCCCTCCAAGACCAGTAGCAGTTTCCGATGCACATCTGGGGGCATTCTGTAATGTGTGGACCATCAGAGTGTTGATGAAACACAGAAATTGCATTGGGATTGATGACAACAGTCACCATGCGTACTTTCCACCATGGGAGTAATGTCTCAAACAGTCTACGCTTTTATCATTCCCTGCAAGGCCAGTAGCAGTTTCCGATGCTGATCTGGAGGCATTCTGTAATCTGTGGCTCTTCAAAGTGTTGATGAAACACAGAAATTGCATCGGGATTGAATACAACAGTCATCATGCGCACTTTCCTCCATGGGAGTAATGTCTCAAACAGTCTACATTTTGATCGTTCCTGGAAGACCAGTAGTAGTTTCCGATGCACACCTGTTGTCATTCTGTAATCTGTGGACGGTCATAGTGTTGTTGAAACACAGAAATTGCATCAGGATTGAATACAACAATCACCATGCGCACTTTCCTCCATGGGAGTAACGTCTCAAACAGATTACGCTTTGATCGATTCCCGGAAGACCAGTAGTGGTTTCTGATGCATATCTGGAGGCATTCTGTAATCTGTGGACCATCAGAGTGTTGATGAAACAGAGAAATTGCATCGGGATTGAATACAACAGTCACCGTGCGCACTTTCCTCCATGGGAGTAATGTCTCAAACAGTCTACGATTTGATCGTCTATTGGAAGACCAGTATTAGTTTCCGATGGACATCTGGATGCTTTCTGTAATCTGTGGACCTTCAAAGTGTTGATAAAACACAGAAATTGCATCGGGATTGAATACAACAGTCACCATGCGCACTTTCCTCCATAGGAGTAATTTCTCAAACTGTCTACGTTTTGATCGTTTCCTGGAGGACCAGTAGTAGTTTCCGATGCACATCTGGAGGCATTCTGTAATCTGTGGACCTTCAAAGAGTTGATGAAACACAGAAATTGCATCGGGATTGAATACAACAGTCACCATGCACACTTTCCTCCATGGGAGTAATGTCTCAAACAGTTTACGCTTTGATCGTTCCCTGGAAAACCAGTAGTAGTTTCCGATGCACATCTGGGGGCATTCTGTAATCTGTGGACTATCAGAGTGTTGATGAAACAGAGAAATTGCATCGGTATTGAATACAACAGTCATCATGCGAATTTTCCTCCATGGGAGTAATGTCTTAAACAGTCTACGCTTTGATCGTTCCCTGGAAGACCAGTAGTAGTTTCCGATGCACGTCTGGAGGAATTTTGAAATCTGTGGACTATCAGAGTGTTGTTGAAACACAGAAATTGCATCGGGATTGAATACAACAGTCACCATGCGCACTTTCCTCCATGGGAGTAATGTCTCAAACAGTCTACGCATTGATCGTTCCCTACAAGACCAGTAGTAGTTTCCGATGCACATCTGGTATCATTTTGTTATCTGTGGACTATCAGAGTGTTGGTGAAACACAGAAATTGCATCGGGATTCAATACAACAGTCACCATGCGCACTTTCCTCCATGGGAGTCATGTCTCAAACTGTCTACACTTTGATTGTTCCCTGCAAGACCAGTAGGAGTTTCAGATGCACATCTGAAGGCATTCTGTAATCTGTGGACCTTAAATGTGTTGATGAAACACAGAAATTGCCTCGGGATTGAATACAACAGTCATCATGCGCACTTTCCTCCATGGGAGTAATGTCTCAAACAGTCTACTTTTTGATCGTTCCTGGAAGACCAGTAGTAGTTTCCGATGCACATCTGGAGGCAATATGTAATCTGTGGACCTTCAAAGTTTTGATGAAACACAGAAATTGCATCGGCATTGAATATAAGAGTCACCATGCACACTTTCCTCCATGTGAGTAATGTCTCAAACAGTCTACGCTTTGATCGTCCCCTGGAAGACCAGTAGTAATTTCCGATGCACACCTGTTGTCATTCTGTAATCTGTGGACTATCAGAGTGTTGTTGAAACACAGAAATTGCATCGGGATTGAATACAACAGTCACCATGCGCACTTTCCTCCATGGGAGTAAATTTTCAAACAGTCTACTCTTTGATCGTTTCCTGGAGGACCAGTAGTAGTTTACGATGCACATCTGGTGTCATTCTGTAATCTGCGGACTATCAGAGTTTTGCTGAAACACATAAATTGCATCGGGATTTTATATAAAAGTCACCTTGCGCACTTTCCTGCATGGGAGTAATGTCTCAAACAGTCTACGCTTTGATCGTTCCCTGGAAGACCAGTAGTAGTTTCCGATGCCTATCTGGGGGCATTCTGTAATCTGTTAACTATCAGAGTGTTGTTGAAACACATAAATTGCATCGGGATTGAATACAACAGTCACCATGGGCACGCTCCACCATGGGAGTAATGTCTCAAACAGTCTACGCTTTGATCGATTCCCGGAAGACCAGTAGTAGTTTCCGATGCACATCTGGAGGCATTCTGTAATCTGTGGACGGTCAGAGTGTTGGTGAAACACAGAAATTGCATCAGATTGTCTACAACAGTCACCATGCGCACTTTCCTCCATGGGAGTAATGTCTCAAACAGTCTACGCTTTGATCGATTCCCGGAAGGCCAGTAGTAGTTTCCGATGCACATCTGGAGGCACTCTGTAATCTGTGGACCTTCAAAGTGTTGATGAAACACTGAAATTGCATCGGGATTGTACACAAAAGTCACCATGCGCACTTTCCTCCATGGGAGTAATGTCTCAAACAGTCTACGCTTTGATCGTCTCCTGGAAGACCAGTAGTAGTTTCCGATGCACATCTGGGGGCATTCTCTAATGTGTGGACTATCAGAGTGTTGATCAAACACAGAAATTGCATCGGGATTGAATACAACAGTCACCAAGCGCACTACCCTCCATGGGAGTAATGTCTCAAATAGTTTACGTTTTGATCGCTCCCTGGGAGACCAGTAGTAGCTTCCAATGAACATCTGGGGTCATTCTGTAATGTGTGGACTCTCAGAGTGTTGTTGAAACACATAAATTGCATCGGGATTGTATACAACAGACACCATGCGCACTTTCCTCCATGGGAGTAATGTCTCAAACAGTCTAGGCTTTGATCGTTTCCTGGAAGGCCAGTAGTAGTTTCCGATGCAGATTTGGAGGCATTCTGTAATCTGTGGACCTTCAAAAGGTTGATGAAACACTGAAATTGCATCGGGATTGAATACAACAGTCACACTGCCCACATTCCTCCATGGGAGTAATGTCTCAAACTGTCTACGCTTTGATCGTCTCCTGGAAGACCAGTAGTAGTTTCCGATGGACATCTGGATGCCTTCTGTAATCTGTGGACCTTTAAAGTGTTGATGAAACACAGTAATTGCAACCAGATTAAATACAACAGTCACCATGCGCACTGTCCTCCATGGGAATAACGTCTCAAACAATCTACGATTTTATCGTACCCTGGAAGACCAGTAGTAGTTTCCGATGCACATCTGGAGGCATTCTGTAATCTGTGGACGGTCAGAGTGTTGTTGAAACACAGAAATTGCATCAGATTGAATACAACAGTCACCATGCGCACTTTCCTCCATGGGAGTAATGTCTCAAACAGTCTACGCTTTGATCGATTCCCGGAAGACCAGTAGTAGTTTCCGATGCACATCTGGAGGCATTCTGTAATCTGTGGACCTTCAAAGTGTTGATGAAACACTGAAATTGCATCGGGATTGAATACAACAGTCACCATGCGCACTTTTCTCCATGGGAGTAATGTCTCAAACTGTCTACGCTTTGATCGTCTCCTGGAAGACCAGTTGTAGTTTCCGATGGACATCTGGATGCTTTCTGTAATCTGTGGACCTTCAAAGTGTTGATAAAACAATGAAATTGCATCGGTATTGAATACAAAAGTCACCATGCGCCCTTTCCTCCATGGGAGTAATGTCTCAAACAGTTTACGCTTTGATCGTTCCCTGGAAAACCAGTAGTAGTTTCCGATGCACATCTGGAGGCATTCTGTAATCTGTGGACTATCAGAGTGTTGATGAAACACAGAAATTGCATCGGTATTGAATACAACAGTCACCATGGGCACGCTCCACCATGGGAGTAATGTCTCAAACAGTCTACGATTTGATCGTTCCCTGCAAAACCAGTAGTAGTTTTCGATGGATATCTGGAGGCATTCTTTAATCTGTGGAACTTCAAAGTGTTGATGAAACACAGAAATTGCCTCGGGATTGAATATAACAGCCATCATGCGCATTTTTCTCCATGGGAGTAATGTCTCAAACAGTCTGCGCTTTGATAGTTCCCTGGAAGACTAGTTGTAGTTTCCGATGCACATCTGGGGCATTCTCTAACGTGTGGACTATCAGAGTGATGATGAAACACAGAAATTGCATCGGGATTGAATACAACAGTCACCATGTGCACTTTACTCCATGGGAGTAATGTCTGAAACAGTTTACGTTTGATCGTTCCCTGGAAGACCAGAAGTAGTTAACGATGCACATCATGGGGCCTTCTGTAATGTGTGGACTATGAGAGTGTTGATGAAACACAGAAATTGCATCGGGATTGAATACAACAGTCACCATGCGCACTTTCCTCCATGGGAGTAATGTCTCAAACAGTTTACGCTTTGATCGTTCCCTGGAAGACCAGTAGTAGTTTCCTATGAACATGTGGGGTCATTCTGTAATGTGTGGGCTATCAGAGTGTTGTTGAAACACAGAAATTGCATCGGGATTGTATACAACAGACACCATGCGCAATTTTCCTCAATGGGAGTAATGACTCAAACAGTCTACGCTTTGATCATTCCCTGGAAGACCAGTAGTAGTTTCCGATGCACATCTGGAGGCATTCTGTAATCTGTGGACTGTCAGAGTATTGTTGAAACACAGAAGTTGCATCGGGATTGAATACAACAGTCACCGTGTGCACTTTCCTACATGGGAGTAATGTCTCAAACAGTCTACGCTTCGATCGTTCCCTAGAAAACCAGTAGTAGTTTCCAAAGCCTATCTGGGGGCATTCTGTAATCTGTGAACTATCAGAGTGTTGATGAAACACTGAAATTGCATCGGGATTGAATACAACAGTCACCATGCGCACATTTTCATCCACGGGAGTAATGTCTCAAACAGTCTACGCTTTGATCGTTCCCTGGCAGTCCAGTAGTAGTTTCCGATGCACATCTGGGGGCATTCTGTAATGTGTGGAATATCAGAGTGTTGATGAAACACAGAAATTGCATCGGGATTGAATACAACACTCACCATACGCACTTCCCTCCTTGGGAGTAATGTCTCAAACATTTACGCTTTCATCGTTCCCTGGATGACCAGCACTAGTTTCCGATGCACATCTGGGGGCACTCTGTAATGGGTGGTCTATCAGAGTGTTGATGAAACACAGACATTGCATCGGGATTGATTACAACAGTTACCATGCGCACTTTCCTACCTGGGAGTAATGTCTCAAACAGTCTACGCTTTGATCGCTACATGGAAGACCAGTAGTAGTTTCCGTTGCACATCTGGTGTCATTCTGTAATCTGTGGACTATCAGTGTGTTGATGAAACACTAGAATTGCATCGGGATTGAATACAACAGTCACCATGCGCACTTTCCTCCATGGGAGTAATGTCTCAGACAGTGGGCGCTTTGATCGGTCAATGGAAGACCAGTAGTAGTTTCCAATGCACATCAGGGAGCATTCTGTAATCTGTGGACTATCAGAGTGTTGATGAAACACAGAAATTGCATCGGGATTGAGTACAACAGTCACCAGGCGCACTTTCCTCCATGAGAGTAATGTCTCAAACAGTTTACGTTTTGATCGTTCCCTGGAAGACCAGTAGTAGTTTCCGATGAACATCTGGGAGCATTCTGTAATGTCTGGACTATCAGAGTGTTGATGAAACACAAGAATTGCATCGGGATAGAATACAAGAGTCACCATGCGCACTTTCCTCCCTGCGAGTAATGTCTTAAGCAGTTTACGCTTTGATCGTTCCCTGCAAGACCAGTAGTAGTTTCCGATGCACATCTGGAGGCATTCTGTAATCTGTGGACTATTAAAGTGTTGATGAAACACAGAAATTGCATCGCGAATGAATACAACAGTCACCATGCGCACTTTCCTCCATGGGAGTAATGTCTCAAACAGTCTACGCTTTGATCGTTCCCTGGAAGAGCAGTAGTAGTTTCCGATGCACCTCTGGGTGCCTTCTGTAATGTGTGGGCTATCAGAGTGTTGTTGAAACACAGAAATTGCATCGGGATTGTATACAACAGACACCATGCGCAATTTTCCTCAATGGGAGTAATGACTCAAACAGTCTACGCTTTGATCATTCCCTGGAAGACCAGTAGTAGTTTCTGATGCACATCTGGAGGCATTCTGTAATCTGTGGACTTTCAGAGTATTGTTGAAACACAGAAGTTGCATCGGGATTGAATACAACAGTCACCGTGTGCAATTTCCTACATGGGAGTAATGTCTCAAACAGAATACGCTTCGATCGTTCCCTAGAGAACCAGTAGTAGTTTCCGATGCCTATCTGGGGGCATTCTGTAATCTGTGAACTATCAGAGTGTTGTTGAAACACATAAATTGCATCGGGATTGAATACACCTGTCACCATGCGCTCTTCCCTCCATGAGGTAATTTCTCAAACAGTCTACGCTTTGATCGATTCCTGGAAGCCCAGTAGTAGTTTCCGATGCACATCTGGAGGCATTCTGCAATCTGTGGACCTTCAAAGTGTTGATGAAACACTGAAATTGCATCGGGATTGAATACAACAGTCACCATGCGCACATTTTCATCCATAGGAGTAATGTCTCAAACAGTCTACGCTTTGATCGTTCCCTGGCAGACCAGTAGTAGTATCCGATGCACATCTGGGGGCATTCTGTAATGTGTGGAATATCAGAGTGTTGATGAAACACAGAAATTGCATCGGGATTGAATACAACACTCGCCATGCGCACTTCCCTCCTTGGGAGTAATGTCTCAAACAATCTACGATTTGATGGTCCCCTGCAAGACCAGTAGTAGTTTCCGATGCACATCTGGTGTCATTCTGTAATCTGTGGACTATTAGAGTGTCGATGAAACACAGAAATGGCATCGGGATTGAATAGAACAGTCACCATGCGCACTTAACTCCATGGGAGTAATGTCTCAAACAGTCTACGCTTTGGTCGTTCCCTGCATGACCAGTAGTAGTTTCCGATGCACATCTGGAGGCATTCTGTAATCTGTGGACCTTCAAAGTGTTGATGAGACACAGAAATTGCCTCGGGATTGAACACAACAGTCATCATGCGAATTTTCCTCCATGGGAGTAATGTCTCTAACAGTTTACGCTTTGATCGTTCCCTGGAAGACCAGTAGTAGTTTCCTATGCACATCTGGGTGCATTCTGTAATGTGTGGACTATCAGAGTGTTGATGAAACACAGAAATTGCATCAGGATTGAATACAACAGTCACCGTGTGCACTTTCCTACATGGGAGTAATGTCTCAAACAATCTACGATTTGATCGTTCCCTGGAAGAACAGTAGTAGTTTCCGATGCACATCTGGAGGCATTCTGTAATCTGTGGACCTTCAAAGTTTTGATGAAACACAGAAATTGCAACGGGATTATAAATAACAGTCACTATGCGCACTTTCCTCCATGGGAGTATTGTCTCAAACATTTACGCTTTCATCGTTCCCTGGATGACCAGCACTAGTTTCCGATGCACATCTGGGGGCACTCTGTTATGTGTGGACTATCAGAGTGTTGATGAAACGCAGACATTGCATCGGGATTGATTACAACAGTCACCATGCGCACTTTCCTACCTGGGAGTAATGTCTCAAACAGTCTACGCTTTGATCGCTACATGGAAGACCAGTAGTAGTTTCCGATGCACATCTGGTGTCATTCTGTAATCTGTGGACTATCAGAGTGGTGATGAAACACTAGAGTTGCATCGGGATTGAATACAACAGTCACCATGCGCACTTTCCTCCATGGGAGTAATGTCTCAAACAGTCTACGTTTGATCGTTCCCTGCAAGACCAGTAGTAGTTTCCAATGCACATCAGGGAGCATTCTGTAATCTGTGGACTATTAAAGTGTTGATAAAACGCAGAAATTGCATCGCGAATGAATACAACAGTCACCATGCGCACTTTCCTCCATGGGAGTAATGTCTCAAACATTCTACGCTTTGGTCGCTCCATGGAAGACCAGTAGTAGTTTACGATGCACATCTGGTGTCATTCTGTAATCAGTGGACTATCAGAGAGTTTATGAAACACAGAAATTGCATCGGGATTGAATACAACAATCACCATGCGCACTTTCCTCCACGGGAGTAATGTCTCAAACAGTTTGCGCTTTGATTGGTCAATGGAAGACCAGTAGTAGTTTCCAATGCACATCAGGGAGCATTCTGAAATCTGTGGACTATTAGAGTGTTGATGAAACACAGAAATTGCATCGGCATTGAATACAAAAGACACCATGCGCACTTTCATCCATGGGAGTAATGTCTCAAACTGTCTACGCTTTGATCGTTCCCTGCAAGACCAGTAGTAGTTTCCGATGCACATCTGGGGGCATTCACTAATGTGTGGACTATCAGTGTGTTGATGAAACACAGAAATTGCATCTTGATTGAATACACCTGTCACCTTGCGCTCTTCCCTCTATGAGGTAATGTCTCAAACAGTCTACGCTTTGATCGATACCTGGAAGACCAGTGGTAGTTTCCGATGCACATCTGGAGGCATTCTGTAATCTGTGGACCTTCAAAGTGTTGATGAAACACTGAAATTGCATCGGGATTGAATACAACAGTCACCATGCGCACTTTCCTCCATGGGAGTAATGTCTCAAACAGACTACGCTTTGATCGTCTCCTGGAAGACCAGTAGTAGTTTCCGATGGACATCTGGATGCTTTCTGTAATCTGTGGACCTTCAAAGTGTTGATAAAACACAGAAATTGCATCAGGATTGAATACAACAGTCACCATGCGCACTTTCCTCCATGGGAGTAATTTCTCAAACAGTCTACGTTTCGATCGTTTCCTGGAGGACCAGTAGTAGTTTCCGATGCACATCTTAAGGCATTCTCTAATCTGTGGACCTTCAAGGAGTTGATGAAACACAGAAATTGCATCGGGATTGAATACAACAGTCACCATGCACACTTTCCTCCATGGGAGTAATGTCTCAAACAGTTTACGCTTTGATCGTTCCCTGGAAAACCAGTAGTAGTTTCCGATGCACAACTGGGGGCATTCTGTAATCTGTGGACTATCAGAGTGTTGTTGAAACACAGACATTGCATCGGTATTGAATACAACAGTCACCATGGGCATGCTCCACCATGGGACTAATGTCTCAAACAGTCTACGATTTGATCGTTCCCTGAAAAACCAGTAGTAGTTTTCGATGCAAATCTGGAGACATTCTTTAATATGTGGACCTTCAAAGTGTTGTTGAAACACAGAAATTGCATCGGGATTGAATACAACAGTCACCAAGCGCACTTTCCTCCATGGGAGTAATGTCTCAAACAGTCTACGCTTTGATCGTTCCCTAGAAGACCTGCAGTAGTTTCCGATGCCTATATGGGGGCATTCTGTAATCTGTGAACAATCAGAGTGTTGTTGAAACACATAAATTGCATCGGGATTGAATACACCTTTCATCATGCGCTCTTCCCTCCATGGGGTAATGTCTTAAACAGTCTACGCTTTGATCGATTCCTGGAAGACCAGTAGTAGTTCCCGATGCACATCTGGAGGCGTTCTCTAATCTGTGGACCTTCAAAGTGTTGATGAAACACAGAAATTGCATCGCGAATGAATACAACAGTCACCATGCGCACTTTCCTCCATGGGAGTAATGTCTCAAATATTCTACGCTTTGGTCGCTCCATGGAAGACCAGTAGTAGTTTGCGATGCACATCTGGTGTCATTCTGTAATCTGTGGACTATCAGAGAGTTGATGAAACACAGAAATTGCATCGGGATTGAATACAACAATCACCATGCGCACTTTCCTCCACGGGAGTAATGTCTCAAACAGTTTGCGCTTTGATTGGTCAATGGAAGACCGATAGTAGTTTCTAATGCACATCAGGGAGCATTCTGAAATCTGTGGACTATCAGAGTGTTGATGAAACACAGAAATTGCATCGGCATTGAATACAACAGACACCATGCGCACTTTCATCCATGGGAGTAATGTCTCAAACTGTCTACGCTTTGATCGTTCCCTGCAAGACCAGTAGTAGTTTCCGATGCACATCTGGGGGCATTCTCTAATGTGTGGACTATCAGTGTGTTGATGAAACACAGAAATTGCATCGGGATTGAATACACCTGTCACCATGTGCTCTTCCCTCTATGAGGTAATGTCTCAAACAGTCTACGCTTTGATCGACTCCTGGAAGACCAGTAGTAGTTTCCGATGCACTTCTGGAGGCATTCTGTAATCTGTGGACCTTCAAAGTGTTGATGAAGCACTGAAATTGCATCGGGATTGAATACAACAGTCACCATGCGCACTTTCCTCCATGGGAGTAATGTCTCAAACAGACTACGCTTTGATCGTCTCCTGGAAGACCAGTAGTAGTTTCCGATGGACATCTGGATGCTTTCTGTAATCTGTGGACCTTCAAAGTGTTGATGAAACACAGAAATTGCTTCGGGATTGAATACAACAGTCACCATGTGCACTTTACTCCATGGGAGTAATGTCTCAAACAGTTTACGTTTGATCGTTCCCTGGAAGACCAGAAGTAGTTTCCGATGCACATCATGGGGCCTTCTGTAATGTGTGGACTATGAGAGTGTTGATGAAACACAGAAATAGCATCGGGATTGAATACAACAGTCACCATGCGCACTTTCCTCCATTGGAGTAATGTCTCAAACAGTTTACGCTTTGATCGTTCCCTGGAAGACCAGTAGTAGTTTCCTATGAACGTGTGGGGTCATTCTGTAATGTGTGGGCTATCAGAGTGTTGTTGAAACACAGAAATTGCATCGGGATTGTATACAACAGACACCATGCGCAATTTTCCTCAATGGGACTAATGACTCAAACAGTCTACGCTTTGATCATTCCCTGGATGACCAGCACTAGTTTCCGATGCACATCTGGGGACACTCTGTAATGTGTGGACTATCAGAGTGTTGATGAAACACAGACATTGCATCGGTATTGAATACAACAGTCACCATGGGCATGCTCCACCATGGGAGTAATGTCTCAAACAGTCTACGATTTGATCGTTCCCTGCAAAACCAGTAGTAGTTTTCGATGCATATCTGGAGACATTGTTTAATATGTGGACCTTCAAAGTGTTGATGAACACAGAAATTGCCTCGTGATTGAATACAACAGTCATCATGCGCATTTTTCTCAATGGGAATAATGTCTCAAACAGTCTACGCTTTGATCGTTCCCTGGAAGACCAGTAGTAGTTTCCGATGCACATCTGGTTTCATTCTGTAATGTGTGGATTATCAGAGTGTTGTTGAAACACAGAAATTGCATCGGGATTGTATACAACAGTCACTATGCGCAATTTTACTCCATGGGAGTAATGTCTCAAACAGTCTACGCTTTGATCGTTCCCTGGAAGACCAGTAGTAGTTTCCGATGCACATCTGGAGGCATTTTGAAATCTGTGGACTATCAGAGTGTTGTTGAAACACAGAAATTGCATCGGGATTGAATACAACAGTCACCATGCGCACTTTCCTCCATGGGAGTAATGTCTCAAACAGTCTACGCTTTGATCGTTCCCTAGAAGACCTGTAGTAGTTTCCGATGCCTATCTGGGGACATTCTGTAATCTGTGAACTATCAGAGTGTTGTTGAAACACATAAATTGCATCGGGATTGAATACACCTGTCATCATGCGCTCTTCCCTCCATGGGGTAATGTCTTAAACTATCTACGCTTTGATCGATTCCTGGAAGACCAGTAGTAGTTCCCGATGCACATCTGGAGGCGTTCTGTAATCTGTGGACCTTCAAAGTGTTGATGAAACACAGAAATTGCATCGCGAATGAATACAACAGTCACCATGCGCACTTTCCTCCATGGGAGTAATGTCTCAAACATTCTACGCTTTGGTCGCTCCATGGAAGACCGGTAGTAGTTTGCGATGCACATCTGGTGTCATTCTGTAATCTGTGGACTATCAGAGAGTTGATGAAACACAGAAATTGCATCGGGATTGAATACAACAATCACCATGCGCACTTTCCTCCACGGGAGTAATGTCTCAAACACTTTACGCTTTGATTGGTCAATGGAAGACCAGTAGTAGTTTCCGATGCACATCAGGGAGCATTCTGAAATCTGTGGACTATCAGAGTGTTGATGAAACACAGAAATTGCATCGGCATTGAATACAACAGACACCATGCGCACTTTCATCCATGGGAGTAATGTCTCAAACTGTCTACGCTTTGATCGTTCCCTGCAAGACCAGTAGTAGTTTCCGATGCACATCTGGGGGCATTCTCTAATGTGTGGACTATCAGTGTGTTGATGAAACAAAGAAATTGCATCGGTGTTGAATACAACAGTCACCATGGGCACGTTCCTCCTTGGGAGTAATGTCTCAAACAGACTACGCTCTGATCGTCTCCTGGAAGACCAGTAGTAGTTTCCGATGGACATCTGGATGCTTTCTGTAATCTGTGGACCTTCAAAGTGTTGATGAAACACAGAAATTGCTTCGGAATTGAATACAACAGTCACCATGCGCACTTTCCTCCATGGGAATAATGTCTCATACAATCTACGCTTTGATCGTTCCCTGGAAGACCAGTAGTAGTTTCCGATTCACCTCTGGGTGCCTTCTGTAATGTGTGGACTGTCAGAGTGTTGATCAAACACAGAAATTGCATCGGGATTGAATACAACAGTCACCATGCGCAATTTTCCTCAATGGGAGTAATGACTCAAACAGTCTACGCTTTGTTCATACCCTGGAAGACCAGTAGTAGTTTATGATGCACATCTGGTTGCATTCTGTAATCTGTGGACTGTCAGAGTATTGTTGAAACACAGAAGTTGCATCGGGATTGAATACAACAGACACCATGCGCACTTTCCTCCATGGCAGTAATGTCTCAAGCAGTCTACGCTTTGATAGTTCCCTGGAAGACTAGTTGTAGTTTCCGATGAACATCTGGGGGCATTCTCTAACGTGTGGACTATCAGAGTGATGATGAAACACAGAAATTGCATCGGGATGGAATACAACAGTCACCATGTGCACTTTACTCCATGGGAGTAATGTCTCAAACAGTTTCCGTTTGATCGTTCCCTGGAAGACCAGAAGTAGTTTCCGATGCACATCATGGGGCCTTCTGTAATGTGTGGACTATGAGAGTGTTGATGAAACACAGAAATTGCATCGGGATTGAATACAACAGTCACCATGCGCACTTTCCTCCATTGGAGTAATGTCTCAAACAGTTTACGCTTTGATCGTTCCCTGGAAGACCAGTAGTAGTTTCCTATGAACATGTGGGGTCATTCTGTAATGTGTGGGCTATCAGAGTGTTGTTGATACACAGAAATTGCATCGGGATTGTATACAACAGACACCATGCGCAATTTTCCTCAATGGGAGTAATGACTCAAACAGTCTACGCTTTGATCATTCCCTGGAAGACCAGTAGTAGTTTCCGATGCACATCTGGAGGCATTCTGTAATCTGTGGACTGTCAGAGTATTGTTGAAACACAGAAGTTGCATCGGGATTGAATACAATAGACACCGTGTGCACTTTCCTCCATGGGAGTAATGTCTCAAACAGTCTACGCTTCGATCGTTCCCTAGAAAACCAGTAGTAGTTTCCGATGCCTATCTGGGGGCATTCTGTAATCTGTGAACTATCAGAGTGTTGTTGAAACACATAAATTGCATCGGGATTGAATACACCTGTCACCATGCGCTCTTCCCTCCATGAGGTAATGTCTCAAACAGTCTACGCTTTGATCGATTCCTGGAAGCCCAGTAGTAGTTTCCGATGCACATCTGGAGGCATTCTGTAATCTGTGGACCTTCAAAGTGTTGATGAAACACTGAAATTGCATCGGGATTGAATACAACAGCCACCATGCGCACTTTCCTCCATGGGAGTAATGTCTCAAACAGTCTACGCTTTGATCGTTCCCTGGCAGACCAGTAGTAGTTTCCGATGCACATCTGGGGGCATTCTGTAATGTGTGGAATATCAGAGTGTTGATGAAACACAGGAATTGCATCGGGATTGAATACAACACTCACCATGCGCACTTCCCTCCTTGGGAGTAATGTCTCAAACACTTACGCTTTCATCGTCCCCTGGATGACCAGCACTAGTTTCCGATGCACATCTGGGGGCACTCTGTAATGTGTGGACTATCAGAGTGTTGATGAAACACAGACATTGCATCGGGATTGTTTACAACAGTCACCATGCGCCCTTTCCTCCATGGGAGTAATGTCTCAAACTGTTTACGCTTTGATCGTTCCCTGGAGGACCAGAAGTAGTTTGCGATGCACATCTGGGGCATTCTCTAATGTGTGGACTATCAGAGTGTTGATGAAACACATAAATTGCATCGGGATTGAATGCAACAGTCACCATGCGCACTTTCCTCCATGGGAGTAATGTCTCAAACAGTCTACGCTTTGATCGTTTCCTACAAGACCAGTAGTAGTTTCCGATGCACATCTGGAGGCACTCTGTAATCTGTGGGCTATCAAAGTGTTGATGAAACACAGAAATTGCATCACGAATGAATACAACAGTCACCGTGCGCACTTTCCTACCTGGGAGTAATGTCTCAAACAGTCTACGCTTTGATCGCTACATCGAAGAACAGTAGTAGTTTCCGATGCACATCTGGTGTCATTCTGTAATGTGTGGACTATCAGAGTGTTGATGAAACACTAGAATTGCATCGGGATTGAATACAACAGTCACCATGCGCACTTTCCTCCATGGGAGTAATGTCTCAAACAGTCTACGTTTGATCGTTCCCTGCAAGACCAGTAGTAGTTTCCGATGCACATCTGGAGCCATTCTGTAATCTGTGGACTATTAAATTGTTGATGAAACACAGAAATTGCATCGCGAATGAATACAACAGTCACCATGCGCACTTTCCTCCATGGGAGTAATGTCTCAAACATTCTACGATTTGGTCGCTCCATGGAAGACCAGTAGTAGTTTGCGATGCACATCTGGTGTCATTCTGTAATCTGTGGACTATCAGAGAGTTGATGAAACACAGAAATTGCATCGGGATTGAATACAACAATCACCATGCGCACTTTCCTCCACGGGAGTAATGTCTCAAACAGTTTGCGCTTTGATTGGTCAATGGAAGACCAGTTGTAGTTTCCAATGCACATCAGGGAGCATTCTGAAATCTGTGGACTATCAGAGTGTTGATGAAACACAGAAATTGCATCGGCATTGAATACAACAGACACCATGCGCACTTTCATCCATGGGAGTAATGTCTCAAACAGACTACGCTTTGATCGTTCCCTGCAAGACCAGTAGTAGTTTCCGATGCACATCTGGGGGCATTCTCTAATGTGTGGACTATCAGTGTGTTGATGAAACACAGAAATTGCATCGGGATAGAATACGCCTGTCACCATGCGCTCTTCCCTCTATGAGGTAATGTCTCAAACAGTCTACGCTTCCATCGATTCCTGGAAGACCAGTAGTAGTTTCCGATGCACATCTGGATGCTTTCTGTAATCTGTGGACCTTCAAAGTGTTGATAAAACACAGAAATTGCATCAGGATTGAGTACAACAGTCACCATGCGCACTTTACTAAATGGGAGTAATTTCTCAAACAGTCTACGTTTCGAACGTTTCCTGGAGGACCAGTAGTAGTTTTCGATGCACATCTGGAGGCATTCTGTAATCTGTTGACCTTCAAAGAGTTGATGAAACACAGAAATTGCATCGGGATTGAATACAACAGTCACCATGCACACTTTCCTCCATGGGAGTAATGTCTCAAACAGTTTACGCTTTGATCGTTCCCTGGAAAACCAGTAGTAATTTCCGATGCACAACTGGGGGCATTCTGTAATCTGTGGACTATCAGAGTGTTGATGAAACACAGATATTGCATCGGTGTTGAATACAACAGTCACCATGGGCACGCTCCACCATGGGAGTAATGTCTCAAACAGTCTACGATTTGATCGTTCCCTGCAAAACCAGTAGTAGTTTTCGATGCATATCTGGAGGCATTCTTTAATATGTGGACCTTCAAAGTGTTGATGAAACACAGAAATTGCCTCGGGATTGAATACAACAGTCATCATGCGCATTTTTCTCCATGGGAGTAATGTCTCAACCCGTCTACGCTTTGATCGTTCCCTGGAAGACCAGTAGTAGTTTCCGATGCACATCTGGTTTCATTCTGTAATGTGTGGATTATCAGAGTGTTGTTGAAACACAGAAATTGCATCGGGATTGTATACAACAGTCACTATGCGCAATTTTACTCCATGGGAGTAATGTCTCAAACAGTCTACGCTTTGATCGTTCCCTGGAAGACCAGTAGTAGTTTCCGATGCACATCTGGAGGCATTTTGAAATCTGTGGACTATCAGAGTGTTGTTGAAACACAGAAATTGCTTCGGGATTGAATACAACAGTCACCATGCGCACTTTCCTCCATGGGAGTAATGTCTCAAACAGTCTACGCTTTGATCGTTCCCTAGAATACCTGTAGTAGTTTCCGATGCCTATCTGGGGGCATTCTGTAATTTGTGATCTATCAGAGTGTTGTTGAAACATATAAATTGCATCGGGATTGAATACACCTGTCATCATGCGCTCTTCCCTCCATGGGGTAATGTCTCAAACAGTCTACGCTTTGATCGATTCCTGGAAGACCAGTAGTAGATCCCGATGCACATCTGGAGGCGTTCTGTAATCTGTGGACCTTCAAAGTGTTGATGAAACACAGAAATTGCTTCGGGATTGAATACAACAGTCACCATGCGCACTTTCCTCCAGGGTAGTAATGTCTCAAACAATCTACGCTTTGATCGTTCCCTGCAAGACCAGTAGTAGTTACCGATGCACATCTGGGGCATTCTCTAATGTGTGGACTATCAGTGTGTTGATGAAACACAGAAATTGCATCGGGATTGAATACAACAGTCACCAGGCGCACTTTCCTCCATGGGAGTAATGTCTCAAACAGTTTACTCTTTGATCGTTCCCTGGAAGCCCAGTAGTAGTTTCCGATGAACATCTGGGAGCATTTGTTAATGTCTGGACTATCAGAGTGTTGTTGAAACACATAAATTGCATCGGGATTGAATACAACAGTCACCATGCGCACTCCCTCCATGGAAGTAATGGCTCAAACAGTCTACTCTTTGATCGATTCCTGCAAGGCCAGTAGTAGTTTCTGATGCACATCTGGAGGCATTCTGTAATCTGTGGACCTTCAAAGTGTTGATGAAACACAGAAATTGCATCGGGATTGAATACAACAGTCACAATGCGCACTTCCCTATATGGGAGTAATGTCTCAAACAGTTTACGCTTTGATCGTTCCCTGGAAGTCCAGTAGTAGTTTCTGATGCACATCTAGGGGCCTTCTGTAATGTGTGGACTATCAGAGTGTTGATGAATTACAGAAATTGCATCGGGACTGATTACAACAGTCACCATGCGCACTTTCCTCCATGGGAGTAATGTCTCAAACAGTTTACGCTTTGATCGTTCCCTGGAAGACCAGTAGTGGTTTCCGATGCCTATCTGGAGGCATTCTGTATTCTGTGGAATATCAGAGTGTTGTTGAAACACATAAATTACATCTGGATTGAATACAACAGTCACCATGCGCAATTTTCCTCCATGGGAGTAATGTCTCAAACAGTTTACGCTTTGACGATTTCTGGAAGACCTGTAGTAGTTTCCGATGCACATCTGGAGGCATTCTGGAATCTGTGGTCCTTCAATGTGTTGATGCAACACTGAAATTGCATCGGGATTGAATACAACAGTCACAATGCTCACTTTCCTCCATGAGAGTAATGTCTCAAACAGTCTACGCTTTGATCTTTCCCTGGATGACCAGTAGTAGTTTCCGATGCACATCTGGAGGCATTCTGAAATCTGTGGACTATCGGAGTGTTGTTGAAACACAGAAATTGCATCGGGATTGTATACAACAGTCACCATGCGCAATTTTACTCCATCGGAGTAATGTCTCAAACAGTCTACGCTTTGATCGTTCCCTGGAAGACTAGTAGTAGTTTCCGATGCACATCTGGTGGCATTTTGAAATCTGTGGACTATCAGAGTGTTGTTGAAACACAGAAATTGCATCGGGATTGTATACAACAGTCACCATGCGCTCTTTCCTCCATGGGAGTAATGTCTCAAACAGTCTACGCTTTAATCGTTCCCTAGAAGACCAGTAGTAGTTCCCGATACACATCGGGAGGCATTCTGTAATCTGTGGATCTTCAAAGTGTTGATGAAACACAGAAATTGCTTCGGGATTGAATACAACAGTCACCATGCGCACTTTCCTCCATGCGAGTAATGTCTCAAACAATCTACGCTTTGATCGTTCCCTGGAAGACCAGTAGTAGTTTGCGATGCACCTCTGGGTGCCTTCTGTAATGTGTGGACTGTCAGAGTGTTGATGAAACACAGAAAATGCATCGGGATTGAATACAACAGTCACCATGCACACTTTCCTCCATGGCAGTAATGTCTCAAGCAGTCTACGCTTTGATAGTTCCCTGGAAGGACTAGTTGTAGTTTCCGATTCACAACTGGGGGCATTCTCTAACGTGTGGACTATCAGAGTGATGATGAAACACAGAAATTGCACCGGGATTGAATACAACAGTCACCATGCGCACTTTACTCCATGGGAGGAATGTCTCAAACAGTTTACGTTTGTTCGTTCCCTGGAAGACCAGAAGTAGTTTCCGATGCACATCATGGGGCCTTCTGTAATGTGTGGACTATCAGAGTGTTGATGAAACACAGAAATTGCATCGGGATTGAATACAACAGTCACCATGCTCACTTTCCTCCATGGGAGTAATGTCTCAAACAGTTTACGCTTTGATCGTTCCCTGGAAGACCAGTCGTAGTAATCGATGCCTATCTGGGGGCATTCTGTAATCTGTGAACTATCAGAGTGTTGTTGAAACACATAAATTGCATCGGGAATGAATACACCTGTCACCATGCGCTCTTCCCTCCATGAGGTAATGTCTCATACAGTCTACGATTTGATCGATTCCTGGAAGACCAGTAGTAGTTTCCGATGCACATCTGGAGGCATTCTGTAATCTGTGGACCTTCAAAGTGTTGATGAAACACAGCAATTGCATCGGGATTGAATACAACAGTCACCATGCGCACTATCCTCCATGGGAGTAATGTCTCAAACAGTCTACGCTTTGATCGTTCCCTGGCAGACCAGTAGTAGTTTCCGATGCACATCTGGGGGCATTCTGTAATGTGTGGAATATCAGAGTGTTGATGAAACACAGATATTGCATCGGGATTGAATACAACACTCACCATGCGCACTTCCCTCCTTGGGAGTAATGTCTCAAACATTTACGCTTTGATCGTTCCCTGGATGACCAGTAGTACTTTCCAATGCACATCTGGGGCACTCTGTAATGTGTGGACTATCACAGTGTTGATGAAACACATAAATTGCATCGGGATTGAATGCAACAGTCACCATGCGCACTTTCCTCCATGGGAGTAATGTCTCAAACAGTCTACGCTTTGATCGTTCCCTGCAAGACCAGTAGTAGTTTCCGATGCACATCTGGAGGCATTCTGTAATCTGTGGAGTATTAAAGTGTTGATGAAACACAGAAATTGCATCGCGAATGAATATAACAGTCACCATGCGCACTTTAATGCATGGGAGTAATGTCTCAAACATTCTACGCTTTGGTCGCTCCATGGAAGACCAGTAGTAGTTTCCGATGCACATCTGGTGTCATTCTGTAATGTGTGGACTATCAGAGAGTTGATGAAACATAGAAATTGCATCGGGATTGAATACAACAATCACCATGCGCACTTTCCTCCACGGGAGTAATGTCTCAAACAGTTTGCTCTTTGATCGGTCAATGGAAGACCAGTAGTAGTTTCCAATGCACATCAGGGAGCATTCTGTAATCTGTGGACTATCAGAGTGTTGATGACTCACAGAAATTGCAGCGGCATTGAATACAACAGACACCATGCGCACTTTCATCCATGGGAGTAATGTCTCAAACATTCTACGCTTTGTTCGATTCCTGCAAGGCTAGTAGTAGCTTCTGATGCTCATCTTGAGGCATTCTGTAATCTGTGGACCTTCAAAGTGTTGATGAAACACAGAAATTGCATTGGGATTGAATACAACAGTCACCATGTGCACTTCCCTCCATGGGAGTAATGTCTCAAACAGTTTACGCTTTGATCGTTCCCTGGAAGACCAGTCGTAGTAATCGATGCCTATCTGGGGGCATTCTGTAATCTGTGAACTATCAGAGTGTTGTTGAAACACATAAATTGCATCGGGAATGAATACACCTGTCACCATGCGCTCTTCCCTCCATGAGGTAATGTCTCATACAGTCTACGATTTGATCGATTCCTGGAAGACCAGTAGTAGTTTCCGATGCACATCTGGAGGCATTCTGTAATCTGTGGACCTTCAAAGTGTTGATGAAACACAGCAATTGCATCGGGATTGAATACAACAGTCACCATGCGCACTATCCTCCATGGGAGTAATGTCTCAAACAGTCTACGCTTTGATCGTTCCCTGGCAGACCAGTAGTAGTTTCCGATGCACATCTGGGGGCATTCTGTAATGTGTGGAATATCAGAGTGTTGATGAAACACAGATATTGCATCGGGATTGAATACAACACTCACCATGCGCACTTCCCTCCTTGGGAGTAATGTCTCAAACATTTACGCTTTGATCGTTCCCTGGATGACCAGTAGTACTTTCCAATGCACATCTGGGGCACTCTGTAATGTGTGGACTATCACAGTGTTGATGAAACACATAAATTGCATCGGGATTGAATGCAACAGTCACCATGCGCACTTTCCTCCATGGGAGTAATGTCTCAAACAGTCTACGCTTTGATCGTTCCCTGCAAGACCAGTAGTAGTTTCCGATGCACATCTGGAGGCATTCTGTAATCTGTGGAGTATTAAAGTGTTGATGAAACACAGAAATTGCATCGCGAATGAATATAACAGTCACCATGCGCACTTTAATGCATGGGAGTAATGTCTCAAACATTCTACGCTTTGGTCGCTCCATGGAAGACCAGTAGTAGTTTCCGATGCACATCTGGTGTCATTCTGTAATGTGTGGACTATCAGAGAGTTGATGAAACATAGAAATTGCATCGGGATTGAATACAACAATCACCATGCGCACTTTCCTCCACGGGAGTAATGTCTCAAACAGTTTGCTCTTTGATCGGTCAATGGAAGACCAGTAGTAGTTTCCAATGCACATCAGGGAGCATTCTGTAATCTGTGGACTATCAGAGTGTTGATGACTCACAGAAATTGCAGCGGCATTGAATACAACAGACACCATGCGCACTTTCATCCATGGGAGTAATGTCTCAAACATTCTACGCTTTGTTCGATTCCTGCAAGGCTAGTAGTAGCTTCTGATGCTCATCTTGAGGCATTCTGTAATCTGTGGACCTTCAAAGTGTTGATGAAACACAGAAATTGCATTGGGATTGAATACAACAGTCACCATGTGCACTTCCCTCCATGGGAGTAATGTCTCAAACAGTTTACGCTTTGATCGTTCCCTGGAAGACCAGTCGTAGTAATCGATGCCTATCTGGGGGCATTCTGTAATCTGTGAACTATCAGAGTGTTGTTGAAACACATAAATTGCATCGGGAATGAATACACCTGTCACCATGCGCTCTTCCCTCCATGAGGTAATGTCTCATACAGTCTACGATTTGATCGATTCCTGGAAGACCAGTAGTAGTTTCCGATGCACATCTGGAGGCATTCTGTAATCTGTGGACCTTCAAAGTGTTGATGAAACACAGCAATTGCATCGGGATTGAATACAACAGTCACCATGCGCACTATCCTCCATGGGAGTAATGTCTCAAACAGTCTACGCTTTGATCGTTCCCTGGCAGACCAGTAGTAGTTTCCGATGCACATCTGGGGGCATTCTGTAATGTGTGGAATATCAGAGTGTTGATGAAACACAGATATTGCATCGGGATTGAATACAACACTCACCATGCGCACTTCCCTCCTTGGGAGTAATGTCTCAAACATTTACGCTTTGATCGTTCCCTGGATGACCAGTAGTACTTTCCAATGCACATCTGGGGCACTCTGTAATGTGTGGACTATCACAGTGTTGATGAAACACATAAATTGCATCGGGATTGAATGCAACAGTCACCATGCGCACTTTCCTCCATGGGAGTAATGTCTCAAACAGTCTACGCTTTGATCGTTCCCTGCAAGACCAGTAGTAGTTTCCGATGCACATCTGGAGGCATTCTGTAATCTGTGGAGTATTAAAGTGTTGATGAAACACAGAAATTGCATCGCGAATGAATATAACAGTCACCATGCGCACTTTAATGCATGGGAGTAATGTCTCAAACATTCTACGCTTTGGTCGCTCCATGGAAGACCAGTAGTAGTTTCCGATGCACATCTGGTGTCATTCTGTAATGTGTGGACTATCAGAGAGTTGATGAAACATAGAAATTGCATCGGGATTGAATACAACAATCACCATGCGCACTTTCCTCCACGGGAGTAATGTCTCAAACAGTTTGCTCTTTGATCGGTCAATGGAAGACCAGTAGTAGTTTCCAATGCACATCAGGGAGCATTCTGTAATCTGTGGACTATCAGAGTGTTGATGACTCACAGAAATTGCAGCGGCATTGAATACAACAGACACCATGCGCACTTTCATCCATGGGAGTAATGTCTCAAACATTCTACGCTTTGTTCGATTCCTGCAAGGCTAGTAGTAGCTTCTGATGCTCATCTTGAGGCATTCTGTAATCTGTGGACCTTCAAAGTGTTGATGAAACACAGAAATTGCATTGGGATTGAATACAACAGTCACCATGTGCACTTCCCTCCATGGGAGTAATGTCTCAAACAGTTTACGCTTTGATCGTTCCCTGGAAGTCCAGTAGTAGTTTCCTATGCACATCTAGGGGACTTCTGTAATCTGTGGACCTTCAAAGTGTTGATGAAACAAGAAAATTGCATCGTGATTGAATACAACAATCACCATGCGCACTTTCATCCATGGGAGTAATGTCTCAAACTTTGATCGTTCCCTGCAAGACTAGTATCAGTTTCCGATGCACATCTTGGGGCCTTCAGTAATGTGTGGACTATCAGAGTGTTGATAAAACACAGAAATTGCATCTGGATTGAATACAACGGTCACCATGCGCACTTTCCTCCATGGGAGTAATGACTCAAACAGTCTACGCTTTGATCGTTCCCTGGAAGACCAGTAGTAGTTTCCGATGCACATCTGGGGGCATTCTGTAATGTGTGGACTATCAGAGTGTTGATGAATTACAGAAATTGCATCGCGATTGAATACAACTCTCACCATGCGCACTTTCCTCCACGGGAGTAATGTCTCAAACAGTTTACGCTTTGGTCGTTCCCTGGAAGACCAGTAGTAGTTTCCGATGCCTATCTGGAGGCATTCTGTAATCTGTGGTCTATCAGGGTGTTGTTGAAACACATAAATTGCATCGGGTTTGAATACAACAGTCACCATGCGCAATTTTCCTCCGTGGGAGTAAGGTCTCAAACAGTTTACGCTTTGACGATTCCTGGAAGACCACTAGTAGTTTCCGATGCACATCTGGAGGCATTCTGATATCTGTGGACTATCAGAGTGTTGATGAAACACAGAAATTGCATTGGGATTGTATACAACAGTCACCATGCGCACTTTCCTCCATGGGAGAAATGTCTCAAACAGTTCACGCTTTGATCGCTCCCTGGAAGACCAGTAGTAGTTTCCGATGCACATCTGGGGGCATTCTGTAATGTGTGGAATATCAGAGCGTTGATGAAACACAGAAATTGCATCGGGATTAAATACAACAGTCACCATGCGCACTTTCCTCCATGGGAGTAATGTCTCAAACATTTTACGCTCTGATCGTTTCCTGGAAGACCTGTAGTACTTTCCGATGCACATCTGTGGGCATTCTGTAATGTGTGGACTATAAGAGTGTTGATGAAACACAGAAATTGCAATGGGATTGAATACAACAGTCACCATGCGCATTTTCAACCATGGGAGTAATGTCTCAAACAGTCTACGTTTTGATCGTTCCCTGCAAGACCAGTAGCAGTTTCGGATGCACATCTTGGGGACTTCAGTAATGTGTGGACTATCAGAGTGCTGATGAAACACAGAAATTGCATCGGGATTGAATACAGCAGTCACCATGCGCACTCTCCTTCATGGGGGTAATGTCTCAAACAGTTTACGATTTGATCGTTCCCTGGAAGACCAGTAGTAGTTTCCAATGAACATCTGGGGGCATTCTGTAATGTGTGGACTATCAGAGTTTTGATGAAACACAGAAATTGCATCGGGATTGAACACAACAGTCACCATGCGCACTTTCCTCCATTGGCGTAATGTCTCAAACAGTCTACGCTTTGATCGTCCCCTGCAAGACCAGTAGTAGCTTCCGATGCACATCAGGAGGCATTCTGTAATCTGTGGACCTTCAAATTGTTGATGAAACACAGAAATTGCATCGGGATTGAATACAACAGTCACCATGCGCTCTTTCCTCCATGGGAGTAATGTCTCAAACAGTCTACGCTTTAATCGTTCCCTAGAAGACCAGTAGTAGTTCCCGATACACATCGGGAGGCATTCTGTAATCTGTGGATCTTCAAAGTGTTGATGAAACACAGAAATTGCTTCGGGATTGAATACAACAGTCACCATGCGCACTTTCCTCCATGCGAGTAATGTCTCAAACAATCTACGCTTTGATCGTTCCCTGGAAGACCAGTAGTAGTTTGCGATGCACCTCTGGGTGCCTTCTGTAATGTGTGGACTGTCAGAGTGTTGATGAAACACAGAAAATGCATCGGGATTGAATACAACAGTCACAATGCACACTTTCCTCCATGGCAGTAATGTCTCAAGCAGTCTACGCTTTGATAGTTCCCTGGAAGGACTAGTTGTAGTTTCCGATTCACAACTGGGGGCATTCTCTAACGTGTGGACTATCAGAGTGATGATGAAACACAGAAATTGCACCGGGATTGAATACAACAGTCACCATGCGCACTTTACTCCATGGGAGGAATGTCTCAAACAGTTTACGTTTGTTCGTTCCCTGGAAGACCAGAAGTAGTTTCCGATGCACATCATGGGGCCTTCTGTAATGTGTGGACTATCAGAGTGTTGATGAAACACAGAAATTGCATCGGGATTGAATACAACAGTCACCATGCTCACTTTCCTCCATGGGAGTAATGTCTCAAACAGTTTACGCTTTGATCGTTCCCTGGAAGACCAGTCGTAGTAATCGATGCCTATCTGGGGGCATTCTGTAATCTGTGAACTATCAGAGTGTTGTTGAAACACATAAATTGCATCGGGAATGAATACACCTGTCACCATGCGCTCTTCCCTCCATGAGGTAATGTCTCATACAGTCTACGATTTGATCGATTCCTGGAAGACCAGTAGTAGTTTCCGATGCACATCTGGAGGCATTCTGTAATCTGTGGACCTTCAAAGTGTTGATGAAACACAGCAATTGCATCGGGATTGAATACAACAGTCACCATGCGCACTATCCTCCATGGGAGTAATGTCTCAAACAGTCTACGCTTTGATCGTTCCCTGGCAGACCAGTAGTAGTTTCCGATGCACATCTGGGGGCATTCTGTAATGTGTGGAATATCAGAGTGTTGATGAAACACAGATATTGCATCGGGATTGAATACAACACTCACCATGCGCACTTCCCTCCTTGGGAGTAATGTCTCAAACATTTACGCTTTGATCGTTCCCTGGATGACCAGTAGTACTTTCCAATGCACATCTGGGGCACTCTGTAATGTGTGGACTATCACAGTGTTGATGAAACACATAAATTGCATCGGGATTGAATGCAACAGTCACCATGCGCACTTTCCTCCATGGGAGTAATGTCTCAAACAGTCTACGCTTTGATCGTTCCCTGCAAGACCAGTAGTAGTTTCCGATGCACATCTGGAGGCATTCTGTAATCTGTGGAGTATTAAAGTGTTGATGAAACACAGAAATTGCATCGCGAATGAATATAACAGTCACCATGCGCACTTTAATGCATGGGAGTAATGTCTCAAACATTCTACGCTTTGGTCGCTCCATGGAAGACCAGTAGTAGTTTCCGATGCACATCTGGTGTCATTCTGTAATGTGTGGACTATCAGAGAGTTGATGAAACATAGAAATTGCATCGGGATTGAATACAACAATCACCATGCGCACTTTCCTCCACGGGAGTAATGTCTCAAACAGTTTGCTCTTTGATCGGTCAATGGAAGACCAGTAGTAGTTTCCAATGCACATCAGGGAGCATTCTGTAATCTGTGGACTATCAGAGTGTTGATGACTCACAGAAATTGCAGCGGCATTGAATACAACAGACACCATGCGCACTTTCATCCATGGGAGTAATGTCTCAAACATTCTACGCTTTGTTCGATTCCTGCAAGGCTAGTAGTAGCTTCTGATGCTCATCTTGAGGCATTCTGTAATCTGTGGACCTTCAAAGTGTTGATGAAACACAGAAATTGCATTGGGATTGAATACAACAGTCACCATGTGCACTTCCCTCCATGGGAGTAATGTCTCAAACAGTTTACGCTTTGATCGTTCCCTGGAAGTCCAGTAGTAGTTTCCTATGCACATCTAGGGGACTTCTGTAATCTGTGGACCTTCAAAGTGTTGATGAAACAAGAAAATTGCATCGTGATTGAATACAACAATCACCATGCGCACTTTCATCCATGGGAGTAATGTCTCAAACTTTGATCGTTCCCTGCAAGACTAGTATCAGTTTCCGATGCACATCTTGGGGCCTTCAGTAATGTGTGGACTATCAGAGTGTTGATAAAACACAGAAATTGCATCTGGATTGAATACAACGGTCACCATGCGCACTTTCCTCCGTGGGAGTAAGGTCTCAAACAGTTTACGCTTTGACGATTCCTGGAAGACCACTAGTAGTTTCCGATGCACATCTGGAGGCATTCTGATATCTGTGGACTATCAGAGTGTTGATGAAACACAGAAATTGCATTGGGATTGTATACAACAGTCACCATGCGCACTTTCCTCCATGGGAGAAATGTCTCAAACAGTTCACGCTTTGATCGCTCCCTGGAAGACCAGTAGTAGTTTCCGATGCACATCTGGGGGCATTCTGTAATGTGTGGAATATCAGAGCGTTGATGAAACACAGAAATTGCATCGGGATTAAATACAACAGTCACCATGCGCACTTTCCTCCATGGGAGTAATGTCTCAAACATTTTACGCTCTGATCGTTTCCTGGAAGACCTGTAGTACTTTCCGATGCACATCTGTGGGCATTCTGTAATGTGTGGACTATAAGAGTGTTGATGAAACACAGAAATTGCAATGGGATTGAATACAACAGTCACCATGCGCATTTTCAACCATGGGAGTAATGTCTCAAACAGTCTACGTTTTGATCGTTCCCTGCAAGACCAGTAGCAGTTTCGGATGCACATCTTGGGGACTTCAGTAATGTGTGGACTATCAGAGTGCTGATGAAACACAGAAATTGCATCGGGATTGAATACAGCAGTCACCATGCGCACTCTCCTTCATGGGGGTAATGTCTCAAACAGTTTACGATTTGATCGTTCCCTGGAAGACCAGTAGTAGTTTCCAATGAACATCTGGGGGCATTCTGTAATGTGTGGACTATCAGAGTTTTGATGAAACACAGAAATTGCATCGGGATTGAACACAACAGTCACCATGCGCACTTTCCTCCATTGGCGTAATGTCTCAAACAGTCTACGCTTTGATCGTCCCCTGCAAGACCAGTAGTAGCTTCCGATGCACATCAGGAGGCATTCTGTAATCTGTGGACCTTCAAATTGTTGATGAAACACAGAAATTGCCTCTGGATTGAATACAACAGTCAATATGCGCACTTTCCTCCATGGGAGTAATGTCTCAAACACTATACGATTTGATCCTTTCCTGTATGACAAGTAGTAGTTTCCGATGCACATCTGGAGGCATTCTGTAATCTGTGGACCTTCAAAGTGTTGATGAAACACACAAATTGCATCGGGAATGAATACAACATTCACCATGCGCACTTTCCTTAATGGGAGTAATTTCTCAAACAGTCTACACTTTGATCGTTCCCTGGAAGACAAGTAGTAGTTTCGTTTGCACAACTGGTGTCATTCTGTAATCTGTGACTATCAGAGTGTTGATGAAACACTGAAATTGCATCGGGATTGAATATAACAGTCACCATGCGCACTTTCCGCCACAGGAGTAATGTCTCAAACAGTTTACGCTTTGATCGTTCCCTGGAAGACCAGTAGTAGTTTCCGAAGCACATATAGGAGTATTCTGTAATCTGTGGACTATCAGAGTGTTGATGAAACACAGAAATTGCATCGGGATTGAATACAACAGTCACTATGCTCACTTTCCTCCATGGGAGTAATGTCTTATACAGTCTACGCTTTGATCGTTCCCTGCAAGACCAGTAGTAGTTTCCGATGCACATCTGGAGGCATTCTGTAATCTGTGGACCTTCAAAGTGTTGATAACTCACAGAAATTGCCTCGGGATTGAATACAACAGTTATCATGCGCATTTTCCTCCATGGGAGTAATATCTCAAACAGTTTACGCTTTGATCGTTCCCTGGAAGACCAGTAGTGGTGTCCGATGCCTATCTGGAGGCATTCTGTAATCTGTGGACTATCAGCGTGTTGTTTAAACACATAAATTGCATCGGTATTGAATACAACAGACACCATGCGCAATTTTCCTCCATGGGTGTATGGTCTCAAACAGTTTACGCTTTGACGATTCCTGGAAGCCCAGTAGTAGTTTCCGATGCACATCTTTAGGCATTCTGAAATCTGTGGACTATCAGAGTGTTGATGAAACACAGAAATTGCAATGGGATTGAATACAACAGTCACCATGCGCACTTTCATCCATGGGAGTAATGTCTCAAACTGTCTACGCTTTGATCGTTCCCTGCAAGACCAGTAGCAGTTTCCGATGCACATCTTGGGGCCTTCAGTAATGTGTGGACTATCAGAGTGTTGATGAAACACAGAAATTGCATCGGGATTGAATACAATAGTCACCATGCGCACTTTCCTCCATGGGGGTAATGTCTCAAACAGTTATGCTTTGATCGTTCTCTGGAAGACCAGTAGTAGTTTCCGATGCACATCTGGAGGCATTCTGTAATATGTGGACCTTCAAAGTGTTGATGAAACACAGAAATTGCATCGGGATTGAATACAACAGTCACCATGCGCACTTTCCGCCACGGGAGTAAAGTCTCAAACAGTTTACGCTTTGATCGTTCCCTGGAAGACCAGTAGTAGTTTCCGAAGCACATTTGGGAGCATTCTGTAATCTGTGGACTATCAGAGTGTTGATGAAACACAGAAATTGCATCGGGATTGTATACAACAGTCAATATGCTCACTTTCCTCAATGGGAGTTATGTCTTATACAGTCTACGCTTTGATCGTTCCCTGCAAGACCAGTAGTAGTTTCCGATGCACATCAGGATTCATTCTGTAATTTGTGGACCTTCAAAGTTTTGATAACACACAGAAATTGCCTCGGGATTGAGTACAACAGTCATCATGCGCATTTTCCTCCATGGGAGTAATGTCTCAAACAGTTTACGCACTCATCGTTCCCTGGAGGACCATTAGTAGTTTCCGATGAACAAATGGGGGCATTCTGTAATGTGTGGACTATAAGAGTGTTGATGAAACACAGAAATTGCAATGGGATTGAATACAACAGTGACCATGCGCACTTTCATCCATGGGAGTAATGTCTCAAACAGTCTACGCTTTGATCGTTCCCTGCAAGACCAGTTCCAGTTTCCGATGCACATCTTGGGGCCTACAGTAATGTGTGGACTATCAGAGTGTTGATGAAACACAGAAATTGCATCGGGATTGAATACAACACTCACCATGCGCACTTTGCTCCATGGGAGTAATGTCTCAAAGAGTTTTCGCTTTGATCGTTCCCTGGAAGACCAGTAGTAGTTTCCGATGCACATCTTGAGGCATTCTGTAATCTGTGGACTATCAGAATGTTGATGAAACACAGAAATTGCATCGGGATTGAATACAACAGTCACCATGCTCACTTTCCTCCATGGGAGTAATGTCTTATACAGGCTACGCTTTGATCGTTCCCTGCAAGTCCAGTATTAATTTCCGATGCACATCTGGAGGCATTCTGTAATCTGTGGACTATCAGAGTGTTGATGAAACACAGAATTTGCATCGGGATTGAATACAACAGCCAACATGCGCACTTTCCTCCATGGGTGTAATGGTTCAAACAGTCTACGTTTTGATCGTTCCCTGCAAGACCAGTAGTAGTTTACGATTCACATCTGGAGACATTCTGTAATCTGTGGACATTCAAAGTGTTGATGAAACACAGAAATTACATCGGGATTGAATACAACAGTCACCATGCGCACTTTCCTCCATGGGAGTAATGTCTCAAACAGTCTACGCTTTGATCGTTTCCTGGAAGACAAGTAGTAGTTTCCGATGCACATCTGGTGTCATTCCGTAATCTGTGGACTATCAGAGTGATGATGAAACACAGAAATTGCATCGGGATAGAATAAAACAGACACCATGCGAACTTTCCTCCATGGGAGTAATGACTCAAACAGTCTACGTTTTGTTCGTTACCTGAAAGACCAGTAGTAGTTTTCGATGCACATCTGGAGGCACTCTGTAATCTGTGGACCTTGAAAGTGTTGATGAAACACAGAAATTGCCTCGGGATTGAATACAACAATAACCATGCACACTTTCCTCCATGGGAACATTTTCTTAAACAGTCTACGGTTTGATCGTTCCCTGGAAGACCAGTAGTAGTTTCCCATGCACATCTGGTGTCATTCTGTAATCTGTATACTATCAGAGTGTTGATGAAACACAGAAATTGCATCGGGATTGAATACAACACTCACCATGCGTACTTTCCTCCATGGGAATAAAGTTTCAAACAGCCAACGCTCTGATCGTTCCCTGGAAGACCAGTAGTAGTTTCCAATGCACATCTGGTGGCATTCTGTAATGTGTGAACTACCAGAGTAATGATGAAACACAGAAATTGCCTCGGGATTGAATACAACAAACACGATTCGCACTTTCCTCCATGGGAGTAATGTCTCAAACGGTCTACGGTTTGATCGTTACCTACAGGACCAGTAGTAGTTTCCGATGCACATCTGGAGGCATTCTGTAATCTTTGGACCTTCAAAGAGTTGATGAAACTCAGAAATTGCCTCGGGATTGAATACAACAGTCATCATGCGCAGTTTCCTCCATGCGAGCAATGTCTCAAACAGTCCACGGGTTGATCGTTTCCTGGAAGACCAGTAGTAGTTTCCGATGCACATCTTGGGGCCTTCTGTAATGTGTGGACTATCAGAGTGTAGATGAAACACAGAAATTGCATCGGGATTGAATACAACAGTCAATATGCTCACTTTCCTCAATGGGAGTAATGTCTTATACAGTCTACGCTTTGATCGTTCCCTGCAAGACCAGTAGTAGCTTCCGATGCACATCTGGATTCATTCTGTAATATGTGGACCTTCAATGTGTTGATGAAACACAGAAATTGCCTCGGTATTGAATACAACAGACATCATGCGCATTTTCCTCCATGGGAGTAATGTCTCAAACAGTTAACGCATTCATCGTTCCCTGGAGGACCATTAGTAGTTTCCGATGAACATCTGGGGGCATTCTGTAATGTGTGGACTATAAGAGTGTTGATGAAACACAGAAATTGCAATGGGATTGAATACAACAGTGACCATGCGCACTTTCATCCATGGGAGTAATGTCTCAAACACTCTACCTTTTGATCGTTCCCTGCAAGACCAGTAGCAGTTTCCGATGCACATCTTGGGGCCTTCAGTAATAAGTGGACTATCAGAGTGTTGATGAAACACAGAAATTGCATCGGGATTGAATACAACTGTCACCATGCGCACTTTGCTCCATGGGAGTAATGTCTCAAAGAGTTTTCGCTTTGATCGATTCCTGGAAGACCAGTAGTAGTTTCCGATGCACACCTGGGGGCCTTCTGTAATGTGTGGACCATCAGAGTGTTGATGAAACACAGAAAATGCATCGGGACCTTCAAAGTGTTGATGAAACACAGAAATTGCCGCGGGAATGAATATAAAAGTCACCAAGTGCACTTTCCGCCACAGGAGTAATGTCTCAAACAGTTTACGCTTTGATCGCTCCCTGGAAGACCAGTAGTAGTTTCCGATGCACATCTTGGGGCATTCTGTAATGTGTGGAATATCAGAGTGTTGATTAAAAACAGAAATTGCATCGGGATTGAACACAACAGTCACCATGCGCACTTTCCTCCATGGGCGTAATGTATCAAACAGTCTACGCTTTGATCGTTCCCTGCAAGACCAGTAGTAGTTTCCGATGCACATCTGGAGGCATTCTGTAATTGTGGACCTTCAAAGTGTTGTTGAAATACAGAAATTGCTGTGGGATTGAATACAACAGTCACCATGCGCACTTTCCTCCATGGGAGTAATGTCTCAAACACTCTACGCTTTGATCGTTTCCTGGAAGATCAGTAGTAGTTTCCGATGCACATCTGGAGGCATTATGTAATCTGTGGGCCTTCAAAGTGTTGATGAAACACCGAAATTGCATCGGGAATGAATACAACAGTCACCATACGCACTTTCCTCCATGGGCGTAATGTCTCAAACAGTCTAAGCTTTGATCGTTCCCTGCAAGACCAGTAGTAGTTTACGATGCACATCTGGAGGCATTCTGTAATATGTGGACCTTCAAAGTGTTGATGAAATACAGAAATTGCTGTGGGATTGAATACAACAGTCACCATGCGCACTTTCCTCCATGGGAGTAATGTCTCAAACACTCTACGCTTTGATCGTTTCCTGGAAGACCAGTAGTAGTTTCCGATGGACATCTGGAGGCAATCTGTAATGTGTGGACCTTCAAAGTGTTGATGAAACACAGAAATCGTCTCGGGGTTGAATACAACAGTCATCATGCGCATTTTCCTCCATGGGAGTAATGTCTCAAACAGTTTACGCATTCATCGTTCCCTGGAAGACCAGTAGTAGTTTCCGATGAACATCTGGGGGCATTCTGTAATGTGTGGACTATCAGAGTGTTGTTGAAACACATAAATTGCATCGGGATTAAATACAACAGTCACCATGCGCACTTTCCTAGATGGGAGTAATGTCTCAAACAGTCTACGCTTTGATCGATTCCTGGAAGACCAGTAGTAGTTTCCGATGCACATCTGGGGGCACGCTGTAATGTATGGACTATCAGAGTGTTGATGAATTACAGTAATTGCATCGGGATTGAATACAACAATCACCAAGCGCAATTTTCCTCCATGGGAGTAATGTCACAAACAGTTTACGCTTTGACGATACCTGGAAGGCCAGTAGTAGTTTCCGATGCACATCTGGAGACATTCTGTACTCTGTGGTCCTCAATGTGTTGATGAATGACAGAAATTGCATCGGGATTGAATACAACAGTCACCATGGTCACTTTCCTCCATGGGAGTAATGTCTCAAACAGTCTACGCTTTGATCGTTCCCTGGAAGACCAGTAGTAGTTTCCGATGCACATCTGGAGGCATTCTGAAATCTGTGGACTATCAGAGTGTTGATGAAACACAGAAATTGCATTGGGATTGTATACAACAGTCACCATGCGCACTTTCCTCCACGTGAGTAATGTCTCAAACAGTTCACGCTTTGATCGTTCCCTGGAAGACCAGTAGTAGTTTCCGATGCACATCTGGAGGCATTCTGCAATGTGTGGACAATCAGAGTGTTGATGAAACACAGAAATTGCATCGGGATTGTATACAACAGTCACCATGCGCACTTTCCATCATGGGAGTAAAGTCTCAAACAGTTTACGCTTTGTTCGTTCCCTGGAAGACCAGTAGTAGTTTCCGAAGCACATATAGGAGCATTCAGTAATCTGTGGACTATCAGAGTGTTGATGAAACACAGAAATTGCATCGGGATTGAATACAACAGTCACCATGCTCACTTTCCTCCATGGGAGTAATGTCTTATACAGTCTACGCTTTGATCGTTCCCTGCAAGACCAGTAGTAGTTTCCGATGAACATCTGGGGGCCTTCTGTAATGTGTGGACTATCAGAATGTTGTTGAAACACATAAATTGCATCGGGATTGAATACAACAGACATCATGGGCACTTTCATCCATGGGAGTAATGTCTCAAACAGTCTACGCTTTGATCGTTCCCTGCAAGACCAGTAGCAGTTTCCGATGCACATCTTGTGGCCTTCAGTAATGTGTGGACTATCAGAGTGTTGTTGAAACACATAAATTGCATCGGGATTGAATACAACAGTCATCATGCGCATTTTCCTCAATGGGAGTAATGTCTCAAACAGTTTACGCATTCATCGTTCCCTGGAAGACCAGTAGTAGTTTCCGATGAACATCTGGGGGCATTCTGTAATGTGTGGACTATCAGAGTTTTGTTGAAACACATAAATTGCATCGGGATTAAATACAACAGTCACCATGCGCACTTTCCTCCATAGGAGTAATGTCTCAAACAGTCTACGCTTTGATCGATTCCTGGAAGACCAGTAGTAGTTTCCGATGCACATCTGCGGCATTCTGTAATCTGTGGACCTTCAAGGTGTTGATGAAACACATAAACTGCATCGGGATTGAATACAGCAGTCACCAAGCGCACTTTCCTCTATGGGAGTAATGTCTCAAACACTCTACGATTTGATCGTTCCCTGGAAGACCAGTAGTAGTTTCCGATGCACCTCTCGAGGCATTCTGTAATCTGTGGACCTTCAAAGTGCTGATGAGACACTGAAATTGCATCGGGAATGAATACAACAGTCACCATGCGCACTTACTTCCATGGGAGTAATGTCTCAAACAGCCTACGCTAGGACCGTTCCCTGCAAGACCAGTAGTAGTTTCCGATGCACATCCGTTGTCTTTCTGTAATCTGTGGACTATCAGAATGTTGATGAAACACAGAAATTGCATCTGGATCGAATACAACAGTCACCATGCGCACTTTCATCCATCGGAGTAATGTATCAAACAGTCTACGCTTTGATCGTTCCCTGCAAGACCAGTAGTAGTTTCCGATGCACATCTTAGGGCCTTCTGTAATGTGTGGACAATCAGAGTGTTGATGAAACACAGAAATTGCATCGGCATTGAATACAACAGTCACCATGCGCAATTTTCCTCTATGGGAGTAATGTCTCAAACACTTTACGTTTTCATCGTTCCCTGGAAGACCAGTAGTAGTTTCAGATGCATATCTGGAGGCATTCCGTAATCTGTGGACCTTCAAAGTGTTGATGAAACACTGAAATTGCATCGGGATTGAATACAACAGTCACCATGCACTCTTTCCTCCATGGGAGTATGTATCAAACAGTCTACGCTTTTGATCGTTCGATGGAAGACCAGTAGTAGTTTCCGATGCACATCTGGAGGCATTCTGAAATCTGTGGACTATCAGAGTGTTGATGAAACACAGAAATTGCATCGGGATGTACACAACAGTCACCATGCGCACTTTCTTTCATGGGAGTAATGTCTCAAACAGTTTACGCTTTGTTCGTTCCCTGGAAGACCAGTAGTAGTTTCCGATGCACATCTGGGGGCACTCTGTAATGTGTGGACTATCAGAGTGTTGATGAATTACAGAAATTGCATCGGGATTGAATACAACAGTCACCATGTGCACTTTCCTCCATGGGAGTAATGTCTCAAACATTTTACGCTTTGATCGTTCCCTGGAAGACCAGTAGTAGTTTCCGGTGCCTATCTGGAGGCATTCTGTAATCTGTGGACTATCAGAGTGTTGTTGAACACATAAATGGCATCGGGACTGAATACAACAATCACCATGCGCAATTTTCCTCCATGGGAGTAATGTCACAAACAGTTTACGCTTTGACGATTCCTGGAAGGCCAGTAGTAGTTTCCGATGCACGTCTGGAGACATTCTGTAATCTGTGGTCCTTCAAAGTGTTGATGAAATACAGAAATTGCATCGGGATTGAATACAACAGTCACCATGCGCACTTTCCTCCATGGGAGTAATGTCTCAAACACTCTACGCTTTGATCGTTTCCTGGAAGATCAGTAGTAGTTTCCGATGCACATCTGGAGGCATTCTGTAATCTGTGGACTATTAAAGTGTTGATGAAACACAGAAATTGCATCGCGAATGAATACAACAGTCACCATGCGCACTTTCCTCCATGTGAGTAATGTCTCAAACAGATCACGCTTTGATCGTTCCCTGGAAGACCAGTAGTAGTTTCCGATGCACATCTGGAGGCATTCTGCAATGTGTGGACAATCAGAGTGTTGATGAAACACAGAAATTGCATCGGGATTGTATACAACAGTCACCATGCGCACTTTCCATCATGGGAGTAAAGTCTCAAACAGTTTACGCTTTGTTCGTTCCCTGGAAGACCAGTAGTAGTTTCCGAAGCACATATAGGAGCATTCTGTAATCTGTGGACTATCAGAGTGTTGATGAAACACAGAAATTGCATCGGGATTGAATACAACAGTCACCAAGCGCACTTTCCTCTATGGGAGTAATATCTCAAACACTCTACGATTTTATCGTTCCCTGGAAGACCAGTAGTAGTTTCCGATGCACCTCTCGAGGCATTCTGTAATCTGTGGACCTTCAAAGTGCTGATGAAACACTGAAATTGCATCGGGAATGAATACAACAGTCACCATGCGCACTTACTTCCATGGGAGTAATGTCTCAAACAGCCTACGCTAGGACGGTTCCCTGCAAGACCAGTAGTAGTTTCCGATGCACATCCGTTGTCTTTCTGTAATCTGTGGACTATCAGAATGTTGATGAAACACAGAAATTGCATCTGGATTGAATACAACAGTCACCATGCGCACTTTCATCCATGGGAGTAATGTATCAAACAGTCTACGCTTTGATCGTTCCCTGCAAGACCAGTAGTAGTTTCCGATGCACATCTTGGGGCCTTCTGTAATGTGTGGACAATCAGAGTGTTGATGAAACACAGAAATTGCATCGGCATTGAATACAACAGTCACCATGCGCAATTTTCCTCTATGGGAGTAATGTCTCAAACAGTTTACGCTTTCATCGTTCCCTGGAAGACCAGTAGTTGTTTCAGATGCACATCTGGAGGCATTCTGTAATATGTGGACCTTCAAAGTGTTGATGAAATTCAGAAATTGCTGTGGGATTGAATACAACAGTCACCATGCGCACTTTCCTCTATGGGAGTAATGTCTCAAGCACTCTACGATTAGATCGTTCCCTGGAAGACCAGTAGTAGTTTCCGATGCACCTCTCGAGGCATTCCGTAATCTGTGGACCTTCAAAGTGTTGATGAAACACTGAAATTGCATCGGGATTGAATACAACAGTCACCATGCACTCTTTCCTCCATGGGAGTATGTATCAAACAGTCTACGCTTTTGATCGTTCGATGGAAGACCAGTAGTAGTTTCCGATGCACATCTGGGGGCACTCTGTAATGTGTGGACTATCAGAGTGTTGATGAATTACAGAAATTGCATCGGGATTGAATACAACAGTCACCATGTGCACTTTCCTCCATGGGAGTAATGTCTCAAACATTTTACGCTTTGATCGTTCCCTGGAAGACCAGTAGTAGTTTCGATGCCTATCTGGAGGCATTCTGTAATCTGTGGACTATCAGAGTGTTGTTGAACACATAAATGGCATCGGGATTGAATACAACAATCACCATGCGCAATTTTCCTCCATGGGAGTAATGTCACAAACAGTTTACGCTTTGACGATTCCTGGAAGGCCAGTAGTAGTTTCCGATGCACATCTGGAGACATTCTGTAATCTGTGGTCCTTCAAAGTGTTGATGAAAGACAGAAATTGCATCGGGATTGAATACAACAGTCACCATGCGCACTTTCCTCCATGGGAGTAATGTGTCAAACACTCTACGCTTTGATCGTTTCCTGGAAGATCAGTAGTAGTTTCCGATGCACATCTGGAGGCATTCTGTAATCTGTGGACCTTCAAAGTGTTGATGAAACACCGAAATTGCATCGGGAATGAATACAACAGTCACCGTGCGTACTTTCCTCCATGGGCGTAATGTCTCAAACAGTCTAAGCTTTGATCGTTCCCTGCAAGACCAGTAGTAGTTTCCGATGCACATCTGGAGGCATTCTGTAATATGTGGACCTTCAAAGTGTTGATGAAATACAGAAATTGCTGTGGGATTGAATACAACAGTCACCATGCGCACTTTCCTCCATGGGAGTAATGTCTCAAACACTCTACGCTTTGATCGTTTCCTGGAAGAGCAGTAGTAGTTTCCATGCACATCTGGATGCAATCTGTAAACTGTGGACCTTCAAAGTGTTGATGAAACACAGAAATCGCCTCGGGATTGAATACAACAGTCATCATGCGCATTTTCCTCCATGCGAGTAATGTCTCAAACAGTTTACGCATTCATCGTTCCCTGGAAGACCAGTAGTAGTTTCCGATGAACATCTGGGGGCATTCTGTAATGTGTGGACTATCAGAGTGTTGTTGAAACACATAAATAGCATCGGGATTAAATACAACAGTCACCATGCGCACTTTCCTCCATGGGAGTAATGTCTCAAACAGTCTACGCTTTGATCGATTCCTGGAAGACCAGTAGTAGTTTCAGATGCACATCTGCAGGCATTCTGTAATCTGTGGACCTTCAAAGTGTTGATGAAACACATAAACTGCATCGGGATTGAATACAACAGTCACCAAGCGCACTTTCCTCTATGGGAGTAATGTCTCAAACACTCTACGATTTGATCGTTCCCTGGAAGACCAGTAGTAGTTTCCGATGCACCTCTCGAGGCATTCTGTAATCTGTGGACCTTCAAAGTGCTGATGAAACACTGATATTGCATCGGGAATGAATACAACAGTCACCATGCGCACTTACTTCCATGGGAGTAATGTCTCAAACAGCCTACGCTAGGATCGTTCCCTGCAAGACCAGTAGTAGTTTCCGATGCACATCCGTTGTCTTTCTGTAATCTGTGGACTATCAGAATGTTGATGAAACACAGAAATTGCATCGGGATTGAATACAACAGTCACCATGCGCCCTTTCATCCATGGGAGTAATGTCTCAAACAGTCTACGCTTTGATCGTTCCCTGCAAGACCAGTAGTAGTTTCCGATGCACATCTTGGGGCATTCTGTAATGTGTGGACAATCAGAGTGTTGATGAAACACATAAATGGCATCGGGATTGAATACAACAATCACCATGCGCAATTTTCCTCCATGGGAGTAATGTCACAAACAGTTTATGCTTTGACGATTCCTGGAAGGCCAATAGTAGTTTCCGATGCACATCTGGAGACATTCCGTAAACTGTGGTCCTTCAAAGTGTTGATGAAAGACAGAAATTGCATCGGGATTGAATACAACGGTCACCATGGTCACTTTCCGCCATGGGAGTAATGTCTCAAACCGACTACGCTTTGATCGTTCCCTGGAAGACCAGTAGTAGTTTCCGATGCACATCTGGAGGCATTCTGAAATCTGTGGACTATCAGAGTGTTGATGAAACACAGAAATTGCATTGGGATTGTATACAACAGTCACCATGCGCACTTTCCTCCATGTGAGTAATGTCTCAAACAGTTCACGCTTTGATCGTTCCCTGGAAGACCAGTAGTAGTTTCCGATGCACATCTGGAGGCATTCTGCAATGTGTGGACAATCAGAGTGTTGATGAAACACAGAAATTGCATCGGGATTGTATACAACAGTCACAATGCGCACTTTCCTTCATGGGAGTAATGTCTCAAACAGTTTACGGTTTGTTCGTTCCCTGGAAGACCAGTAGTAGTTTCCGATGCACATCTGGAGGCATTCTGTAATCTGTGGACTATCAGAGTGTTGTTGAAACACATAAATGGCATCGGGATTAAATACAACAGTCACCATGCGCACTTTCCTCCAAGGGGGGTAATGTCTCAAACAGTCTACGATTTGATCGATTCCTGGAAGACCAATAGTAGTTTCCGATGCACATCTGCAGGCATTCTGTAATCTGTGGACCTTCAAAGTGTTGATGAAACACATAAACTGCATCGGGAATGAATACAACAGTCACCAAGCGCACTTTCCTCTATGGGAGTAATTTCTCAAACACTCTACGATTTGATCGTTCCCTGGAAGACCAGTAGTAGTTTCCGATGCACCTCTCGAGGCATTCTGTAATCTGTGGACCTTCAAAGTGCTGATGAAACACTGAAATTGCATCGGGAATGAATACAACAGTCACCATGCGCACTTACTTCCATGGGAGTAATGTCTCAAACAGCCTACGCTAGGATCGTTCCCTGCAAAGGCAGTAGTAGTTTCCGATGCACATCCGTTGTCTTTCTGTAATCTGTGGACTATCAGAATGTTGATGAAACACAGAAATTGCATCGGGATTGAATACAACAGTCACAATGCGCACTTCAATCCATGGGAGTAATGTCTCAAACAGTCTACGCTTTGATCGTTCCCTGCAAGACCAGTAGTAGTTTCCGATGCACATCTTGGGGCCTTCTGTAATGTGTGGACAATCAGAGTGTTGATGAAACACAGAAATTGCATCGGCATTGAATACAACAGTCACCATGCGCAATTTTCCTCTATGGGAGTAATGTCTCAAACAGTTTACGCTTTCATCGTTCCCTGGAAGGCCAGTAGTAGTTTCAGATGCATATCTGGAGGCATTCTGTAATCTGTGGACCTTCAAAGTGTTGATGAAACACTGAAATTGCGTCGGGATTGAATACAACAGTCACCATGCGCACTTTCCTCCATGGGAGTATGTATCAAACAGTCTACGCTTTTGATCGTTCGATGGAAGACCAGTAGTAGTTTCCGATGCACATCTGGAGGCATTCTGAAATCTGTGGACTATCAGAGTGTTGATGAAACACAGAAATTGCATCGGGATTGTATACAACAGTAACCATGCGCACTTTACTTCATGGGAGTAAAGTCTCAAACAGTTTACGCTTTGTTCGTTCCCTGGAAGACCAGTAGTAGTTTCAGATGCACATCTGGGGGCACTCTGTAATGTGTGGACTATCAGAGTGTTGATGAATTACAGAAATTGCATCGGGATTGAATACAACAGTCACCATGTGCACTTTCCTCCATGGGAGTAATGTCTCAAACAGTCTAAGCTTTGATCGTTCCCTGCAAGACCAGTAGTAGTTTCCGATGCACATCTGGAGGCATTCTGTAATATGTGGACCTTCAAAGTGTTGATGAAATACAGAAATTGCTGTGGGATTGAATACAACTGTCACCATGCGCACTTTCCTCCATGGGAGTAATGTCTCAAACACTCTACGCTTTGATCGTTTCCTGGAAGACCAGTAGTAGTTTCCATGCACATCTGGAGGCAATCTGTAATCTGTGGACCTTCAAAGTGTTGATGAAACACAGAAATCGCCTCGGGATAGAATACAACAGTCATCATGCGCATTTTCCTCCATGGGAGTAATGTCTCAAACAGTTTACGCATTCATCGTTCCCTGGAAGACCAGTAGTAGTTTCCGATGCCTATCTGGAGGCATTCTGTAATCTGTGGACTATCAGAGTGTTGTTGAAACACATAAATGGCATCGGGATTGAATACAACAATCACCATGCGCAATTTTCCTCCATGGGAGTAATGTCACAACCAGTTTACGCTTTGACGATTCCTGGAAGGCCAGTAGTAGTTTCCGATGCACATCTGGAGACATTCTGTAATCTGTGGTCCTTCAAAGTGTTGATGAAAGACAGAAATTGCATCGGGATTGAATACAACAGTCACCATGGTCACTTTCCTCCATGGGAGTAATGTCACAAACAGACTACGCTTTGATCGTTCCCTGGAAGACCAGTAGTAGTTTCCGATGCACATCTGGAGGCATTCTGAAATCTGTGGACTATCAGAGTGTTGATGAAACACAGAAATTGCATTGGGATTGTATACAACAGTCACCATGCGCACTTTCCTCCATGTGAGTAATGTCTCAAACAGTTCACGCTTTGATCGTTCCCTGGAAGACCAGTAGTAGTTTCCGATGCACATCTGGAGGCATTCTGCAATGTGTGGACAATCAGAGTGTTGATGAAACACAGAAATTGCATCGGGATTGTATACAACAGTCACAATGCGCACTATCCTTCATGGGAGTAATGTCTCAAACAGTTTACGGTTTGTTCGTTCCCTGGAAGACCAGTAGTAGTTTCCGATGCACATCTGGAGGCATTCTGTAATCTGTGGACTATCAGAGTGTTGTTGAAACACATAAATGGCATCGGGATTAAATACAACAGTAACCATGCGCACTTTCCTCCATGGGAGTAATGTCTCAAACAGTCTACGCTTTGATCGATTCCTGGAAGACCAGTAGTAGTTTCCGATGCACATCTGCAGGCACTCTGTAATCTGTGGACCTTCAAAGAGTTGATGAAACACATAAACTGCATCGGGATTGAATACAACAGTCACCAAGCGCACTTTCCTCTATGGGAGTAATTTCTCAAACACTCTACGATTTGATCGTTCCCTGGAAGACCAGTAGTAGTTTCCGATGCACCTCTCGAGGCATTCTGCAATCTGTGGACCTTAAAAGTGCTGATGAAACACTGAAATTGCATCGTGAATGAATACAACAGTCACCATGCGCACTTACTTCCATGGGAGTAATGTCTCAAACAGCCTACGCTAGGATCGTTCCCTGCAAAAGCAGTAGTAGTTTCCGATGCACATCCGTAGTCTTTCTGTAATCTGTGGACTATCAGAAAGTGGATGAAACACAGAAATTGCATCGGGATTGAATACAACAGTCACCATGCGCACTTTACTTCATGGGAGTAATGTCTCAAACAGTTTACGCTTTGTTCGTTCCCTGGAAGACCAGTAGTAGTTTCCGATGCACATCTGGGGGCACTCTGTAATGTGTGGACTATCAGAGTGTTGATGAATTACAGAAATTGCATCGGGATTGAATACAACAGTCACCATGTGCACTTTCCTCCATGGGAGTAATGTCTCAAACAGTTTATGCTTTGATCGTTCCCTGGAAGACCAGTAGTAGTTTCCGATGCCTATCTGGAGGCATTCTGTAATCTGTGGACTATCAGAGTGTTGTTGAAACACATAAAAGGCATCGGGATTGAATACAACAATCACCATGCGCAATTTTCCTCCATGGGAGTAATGTCACAAACAGTTTACGCTTTGACGATTCCTGGAAGGCCAGTAGTAGTTTCCGATGCACGTCTGGAGACATTCTGTAATCTGTGGTCCTTCAAAGTGTTGATGAAAGACAGAAATTGCATCGGGATTAAATACAACAGTCACCATGCGCACTTTCCTCCATGGGAGTAATGTCTCAAACACTCTACGCTTTGATCGTTTCCTGGAAGATCAGTAGTAGTTTCCGATGCACATCTGGAGGCATTCTGTAATCTGTGGACCTTCAAAGTGTTGATGAAACACCGAAATTGCATCGGGAATGAATACAACAGTCACCATGCGTACTTTCCTGAATGGGCGTAATGTCTCAAACAGTCTTTAGCTTTGATCGTTCCCTGCAAGACCAGTAGTAGTTTCCGATGCACATCTGGAGGCATTCTGTAATATGTGGACCTTCAAAGTGTTGATGAAATACCGAAATTGCTGTGGGATTGAATACAACAGTCACTATGCGCACTTTCCTCCATGGGAGTAATGTCTCAAACACTCTACGCTTTGATCGTTTCCTGGAAGACCAGTAGTAGTTTCCGATGCACATCTGGAGGCAATCTGTAATCTGTGGACCTTCAAAGTGTTGATGAAACACAGAAATCGCCTCGGGATTGAATACAACAGTCATCATGCGCATTTTCCTCCATGGGAGTAATGTCTCAAACAGTTTACGCATTCATCGTTCCCTGGAAGACCAGTAGTAGTTTCCGAAGCACATATAGGAACATTCTGTAATCTGTGGACTATCAGAGTGTTGATGAAACACAGAAATTGCATCGGGATTAAATACAACAGTCACCATGCGCACTTTCCTCCATGGGAGTAATGTCTTATACAGTCTACGCTTTGATCGTTCCCCGCAAGACCAGTAGCAGTTTCCGATGCACATCTTGTGGCCTTCAGTAATGTGTGGACTATCAGAGTGTTGATGAAACACAGAAATTGCCTCGGGATTGAATACAACAGTCATCATGCGCATTTTCCTCAATGGGAGTAATGTCTCAAACAGTTTACGCATTCATCGTTCCCTGGAAGACCTGTAGTAGTTTCCGATGAACATCTGGGGGCATTCTGTAATGCGTGGACTATCAGAGTGTTGTTGAAACACATAAATTGCATCGGGATTGAATACAACAGTCATCATGCGCATTTTCCTCCATGGGAGTAATGTCTCAAACAGCCTACGCTAGGACCGTTCCCTGCAAGACCAGTAGTAGTTTCCGATGCACATCCGTTGTCTTTCTGTAATCTGTGGACTATCAGAATGTTGATGAAACACAGAAATTGCATCTGGATTGAATACAACAGTCACCATGCGCACTTTCATCCATGGGAGTAATGTATCAAACAGTCTACGCTTTGATCGTTCCCTGCAAGACCAGTAGTAGTTTCCGATGCACATCTTGGGGCCTTCTGTAATGTGTGGACAATCAGAGTGTTGATGAAACACAGAAATTGCATCGGCATTGAATACAACAGTCACCATGCGCAATTTTCCTCTATGGGAGTAATGTCTCAAACAGTTTACGCTTTCATCGTTCCTGGAAGACCAGTAGTAGTTTCAGATGCATATCTGGAGGCATTCCGTAATCTATGGACCTTCAAAGTGTTGATGAAACACTGAAATTGCATCGGGATTGAATACAACAGTCACCATGTGCACTTTCCTCCATGGGAGTAATGTCTCAAACATTTTACGCTTTGATCGTTCCCTGGAAGACCAGTAGTAGTTTCCGATGCCTATCTGGAGGCATTCTGTAATCTGTGGACTATCAGAGTGTTGTTGAACACATAAATGGCATCAGGATTGAATACAACAATCACCATGCGCAATTTTCCTCCATGGGAGTAATGTCACAAACAGTTTACGCTTTGACGATTCCTGGAAGGCCAGTAGTAGTTTCCGATGCACATCTGGAGACATTCTGTAATCTGTGGTCCTTCAAAGTGTTGATGAAAGACAGAAATTGCATCGGGATTGAATACAACAGTCACCATGCGCACTTTCCTCCATGGGAGTAATGTCTCAAACACTCTACGCTTTGATCGTTTCCTGGAAGATCAGTAGTAGTTTCCGATGCACATCTGGAGGCATTCTGTAATCTGTGGACCTTCAAAGTGTTGATGAAACACAGAAATCGCCTCGGGATTGAATACAACAGTCATCATGCGCATTTTCCTCCATGCGAGTAATGTCTCAAACAGTTTACGCATTCATCGTTCCCTGGAAGACCAGTAGTAGTTTCCGATGAACATCTGGGGGCATTCTGTAATGTGTGGACTATCAGAGTGTTGTCGAAACACATAAATTGCATCGATATTAAATACAACAGTCACCATGCGCACTTTCCTCCATGGGAGTAATGTCTCAAACACTCTACGCTTTGATCGATTCCTGGAAGACCAGTAGTAGTTTCAGATGCACATCTGCAGGCATTCTGTAATCTGTGGACCTTCAAAGTGTTGATGAAACACATAAACTGCATCGGGATTGAATACAACAGTCACCAAGCGCACTTTCCCCTATGGGAGTAATGTCTCAAACACTCTACGATTTGATCGTTCCCTGGAAGACCAGTAGTAGTTTCCGATGCACCTCTCGAGGCATTCTGTAATCTGTGGACCTTCAAAGTGCTGATGAAACACTGAAATTGCATCGGGAATGAATACAACAGTCACCATGCGCACTTACTTCCATGGGAGTAATGTCTCAAACAGCCTACGCTAGGATCGTTCCCTGCAAGACCAGTAGTAGTTTTCGATGCACATCCGTTGTCTTTCTGTAATCTGTGGACTATCAGAATGTTGATGAAACACAGAAATTGCATCGGGATTGAATACAACAGTCACCATGCGCCCTTTCATCCATGGGAGTAATGTCTCAAACAGTCTACGCTTTGATCGTTCCCTGCAAGACCAGTAGTAGTTTCCGATGCACATCTGGAGACATTCTGTAATCTGTGGTCCTTCAAAGTGTTGATGAAAGACAGAAATGGCATCGGGATTGAATACAACAGTCACCATTGTCACTTTCCTCCATGGGAGTAATGTCACAAACAGACTACGCTTTGATCGATCCCTGGAAGACCAGTAGTAGTTTCCGATGCACATCTGGAGGCATTCTGAAATCTGTGGACAATCAGAGTGTTGATGAAACACAGAAATTGCATTGGGATTGTATACAACAGTCACCATGCGCACTTTCCTCCATGTGAGTAATGTCTCAAACAGTTCACGCTTTGATCGTTCCCTGGAAGACCAGTAGTAGTTTCCGATGCACATCTGGAGGCATTCTGCAATGTGTGGACAATCAGAGTGTTGATGAAACACAGAAATTGCATCGGGATTGTATACAACAGTCACAATGCGCACTTTCCTTCATGGGAGTAATGTCTCAAACAGTTTACGGTTTGTTCGTTCCCTGGAAGACCAGTAGTAGTTTCCGAAGCACATCTAGAGGCATTCTGTAATCTGTGGACTATCAGAGTGTTGTTGAAAGACATAAATGGCATCGGGATTAAATACAACAGTCACCATGCGCACTTTCCTCCATGGGAGTAATGTCTCAAACAGTCTACGCTTTGATCGATTCCTGGAAGACCAGTAGTAGTTTCCGATGCACATCTGCAGGCATTCTGTAATCTGTGGACATTCAAAGTGTTGATGAAACACATAAACTGCATCAGGATTGAATACAACAGTCACCAAGCGCACTTTCCTCTATGGGAGTAATTTCTCAAACACTCTACGATTTGATCGTTCCCTGGAAGACCAGTAGTAGTTTCCGATGCACCTCTCGAGGCATTCTGTAATCTGTGGACCGTCAAAGTGCTGATGAAACACAGAAATTGCATCGGGAATGAATACAACAGTCACCATGCGCACTTACTTCCATGGGAGTAATGTCTCAAACAGCCTACGCTAGGATCGTTCCCTGCAAAAGCAGCAGTAGTTTCCGATGCACATCCGTTGTCTTTCTGTAATCTGTGGACTATCAGAATGTTGATGAAACACAGAAATTGCATCGGGATTGAATACAACAGTCACAATGCGCACTTTCATCCATGGGAGTAATGTCTCAAACAGTCTACGCTTTGATCGTTCCCTGCAAGACCAGTAGTAGTTTCCGATGCACATCTTGGGGCCTTCTGTAATGTGTGGACAATCAGAGTGTTGATGAAACACAGAAATTGCATCGGCATTGAATCCAACAGTCACCATGCGCACTTTCCTCCATGGGAGTATGTATCAAACAGTCTACGCTCTTGATCGTTCGATGGAAGACCAGTAGTAGTTTCCGATGCACATCTGGAGGCATTCTGAAATCTGTGGACTATTAGAGTGTTGATGAAACACAGAAATTGCATCGGGATTGTATACAACAGTCACCATGCGCACTTTACTTCATGGGAGTAATGTCTCAAACAGTTTACGCTTTGTTCGTTCCCTGGAAGACCAGTAGTAGTTTCCGATGCACATCTGGGGGCACTCTGTAATGTGTGGACTATCAGAGTGTTGATGAATTACAGAAATTGCATCGGGATTGATTACAACAGTCACCATGTGCACTTTCCTCCATGGGAGTAATGTCTCAAACAGTTTACGCTTTCATCGTTCCCTGGAAGACCAGTAGTAGTTTCCGATGCCTATCTGGAGGCATTCTGTAATCTGTGGACTATCAGAGTGTTGTTGAAACACATAAAAGGCATCGGGATTGAATACAACAATCACCATGCGCAATTTTCCTCCATGGGAGTAATGTCACAAACAGTTAACGCTTTGACGATTCCTGGAAGGCCAGTAGTAGTTTCCGATGCACGTCTGGAGACATTCTGTAATCTGTGGTCCTTCAAAGTGTTGATGAAAGACAGAAATTGCATCGGGATTGAATACAACAGTCACCATGCGCACTTTCCTCCATGGGAGTAATGTCTCAAACACTCTACGCTTTGATCGTTTCCTGGAAGATCAGTAGTAGTTTCCGATGCACATCTGGAGGCATTCTGTAATCTGTGGACCTTCAAAGTGTTGATGAAACACAGAAATCGCCTCGGGATTGAATACAACAGTCATCATGCGCATTTTCCTCCATGGGAGTAATGTCTCAAACAGTTTACGCATTCATCGTTCCCTGGAAGACCAATAGTAGTTTCCGAAGCACATATAGGAGCATTCTGTAATCTGTGGACTATCAGAGTGTTGATGAAACACATAAATTGCATCGGGATTGAATACAACAGTCATCATGCGCATTTTCCTCCATGGGAGTAATGTCTCAAACAGTCTAAGCTTTGATCGTTCCCTGCAAGACCAGTAGCAGTTTCCGATGCACATCTTGTGGCCTTCAGTAATGTGTGGACTATCAGAGTGTTGTTGAAACACAGAAATCGCCTCGGGATTGAATACAACAGTCATCATGCGCATTTTCCTCAATGGGAGTAATGTCTCAAACAGTTTACGCATTCATCGTTCCCTGGAAGACCAGTAGTAGTTTCCGATGAACATCTGGGGGCATTCTGTAATGCGTGGACTATCAGAGTGTTGTTGAAACACATAAATTGCATCGGGATTGAATACAACAGTCACCATGCGCAATTTTCCTCTATGGGAGTAATGTCTCAAACAGTTTACGCTTTCATCGTTCCCTGGAAGACCAGTAGTAGTTTCCGATGCACATCTGGGGGCACTCTGTAATGTGTGGACTATCAGAGTGTTGATGAATTACAGAAATTGCATCGGGATTGAATACAACAGTCACCATGCGCACTTTCCTCCATGGGACTAATGTCTCAAACACTCTACGCTTTGATCGTTTCCTGGAAGACCAGTAGTAGTTTCCATGCACATCTGGAGGCAATCTGTAACCTGCGGACCTTCAAAGTGTTGATGAAACACAGAAATCGCCTCGGGATTGAATACAACAGTCATCATGCGCATTTTCCTCCATGCGAGTAATGTCTCAAACAGTTTACGCATTCATCGTTCCCTGGAAGACCAGTAGTAGTTTCCGATGAACATCTGGGGGCATTCTGTAATGTGTGGACTATCAGAGTGTTGTCGAAACACATAAATTGCATCGGGATTAAATACAACAGTCACCATGCGCACTTTCCTCCATGGGAGTAATGTCCCAAACAGTCTACGCTTTGATCGATTCCTGGAAGACCAGTAGTAGTTTCAGATGCACATCTGCAGGCATTCTGTAATCTGTGGACCTTCAAAGTGTTGATGAAACACATAAACTGCATCGGGATTGAATACAACAGTCACCAAGCGCACTTTCCTCTATGGGAGTAATGTCTCAAACACTCTACGATTTGATCGTTCCCTGGAAGACCAGTAGTAGTTTCCGATGCACCTCTCGAGGCATTCTGTAATCTGTGGACCTTCAAAGTGCTGATGAAACACTGAAATTGCATCGGGAATGAATACAACAGTCACCATGCGCAGTTACTTCCATGGGAGTAATGTCTCAAACAGCCTACGCTAGGATCGTTCCCTGCAAGACCAGTAGTAGTTTCCGATGCACATCCGTTGTCTTTCAGTAATCTGTGGACTATCAGAATGTTGATGAAACACAGAAATTGCATCGGGATTGAATACAACAGTCACCATGCGCCCTTTCATCCATGGGAGTAATGTCTCAAACAGTCTACGCTTTGATCGTTCCCTGCAAGACCAGTAGTAGTTTCCGATGCACATCTTGGGGCCTTCTGTAATGTGTGGACAATCAGAGTGTTGATGAAACACAGAAATTGCATCGGCATTGAATACAACAGTCACCATGCGCAATTTTCCTCTATGGGAGTAATGTCTCAAACAGTTTACGCTTTCATCGTTCCCTGGAAGACCAGTAGTAGTTTCAGATGCATATCTGGTGGCATTCTGTAATCTGTGGACCTTCAAAGTGTTGATGAAACACTGAAATTGCATCGGGATTGAATACAACAGTCACCATGCGCACTTTCCTCCATGGGAGTATGTATCAAACAGTCTACGCTTTTGATCGTTCGATGGAAGACCAGTAGTAGTTTCCGATGCACATCTGGGGGCACTCTGTAATGTGTGGACTATCAGAGTGTTGATGAATTACAGAAATTGCATCGGGATTGATTACAACAGTCACCATGTGCACTTTCCTCCATGGGAGTAATGTCTCAAACAGTTTACGCTTTCATCGTTCCCTGGAAGACCAGTAGTAGTTTCCGATGCCTATCTGGAGGCATTCTGTAATCTGTGGACTATCAGAGTGTTGTTGAAACACATAAAAGGCATCGGGATTGAATACAACAATCACCATGCGCAATTTTCCTCCATGGGAGTAATGTCACAAACACTTAAAGCTTTGACGATTCCTGGAAGGCCAGTAGTAGTTTCCGATGCACGTCTGGAGACATTCTGTAATCTGTGGTCCTTCAAAGTGTTGATGAAAGACAGAAATTGCATCGGGATTGAATACAACAGTCACCATGCGCACTTTCCTCCATGGGAGTAATGTCTCAAACACTCTACGCTTTGATCGTTTCCTGGAAGATCAGTAGTAGTTTCCGATGCACATCTGGAGGCATTCTGTAATCTGTGGACCTTCAAAGTGTTGATGAAACACAGAAATCGCCTCGGGATTGAATACAACAGTCATCATGCGCATTTTCCTCCATGGGAGTAATGTCTCAAACAGTTTACGCATTCATCGTTCCCTGGAAGACCAGTAGTAGTTTCCGAAGCACATTTAGGAGCATTCTGTAATCTGTGGACTATCAGAGTGTTGATGAAACACAGAAATTGCATCGGGATTGAATACAACAGTCACCATGCTCACTTTCCTCCATGGGAGTAATGTCTTATACAGTCTACGCTTTGATCGTTCCCTGCAAGACCAGTAGTAGTTTCCGATGAACATCTGGGGGCCTTCTGTAATGTGTGGACTATCAGAATGTTGTTGAAACACATAAATTGCATCGGGATTGAATACAACAGACACCATGCGCACTTTCATCCATGGGAGTAATGTCTCAAACAGTCTACGCTTTGATCGTTCCCTGCAAGACCAGTAGCAGTTTCCGATGCACATCTTGTGGCCTTCAGTAATGTGTGGACTATCAGAGTGTTGATGAATTACAGAAATTGCATCGGGATTGAATACAACAGTCACCATGTGCACTTTCCTCCATGGGAGTAATGTCTCAAACATTTTACGCTTTGATCGTTCCCTGAAGACCAGTAGTAGTTTCCGATGCCTATCTGGAGGCATTCTGTAATCTGTGGACTATCAGAGTTTTGTTGAACACATAAATGGCATCGGGATTGAATATAACAATCACCATGCGCAATTTTCCTCCATGGGAGTAATGTCACAAACAGTTTACACTTTGACGATTCCTGGAAGGCCAGTAGTAGTTTCCGATGCACATCTGGAGACATTCTGTAATCTGTGGTCCTTCAAAGTGTTGATGAAAGACAGAAATTGCATCGGGATTGAATACAACAGTCACCATGCGCACTTTCCTCCATGGGAGTAATGTCTCAAACACTCTACGCTTTGATCGTTTCCTGGAAGATCAGTAGTAGTTTCCGATGCACATCTGGAGGCATTCTGTAATCTGTGGACCTTCAAAGTGTTGATGAAACACCGAAATTGCATCGGGAATGAATGCAACAGTCACCATGCGTACTTTCCTCCATGGGCGTAATGTCTCAAACAGTCTAAGTTTGATCGTTCCCTGCAAGACCAGTAGTAGTTTCCGATGCACATCTGGAGGCATTCTGAAATCTGTGGACTATCAGAGTGTTGATGAAACACAGAAATTGCATTGGGATTGTATACAACAGTCACCATGCGCACTTTCCTCCATGTGAGTAATGTCTCAAACAGTTCACGCTTTGATCGTTCCCTGGAAGACCAGTAGTAGTTTCCGATGCACATCTGGAGGCATTCTGCAATGTGTGGACAATCAGAGTGTTGATGAAACACAGAAATTGCATCGGGATTGTATACAACAGTCACAATGCGCACTTTCCTTCATGGGAGTAATGTCTCAAACAGTTTACGGTTTGTTCGTTCCCTGGAGGACCAGTAGTAGTTTCAGATGCACATCTGCAGGCATTCTGTAATCTGTGGACCTTCAAAGTGTTGATGAAACACATAAACTGCATCGGGATTGAATACAACAGTCACCAAGCGCACTTTCCTCTATGGGAGTAATGTCTCAAACACTCTACGATTTGATCGTTCCCTGGAAGACCAGTAGTAGTTTCCGATGCACCTCTCGAGGCATTCTGTAATCTGTGGACCTTCAAAGTGCTGATGAAACACTGAAATTGCATCGGGAATGAATACAACTGTCACCATGCGCAGTTACTTCCATGGGAGTAATGTTTTAAACAGCCTACGCTAGGATCGTTCCCTGCAAGACCAGTAGTAGTTTCCGATGCACATCCGTTGTCTTTCTGTAATCTGTGGACTATCAGAATGTTGATGAAACACAGAAATTGCATCGGGATTGAATACAACAGTCACCATGCGCCCTTTCATCCATGGGAGTAATGTCTCAAACAGTCTACGCTTTGATCGTTCCCTGCAAGACCAGTAGTAGTTTCCGATGCACATCTTGGGGCCTTCTGTAATGTGTGGACAATCAGAGTGTTGATGAAACACAGAAATTGCATCGGCATTGAATACAACAGTCACCATGCGCAATTTTCCTCTATGGGAGTAATGTCTCAAACAGTTTACGCTTTCATTGTTCCCTGGAAGACCAGTAGTAGTTTCAGATGCATATCTGGTGGCATTCTGTAATCTGTGGACCTTCAAAGTGTTGATGAAACACTGAAATTGCATCGGGATTGAATACAACAGTCACCATGGTCACTTTCCTCCATGGGAGTAATGTCTCAAACAGACTACGCTTTGATCGTTCCCTGGAAGACCAGTAGTAGTTTCCGATGCACTTCTGGAGGCATTCTGAAATCTGTGGACTATCAGAGTGTTGATGAAACACAGATATTGCATTGGGATTGTATACAACAGTCACCATGCTCACTTTCCTCCATGTGAGTAATGTCTCAAACAGTTCACGCTTTGATCGTTCCCTGGAAGACCAGTAGTAGTTTCCGATGCACATCTGGAGGCATTCTGCAATGTGTGGACTATCAGAGTGTTGTTGAAACACATAAATTGCATCGGAATTAAATACAACAGTCACCATGCGCACTTTCCTCCATGGGAGTAATGTCTCAAACAGTCTACGCTTTGATCGATTCCTGGAAGACCAGTAGTAGTTTCCGATGCACATCTGCAGGCATTCTGTAATCTGTGGACCTTCAAAGTGTTGATGAAACACATAAACTGCATCGGGATTGAATACAACAGTCACCAAGCGCACTTTCCTCTATGGGAATAATTTCTCAAACACTCTACGATTTGATCATTCCCTGGAAGACCAGTAGTAGTTTCCGATGCACCTCTCGAGTCATTCTGCAATCTGTGGACCTTCAAAGTGCTGATGAAACACTGAAATTGCATCGGGAATGAATACAACAGTCACCATGCGCACTTACTTCCATGGGAGTAATGTCTCAAACAGCCTACGCTAGGATCGTTCCCTGCAAAAGCAGTAGTAGTTTCCGATGCACATCCGTTGTCTTTCTGTAATGTGTGGACAATCAGAGTGTTGATGAAACACAGAAATTGCATCGGCATTGAATACAACAGTCACCATGCGCAATTTTCCTCTATGGGAGTAATGTCTCAAACAGTTTACGCTTTCATCGTTCCCTGGAAGACCAGTAGTAGTTTCCGATGCACATCTGGGGGCACTCTGTAATGTGTGGACTATCAGAGTGTTGATGAATTACAGAAATTGCATCGGGATTGAATACAACAGTCATAATGTGCACTTTCCTCCATGGGAGTAATGTCTCAAACATTTTACGCTTTGATCGTTCCCTGGAAGACCACTAGTAGTTTCCGATGCCTATCTGGAGGCATTCTGTAATCTGTGGACTATCAGAGTGTTGTTGAAAAACATAAAAGGCATCGGGATTGAATACAACAATCACCATGCGCAATTTTCCTCCATGGGAGTAATGTCACAAACAGTTTACGCTTTGACGATTCCTGGAAGGCCAGTAGTAGTTTCCGATGCACGTCTGGAGACATTCTGTAATCTGTGGTCCTTCAAAGTGTTGATGAAAGACAGAAATTGCATCGGGATTGAATACAACAGTCACCATGCGCACTTTCCTCTATGGGAGTAATGTTTCAAAGACTCTACGCTTTGATCGTTTCCTGGAAGATCAGTAGTAGTTTCCGATGCACATCTGGAGGCATTCTGTAATCTGTGGACCTTCAAAGTGTTGATGAAACACCGATATTGCATCGGGAATGAATACAACAGTCACCATGCGTACTTTCCTGAATGGGCGTAATGTCTCAAACAGTCTAAGCTTTGATCGTTCCCTGCAAGACCAGTAGTAGCTTCCGATGCACATCTGGAGGCATTCTGTAATATGTGGACCTTCAAAGTGTTGATGAAATACAGAAATTGCTGTGGGATTGAATACAGCAGTCACCATGCGCACTTTCCTCCATGGGAGTAATGTCTCAAACAGTCTACGATTTGATCGTTCCCTGCAAGACCAGTAGTAGTTTCCGATGCACATCTTGGGGCCTTCTGTAATGTGTGGACAATCAGAGTGTTGATGAAACACACAAATTGCATCGGCATTGAATACGACAATCACCATGGGCATTTTCCTCCATGGGAGTAATGTCTCAAACAGTCTACGCTTTGATCGTTTAATGGAAGATCAGTAGTAGTTTCCGATGCACATCTGCAGGCATTCTGTAATCTGTGGACCTTCAAAGTGTTGATGAAACACATAAACTGCATCGGGATTGAATACAACAGTCACCAAGCGCACTTTCCTCTATGGGAGTAATTTCTCAAACACTCTACGATTTGATCGTTCCCTGGAAGACCAGTAGTAGTTTCCGATGCACATCTGGGGGCACTCTGTAATGTGTGGACTATCAGAGTGTTGATGAATTACAGAAATTGCATCGGGATTGAATACAACAGTCACCATGTGCACTTTCCTCCATGGGAGTAATGTCTCAAACATTTTACGCTTTGTTCGTTCACTGGAAGACCAGTAGTAGTTTCCGATGCCTATCTGGAGGCATTCTGTAATCTGTGGACTATCAGAGTGTTGTTGAAACATATAAAAGGCATCGGAATTGAATACAACAATCACCATGCGCAATTTTCCTCCATGGGAGTAATGTCACAAACAGTTTACGCTTTGACGATTCCTGGAAGGCCAGTAGTAGTTTCCGATGCACATCTGGAGACATTCTGTAATCTGTGGTCCTTCAAAGTGTTGATGAAAGACAGAAATTGCATCGGGATTGAATACAACAGTCACCATGCGCACTTTCCTCCATGGGAGTAATGTCTCAAACACTCTACGCTTTGATCGTTTTCTGGAAGATCAGTAGTAGTTTCCGATGCCAATCTGGAGGCATTCTGTAATCTGTGGACCTTCAAAGTGTTGATGAAACACCGAAATTGCATCGGGAATGAATACAACAGTCACCATGCGTACTTTCCTGAATGGGCGTAATGTCTCAAACAGTCTAAGCTTTGATCGTTCCCTGCTAGACCAGTAGTAGTTTCCGATGCACATCTGGAGGCATTCTGTAATATGTGGACCTTCAAAGTGTTGATGAAACACAGAAATTGCTGTGGGATTGAATACAACAGTCACCATGCGCACTTTCCTCCATGGGAGTAATGTGTCAAACACTCTACGCTTTGATCGTTTCCTGGATGACCAGTAGTAGATTCCGATACACATCTGGTGGCAATCTGTAATCTGTGGACCTTCAAAGTGTTGATGAAACACAGAAATCGCCTCGGGATTAAATACAACAGTCACCATGCGCACTTTCCTCCATGGGAAAAATGCCTCAAACAGTCTACGCTTTGATCGATTCCTGGAAGACCAGTAGTAGTTTCCGATGCACATCTGCAGGAATTCTGTAATCTGTGGACCTTCAAAGTGTTGATGAAACACATAAACTGCATCGGGATTGAATACAACAGTCACCATGCGCACTTTCCTCTATGGGAGTAATGTCTCAAACACTCTACGATTTGATCGTTCCCTGGAAGACCAGTAGTAGTTTCCGATGCACCTCTCGAGGCATTCTGTAATCTGTGGACATTCAAAGTGCTGATGAAACACTGAAATTGCATCGGGAATGAATACAGCAGTCACCATGCGCACTTACTTCCATGGGAGTAATGTCTCAAACAGCCTACGCTAGGATCGTTCCCTGCAAGACCAGTAGTAGTTTCCGATGCACATCCGTTGTCTTTCTGTAATCTGTAGACTATCAGAATGTTGATGAAACACAGAAATTGCATCGGGATTGAATACAACAGTCACCATGCGCACTTTCATCCATGGGAGTAATGTCTCAAACAGTCTACGATTTGATCGTTCCCTGCAAGACCAGTAGTAGTTTCCGATGCACATCTTGGGGCCTTCTGTAATGTGTGGACAATCAGAGTGTTGATGAAACACACAAATTGCATCGGCATTGAATACGACAATCACCATGGGCATTTTCCTCCATGGGAGTAATGTCTCAAACAGTCTACGCTTTGATCGTTTAATGGAAGATCAGTAGTAGTTTCCGATGCACATCTGCAGGCATTCTGTAATCTGTGGACCTTCAAAGTGTTGATGAAACACATAAACTGCATCGGGATTGAATACAACAGTCACCAAGCGCACTTTCCTCTATGGGAGTAATTTCTCAAACACTCTACGATTTGATCGTTCCCTGGAAGACCAGTAGTAGTTTCCGATGCACATCTGGGGGCACTCTGTAATGTGTGGACTATCAGAGTGTTGATGAATTACAGAAATTGCATCGGGATTGAATACAACAGTCACCATGTGCACTTTCCTCCATGGGAGTAATGTCTCAAACATTTTACGCTTTGTTCGTTCACTGGAAGACCAGTAGTAGTTTCCGATGCCTATCTGGAGGCATTCTGTAATCTGTGGACTATCAGAGTGTTGTTGAAACATATAAAAGGCATCGGAATTGAATACAACAATCACCATGCGCAATTTTCCTCCATGGGAGTAATGTCACAAACAGTTTACGCTTTGACGATTCCTGGAAGGCCAGTAGTAGTTTCCGATGCACATCTGGAGACATTCTGTAATCTGTGGTCCTTCAAAGTGTTGATGAAAGACAGAAATTGCATCGGGATTGAATACAACAGTCACCATGCGCACTTTCCTCCATGGGAGTAATGTCTCAAACACTCTACGCTTTGATCGTTTCCTGGAAGATCAGTAGTAGTTTCCGATGCCAATCTGGAGGCATTCTGTAATCTGTGGACCTTCAAAGTGTTGATGAAACACCGAAATTGCATCGGGAATGAATACAACAGTCACCATGCGTACTTTCCTGAATGGGCGTAATGTCTCAAACAGTCTAAGCTTTGATCGTTCCCTGCAAGACCAGTAGTAGTTTCCGATGCACATCTGGAGGCATTCTGTAATATGTGGACCTTCAAAGTGTTGATGAAACACAGAAACTGCTGTGGGATTGAATACAACAGTCACCATGCGCACTTTCCTCCATGGGAGTAATGTCTCAAACACTCTACGCTTTGATCGTTTCCTGGATGACCAGCAGTAGATTCCGATACACATCTGGTGGCAATCTGTAATCTGTGGACCTTCAAAGTGTTGATGAAACACAGAAATCGCCTCGGGATTGAATACAACAGTCATCATGCGCATTTTCCTCCATGGGAGTAATGTCGCAAACAGTTTACGCATCCATCGTTCCCTGGAAGACCAGTAGTAGTTTCCGATGAACAACTGGGGGCATTCTGTAATGTGTGGACTATCAGAGTGTTGTTAAAACACATAAATTGCATCGGGATTAAATACAACAGTCACCATGCGCACTTTCCTCCATGGGAGTAATGCCTCAAACAGTCTACGCTTTGATCGATTCCTGGAAGACTAGTAGTAGTTTCCGATGCACATCTGCGGGATTTCTGTAATCTGTGGACCTTCAAAGTGTTGATGAAACACATAAAGTGCATCGGGATTGAATACAACAGTCACCAAGCGCACTTTCCTATATGGGAGTAATGTCTCAAACATTCTACTATTTGATCGTTCCCTGGAAGACCAGTAGTAGTTTCCGATGCACCTCTCGAGGCATTCTGTAATCTGTGGACCTTCAAAGTGCTGATGAAACACTGAAATTGCATCGGGAAAGAATACAGCAGTCACCATGCGCACTTACTTCCATGGGAGTAATGTCTCAAACAGCCTACGCTAGGATCGTTCCCTGCAAGACCAGTAGTAGTTTCCGATGCACATCCGTTGTCTTTCTGTAATCTGTGGACTAGCAGAATGTTGATGAAACATAGAAATTGCATCGGGATTGAATACAACAGTCACCATGCGCACTTTCATCCATGGGAGTAATGTCTCAAACAGTCTACGATTTGATCGTTCCCTGCAAGACCAGTAGTAGTTTCCGATGCACATCTTGGGGCCTTCTGTAATGTGTGGACAATCAGAGTGTTGATGAAACACACAAATTGCATCGGCATTGAATACAACAATCACCATGGGCATTTTCCTCCATGGGAGTAATGTCTCAAACAGTCTACGCTTTGATCGTTTAATGGAAGATCAGTAGTAGTTTCCGATGCACATCTGCAGGCATTCTGTAATCTGTGGACCTTCAAAGTGTTGATGAAACACATAAACTGCATCGGGATTGAATACAACAGTCACCAAGCGCACTTTCCTCTATGGGAGTAATTTCTCAAACACTCTACGATTTGATCGTTCCCTGGAAGACCAGTAGTAGTTTCCGATGCACCTCTCGAGGCATTCTGTAATCTGTGGACCTTCAAAGTGCTGATGAAACACTGAAATTGCATCGGGAATGAATACAACACTCACCATGCGCACTTACTTCCATGGGAGTAATGTCTCAAACAGCCTACGCTAGGATCGTTCCCTGCAAAAGCAGTAGTAGTTTCCGATGCACATCCGTTGTCTTTCTGTAATCTGTGGACTATCAGAATGTTGATGAAACACAGAAATTGCATCGGGATTGAATACAACAGTCACCATGCGCACTTTCATCCATGGGAGTAATGTCTCAAACAGTCTACGCTTTGATCGTTCCCTGCAAGACCAGTAGTAGTTTCCGATGCACATCTTGGTGCCTTCTGTAATGTGTGGACAATCAGAGTGTTGATGAAACACACAAATTGCATCGGCATTGAATACAACAGTCACCATGCGCAATTTTCCTCTATGGGAGTAATGTCTCAAACAGTTTACGCTTTCATCGTTCCCTGGAAGACCAGTAGTAGTTTCAGATACATATCTGGAGGCATTCTGTAATCTGTGGACCTTCAAAGTGTTGATGAAACACTGAAATTGCGTCGGGATTGAATACAACAGTCACCATGCGCACTTTCCTCCATGGGAGTCTGTATCAAACAGTCCACGCTTTTGATCGTTCGATGGAAGACCAGTAGTAGTTTCCGATGCACATCTGGAGGCATTCTGAAATCTGTGGACAATCAGAGTGTTGATGAAACACAGAAATTGCATCGGGATTGTATACAACAGTCACCATGCGCACTTTCCTTCTTGGGAGTAAGGTCTCAAACAGTTTACGCTTTGTTCGTTCCCTGGAAGACCAGTAGTAGTTTCCGATGCACATCTGGGCGCACTCTGTAATGTGTGGACTATCAGAGTGTTGATGAATTACAGAAATTGCATCGGGATTGAATACAACAGTCACTATGTGCACTTTCCTCCATGGGAGTAATGTCTCAAGCATTTTACGCTTTGTTCGTTCACTGGAAGACCAGTAGTAGTTTCCGATGCCTATCTGGAGGCATTCTGTAATCTGTGGACTATCAGAGTGTTGTTGAAACACATAAAAGGCATCGGAATTGAATACAACAATCACCATGCGCAATTTTCCTCCATGGGAGTAATGTCTCAAACACTCTACGCTTTGATCGTTTCCTGGAAGATCAGTAGTAGTTTCCGATGCCAATCTGGAGGCATTCTGTAATCTGTGGACCTTCAAAGTGTTGATGAAACACCGAAATTGCATCGGGAATGAATACAACAGTCACCATGCGTACTTTCCTGAATGGGCGTAATGTCTCAAACAGTCTAAGCTTTGATCGTTCCCTGCAAGACCAGTAGTAGTTTCCGATGCACATCTGGAGGCATTATGTAAAATGTGGACCTTCAAAGTGTTGATGAAACACAGAAATTGCTGTGGGATTGAATACAACAGTCACCATGCGCACTTTCCTCCATGGGAGTAATGTCTCAAACACTCTACGCTTTGATCGTTTCCTGGAAGACCAGTAGTAGTTTCCGATACACATCTGGAGGCAATCTGTAATCTGTGGACCTTCAAAGTGTTGATGAAACACAGACATCGCCTCGGGATTGAATACAACAGTCATCATGCGCATTTTCCTCCATGGGAGTAATGTCTCAAACAGTTTACGCATTCATCGTTCCCTGGAAGACCAGTAGTAGTTTCCGATGAACAACTGGGGGCATTCTGTAATGTGTGGACTATCAGAGTGTTGTTGAAACACATAAATTGCATCGGGATTAAATACAACAGTCACCATGCGCACTTTCCTCCATGGGAGTAATGTCTCAAACAGTCCACGCTTTGATCGATTCCTGGAAGACCAGTAGTAGTTTCCGATGCACATCTGCAGGCATTCTGTAATCTGTGGACCTTCAATGTGTTGATGGAACACATAAACTGCATCGGGATTGAATACAACAGTCACCAAGAGCACTTTCCTCTATGGGAGTATTGTCTCAAACAGTCTACGCTTTGATCGTTCCCTGCAAGACCAGTAGTAGTTTCCGATGCACATCTTGGTGCCTTCTGTAATGTGTGGACAATCAGAGTGTTGATGAAACACACAAATTGCATCGGCATTGAATACAACAGTCACCATGCGCAATTTTCCTCTATGGGAGTAATGTCTCAAACAGTTTACGCTTTCATCGTTCCCTGGAAGACCAGTAGTAGTTTCAGATACATATCTGGAGGCATTCTGTAATCTGTGGACCTTCAAAGTGTTGATGAAACACTGAAATTGCGTCGGGATTGAATTCAACAGTCACCATGCGCACTTTCCTCCATGGGAGTATGTACCAAACAGTCTACGCTTTTGATCGTTCGATGGAAGACCAGTAGTAGTTTCCGATGCACATCTGGAGGCATTCTGAAATCTGTGGACAATCAGAGTGTTGATGAAACACAGAAATTGCATCGGGATTGTATACAACAGTCACCATGTGCACTTTCCTCCATGGGAGTAATGTCTCAAGCATTTTACGCTTTGTTCGTTCACTGGAAGACCAGTAGTAGTTTCCGATGCCTATCTGGAGGCATTCTGTAATCTGTGGACTATCAGAGTGTTGTTGAAACACATAAAAGGCATCGGAATTGAATACAACAATCACCATGCGCAATTTTCCTCCATGGGAGTAATGTCACAAACAGTTTACGCTTTGACGATTCCTGGAAGGCCAGTAGTAGTTTCCGATGCACATCTGGAGACATTCTGTAATCTGTGGTCCTTCAAAGTGTTGATGAAAGACAGAAATTGCATCGGGATTGAATACAACAGTCACCATGCGCACTTTCCTCCATGGGAGTAATGTCTCAAACACTCTACGCTTTGATCGTTTCCTGGAAGATCAGTAGTAGTTTCCGATGCCAATCTGGAGGCAATCTGTAATCTGTGGACCTTCAAAGTGTTGATGAAACACCGAAATTGCATCGGGAATGAATACAACAGTCACCATGCGTACTTTCCTGAATGGGCGTAATGTCTCAAACAGTCTAAGCTTTGATGGTTCCCTGCAAGACCAGTAGTAGTTTCCGATGCACATCTGGAGGCATTCTGTAATATGTGGACCTTCAAAGTGTTGATGAAACACAGAAATTGCTGTGGGATTGAATACAACAGTCACCATGCGCACTTTCCTCCATGGGAGTAATGTCTCAAACACTCTACGCTTTGATCGTTTCCTGGAAGACCAGTAGTAGTTTCCGATACACATCTGGTGGCAATCTGTAATCTGTGGACCTTCAAAGTGTTGATGAAACACAGAAATCGCCTCGGGATTGAATACAACAGTCATCATGCGCATTTTCCTCCATGGGAGTAATGTCTCAAACAGTTTACGCATTCATCGTTCCCTGGAAGACCAGTAGTAGTTTCCGATGAACAACTGGGGGCATTCTGTAATGTGTGGACTATCAGAGTGTTGTTGAAACACATAAATTGCATCGGGATTAAATACAACAGTCACCATGGCCACTTTCCTCCATGGGAGTAATGTCTCAAACAGTCCACGCTTTGATCGATTCCTGGAAGACCAGTAGTAGTTTCCGATGCACATCTGCAGGCATTCTGTAATCTGTGGACCTTCAATGTGTTGATGAAACACATAAACTGCATCGGGATTGAATACAACAGTCACCAAGAGCACTTTCCTCTATGGGAGTATTGTCTCAAACACTCTACGATTTGATCGTTCCCTGGAAGACCAGTAGTAGTTTCCGATGCACCTCTCGAGGCATTCTGTAATCTGTGGAATTTCAAAGTGCTGATGAAACACTGAAATTGCATCTGGGAATGAATACAACAGTCACCATGCGCACTTACTTCCATGGGAGTAATGTCTCAAACAGCCTACGCTAGGATCGTTCCCTGCAAGACCAGTAGTAGTTTCCGATGCACATCCGTTGTCTTTCTGTAATCTGTGGACTATCAGAATGTTGATGAAACACAGAAATTGCATCGGGATTGAATACAACAGTGATCATGCGCACTTTCATCCATGGGAGTAATGTCTCAAACAGTCTACGATTTGATCGTTCCCTGCAAGACCAGTAGTAGTTTCCGATGCACATCTTGGGGCCTTCTGTAATGTGTCGACAATCAGAGTGTTGATGAAACACAGAATTTGCATCGGCATTGAATAAAACAGTCACCATGTGCACTTTCCTCCATGGGAGTAATGTCTCAAACAGTTCACGCTTTGATCGTTCCCTGGAAAACCAGTAGTAATTTCCGATGCATATCTGGGGGCATTCTGTAATGTGTGGAATATCAGAGCGTTGATGAAACCCAGAAATTGCTTCGGGATTAGATACAACGGTCAATATGCGCACTTTCCTCCATGGGAGTAATGTCTCAAACAGTCTACGCTTTGATCGTTCCCTGCAAGACCAGTAGTAGTTTCCGATGCACATCTGGAGGCATTCTGTAATTGTGGACCTTCAAAGTGTTGTTGAAATACAGAAATTGCTGTGGGAATGAATACAACAGTCACCATGCGCACTTTCCTCCATGGGAGTAATGTCTCAAACACTCTACGCTTTGATCGTTTCCTGGAAGATCAGTAGTAGTTTCCGATGCACATCTGGAGACATTCTGTAATCTGTGGACCTTCAAAGTGCTGATGAAACACCGAAATTGCATTTGGAATGAATACAACATTCACCATGCGCACTTTCCTCCATGGGCGTAATGTCTCAAACAGTCTAAGCTTTGATCGTTCCCTGCAAGACCAGTAGTAGTTTCCGATGCACATCTGGAGGCATTCTGTAATATGTGGACCTTCAAAGTGTTGATTAAATACAGAAATTGCTGTGGGATTGAATACAACAGTCACCATGCGCACTTTCCTCTATGGAAGTAATGTCTCAAACACTCTACGCTTTAATCGTTTCCTGGAAGACCAGTAGTAGTTTCCGATGCACATCTGGAGGCATTCTGTAATCTGTGGACCTTCAAAGTGTTGATGAAACACAGAAATCGCCTCGGGATTGAATACAACAGTCATCATGCGCATTTTCCTCCATGGGAGTAATGTCTCAAACAGTTTACGCATTCATCGTTCCCTGGAAGACCAGTAGTAGTTTCCGATGCACGTCCGTTGTTTTTCTGTAATCTGTGGACTATCAGAATGTTGATGAAACACAGAAATTGCATCGGGATTGAATACAACAGTCACCATGCGCACTTTCATCCATGGGAGTAATGTCTGAAACAGTCTACGCCTTGATCGTTCACTGCAAGACCAGTAGCAGTTTCCAATGCACATCTGGAGGCATTCTGAAATCTGTGGACCTTCAAAGTGTTGATGAAACACTGAAATTGCATCGGGATTGAATACAACAGTCACCATGAGCACTTTCCTCCATGGGAGTATGTATCAAACAGTCTACGCTTTTGATCGTTCCCTGGAAGACCAGTAGTAGTTTCCGATGCACATCTGGAGGCATTCTGATATCTGTGGACCTTCAAAGTGTTGATGAAACACTGAAATTGCATCGGGATTGAATACAACAGTCACCATGCACACTTTCCTAGATGGGAGTATGTATCAAACAGTCTACGCGTTTGATCGTTCCCTGGAAGACCAGTAGTAGCTTCCGATGCACATCTGGAGGCATTCTGAAATCTGTGGACTCTCAGAGTGTTGATGAAACACAGAAATTGCATCGGGAGTGTATACAACAGTCACCATGCGCACTTTCCTTCATGGGAGTAATGTCTCAAACAGTTTACGCTTTGTTCGTTCCCTGGAAAATTAGAAGTAGTTTCCGAAGCACATCTGGGGGCACTCTGTAATGTGTGGACTATCAGAGTGTTGATGAATTACAGAAATTGCATCGGGATTGAATACAACAGTCACCATGTGCACTTTCCTCCATGGGAGTAATGTCTCAAACAGTTTACGCTTTGATCGTTCCCTGGAAGACCAGTAGTAGTTTTCGATGCCTATCTGGCGGCATTCTGCAATCTGTGGACTATCAGAGTGTTGTTGAAACACATAAATGGCATCGGGATTGAATACAACAGTCACCATGCGCAATTTTCCTCCATGGGAGTAATGTCACAAACAGTTTACGCTTTGACGATTCCTGGAAGGCCAGTAGTAGTTTCCGATGCACATCTGGAGACATTCTGTAATCTGTGGTCCTTCAAAGTGTTGATGAAAGACAGAAATCGCATCGGGATAGAATACAACAGTCACCATGGGCACTTTCCTCCATGGGAGTAATGTCTCAAACAGTCTACGCTTTGATCGATTCCTGGAAGACCAGTAGTAGTTTCCGATGCACATCTGCAAGCATTCTGTAATCTGTGGACCTTCAAAGTGTTGATGAAACACATAAACTGCATCGGGATTGAATACAACAGTCACCAAGCGCACTTTCCTCAATGGGAGTAATGTCTCAAACACTATACGATTTGATCGTTCCCTGGATGACCAGTAGTAGTTTCCGATGCACCTCTCGAGGCATTCTGTAATCTGTGGACCTTCAAAGTGCTGATGAAACACTGAAATTGCATCGGGAATGAATACAACAGACACCATGCGCACTTTCCTCCATGGGAGTAATGTCTCAAACAGCCTACGCTAGGATCGTTCCCTGCAAGACCAGTAGTAGTTTCCGATGCACGTCCGTTGTTTTTCTGTAATCTGTGGACTATCATAATGTTGATGAAACACAGAAATTGCATCGGGATTGAATACAACAGTCACCATGTGCACTTTCATCCATGGGAGTAATGTCTCAAACAGTCTACGCCTTGATCGTTCCCTGCAAGACCATTAGTAGTTTCCGATGCACATCTGGAGGCATTCTGAAATCTGTGGACCTTCAAAGTGTTGATGAAACACTGAAATTGCATCGGGATTGAATACAACAGTCACCATGAGCACTTTCCTCCATGGGAGTATGTATCAAACAGTCTACGCTTTTGATCGTTCCCTGGAAGACCAGTAGTAGTTTCCGATGCACATCTGGAGGCATTCTGAAATCTGTGGACCTTCAAAGTGTTCATGAAACACTGAAATTGCATCGGGATTGAATACAACAGTCGCCATGCGCACTTTACTCCATGGGAGTCTGTATCAAACAGTCTACGCTTTTGATCGTTCCCTGGAAGACCAGTAGTAGTTTCCGATGCACATCTGGAGGCATTCTGAAATCTGTGGACTCTCAGAGTGTTGATGAAACACAGAAATTGCATCGGGATTGTATACAACAGTCACCATGCGCACTTTCCTTCATGGGAGTAATGTCTCAAACAGTTTACGCTTTGTTCGTTCCCTGGAAAACCAGTAGTAGTTTCCGATGCACATCTGGGGGCACTCTGTAATGTGTGGACTATCAGAGTGTTGATGAATTACAGAAATTGCATCGGGATTGATTTCAACAGTCACCATGTGCACTTTCCTCCATGGGAGTAATGTCTCAAACAGTTTACGCTTTGATCGTTCCCTGGAAGACCAGTAGTAGTTTCCGATGCCTATCTGGAGGCATTCTGTAATCTGTGGACTATCAGAGTGTTGTTCAAACACAGAAATAGCATCGGGATTGATTACAACAGTCACCATGCGCACTTTCCTCCATGGGAGTAATGTCTCAAACATTTTACGCTTTGATCGTTCCCATAAGAGTGTTGATGAAACAGAGAAATTGCAATGGGTTTGTATACAACAGTCACCATGCGCACATTCATCCACGGGAGTTATGTCACAAACAGTCTACGCTTCGATCGTTCCCTGCAAGACCAGTAGCAGTTTCCGATGCACATCTTGGGGCCTTCAGTAATGTGTGGACTATCAGAGTGTTGATGAAACACAGAAATTGCATCGGGATTGAATACAAAAGTCACCATGCGCACTTTCCTCCATGGGGGTAATATCTTAAACAGTTTACGCTTTGATCGTTCCCTGCAAGACCAGTAGCAGTTTCCGATGCACATCTTGGGGCCTTCAGTAATGTGTGGTCTATCAGAGTGTTGTTGAAACACATAAATTGCATCTGGATTGAATACAACAGACATCATGCGCACTTCCCTCCATGGGAGAAATGTCTCAAACAGTCTACGCTTTGATCGATTCCTGGAAGAACAGTAGTAGTTTATGATCCACATCTGGAGGCATTCTGTAATCTGTGGACCTTCAAAGTGTTGATGAAACACAAAAATTGCATCGGGATTGAATACAACAGTCACCATGCTCACTTTTCTCCATGGGAGTTATGTCTCAAACAGTTTACGCTTTGATCGCTCCCTGGAAGACCAGTAGTAGTTTCCGATGCACATCTTGGAGCATTCTGTAATGTGTGGAATATCGGAGTGTTGATGAAACACAGAAATTGCATCGGGATTGAACACAACAGTCACCATGCGCACTTTCCTCCATGGGCGTAATGTCTCAAACACTATACGATTTGATCGTTCCCTGCAAGACCAGTAGTAGCTTCCGATTCACATCAGTTGTCATTCTGTAATCTGCGGACTATCGGAATGTTGATGAAACACAGAAATTGCATCGGGATTTAATACAACAGTCACCATACGTACTTTCATCCATGGGAGTAATGTCACAAACAGTCTACGCTTTGATCGTTCGCTGCAAGACCAGTAGTAGTTTCCGATGCACATCTTGGGGCCCTCTGTAATGTGTGGACTATCAGAGTGTTGATGAAACACAGAAATTGCATCGGGATTGAATACAACAGTCACCATGCGCAATTTTCCTCCATGGGAGTAATGTCTCAAACAGGTTACGCTTTCATCGTTCCCTGGAAGACCTGTAGTAGTTTCCGATGCATATCTGGAGGCATTCTGTAATCCGTGGACCTTCAAAGTGTTGATGAAACACTGAAATTGCATCGGGATTGTATACAACAGTCACCATTTGCACTTTCCTCCATGGGAGTATGTCTCAAACAGTCTACTCTTTGATCGTTCCCTGGAAGACCAGTAGTAGTTTCCGATGCACATCTGGAGGCATTCTGAAATGTGTGGACTATCAGAGTGTTGATAAAACACAGAAATTGCATCGTGATTGTATACAACAGTCACCATGCGCACTTTCCTTCATGGGAGTAATGCCTCAAACAGTTTACGCTTTGTTCGTTCCCTGGAAGACCAGTAGTAGTTTCCAATGCACATCTGGGGGCATTCTGCAATGTGTGGAATATCAGAGCGTTGATGAAACACAGAAATTGCATCGGGATTAAATACAACAGTCACCATGCGCACTTTCCTCCATTTGAGTAATGTCTCAAACAGTTTACGCTTTGATCGTTCCCTCGAAGCCCAGTAGTATTTTCCGATGCACATCTGGGGGCATTCTGTAATGTGTGGACTATCAGAGTGTTGATGAAACATAGAAATTGCATTGGTATTGAATACAACAGTCACCATGCGCAGTTTCCTCCATGGGAGTAATGTCTCAAACAGTCTACGCTTTCATCGCTCCCTGCAAAACCAGTAGTAGTTTCAGATGCACATCTGGAGGCATTCTGTTATCCGTGGACCTTCAAAGTGTTGATGAAACACAGAAATTGCCGCGGCATTGAATACAACAGTCACCATGCGCACTTTCCTCCATGGGAGTAATGTCTCAAACACTCTATGCTTTGATTGTTTCCTGGAAGACCAGTAGTAGTTTCCGATGCACATCTGGAGGCATTCTGTAATCTTTCGACCTTCAAACTGTTGATGAAACACTGAAATTGCATCGGGAATGAATACAACAGTCACCATGCGCACTTTCCTCCATTAGAGTATTGTCTCAAACAGTCTACGCTAGAATCGTTCCCTGGAAGACCAGTAGTAGTTTCCGATGCACATCTGGTGTCGTTCTGTAATCTGTGGACTATCAGAATGTTGATAAAACACAGAGATTGCATCGGGATTGAATACAACAGTCACTATGCGCACTTTCATCCATCTGAGTAATGTGTCAAACAGTCTACGATTTGATCGTTCCCTGCAAGACCAGTAGTAGTTTTCGATGCACATCTTGGGGCCTTCTGTAATATGTGGACTATCAGAGTGTTGTTGAAACACAGAAATTGCATCGGGATTGAATACAACAGTCACCATGCGCAGTTTCCTCCATGGGAGTAATGTCTCAAACAGTCTACGCTTTCATCGCTCCCTGCAAAACCAGTAGTAGTTTCAGATGCACATCTGGATGCATTCTGTTATCCGTGGACCTTCAAAGTGTTGATGAAACACAGAAATTGCCGCGGCATTGAATACAACAGTCACCATGCGCTCTTTCCTCCGTGGGAGTATTGTCACAAACAGTCTAAGCTTTGATCGTTCCCAGGAAGACCAGCAGTAGTTTCCGATGAACATCTGGAGGCATTCTATAACCTGTGGACCAACTGAGTGTTGTTGAAACACAGAAATTGCATCGGGAATGAATACAACAGTCACCATGCGCACTTTCCTCAATGGGAGTAATGTCTCAAAGAGTCTATGCTTTGATCGTTCCCTGGAAGACCAGTAGTAGTTTCCGATGCACATCTGGAGGCATTCTGTAATCTGTGGACCTTCAAAGTGTTGATGAAACACAGAAATTGCATCGGGATTGAATACAACAGTCACCATGCGCAAATTTCCTCCATGGGAGTAATGTCTCAAACAGTTTACGCTTTCATCGTTCCCTGGAAGACCAGTAGTAGTTTCCGATGCATATCTGGAGGCTTTCTGTAATCTGTGGATCAACAAAGTGTTCATGAAACACAGAAATTGCATCGGTATTGAATAAAACAGTCACCATGCGCACTCTCCTCCATGGGCGTAATGTCTTAAACAGTCTACGTTTTGATCGTTCCCTGGAAGACCAGTAGAAGTTTCCGATGCACATCTGGAGGCATTCTGAAATGTGTGGACTATCAGAGTGTTGATGAAACACAGAAATTGCATTGGGATTGAATACAACAGTCACCATGCGCAATTTCCTCCATGGGAGTAATGTCTCAAACAGTCTACGCTTTGATCGCTCCCTGCAAGACTAGTAGTAGTTTCCGATGCACATCTGGAGGCATTCTGTAATCTGTGGACCTTCAAAGTGTTGATGAAACACAGAAATTGCCGCGGGATTGAATACAACAGTCACCATGCGCACTTTCCTCCATGGGAATAATGTCTCAAACACTCTACGCTTTGATCGTTTCCTGGTAGACCCTTAGTAGTTTCCAATGCACATCTGGAGGCATCCTGTAATCTGTGAACCTCCAAAGTGTTGATGAAACACTGAAATTGCATCGGGAATGAATACAACAGTCACAATGGGCACTTTCCTCCATGGGAGTAATGTCTCAAACAGTCTACGCTAGGATCGTTCCCTGGAAGACCAGTAGTAGTTTCCGATGCACATCTGGTGTCATTCTGTAATCTGTGGACTATCAGTATGTTGATGAAACACAGAAATTGCATCGGGATTGAATACAACAGTCACCATGCGCACTTTCATCCATGGGAGTTATGTCTCAAACTGTCTACGCTTTGATCTTTCCCTGCAAGACCAGTAGTAGTTTCCGATGCACATCTTGGGGTCTTCTGTAATGTGTGGACTATCAGAGTGTGATAAAACACAGAAATTGCATCGGGATTGAATACAACAGTCACAATGCGCACTTTCCTCCATGAGAGTAATGTCTCAAACAGTTTACGCTTTGATCGTTCCCTGGAAGACCAGTAGTAGTTTCCGATGCACATCTGGAGGCATTCTGTAATCTGTGGACCTTCAAAGTGTTGATGAAACACAGAAATTGCATCGAGATTGAATACAACAGTCACCATGCGCACTTTCCTCCATGGGAGTAATGTCACAAACAATCTACGATTTGATCGTTCCCTGGAAGACCAGTAGTAGTTTCCGATGCCTATCTGGAGGCAATCTGTAATCTGTGGTCTATCAGAGTGTTGTTGAAACACATAAATTGCATCGGGATTGAATACAACAGTCACCATGCGCAATTTTCCTCATTGGGAGTAATGTCTCAAACAGTTTACGCTTTGATCGATTAGTGGAAGACCAGTAGTAGTTTCTGATGCATATCTGGAGGCATTCTGTAATCTGTGGACCTTCAAAGTGTTGACGAAACACTGAAATTGCATCAGGTTTGAATATAAGAGTCACCATGCGCACTTTCCTCCATGGGAGTAATGTCTCAAACAGTCTCCGCTTTGATCGTTCCCTGGAAGACCAGTAGTAGTTTCCGATGCACATCTGGAGGCATTCTGAAATCTGTGGACTATCAGAGTGTTGATGAAACACAGAAATTGCATCCGGATTGTATACAACAGTCACCATGCGCACTTATCTTCATGGGACTAATGTCTCAAACAGTTTACGCTTTGTTCGTTCCCTGGAAGACCAGTAGTAGTTTCCGATGCACATATGGGGGCATTCTGCAATGTGTGGAATATCAGAGCGTTGATGAAACACAGAAATTGCATTGGGATTGAATACAACAGACACCAAGTGCAGTTTTCCCCATGGGAGTAATGTCTCAAACAGTCTACGCTTTGATCGTTCCCTGCAAGACCAGTAGTAGTTTCCGATGCATATCTGGAGGCATTCTGTAATCTGTGGACCTTCAAAGTGTTGATGAAACACAGAAATTGCCTTAGGATTGAATACAACAGTCACCATGCGCATTTTCCTCCATGGGAGTAATGTCTTAAACAGTCTACGCTTTAATCGATTCCTGGAAGACCAGTAGTAGTTTCCGATGCACATCTGGACGCATTCTGTAATCTGTGGACCTTCAAAGTGTTGATGAAACACAGAAATTGCATCGGGATTGAATACAACAGTCACCATTCGCACTTTCCTTCATGGGAGTAATGTCTCAAACAGTTTACGAATTGATCGTTCCCTGGAAGACCAGTAGTAGTTTCCGATGCATATCTGGGGGCCTTCTGTAATGTGTGGACTATCACAGTGTTGATGAAACACAGAAATTGAATCGGGATTGAATACAACAGTCACCATGCGCAATTTTCCTCCATGGGAGTAATGTCTCAAACAGTCTACGCTTTGATCGTTCCCTGGAAGGCCAGTAGTAGTTTCCGATGCACATCTGGAGGCATTCTGTAATCTGTGGACCTTCAAAGTGTTGATGAAACACAGAAATTGCCGCGGGATTGAATACAACAGTCACCATGCGCACTTTCCTCCATGGGAGTAATGTCTCAAACACTCTACGCTTTGATCGCTTCCTGGTAGACCAGTAGTAGTTTCCAATGCACATCTGGAGGCATCCTGTAATCTGTGAACCTCCAAAGTGTTGATGAAACACTGAAATTGCATCGGGAATGAATACAACAGTCACAATGGGCACTTTCCTCCATGGGAGTAATGTCTCAAACAGTCTACGCTAGGATCGTTCCCTGGAAGACCAGTAGTAGTTTCCGATGCACATCTGGTGTCATTCTGTAATCTGTGGACTATCAGTATGTTGATGAAACACAGAAATTGTATCGGGATTGAATACAACAGTCGCCATGCGCACTTTCATCCATGGGAGTTATGTCTCAAACTGTCTACGCTTTGATCTTTCCCTGCAAGACCAGTAGTAGTTTCCGATGCACATCTTGGGGTCTTCTGTAATGTGTGGACTATCAGAGTGTGATAAAACACAGAAATTGCATCGGGATTGAATACAACAGTCACAATGCGCACTTTCCTCCATGAGAGTAATGTCTCAAACAGTTTACGCTTTGATCGTTCCCTGGAAGACCAGTAGTAGTTTCCGATGCACATCTGGAGGCATTCTGTAATCTGTGGACCTTCAAAGTGTTGATGAAACACAGAAATTGCATCGAGATTGAGTACAACAGTCACCATGCGCACTTTCCTCCATGGGAGTAATGTCACAAACAATCTACGATTTGATCGTTCCCTGGAAGACCAGTAGTAGTTTCCGATGCCTATCTGGAGGCAATCTGTAATCTGTGGTCTATCAGAGTGTTGTTGAAACACATAAATTGCATCGGGATTGAATACAACAGTCACCATGCGCAATTTTCCTCATTGGGAGTAATGTCTCAAACAGTTTACGCTTTGATCGATTAGTGGAAGACCAGTAGTAGTTTCTGATGCATATCTGGAGGCATTCTGTAATCTGTGGACCTTCAAAGTGTTGACGAAACACTGAAATTGCATCAGGTTTGAATATAAGAGTCACCATGCGCACTTTCCTCCGTGGGAGTAATGTCTCAAACAGTCTCCGCTTTGATCGTTCCCTGGAAGACCAGTAGTAGTTTCCGATGCACATCTGGAGGCATTCTGAAATCTGTGGACTATCAGAGTGTTGATGAAACACAGAAATTGCATCCGGATTGTATACAACAGTCACCATGCGCACTTATCTTCATGGGACTAATGTCTCAAACAGTTTACGCTTTGTTCGTTCCCTGGAAGACCAGTAGTAGTTTCCGATGCACATATGGGGGCATTCTGCAATGTGTGGAATATCAGAGCGTTGATGAAACACAGAAATTGCATTGGGATTGAATACAACAGACACCAAGTGCAGTTTCCCCCATGGGAGTAATGTCTCAAACAGTCTACGCTTTGATCGTTCCCTGCAAGACCAGTAGTAGTTTCCGATGCATATCTGGAGGCATTCTGTAATCTGTGGACCTTCAAAGTGTTGATGAAACACAGAAATTGCCTTAGGATTGAATACAACAGTCACCATGCGCATTTTCCTCCATGGGAGTTATGTCTTAAACAGTCTACGCTTTAATCGATTCCTGGAAGACCAGTAGTAGTTTCCGATGCACATCTGGACGCATTCTGTAATCTGTGGACCTTCAAAGTGTTGATGAAACACAGAAATTGCATCGGGATTGAATACAACAGTCACCATTCGCACTTTCCTTCATGGGAGTAATGTCTCAAACAGTTTACGAATTGATCGTTCCCTGGAAGACCAGTAGTAGTTTCCGATGCATATCTGGGGGCCTTCTGTAATGTGTGGACTATCACAGTGTTGATGAAACACAGAAATTGAATCGGGATTGAATACAACAGTCACCATGCGCAATTTTCCTCCATGGGAGTAATGTCTCAAACAGTCTACGCTTTGATCGTTCCCTGGAAGGCCAGTAGTAGTTTCCGATGCACATCTGGAGCCATTCTGTAATCTGTGGACTATCAGAGTGTCGTTGAAACACAGATATTGCGTCGGGATTGAATACAACAATCACCATGCGCACTTTCCTCCAGGGAAGTAATGTCCCAAACAGTCTACGCATTGATCGTTCCCTGGAAGAACAGAAGTAGTTTCCGATGCACATCTGGAGGCATTCTGTAATCTGTGGACCTTCAAAGTGTTGATGAAACACAGAAATTGCCGCGGGATTGAATACAACAGTCACCATGCGCACTTTCCTCCATGGGAGTAATGTCTCAAACACTCTACGCTTTGATCGCTTCCTGGTAGACCAGTAGTAGTTTCCAATGCACATCTGGAGGCATCCTGTAATCTGTGAACCTCCAAAGTGTTGATGAAACACTGAAATTGCATCGGGAATGAATACAACAGTCACAATGGGCACTTTCCTCCATGGGAGTAATGTCTCAAACAGTCTACGCTAGGATCGTTCCCTGGAAGACCAGTAGTAGTTTCCGATGCACATCTGGTGTCATTCTGTAATCTGTGGACTATCAGTATGTTGATGAAACACAGAAATTGTATCGGGATTGAATACAACAGTCGCCATGCGCACTTTCATCCATGGGAGTTATGTCTCAAACTGTCTACGCTTTGATCTTTCCCTGCAAGACCAGTAGTAGTTTCCGATGCACATCTTGGGGTCTTCTGTAATGTGTGGACTATCAGAGTGTGATAAAACACAGAAATTGCATCGGGATTGAATACAACAGTCACAATGCGCACTTTCCTCCATGAGAGTAATGTCTCAAACAGTTTACGCTTTGATCGTTCCCTGGAAGACCAGTAGTAGTTTCCGATGCACATCTGGAGGCATTCTGTAATCTGTGGACCTTCAAAGTGTTGATGAAACACAGAAATTGCATCGAGATTGAGTACAACAGTCACCATGCGCACTTTCCTCCATGGGAGTAATGTCACAAACAATCTACGATTTGATCGTTCCCTGGAAGACCAGTAGTAATTTCCGATGCCTATCTGGAGGCAATCTGTAATCTGTGGTCTATCAGAGTGTTGTTGAAACACATAAATTGCATCGGGATTGAATACAACAGTCACCATGCGCAATTTTCCTCATTGGGAGTAATGTCTCAAACAGTTTACGCTTTGATCGATTAGTGGAAGACCAGTAGTAGTTTCTGATGCATATCTGGAGGCATTCTGTAATCTGTGGACCTTCAAAGTGTTGACGAAACACTGAAATTGCATCAGGTTTGAATATAAGAGTCACCATGCGCACTTTCCTCCGTGGGAGTAATGTCTCAAACAGTCTCCGCTTTGATCGTTCCCTGGAAGACCAGTAGTAGTTTCCGATGCACATCTGGAGGCATTCTGAAATCTGTGGACTATCAGAGTGTTGATGAAACACAGAAATTGCATCCGGATTGTATACAACAGTCACCATGCGCACTTATCTTCATGGGACTAATGTCTCAAACAGTTTACGCTTTGTTCGTTCCCTGGAAGACCAGTAGTAGTTTCCGATGCACATATGGGGGCATTCTGCAATGTGTGGAATATCAGAGCGTTGATGAAACACAGAAATTGCATTGGGATTGAATACAACAGACACCAAGTGCAGTTTCCCCCATGGGAGTAATGTCTCAAACAGTCTACGCTTTGATCGTTCCCTGCAAGACCAGTAGTAGTTTCCGATGCATATCTGGAGGCATTCTGTAATCTGTGGACCTTCAAAGTGTTGATGAAACACAGAAATTGCCTTAGGATTGAATACAACAGTCACCATGCGCATTTTCCTCCATGGGAGTTATGTCTTAAACAGTCTACGCTTTAATCGATTCCTGGAAGACCAGTAGTAGTTTCCGATGCACATCTGGACGCATTCTGTAATCTGTGGACCTTCAAAGTGTTGATGAAACACAGAAATTGCATCGGGATTGAATACAACAGTCACCATTCGCACTTTCCTTCATGGGAGTAATGTCTCAAACAGTTTACGAATTGATCGTTCCCTGGAAGACCAGTAGTAGTTTCCGATGCATATCTGGGGGCCTTCTGTAATGTGTGGACTATCACAGTGTTGATGAAACACAGAAATTGAATCGGGATTGAATACAACAGTCACCATGCGCAATTTTCCTCCATGGGAGTAATGTCTCAAACAGTCTACGCTTTGATCGTTCCCTGGAAGGCCAGTAGTAGTTTCCGATGCACATCTGGAGCCATTCTGTAATCTGTGGACTATCAGAGTGTCGTTGAAACACAGATATTGCATCGGGATTGAATACAACAATCACCATGCGCACTTTCCTCCAGGGAAGTAATGTCCCAAACAGTCTACGCATTGATCGTTCCCTGGAAGAACAGAAGTAGTTTCCGATGCACATCTGGAGGCATTCTGTAATCTGTGGACCTTCAAAGTGTTGATGAAACACAGAAATTGTATTGGGATTGAATACAACAGTCACCATGCACACTTTCCTCCATGGGAGTAATGTCTCAAGCAGTCTACGCTTTGATCGTTCCCTGCAAGACCAGTAGTAGTTTCCGATGAACATCTGGGGGCATTCTGTAATGTGTGGACTAGCAGAGTGTTGATGAAACATAGAAATTGCATTGGGATGGAATACAACAGTCACCATGCGCAGTTTCCTCCATGGGAGTAATGTCTCAAAGAGTCTACGCTTTGATCGCTCCCTGCAAGACCAGTAGTAGTTTCCGATGCACATCTGGAGGCATTCTGTAATCTGTGGACCTTCAAAGTGTTGATGAAACACAGAAATTGCCGCGGGATTGAATACAACAGTCACCATGCGCACTTTACTCCATGGGAGTAATGTCTCAAACACTCTACGGTTTGATCGTTTCCTGGAAGACCAGTAGTAGTTTCCGATGCACATCTGGAGGCATTCTGTAATCTGTGGGCCTTCAAAGTGTTGATGAAACCCTGAAATTGCATCGGGAATGAATACAACAGTCACCATGCGCACTTCCCTCCATGGGAGTAATGTCTCAAACAGTTTACGCTTCGATCGCTCCCTGGAAAACCAGTAGTAGTTTCCGATGCACATCTGGGGGCAATCTGTAATGTGTGTAATATCAGAGTGTTGATGAAACACAGAAATTGCATCGGGATTGAACACAACAGTCACCATGCGCACTTTCCTCCATGTGCGTAATGTCTCAAACAGTCTACGCTTTGATCGTTCCCTGCAAGACCAGTAGTAGTTTCCGATGCACATCTGGAGGCATTCTATAATATGTGGACCTTCAAAGTGTTGATGAAACACAGAAATTGCTGTGGGATTGAATACAACAGTCTACCATGCTCACTTTCGTCCATGGGAGTAATGTCTCAAACACTCTACGCTTTGATCGTTTCCTGGAAGACCAGTAGTAGCTTCCGATGCACATCTGGAGTTATTCTGCAATCTGTGGACCTTCAAAGTGTTGATGAAACACAGAAATTGCATCGGGAATGAATACAACATTCACCATGCGCACTTTACCCCATGGGAGTAATGTATCAAACAGTCTACAATTTGATCGTTCCCTGGAAGACAAGTAGTAGTTTCCGATGCACATCTGGTTTCATTCTGTAATCTGTGGACATTCAAAGTGTTGATGAAACACAGAAATTGCCGCAGGATTGAATACAACAGTCACCATGCGCATTTTCCTCCATGGGAGTAATGTCTTAAACAGTCTACGCTTTAATCGATTCCTGGAAGACCAGTAGAAGTTTCCGATGCACATCTGGACGCATTCTGTAATCTGTGGACCTTCAAAGTGTTGACGAAACACAGAAATTGCATCCGGATTGAATACAACAGTCACCATTCGCACTTTCCTTCATGGGAGTAAAGTCTCAAACAGTTTACGCATTGATCGTTCCCTGGAAGACCAGTAGTAGTTTCCGATGCATATCTGGGGGCCTTCTGTAATGTGTGGACTATCACAGTGTTGATGAAACACAGAAATTGCATCGGTATTGAATACAACAGTCACCATGCGCAATTTCCCTCCATGGGAGTAATGTCTCAAACAGTCTACGCTTTGATCGTTCCCTGGAAGACCAGTAGTAGTTTCCGATGCACATCTGGAGCCATTCTGTAATCTGTGGACTATCAGAGTGTCCTTGAAACACAGAAATTGCATCGGGATTGAATACAACAATCACCATGCGCACTTTCCTCCAGGGAAGTAATGTCTCAAACAGTCTACGCTTTGATCGTTCCCTGGAAGACCAGAAGTAGTTTCCGATGCACATCTGGAGGCATTCTGTAATCTGTGGACCTTCAAAGTGTTGATGAAACACAGGAATAGTATTGGGATTGAATACAACAGTCACCATGCGCACTTTCCTCCATGGGAGTAATGTCTCAAACAGTCTACGCTTTGATCGTTCCCTGCAAGACCAGTAGTAGTTTCCGATGAACATCTGGGGGCATTCTGTAATGTGTGGACTAAGAGAGTGTTGTTGAAACACATAAATTGCATCGGGATTGAATACAACAGTCACCATGCGCACTTTCCTTCATTCTAGTAAAGTCTCAAACAGTTTACGCTTTGATCGTTCCCTCGAAGACCAGTAGTAGTTTCCGATGCACATCTGGGTGCATTCTGTAATGTGTGGACTAGCAGAGTGTTGATGAAACATAGAAATTGCATTGGGATGGAATACAACAGTCACCATGCGCAGTTTCCTCCATGGGAGTAATGTCTCAAAGAGTCTACGCTTTGATCGCTCCCTGCAAGACCAGTAGTAGTTTCCGATGCACATCTGGAGGCATTCTGTAATCTGTGGACCTTCAAAGTGTTGATGAAACACAGAAATTGCCGCGGGATTGAATACAACAGTCACCTCGCGCACTTTACTCCATGGGAGTAATGTCTCAAACACTCTACGGTTTGATCGTTTCCTGGAAGACCAGTAGTAGTTTCCGATGCACATCTGGAGGCATTCTGAAATCTGTCGACCTTCAAAGTGTTGATGAAACCCTGAAATTGCATCGGGAATGAATACAACAGTCACCATGCGCACTTCCCTCCATGGGAGTATTGTCTCAAACAGTTTACGCTTTGATCGCTCCCTGGAAAACCAGTAGTAGTTTCCGATGCACATCTGGGGGCAATCTGTAATGTGTGTAATATCAGAGTGTTGATGAAACACAGAAATTGCATCGGGATTGAACACAACAGTCACCATGCGCACTTTCCTCCATGTGCGTAATGTCTCAAACAGTCTACGTTTTGATCGTTCCCTGCAAGACCAGTAGTAGTTTCCGATGCACATCTGGAGGCATTCTGCAATCTGTGGACCTTCAAAGTGTTGATGAAACACAGAAATTGCATCGGGAATGAATACAACATTCACCATGCGCACTTTACTCCATGGGAGTAATGTATCAAACAGTCTACAATTTGATCGTTCCCTGGAAGACAAGTAGTAGTTTCCGATGCACATCTGGTTTCATTCTGTAATCTGTGGACTATCAGAGTGTTGATGAAACACTGAAATTGCATCGGGATTGAATACAACAGTCACCATGCGCACTTTCCTCCATGTGCGTAATGTCTCAAAGAGTCTACGCTTTGATCGTTCCCTGCAAGACCAGTAGTAGTTTCCGATCCTATCTGGAGGCATTCTGTAATCTGTGGTCTATCAGAGTGTTGTTGAAACACATAAATTGCATCGGGATTGAATACAACAGTCACCATGCGCAATTTTCCTCATTGGGAGTAATGTCTCAAACAGTCTCCGCTTTGATCGTTCCCTGGAAGACCAGTAGTAGTTTCCGATGCACATCTGGAGGCATTCTGAAATCTGTGGACTATCAGAGTGTTGATGAAACACAGAAATTGCATCCGGATTGTATACAACAGTCACCCTTCGCACTTTTCTTCATGGGACTAATGTCTCAAACAGTTTACGCTTTGTTCGTTCCCTGGAAGACCAGTAGTAGTTTCCGATGCACATATGGGGGCATTCTGCAATGTGTGGAATATCAGAGCGTTGATGAAACACAGAAATTGCATTGGGATTGAATACAACAGACACCAAGTGCAGTTTCCCCCATGGGAGTAATGTCTCAAACAGTCTACGCTTTGATCGTTCCCTGCAAGACCAGTAGTAGTTTCCGATGCATATCTGGAGGCATTCTGTAATCTGTGCACCTTCAAAGTGTTGATGAAACACAGAAATTGCCTTAGGATTGAATACAACAGTCACCATGCGCATTTTCCTCCATGGGAGTAATGTCTTAAACAGTCTACGCTTTAATCGATTCCTGGAAGACCAGTAGTAGTTTCCGATGCACATCTGGACGCATTCTGTAATCTGTGGACCTTCAAAGTGTTGATGAAACACAGAAATTGCATCGGGATTGAATACAACAGTCACCATTCGCACTTTCCTTCATGGGAGTAAAGTCTCAAACAGTTTACGAATTGATCGTTCCCTGGAAGACCAGTAGTAGTTTCCGATGCATATCTGGGGGCCTTCTGTAATGTGTGGACTATCACAGTGTTGATGAAACACAGAAATTGCATCGGGATTGAATACAACAGTCACCATGCGCAATTTTCCTCCATGGGAGTAATGTCTCAAACAGTCCACGCTTTGATCGTTCCCTGGAAGGCCAGTAGTAGTTTCCGATGCACATCTGGAGCCATTCTGTAATCTGTGGACTATCAGAGTGTCGTTGAAACACAGATATTGCATCGGGATTGAATACAACAATCACCATGCGCACTTTCCTCCAGGGAAGTAATGTCCCAAACAGTCTACGCATTGATCGTTCCCTGGAAGAACAGAAGTAGTTTCCGATGCACATCTGGAGGCATTCTGTAATCTGTGGACCTTCAAAATGTTGATGAAACACAGAAATTGTATTGGGATTGAATACAACAGTCACCATGCACACTTTCCTCCATGGGAGTAATGTCTCAAGCAGTCTACGCTTTGATCGTTCCCTGCAAGACCAGTAGTAGTTTCCGATGAACATCTGGGGGCATTCTGTAATGTGTGGACTAGCAGAGTGTTGATGAAACATAGATATTGCATTGGGATGGAATACAACAGTCACCATGCGCAGTTTCCTCCATGGGAGTAATGTCTCAAAGAGTCTACGCTTTGATCGCTCCCTGCAAGACCAGTAGTAGTTTCCGATGCACACCTGGAGGCATTCTGTAATCTGTGGACCTTCAAAGTGTTGATGAAACACAGAAATTGCCGCGGGATTGAATATAACAGTCACCATGCGCACTTTACTCCATGGGAGTAATGTCTCAAACACTCTACGGTTTGATCGTTTCCTGGAAGACCAGTAGTAGTTTCCGATGCACATCTGGAGGCATTCTGTAATCTGTGGGCCTTCAAAGTGTTGATGAAACCCTGAAAATGCATCGGGAATGAATACAACAGTCACCATGCGCACTTCCCTCTATGGGAGTAATGTCTCAAACAGTTTACGCTTCGATCGCTCCCTGGAAAACCAGTAGTAGTTTCCGATGCACATCTGGGGGCAATCTGTAATGTGTGTAATATCAGAGTGTTGATGAAACACAGAAATTGCATCGGGATTGAACACAACAGTCACCATGCGCACTTTCTTCCATGTGCGTAATGTCTCAAACAGTCTACGCTTTGATCGTTCCCTGCAAGACCAGTAGTAGTTTCCGATGCACATCTGGAGGCATTCTATAATATGTGGACCTTCAAAGTGTTGATGAAACACAGAAATTGCTGTCGGATTGAATACAACAGTCTACCATGCTCACTTTCGTCCATGGGAGTAATGTCTCAAACACTCTACGCTTTGATCGTTTCCTGGAAGACCAGTAGTAGCTTCCGATGCACATCTGGTGTTATTCTGCAATCTGTGGACCTTCAAAGTGTTGATGAAACACAGAAATTGCATCGGGAATGAATACAACATTCACCATGCGCACTTTACTCCATGGGAGTAATGTATCAAACAGTCTACAATTTGATCGTTCCCTGGAAGACAAGTAGTAGTTTCCGATGCACATCTGGTTTCATTCTGTAATCTGTGGACCTTCAAAGTGTTGATGAAACACAGAAATTGCCGCAGGATTGAATACAACAGTCACCATGCGCATTTTCCTCCATGGGAGTAATGTCTTAAACAGTCTACGCTTTAATCGATTCCTGGAAGACAAGTAGTAGTTTCCGATGCACATCTGGTTTCATTCTGTAATCTGTGGACTATCAGAGTGTTGATGAAACACTGAAATTGCATCGGGATTGAATACAACAGTCACCATGCGCACTTTCCTCCATGTGCGTAATGTCTCAAAGAGTCTACGCTTTAATCGTTCCCTGCAAGACCAGTAGTAGTTTCCGATGCACATCTGGAGGCAATCTGTAATATGTGGACCTTCAAAGTGTTGATGAAACACAGAAATTGCTGTGGGATTGAATACAACAGTCTACTATGAGCACTTTTCATCATGGAAGTAATGTCTCAAACATTCTACACTTTGATCGTTTCCTGGAAGACCAGTAGTAGTTTCCGATGCACATCTGGAGGCATTCTGTAATCTGTGGACCTTCAAAGTGTTGATGAAACACAGAAATTGCATCGGGAATGAATACAACATTCACCATGCGCACTTTACTCCATGGGAGTAATGTCTCAAAGAGTCTACCCTTTGATCGTTCCATGGAAGACAAGTAGTAGTATCCGATGCACATCTGGTGTCATTCTGTAATGTGTGGACTATCAGTGTTGATGAAACACAGAAATTGCATCGGGATTGAATACAACAGTCACCATGCTCACTTTCCTACATGGGTGTAATGTCTTATACAGTCTACGCTTTGATCGTTCCCTGCAAGACCAGTAGTAGTTTCCGATGCACATCTGGAGGCTTTCTGTAATCTGTGGCCCTTCAAAGTGTTGGTGTAACACAGAAATTGCTTCGGGATTGAATACAACTGTCATCATGCGCATTTTCCTCCATGGGGGTAATGTCTCAAACAGTTTACGCTTTCACCGTTCCCTGGAAGACCAGTAGCAGTTTCCGATGAACATCTGGGAGCATTCTGTAATGTGTGGACTATCAGAGTGTTGTTGAAACACATAAATTGAATTGGGATTGAATACAACAGTCACCATGCGCACTTTCCTCCATTGGAGTAATGTCTCAAACAGTCTACGCTTTGATCGATTCCTGGAAGACCAGTAGTAGTTTCCGATGCACATCTGCAGGCATTCTGTAATCTGTGGACCTTCACAGTGTTGTGAAACACAAAAATTGCATCGGGATTGAATACAACAGTCACCATGCGCACTTTCCTCCATGGGAGTAATGTCTCAAAGAGTTTACGCTTTGATCGTTCTGTGGAAGACCAGTAGTAGTTTCCGATGCACACCTGGGCTCCTTCTGTAATGTGTGGACTATCAGAGTATTGATGAAACACAGAAAATGCATCGGGACCTTCAAAGTGTTGATGAATCACAGAAATTGCCGCGGAATTGAATACAACAGCCACCAAGCGCACTTTCCTCTTATGAAGTAATGTCTCAAACCCTCTACGCTTTGATCGATTCCTGGAAGACCAGTAGTAGTTTCCGATGCACATCTTGGGGCCTTCTGTAATGTGTGGACTAACAGAGTGTTGATGTAACACAGACATTGCATCGGGATTGAATACAACAGCCTCCATGCGCAAATTTCCTCCATGGGAGTAATGTCTCAAACTGTTTACGCTTTCATCGTTCCCTGGAAGACCAGTAGTAGTTTCCGATGCATATCTGGAGGCATTCTGTAATCTGTGGATCAACAAAGTGTTCATGAAACACAGAAATTGCATCGGTATTGAATAAAACAGTCACCATGCGCACTTTCCTCCATATGCGTAATGTCTCAAAGAGTCTACGCTTTGATCGTTCCCTGCAAGACCAGTAGTAGTTTCCGATGCACATCTGGAGGCAATCTGTAATATGTGGACCTTCAAAGTGTTGATGAAACACAGAAATTGCTTCGGGATTGAATACAACTGTCATCATGCGCATTTTCCTCCATGGGGGTAATGTCTCAAACAGTTTACGCTTTAATCGTTCCCTGGAAGACCAGTAGTAGTTTCCGATGAACATGTGGGGGCATTCTGTAATGTGTGGACTATCAGACTGTTGTTGAAACACAGAAAATGCATCGGGATTGAATACAACAGTCACCATGCGCACTTTCGTCCATGGGAGTAATGTCTCAAACACTCTACGCTTTGATCGTTTCCTGGTAGACCAGTAGTAGTTTCCAATGCACATCTGGAGGCATCCTGTAATCTGTGGACCTTCAAAGTGTTGATGAAAAACTGAAATTGCATCGGGAATGAATACTACAGTCACCATGGGCACTTTCCTCCATGGGAGTAATGTCTCAAACAGTCTACGCTAGGATCGTTCACTGGAAGACCAGTAGTAGTTTCCGATGCACATCTGGTGTCATTCTGTAATTTGTGGACTATCAGTATGTTGATGAAACACAGAAATTGCATCGGGATTGAATACAACAGTCACAATGCGCACTTTCCTCCATGAGAGTAATGTCTTAAACAGTTTACGCTTTGATCGTTCCCTGGAAGACCAGTAGTAGTTTCCGATGCACATCTGGAGGCATTCTGTAATCTGTGGACCTTCAAAGTGCTGATGAAACACAGAAATTGCATCGAGATTGAATACAACAGTCAGCATGCGCACCTTTCTCCATGGGAGTAATGTCACAAACAATCTACGATTTGATCGTTCCCTGGAAGACCAGCTGTAGTTTCCGATGCCTATCTGGAGGCATTCTGTAATCTGTGGTCTATCAGAGTGTTGTTGAAACACATAAATTGCATCGGGATTGAATACAACAGTCACCATGCGCAATTTTCCTCATTGGGAGTAATGTCTCAAACAGTTTACGCTTTGATCGATTAATATAAGACCAGTAGTAGTTTCCGATGCATATCTGGAGGCATTCCGTAATCTGTGGACCTTCAAAGTGTTGATGAAACACTGAAATTGCATCTGGATTGAATATAACAGTCACCATGCGCACTTTCCTCCATGGGAGTAATGTCTCAAACAGTCTCCGTTTTGATCGTTCCCTGGAAGACCAGTAGTAGTTTCCGATGCACATCTGGGGGCATTCTGCAATGTGTGGAATATCAGAGCGTTGATGAAACACAGAAACTGCATTGGGATTAAATACAACAGCCACCATGCGCACTTTCCTCCATGGGAATAATGTCTCAAACAGTCTACGCTTTGATCGTTCCCTGCAAGAACAGTAGTAGTTTCCGATGCATATCTGGAGGCATTCTGTAATCTGTGGACCTTCAAAGTGTTGATGAAACAAAGAAATTGCCGCGGGATTGAATACAACAATCACCATGTGCACTTTCCTCCATGGGAGTAATGTCTCAAACAGTGTACGATTTGATCGTTCCCTGCAAGACCAGTAGTAGTTTCCGATGCACATCTGGAGGCATTCTGTAATCTGTGGACCTTCAAAGTGTTGATGAAACGCAGAAATTGGCGCGGGTTTGAATACAACAGTCACCATGCGCTCTTTCCTCCATGGGAGTAATGTCTCAAACACTCTACGCTTTGATCGTTTCCTGGAAGACTAGTAGTAGTTTCCGATGCACATCTGGAGGCATTCTGTAATCTACTGAATTTCAAAGTGTTGATGAAGCACAGAAATTGCATCGGGAATGAATACAACAGTCACAATGCGCACTTTCCTCCATGGGAGTAATGTCTCAAAAAGTCTACACTTCGATCGTTACCTGAAAGACACGTAGTAGTGACCGATGCACATCTGGTGTCATTCTGTAATCTGGGGACTATCAGAGTGTTGTTGAAACACAGATATTGCATCGGGATTGAATACAACAGTCACCATGCGCACTTTACTCCATGGGAGTAATGTCTCAAAGAGTCTACACTTCGATCGTTACCTGAAAGACACGTAGTAGTGACCGATGCACATCTGGTGTCATTCTGTAATCTGGGGACTATCAGAGTGTTGTTGAAACACAGATATTGCATCGGGATTGAATACAACAGTCACCATGCGCACTTTCCTCCATGGGAGTAATGTCTCAAACAGTTTATGCTTTGATCGTTCCCTGGAAGACCAGTAGTAGTTTCCGATGCACATCTGGAGGCATTCTGTAATCTGTGGACCTTCAAAGTGTTGATGAAACACAGAAAGTGCATCGGGAATGAATACAACAGTCACCATGCGCACTTTCCTCCATGGGAGTAATGTCTCAAACAGTCTACGCTTTGATCGTTCCCTGGAAGACAAGTAGTAGTTTGCGATGCACATCTGGTATCATTCTGTAAACTGTGGACTATCAGAGTGTTGATGAACACAGAAATTGCATCGGCATTCAATACAACAGTCACCATGCGCACTTTCCTCCATGGGAGTAATGTCTCAAACAGTTTACGATTTGATCGGTCCCTGGAAAACCAGTAGTAGTTACCGATGTACGTCTGGGGGCCTTCTGCAATGTGTGGACTATCAGAGTGTTGATGAAACACAGAAATTGCATCGGGATTCAATACAACAGTCACCATGCGCACTTTCCTCTATGGGAGTAATGTCTCAAACAGTCTACGTTTTGATCGTTCCCTGCAAGACCAGTAGTAGTTTCCGATTCACATCTGGAGGCATTCTGTAATCTGTGGACCTTCAAAGTGTTGGTGAAACAGAGAAATTGCCTCGGGATTGAATACAACAGTCATCATGCGCACGTTCCTCCATGGGAGTAATGTCTCAAACAGTTTACGCTTTGATCGTTCCCTGGAAAACCAGTAGTAGTTACCGATGCACGTCTGGGGGCCTTCAGTAATGTGTGGACTATCAGAGTGTTGTTGAAACACATAAATTGCATCGGTATAGAATACAACAGTCACCATGCACACTTTCCTTCATGCAAGCAAGGTCTTAAACAGTCTACGCTTTGATCGTTCCCTGCAAGACCAGTAGTAGTTTCCGGATCACATCTGGAGGCATTCTGTAATCTGTGGACCTTCAAAGTGTTGTTGAAACAGAGAAATTGATTCGGGATTGAATACAACAGTCATCATGCGCACGTTCCTCCATGGGAGTAATGTCTCAAACAGTCTACGCTAGGATCGTTCCCTGGAAGACCAGTGGTAGTTTCCGATGCAATTCTGGTGTCATTCTGTAATCTGTGGACTATCAGAGTGTTGATGAAACACAGAAATTGCATCTTCATTCAATACAACAGTCACCATGCGCACTTTCCTCCATGGGAGTAATGTCTCAAACAGTTTACGCTTTGATCGTTCCCTGGAAAACCAGTAGTAGTTACCGATGCACGTCTGGGGGCCTTCTGTAATGTGTGGACTATCAGAGTGTTGATGAAACACAGAAATTGCATCGGGATTGAATACAACAGTCACCATGCGCACTTTCCTCTATGGGAGTAATGTCTCAAACAGTCTACGTTTTGATCGTTCCCTGCAAGACCAGTAGTAGTTTCCGATGCACATCTGGAGACATTCTTTAATCTGTGGATCTTCAAAGTTTTGATGAAACACAGAAATTGCCGCGGGATTGGATACAACAGTCACCGTGCGCACTTTCCTCCATGGGAGTAATGTCTCAATCACTCTACGCTTTGATCGTTTCCTGGAAGACCAGTAGTAGTTTCCGATGCACATCTGAAGGCATTCTGTAATCTGTGGATCAACAAAGTGTTCATGAAACACAGAAATTGCATCGGTATTGAATAAAACAGTCACCATGCGCACTCTCCTCCATGGGCGTAATGTCTTAAACAGTCTACGTTTTGATCGATCCCTGCACGACCAGTAGTAGTTTCCGATGCACATCTGGAATCATTCTGTAATGTGTGGACTATCAGAGTGTTGATGAAACACAGAAATTGCATCGGGTTTGAATACAACAGTCACCATCCGCACTTTCCTCCATGGGAGAAATGTCTCAAACAGTCTACGTTTTGATCGTTCCCTGGAAGACCAGTAGTAGTTTCCGATGCAGATCTGGTGTCATTCTGTAATGTGTGGACTATCAGAGTGTTGATGAAACACAGAAATAGCATCGGGATTGAATAAAACAGTCACCATGCGCACTTTCCTCCATGGGAGTAATGTCACAAAGAGTTTACGCTTTGATCGTTCCCTGGAAGACCAGTAGTAGTTTCCGATGCACATCTTTAGGCATTCTGTAATGTGTGGACACTCAGAGTGTTGATGAAACACAGAAATTGCATCGAGTTTGAATACAACAGCCCATGCGCTCTTTCCTCCATGGGAGTAATGTCTCAAACAGTCTACGCTTTGAACGATTCCTGGAAGACCAGTAGTAGTTTCCGATGCACATCTGGAGGCATTCTGCACTCTGTGAACCTTGAAAGTGTTGATGAAACACAGAAAATGCATCGGGATTGAATACAACAGTCACCATGCGCACATTCCTCCATGGGAGTAATGTCTCAAACAGTCTACACTTTGATCGTTCCTTGGAAGACCAGTAGTAGTTTCCGATGCATATCTGGTGTCATTCTGTAATCTGCGGACTATGAGTGTGTTGATGAAACACAGAAATTGCACGCGGATTGAATACAACAGTCAAAATGCGCACTTTGCTCCGTGGGAGTAATATCTCAAACAGTTTACGCTTTGATCATACCCTGGAAGACCAGTAGTAGCTTTCGATGCACATCAGGGAGCATTCTGTAATGTGTGGACTATCAGAGTGATGAAGAAACACAGATATTGCATCGGGATTGAATACAACAGTCACCATGCGCACTTTCCTCCATGGGAGTAATGTCTCAAACAGTCTACGCTTTGATCGTTCCCTGGAAGACGAGTAGTAGTTTCCGATGCCCAACTGGATATATTCTGTAATCTGCGGACCTTCAAAGTGTTGATGAAACACAGAAATTGCCTCGGGATTGAATACAATAGTCACCATGCGCCCTTACCTCCATGGGAGTAATGTCTCAAACAGTCTACGCTTTGATCGTTCCCTGGAAGACCGGTAGTAGTTTCCGATGCACATCTGGGGGCATTCTGTAATCTGTGGACTATCAGAGTGTTGATGAAACACAGAAATTGTTTCGGGATTGAATACAACAGTCACCATGCGCTCTTTCCTCCATGGGAGTAATGTCTCAAACAGTTTACGCTTTGATCGTTCCTTGGAAGACCAGTAGTAGTTTCCGATGCACATCTGGGTGCATTCTGTAATGTGTGGAATATCTTAGTGTTGATGAAACACAGAAATTGCATCCGGATTCAATACAACAGACACCATGCGCACTTTCCTCCATGGGAGTAATGTCTCAAACAGTCTACAATTTGATCGTTCCCTGGAAGACCAGTAGTAGTTTTCGATGCACATCTGGAGACATTCTTTAATCTGTGGACCTTCAAAGTGTTGATGAAACACAGAAAATGCATCGGGATTGAATACAACAGTCACCATGCGCACATTCCTCCATGGGAGTAATGTCTCAAACAGTTTACGCTTTGATCGTTCCTTGGAAGACCAGTAGTAGTTTCCGATGCACATCTGGGTGCATTCTGTAATGTGTGGACTATCTTAGTGTTGATGAAACACAGAAATTGCATCCGGATTCAATACAAAAGACACCATGCGCACTTTCCTCCATGGGAGTAATGTCTCACACAGTCTACGATTTGATCGTTCCCTGGAAGACCAGTAGTAGTTTTCGATGCACATCTGGAGGCATTCTTTAATCTGTGGACCTTCAAAGTGTTGATGAAACACAGAAATTGCCGCGGGATTGGATACAAAAGTCACCATGCGCACTTTCCTCCATGGGAGTATTGTCTCAATCACTCTACGCTTTGATCGTTCCCTGGAAGACCGGTAGTAGTTTCCGATGCACATCTGGGGGCATTCTGTAATCTGTGGACTATCAGAGTGTTGATGAAACACAGAAATTGTTTCGGGATTTAATACAACAGTCACCATGCGCTCTTTCCTCCATGGGAGTAATGTCTCAAACAGTTTACGCTTTGATCGTTCCTTGAAAGACCAGTAGTAGTTTCCGATGCACATCTGGGTGCATTCTGTAATGTGTGGACTATCTTAGTGTTGATGAAACACAGAAATTGCATCCGGATTGAATAAAACAGACACCATGCGCACTTTCCTCCATGGGAGTAATGTCTCAAACAGGCTACGATTTGATCGTTCCCTGGAAGACCAGTAGTAGTTTCCGATGCACATCTGGAGGCATTCTTTAATCTGTGGACCTTGAAAGTGTTGATGAAACACAGAAATTGCCTCGGGATTGAATACAATAGTCACCATGCGCCCTTACCTCCATGGCAGTAATGTCTCAAACAGTCTACGCTTTGATCGTTTCCTGGAAGGCCAGTAGTAGTTTCCGATGCACATCTGGAGGCGTTCTGTAATCTGTGGACAATCCGAGTGTTGATGAAACACAGAAATAGCATCGGGATTGAATACAACAGTCACCATGCGCACTTTCCTCCATGGGAGTATTGTCTCAAACAGTCTACGCTTTGATCGTTAACTGGAAGACCAGTAGTAGTTTCCGACGCACATTTCGAGGTATTCTGTAATCTGTGGACCTTCAAAGTGTGTTATGAAGCACAGATGTTGCCTCGGGATACAATTCAACATCTCCATGAGCACTTTCCTCCATGGGAGTAATGTCTCAAACAGTCTACGCTTTGATCGTTCCCTGGAAGACCGGTAGTAGTTTCCGATGCACATCTGGGGGCATTCTGTAATCTGTGGACTATCAAAGTGTTGATGAAACACAGAAATTGTTTCGGGATTGAATACAACAGTCTCCATGAGCACTTTCCTCCATGGGAGTAATGTCTCAAACAGTCTACGCTTTGATCGTTCCCTGGAAGACCGGTAGTAGTTTCCGATGCACATCTGGGGGCATTCTGTAATCTGTGGACTATCAAAGTGTTGATGAAACACAGAAATTGTTTCGGGATTGAATACAACAGTCACCATGCGCACTTTCCTCCATGGCAGTAATGTTTCAAACAGTCTACGCTTTGACCGTTCCCTAGACGGCCAGTAGTAGTTTCCGATGCACATCTGGGGGCATTCTGTAATGTGTGGACTATCAGAGTGTAGATGAAACACAGAAATTGCATCGGGATTCAATACAACAGTCACCATGCGCACTTTCCTCCATGGGAGTAATGTCTCAAACAGTCTACGCTTTGATCGTTCCCTGGAGGACCAGTAGTAGTTTCCGATGCACATCTGGAGGCATTCGGTAATCTGTGGACTATCAGAGTGTTGATGAAACATAGAAATTGCATCGGGATTGAATACAACAGTCACCATGCGCACTTTTCACCATGGGAGTAATGTCTCAAACAGTTTAAGCTTTGATCGTTCCCTGGAAGATCAGTAGTAGTTTCTGATGCACATCTGGGGACATTCTGTAATGTGTGGACTATCAGAGTTTTGATGAAACACAGAAATTGCTTCGGGATTGAATACAACAGTCACCATGCGCACTTTCTTCATGGGAGTAATGTCTCAAACAGTCTACGCTTTGATCGTTCCCTGTTTGACCAGTAGTAGTTTCCGATGCACATCTGGAGGCACTCTGTAATCTGTGGACCTTTAAAGTGTTGATGAAACACAGAAAATTCATCGGGATTGAATACAACAGTCACCATGCGCACTTTCCTCCATGGCAGTAATGTCTCAAACAGTCTACGCTTTGACCGTTCCCTAGACGGCCAGTAGTAGTTTCCGATGTACATCTGGGGGCATTCTGTAATGTGTGGACTATCAGAGTGTTGATGAAACACAGAAATTGCATCGGGATTCAATACAACAGTCACCATGCGCACTTTCGTCCATGGGAGTAATGTCTCAAACAGTTTACGCTTTGATCGTTCCCTGGAGGACCAGTAGTAGTTTCCGATGCACATCTGGAGGTATTCGGTAATCTGTGGACTATCAGAGTGTTGATGAAACACAGAAATTGCATCGGGATTGAATACAACAGTCACCATGCGCACTTTCCACCATGGGAGTAATGTCTCAAACAGTTTAAGCTTTGATCGTTCCCTGGAAGACCAGCAGTAGTTTCTGATGCACATCTGGGGACATTCTGTAATGTGTGGACAATCAGAGTTTTGCTGAAACACAGAAATTGCTTCGGGATTGAATACAACAGTCACCATGCGTACTTTCCTCCATGGGAATAATGTCTCTAATAGTCTACGCTTTGATCGTTCCCTGCAAGACCAATAGGAGTTTCCGATGCACATCTGGAGGCATTCTGTAATCTTTGGACCTTCAAAGTGTTGATGGACACAGAAATTGCATCGGGATTCAATACAACAGTCACCATGCGCACTTTCCTCCATGGGAGTAATGTCTCTAATAGTCTACGCTTTGATCGTTCCCTGCAAGACCAATAGAAGTTTCCGATGCACATCTGGAGGCACTCTGTAATCTGTGGACCTTCAAAGTGTTGATGAAATACAGAAATTGCCTCGGGATTGAATACAACAGTCATCAAGCGCACTTTCCTCCATGGGAGTAATGTCTCAAAGAGTCTACGGTTTGATCGTTTCCTGGAAGACCAGTAGTAGTTTCCGATGCACATCTCGAGGCATTCTGTAATCTGTGGACGTTCAAAGTGTTGATGAAACACAGAAATTGCAACGGGAATGAATACTACAGTCACCATGCGCACTTTCCTCCATGGCAGTAATGTCTCAAACAGTCTACGCTTTGACCGTTCCCTAGACGGCCAGTAGTAGTTTCCGATGCACATCTGGGGGCATTCTGTTATGTGTGGACTATCAGAGTGTTGATGAAACACAGAAATTGCATCGGGATTCAATACAACAGTCACCATGCGCACTTTCCTCCATGGGAGTAATGTCTCAAACAGTTTATGCTTTGATCGTTCCCTGGAGGACCAGTAGTAGTTTCCGATGCACATCTGGACGCATTCGGTAATCTGTGGACTATCAGAGTGTTGATGAAACACAGAAATTGCATCGGGATTTAATACAACAGTCACCATGCGCACTTTCCACCATGGGAGTAATGTCTCAAACAGTTTAGGCTTTGATCGTTCCCTGTATGACCAGTAGTAGTTTCCAATGCACATCTGGAGGCACTCTGTAATCTGTGGACCTTAAAAAGTGTTGATGAAACACAGAAAATTCATCGGGATTGAATACAACAGTCACCATGCGCACTTTCCTCCATGGCAGTAATGTCTCAAACAGTCTACGCTTTGACCGTTCCCCAGACGGCCAGTAGTAGTTTCCGATGCACATCTGGGTGCATTCTGTAATGTGTGGACTATCTTAGTGTTGTTGAAACACAGAAATTGCATCCGGATTGAATACAACAGACAACATGCGCACTTTCCTCCATGGGAGTAATGTCTACAACAGTCTACGATTTGATCGTTCCCTGGAAGACCAGTAGTAGTTAACGATGCACATCTGGAGGCATTCCGTAATCTGTTTACTATGAGAGTGTTGTTGAAACACAGATATTGTAACGGGATTGAATACAACAGTCACCATGCACACTTTCCTCCATGGGAGTAATGTCTCAAACAGTTTACGCTTTGATCGTTCCCTGGTAGACCAGTAGCAGTTTACGATGCAGAACTGGTGTCATTCTGTAATGTGTGGATTATCAGAGTGTTGATGAAACACAGAAATTGCTTCGGGATTCAATACAACAGTCACCATGCGCACTTTCCTCCATGGGAGTAATGTCTCAAACAGTTTACGCTTTGATCGTTCCCTGGAGGACCAGTAGTAGTTTCTTATGCACATCTGGAGGCATTCTGTAAACTGTGGACTATCAGAGTGTTGATGAAACACAGAAATTGCATCGAGATTGAGTACAACAGTCACCATGCGCACATTCCACATTGGGAGTAATGTCTCAAACAGTTTAAGTTTTGATCGTTCCCTGGAAGACTAGTAGTGGTTTCTGATGCACATCTGGGGACATTCTGTAATGTGTGGACTATCAGAGTTTTGATGAAACACAGAAATTGCTTCGGGATTGAATACAACAGTGACCATGCGTACATTCCTCCATGGAAATAATGTCACGAACAGTCTAAGCTTTGATCGTTCCCTGCAAGACAAGTAGTAGTTTCCGATGCACATCTGGAGGCATTCTGTAATCTGTGGTCCTTCAAAGTGCTTATGAAACACAGAAATTGAATCGGGGTTGAATACAACAGTCATCATGCACACTTTCCACCATGGGAGTAATGTCTCAAACAGTCTACGCTTTGATCGTCAACTGGAAGCCCAGTAGTAGTTTCCGATGCACATCTGGAGGCATTCTGTAATCTGTGTACTATCAGAGTGTTGATGAAACACGGAAATTGCATCGGGATTGGATACAACAGTCACCATGCGCACTTTCCTCCATGGGAGTAATGTCTCAAACAGTTTACGCTTTGATCGCTCCCTCGAAGACCAGTAGTAGTTTCCGATGCACATCTGGCGGCATTCTGTAATCTGTGGGCCTTTAAAGTGTTGATGAAACACAGAAATTGCCGCGGGATTGAATACAACAGTCATTATGCGCATTTTCCTCCATGGGAGTAATGTCTCTAACAGTCTACGCTTTGATCCTTCCCTGCAACCAGTAGTGGTTTCCGATGCACATCTTGAGGCATTCTGTAATCTGTGGACCTTCAAAGTGTTGATGAAATACAGAAATTGCCTCGGGATTGAATACAACAGTCATCAAGCGCACTTTCCTCCATGGGAGTAATGTCTCAAAGAGTCTACGGTTTGATCGTTTCCTGGAAGACCAGTAGTAGTTTCCGATGCACATCTCGAGGCATTCTGTAATCTGTGGACGTTCAAAGTGTTGATGAAACACAGAAATTGCAACGGGAATGAATACTACAGTCACCATGAGCACTTTTCTCCATGGGAGTAATGTCTCTAACAGTCTACGCTTTGATCGTTCCCTGCAAGACCAATAGGAGTTTCCGATGCACATCTGGAGGCACTCTGTAATCTGTGGACCTTCAAAGTGTTGATGAAACACAGGTATTGCCGCGGGATTGAATACAACAGTCACCATGCGCACTTTCCTCCACGGGAGTAATGGCTCGAACACTTTACGATTTGATCGATCCCTGGGAGACCTGTAGTAGTTTCCGATGCACATCTTTGGGCCTTCTGTAATGTGTGGACTATCAGAGTGTTGATGAAACACAGAAATTACATCGGGATTGAATACAACAGTCAGCATGCGCACTTTCCTCCATGGGAGTAATGTCTCAAACAGTCTACGGTTTGATCGTTCCCTGCAAGACCAGTAGTAGTTCCCGAAGCACATCTGGAGGCATTCTGTAATCTTTGGACCTTCAAAGTCTTGATGAAACACAGAAATTGCCTCGGGATTGAATACAACCGTCATCATTCGCATTCTCCTCCATGGGAGCAATGTCTCAAACAGTCTACGCTTTGATCGTTCCCTGGAGGACCAGTAGTAGTTTCCGATGCACATCTGTGGGCATTCTGTAATGTGTGGACTATCAGAGTGTTCTTGAAACACAGAAAATTCATCGGGATTGAATACAACAGTCACCATGCGCACTTTCCTCCATGGCAGTAATGTCTCAAACAGTCTACGCTTTGACCGTTCCCTAGACGGCCAGTAGTAGTTTCCGATGTACATCTGGGGGCATTCTGTAATGTGTGGACTATCAGAGTGTTGATGAAACACAGAAATTGCATCGGGATTCAATACAACAGTCACCATGCGCACTTTCCTCCATGGGAGTAATGTCTCAAACAGTTTACGCTTTGATCGTTCCCTGGAGGACCAGTAGTAGTTTCCGATGCACATCTGGAGGTATTCGGTAATCTGTGGACTATCAGAGTGTTGATGAAACACAGAAATTGCATCGGGATTGAATACAACAGTCACCATGCGCACTTTCCACCATGGGAGTAATGTCTCAAACAGTTTAAGCTTTGATCGTTCCCTGGAAGACCAGTAGTAGTTTCTGATGCACATCTGGGGACATTCTGTAATGTGTGGACAATCAGAGTTTTGCTGAAACACAGAAATTGCTTCGGGATTGAATACAACAGTCACCATGCGTACTTTCCTCCATGGGAATAATGTCTCTAATAGTCTACGCTTTGATCGTTCCCTGCAAGACCAATAGGAGTTTCCGATGCACATCTGGAGGCATTCTGTAATCTTTGGACCTTCAAAGTGTTGATGGACACAGAAATTGCATCGGGATTCAATACAACAGTCACCATGCGCACTTTCCTCCATTGGAGTAATGTCTCTAATAGTCTACGCTTTGATCGTTCCCTGCAAGACCAATAGAAGTTTCCGATGCACATCTGGAGGCACTCTGTAATCTGTGGACCTTCAAAGTGTTGATGAAATACAGGTATTGCCGCGGGATTGAATACAACAGTTACCATGCGCACTTTCCTCCAAGGGAGTAATGGCTCAAACAGTTTACGATTTGATCGATCCCTGGAAGACCAGTAGTAGTTTCCGATGCACATCTTTGGGCCTTCTGTAATGTGTGGACTATCAGAGTGTTGATGAAACACAGAAATTGCATCGGGATTCAATACAACAGTCACCATGCGCACTTTCCTCCATGGGAGTAATGTCTCAAACAGTTTACGCTTTGATCGTTCCCTGGAGGACCAGTAGTAGTTTCCGATGCACATCTGGAGGCACTCTGTAATCTGTGGACCTTCAAAGTGTTGATGAAATACAGGTATTGCCGCGGGATTGAATACAACAGTCACCATGCGCACTTTCCTCCATCGGAGTAATGTCTCAAACAGTCTACGGTTTGATCGTTCCCTGCAAGACCAGTAGTAGTTCCCGAAGCACATCTGGAGGCATTCTGTAATCTTTGGACCTTCAAAGTGTTGATGAAACACAGCAATTGCCTCGGGATTGAATACAACCGTCATCATTCGCATTCTCCTCCATGGGAGTAATGTCTCAAACAGTCTACGATTTGATCGTTCCCTCGAAGACCAGTAGTAGTTAACGATGCATATCTGGAGGCATTCTGTAATCTGTGGACTATCAGAGTGTTGTTGAAACACAGATATTGTAACGGGATAGAATACAACAGTCACCATGCGCACTTTTCTCCATGGGAGTAACGTCTCAGAGAGTTTACGCTTTGATCATACCCTGGAAGACCAGTAGTTGCTTTCGATGCACATCTGGGAGCATTCTGTAATGTGTGGACTATCAGAGTGATGAAGAAACACAGAAATTGCATCGGGATTGAATACAACAGTCACCATGCGCACTTTATTCCATGGGAGTAATGTCTCAAACAGTCTACGCTTTTATCGTTCCCTGGTAGACGAGTAGTAGTTTCCGATGCCCATCTGGATATATTCTGTAATCTGCGGACATTCAAAGTGTTGATGAAACACAGAAATTGCCTCGGGATTGAATACAATAGTCACCATGCGCCCTTACCTCCATGGGAGTAATGTCTCAAACAGTCTACGCTTTGATCGTTTCCTGGAAGGCCAGTAGTAGTTTCCGACGCACATTTCGAGGTATTCTGTAATCTGTGGACCTTCAAAGTGTGTTATGAAACACAGATATTGCCTCGGGATACAATTCAACAGTCTCCATGAGCACTTTCCTCCATGGGAGTAATGTCTCAAACAGTTTACGCTTAGATCGTTCCCTGGAGGACCAGTAGTAGTTTCCGATGCACATCTGGAGGCATTCGGTAATCTGTGGACTATCAGAGTGTTGATGAAACACAGAAATTGCATCGGGATTGAGTACAACAGTCACCATGCGCACTTTCCTCCATGGGAGAAATGTCTCAAACAGTTTACGCTTTGATCGTTCCCTGGAAGACCAGTAGTAGTTTCCGATGCACCTCTGGGGGCATTCTGTAATGTTTGGACTATCGGAGTGTTGATGAAACACAGAAATTGCATCGGGATTGAGTACAACAGTCACCATGCGCACTTTCTTCATGGGAGTAATGTCTCAAACAGTCTACGCTTTGATCGTTCCCTGTATGACCAGTAGTAGTTTCCGATGCACATCTGGAGGCACTCTGTAATCTGTGGACCTTAAAAAGTGTTGATGAAACACAGAAAATTCATCGGGATTGAATACAACAGTCACCATGCGCACTTTCCTCCATGGCAGTAATGTCTCAAACAGTCTACGCTTTGACCGTTCCCTAGACGGCCAGTAGTAGTTTCCGATGCACATCTGGGGGCATTCTGTAATGTGTGGACTATCAGAGTGTTGATGAAACACAGAAATTGCATCGGGATTCAATACAACAGTCACCATGCGCACTTTCCTCCATGGGAGTAATGTCTCAAACAGTTTACGCTTTGATCGTTCCCTGGAGGACCAGTAGTAGTTTCCGATGCACATCTGGAGGCATTCGGTAATCTGTGGACTATCAGAGTGTGGAAGAAACACAGAAATTGCATCGGGATTGAATAAAACAGTCACCATGCGCACTTTCCACCATGGGAGTAATGTCTCAATCAGTTTAAGCTTTGATCGTTCCCTGGAAGACCAGTAGTAGTTTCTGATGCACGTCTGGGGACATTCTGTAATGTGTGGACTATCAGAGTTTTGCTGAAACACTGAAATTGCTTCGGTATTGAATACAACAGTCACCATGCGTACTTTCCTCCATGGGAATAATGTCTCTAATAGTCTACGCTTTGATCGTTCCCTGCAAGACCAATAGGAGTTTCCGATGCACATCTGGAGGCATTCTGTAATCTTTGGACCTTCAAAGTGTTGATGGACACAGAAATTGCATCGGGATTCAATACAACAGTCACCGTGCGCACTTTCCTCCATGGGAGTAATGGCTCAAACAGTTTACGATTTGATCGATCCCTGGAAGACCAGTAGTAGTTTCCGATGCACATCTTTGGGCCTTCTGTAATGTGTGGACTATCAGAGTGTTGATGAAACACAGAAATTTCATCGGGATTGAATACAACAGTCACCATGCGCACTTTCCTCCATGGGAGTAATGTCTCAAACTGTCTACGGTTAGATCGTTCCCTGCAAGACCAGTAGTAGTTCCCGAAGCACATCTGGAGGCATTCTGTAATCTTTGGACCTTCAAAGTGTTGATGAAACACAGAAATTGCCTCGGGATTGAATACAACCGTCATCATTCGCATTCTCCTCCATGGGAGTAATGTCTCAAACAGTCTACGCATTGATCGTTCCCTGGAAGACCAGTAGTAGTTTCCGATACACATCTGGAGGCATTCTTTAATCTGTAAGCTATCAGAGTGTTGTTCAAACACAGAAATTGCATCGGTATTGAATACAACAGTCACCATGCGCTCTTTCCTCCATCGGAGTAATGTCACAAACAGTTTACGCTTCGACCGGTCCTTGTAAGACCAGTAGTAGTTTCCGATGCACATCTGGAGGCATTCTGTAATGTGTGGACTATCTTAGTGTTGATGAAACAAAGAAATTGCATCCGGATTGAATACAACAGACAACATGCGCACTTTCCTCCATGGGAGTAATGTCTCAAACAGTCTACGATTTGATCGTTCCCTGGAAGACCAGTAGTAGTTAACGATGCACATCTGGAGGCATTCTGTAATCTGTTTACTATGAGAGTGTTGTTGAAACACAGATATTGTAACGGGATTGAATACAACAGTCACCATGCGCACTTTCCTCCATGGGAGTAATGTCTCAAACAGTTTACGCTTTGATCGTTCCCTGGCAGACCAGTAGCAGTTTACGATGCAGATCTTGTGTCATTCTGTAATGTGTGGATTATCAGAGTGTTGATGAAACACAGAAATTGCATCGGGATTCAATACAACAGTCACCATGCGCACTTTCCTCCATGGGAGTAATGTCTCAAACAGTTTACGCTTTGATCGTTCCCTGGAGGACCAGTAGTAGTTTCTTATGCACATCTGGAGGCATTCTGTAAACTGTGGACTATCAGAGTGTTGATGAAACACAGAAATTGCATCGGGATTAAATACAACAGTCACCATGCGCACTTTCCACATCGGGAGTAATGTCTCAAACAGTTTAAGTTTTGATCGTTCCCTGGAAGACTAGTAGTAGTTTCTGATGCACATCTGGGGACATTCTGTAATGTGTGGACTATCAGAGTTTTGATGAAACACAGAAATTGCTTCGGGATTGAATACAACAGTCACCATGCGTACTTTCCTCCATGGAAATAATGTCACGAACAGTCTAAGCTTTGATCGTTCACTGCAAGACAAGTAGTAGTTTCCGATGCACATCTGGAATCATTCTGTAATCTGTGGTCCTTCAAAGTGCTTATGAAACACAGAAATTGAATCGGGATTGAATACAACAGTCACCATGCACACTTTCCACCATGGGAGTAATGTCTCAAACAGTCTACGCTTTGATCGTCAACTGGAAGCCCAGTAGTAGTTTCCGATGCACATCTGGAGGCATTCTGTAATCTGTGTACTATCAGAGTGTTGATGAAACACAGAAATTGCCGCGGGATTGAATACAACAGTCATTATGCGCATTTTCCTCCATGGGAGTAATGTCTCAAACAGTCTACGCTTTGATCCATCCCTGCAACCAGTAGTGGTTTCCGATGCACATCTTGAGGCATTCTGTAATCTGTGGACCTTCAAAGTGTTGATGAAATACAGAAATTGCCTCGGGATTGAATACAACGGTCATCAAGCGCACTTTCCTCCATGGGAGTAATGTCTCAAAGAGTCTACGGTTTGATCGTTTCCTGGAAGACCAGTAGTAGTTTCCGATGCACATCTCGAGGCATTCTGTAATCTGTGGACGTTCAAAGTGTTGATGAAACACAGAAATTGCATCGGGATTGAATACAACAGTCACCATGCGCACTTTCCACCATGGGAGTAATGTCTCAAACAGTTTAAGCTTTGATCGTTCCCTGGAAGACCAGTAGTAGTTTCTGATGCACATCTGGGGACATTCTGTAATGTGTGGACTATCAGAGTTTTGATGAAACACAGAAATTGCTTCGGGATTGAATACAACAGTCACCATGCGTACTTTCCACCATGGGAATAATGTCACGAACAGTCTACCCTTTGATCGTTCCCTGCAAGCCAAGTAGTAGTTTCCGATGCTCATCTGGAGGCATTCTGTAATCTGTGGTCATTCAAAGTGCTTATGAAACACAGAAATTGAATCGGGATTGAATACAAAAGTCACCATGCACACTTTCCACCATGGGAGTAATGTCTCAAACAGTCTACGCTTTGATCGTCCCCTGGAAGCCCAGTAGTAGTTTCCGATGCACATCTGGAGGCATTCTGTTATCTGTGTACTATCAGAGTGTTGATGAAACACAGAAATTGCATCGGGATTGAATACAACAGTCACCATGCGCACTTTCCTCCATGGGAGTAATGTCTGAAACAGTTTACGCTTTGATCGTTCCCTCGAAGACCAGTAGTAGTTTCCGATGCACATCTGGGGGCATTCTGTAATGTGTGGACTATCAGAGTGTTGATGAAACACAGAAACTGCATTGGGATTGAATACAACAGTCACCATGCGCACTTTCCTCCATGGAAGTAATGTCTCAAACAGTCTACGCTTTGATCGTTCCCTGCAAGACCAGTAGAAGTTTCCGATGCACATCTGGCGGCATTCTGTAATCTGTGGACCTTCAATGTGTTGATGAAACACAGAAATTGCCGCGGGATTGAATACAACAGTCATCATGCGCATTTTCCTCCATGGGAGTAATGTCTCAAACAGTCTATGCTTTAATCCTTCCCTGCAACCAGTAGTGGTATCCGATGCACGTCTTGAGGCATTCTGTAATCTGTGGACCTTCAAAGTGTTGATGAAATACAGAAATTGCCTCGGGATTGAATACAACAGTCATCATGCCCACTTTCCTCCATGGGAGTAATGTCTCAAAGAGTCTACGGTTTGATCCTTTCCTGGAAGACCAGTAGTAGTTTCCGTTGCACATCTCGAGGCATTCTGTAATCTCTGGACTTTCAAAGTGTTGATGGACACAGAAATGGCATCGGGATTCAATACAACAGTCACCATGCGCACTTTCCTCCATGGGAGTAATGTCTCTAACAGTCTACGCTTTGATCGTTCCCTGCAAGACCAATAGGAGTTTCCTATGCACATCTGGAGGCACTCTGTAATCTGTGGACCTTCAAAGTGTTGATGAAACACAGGTATTGCCGCGGGATTGGATACAACAGTCACCATGCGCACTTTCCTCCAGGGGAGTAATGGCTCAAACAGTATACGATTTGATCGATCCCTGGAAGACCAGTAGTAGTTTTTGATGCACATCTTTGGGCCTTCTGTAATGTGTGGACTATCAGAGTGTTGATGAAACACAGAAATTACATCGGGATTGAATACAACAATCACCATGCGCACTTTCCACCATGGGAGTAATGTCTCAAACAGTTTTTGCTTTGATCGTTCACTGGTAGACCAGTAGTAGTTTACGATGCAGATCTGGTGTCATTCTGTAATGTGTGGATTATCAGAGTGTTGATGAAACACAGAAATTGCATCGGGATTGAATACAACAGTCACCATGCGCACTTTCCTCCATGGGAGTAATGTCTCAAAGAGTCTACGATTTGATCGTTCCCTGGAAGACCAGTAGTAGTTAACGATGCACATCTGGAGGCATTCTGTATTCTGTGGACTATCAGAGTGTTGTTGAAACACAGATATTGTAATGGGATTGAATACAACAGTCACCATGCGCACTTTCCTCCATGGGAGTAATGTCTCAAACAGTTTACGCTTTGATCGTTCCCTGGAGGACCAGTAGTAGTTTCCGATGCACATCTGGAGGCATTCTGTAATCTGTGGACTATCAGAGTGTTGATGAAACACAGAAATTGCATCGGGATTGAATACAACAGTCACCATGCGCACTTTCCACCATGGGAGTAATGTCTCAAACAGTTTAAGCTTTAATCGTTCCCTGGAAGACCAGTAGTAGTTTCTGATGCACATCTGGGGACATTCTGTAATGTGTGGACTATCAGAGTTTTGATGAAACACAGAAATTGCTTCGGGATTGAATACAACAGTCACCATGCGTACTTTCCTCCATGGGAATAATGTCACGAACAGTCTAAGCTTTGATCGTTCACTGCAAGACAAGTAGTAGTTTCCGATCCACATCTGGAGGCATTCTGTAATCTGTGGTCCTTCAAAGTGCTTATGAAACACAGAAACTGAATCGGGATTGAATACAACAGTCACCATGCACACTTTCAACCATGGGAGTAATGTCTCAAACAGTCTACGCTTTGATCGTCCCCTGGAAGCCCTGTAGTAGTTTCCGATGCACATCTGGAGGCATTCTGTAATCTGTGTACTATCAGAGTGTTGATGAAACACACAAATTGCATCGGGATTGAATACAACAGTTACCATGCGCACTTTCCTCCATGGGAGTAATGTCTCAAACAGTTTACGCTTTGATCGTTCCCTCGAAGACCAGTAGTAGTTTCCGATGCACATCTGGGGGCATTCTGTAATGTGTGGACTATCAGAGTGTTGATGAAACACAGAAACTGCATTGGGATTGAATACAACAGTCACCATGCGCACTTTCCTCCATGGACGTAATGTCTCAAGCAGTCTACGCTTTGATCGTTCCCTGCAAGACCAGTAGTAGTTTCCGGTGCACATCTGGCGGCATTCTGTAATCTGTGGACCTTCAAAGTGTTGATGAGACACAGAAATTGCCGCGGGATTGAGAACAACAGTCATCATGCGCATTTTCCTCCATGGGAGTAATGTCTCAAACAGTCTACGCTTTGATCCTTACCTGCAACCAGTAGTGGTTTCCGATGCACATCTGGTGTCATTCTGTAATGTGTGGACTATCAGAGTGTTGATGAAACACAGAAATTGCATTGGGATTGAATACAACAGTCACCATGCGCACTTTCCTCCATGGGAGTAATGTCTCAAACAGTCTACGCTTTGATCGTTCCCTGCAAGACCAGTATTAGTTTCCGATGCACATCTGGAGGCATTCTGCAATCTGTGGACTATCCGAGTGTTGATGAAACACAGAAATTGCATCGGGATTGAATACAACAGTCACCATGCGCACTTTCCTCCATGGGAGTAGTGTCTCAAACAGTCTACGTTTTGATCGTTCCCTGGAAGACGAGTAGTAGTTTCCGATGCCCATCTGGAAGTATTCTGTAGTCTGCGGACCTTCAAAGTGTTGATGAAACACAGAAATTGCCTCGGGATTGAATACAATAGTCAAAATGTGCCCTTACCTCCATGGGAGTAATGTCTCAAACAGTCTACGCTTTGATCGTTCCCTGGAAGGCCAGTAGTAGTTTCCGATGCACATCTGAAGTCAGTCTGTAATCTGTGGACTATGAGAGTGTTGATGAATCATAGATATTGCATCGGGATTGAAAACCACAGTCACCATGCGCCCTTTCCTCCATGGGAGTAATGTCTCTATCAGTTTACGCTTTGATCATACCCTGGAAGACCAGTAGTAGTTTCCGATGCACATCTGGGGGCAATCTGTAATGTGTGGACTATCTGAGTGTTGATGAAACACAGAAATTGCATCGGGAATGAATACAACAGTCACCATGCAAACTTTCCTCCATGGGAATAATGTCTCGAACAGTCTACGCTTTGATCGTTCCCTGCAAGACCAGTAATAGTTTCCGATGCACATCAGGAGGCATTCTGTAATCTGTGGTCCTTCAAAGTGCTTATGAAACACAGAAATTGCATCGGGAGTGAATACAACAGTCACCATGCGCACTTTCCTCCATGGGAGTAATGTCTCAAACAATCTACGCTTTGACCGTTCCCTAGAAGGCAGTAGTAGTTTCCGATGCACATCTGGGGCCAATCTGTAATGTGTGGACTATCAGTGTTAATGAAACACAGAAATTGCGTCAGGATTGAATACAACAGTCACCATGCGCACTTTCCTCCATGAGAGTAATGTCTCAAACAGATTTCGCTTTGAACAACCCCTGGAAGACCAGTAGTAGTTTCCGATGCACATCTGTTGGCATTCTGTAATGTGTGGTCTATCAGAGTGTTGATGAAACACAGAAATTTCATCGGGATTGAATACAACAGTCACCATGCGCACTTTCCTCCATGGGAATAATGTCTCGAACAGTCTACGCTTTGATCGTTCCCTGCAAGACCAGTACTAATTTCCGATGCACATCTGGAGGCATTCTGTAATCTGTGGTCCTTCAAAGTTTTTATGAAACACAGAAATTGCATCGGGATTGAATACAACAGTCACAATGCGCACTTTCCTCCATGGAAGTAATGTCTCAAACAGTCTGCGCTTTGATCGTTCCCTCGAAGACCAGTAGTAGTTTTCGATGCACATCTGGGGGCAATCTGTAATGTGTGGGCTATCAGAGTGTTTATGAAACACAGAAAGTGCGTTGGGATTGAATACAAGAGTCACCATGCGCACTTTCCTCCATGGAAGGAATGTCTCAAACAGTCTACGCTTTGATCGTGCCCTGCAAGACTAGTAGTAGTTTCCGATGCACATCTGGAGGCATTCTGTAATCTTTGGACCTTCAAAGTGTTGGTGAAACACAGAAATTGCCTCGGGATTGAATACAACCGTCATCATTCGCATTCTCCTCCATGGGAGTAACGTCTCAATCAGATTACGCTTTGATCGTTCCCTGGAAGACCTGTAGTAGTTTCCGATGCACATCTGGGTGCATTCTGTAATGTGTGGACTATCTTAGTGTTGATGAAGCACAGAAATTGCATCCGGATTGAATACAACAGACACCATGAGCACTTTCCTCAATTGGAGTAATGTCTCAAACAGTCTACGATTTGATCGTTCCCTGGAAGACCAGTAGTAGTTAACGATGCACATCTGGAGGCATTCTGTAATCTATGGACTATCAGAGTGTTGTTGAAACACAGAAATTGTATCAGGATTGAATACAACAGTCACCATGCGCACTTTCCTCCATGGGAGTAATGTCTCTAACAGTCTACGCATTGATCGTTCCCTGCAAGACCAATAGGAGTTTCCGATGCACATCTGGAGGCACTCTGTAATCTGTGGACCTTCAAAGTGTTGATGAAACACAGGAATTGCATCGGGATTGAATACAACAGTCACCATGCGCACTTTCCTCCATGGGAGTAGTGTCTCAAACAGTCTACGTTTTGATCGTTCCCTGGAAGACGAGTAGTAGTTTCCGATGCCCATCTGGTGGTATTCTGTAATCTGCGGACCTTCAAAGTGTTGATGAAACACAGAAATTGCCTCGGGATTGAATACAATAGTCACCATGTGCCCTTACCTCCATGGGAGTAATGTCTCAAACAGTCTACGCTTTGATCGTTCCCTGGAAGGCCAGTAGTAGTTTCCGATGCACATCTGGAGGCATTCTGTAGTCTGTGGACATCCGAGTGTTGATGAAACACAGAAATTGCATCGGGATTGAATACAACAGTCACCATGCGCACTTTCCTCCATGGGAGTATTGTCTCAAACAGTCTACGCTTTGATTGTTCCCTGGAAGACCAGTAGTAGTTTCCGACGCACATTTCCAGGTATTCTGTAATCAGTGGACCTTCAAAGTGTGTTGTGAAACACAGATATTGCCTCGGGATACAATTCAACAGTCTCCATGAGCACTTTCCTCCATGGGAGTAATGTCTCAAACAGTTTACGCTTTGATCATACCCTGGAAGACCAGTAGTAGTTTCCGATGCACATCTGGGGGCAATCTGTAATGTGTGGACTATCTGAGTGTTGATGAGACACAGAAATTTCATCGGGATTGAATACAACAGTCACCATGCGCACTTTCCTCCATGGGAATAATGTCTCGAACCGTCTACGCTTTGATCGTTCCCTGCAAGACCAGTAGTAATTTCCGATGCACATCTGGAGGCATTCTGTAATCTGTGGTCCTTCAAAGTGCTTATTAAACACAGAAATTGCATCGGGATTGAATACAACAGTCACAATGCGCACTTTCCTCCATGGGAGTAATGTCTCAAACAGTCTACGCTTTGATCGTTCCCTGGAAGCCCAGTAGTAGTTTCCGATGCACATCTGGAGGCATTCTGTAATCTGTGGACTATCAGAATGTTGATGAAACACAGAAATTGCATTGGGATTGAATACAACAGTCACCATCCGCACTTTCCTCCATGGAAGTAATGTCTCAAACAGTGTGCGCTCTGATCGTTCCCTCGAAGACCAGTAGTAGTCTCCGATGCACATCTGGGGGCATTCTGTAATGTGTGGGCTATCAGAGTGTTGATGAAACATAGAAATTGCGTTGGGATTGAATACAAGAGTCACCATACGCACTTTCCTCCATGTAAGGAATGTCTCAAACAGTCTACGCTTTGATCGTTCCCTGCAAGACTAGTAGTAGTTTCCGATGCACATCTGGAGGCATTCTGTAATCTTTGGACCTTCAAAGTGTTGGTGAAACACAGAAATTGCCTCGGGATTGAATACAACCGTCATCATTCTCATTCCCCTCCATGGGAGTAATGTCTCAATCAGTTTACGCTTTGATCGTTCCCTGGAAGACCAGTAGTAGTTTCCGATGCACATCTGGGTGCATTCTGTAATGTGTGGACTATCTTAGTGTTTATGAAGCACAGAAATTGCATCCGGATTGAATACAACAGACACCATGCGCACTTTCCTCCATTGGAGTAATGTCTCTAACAGTCTACGCACTGATCGTTCCCTGCAAGACCAATAGGAGTTTCCGATGCACATCTGGAGGCACTCTGTAATCTGTGGACCTTCAAAGTGTTGATGAAACACAGGAATTGCCGCGGGATTGCATACAACAGTCACCACGCGCACTTTCCTCCACGGGAGTAATGGCTCAAACAGTTGACGCTTTGATCGTCACCCTGGAAGACCAGTAGTAGTTTCCGATGCACAACTGGGGGCCTTCTGTAATGTGTGGACTATCAGAGTGTTGATGAAACACAGAAATTACATCGGGATTGAATACAGCAGTCACCATGCGCACTTTCCTCCATGGGAGTAATGTCTCAAACAGTCTATGCTTTGATCGTTCCCTGCAAGACCAGTAGTAGTTTCCGAAGCACATCTGGAGGCATTCTGTAATCTTTGGACCTTCAAAGTGTTGATGAAACACAGAAATTGCCTCGGGATTGAATACAACCATCATCATTCGCATTCCCCTCCATGCTAGTAATGTCTCAAACTGTCTACGCTTTGATCGATTCCTGGAAGACCAGTAGTAGTTTCCGATGCACATCTGGAGGCATTCTGTACTCTGTGGACCTTCAAAGTGTTGATGAAACACAGAAAATGCATCGGGATTGAATACAACAGTCAAAATGCGCACATTCCTCCATGAGAGTAATGTCTCAAACAGTCTACACTTTGATCGTTCCCTGGAAGACCAGTAGTAGTTTCCGATGCACATCTGGTGTCATTCTGTAATCTGTGGACTATGAGAGTGTTGATGAAACACAGAAATTGCATCGGGATTGAATACAACAGTCACCATGCGAGCTTTTCTCCATGGGAGTAATGTCTCAAACAGTTTACGCTTTGACCATACCCTAGAAGACCAGTAGTAGCTTTCGATGCACATCTGGTGGCATTCTGTAATGTGTGGAGTATCAGAGTGTTGATGAAACACAGAAATTGCATCGGAATTGTATACAACAGTCACCATGCGCACTTTCCTCCAGGGGAGTAATGTCTCAAACAGATTACGCTTTGATCGTTCCCTGGATGACCAGTAGTAGCTTCCGATGCACATCTGTGGGCATTTTGTAATCTGTGGACTATCAGAGTGTCGATGAAACACAGAAATTCTTTTGGGATTGAATACAACAGTCACCATGCGCAAATTTCCACCATATGAGTAATGTCTCAAACAGTCTACTATTTGATCGTTCCCAGCAAGACCAGTAGTAGTTTCCGATGCACATTTGGAGGCATTCTGTAATCTGTGGAACTTCAAAGTGTTGATGAAACACAGGAAATGCCTCGGGATTGAATACAACCGTCATCATGCGCATTTTCCTCAATGGGAGTAATGTCTCAAACAGTCTACGCTTTGATCGTTCCCTGCAAGACCAGTAATAGTTTCCGATGCACATCAGGAGGCATTCTGTAATCTGTGGTCTTTCAAAGTGCTTATGAAATCCAGAAATTGCATCGGGAGTGAATACAACAGTCACCATGCGCACTTTCCTCCATGGGAGTAATGTTTCACACAATCTACGCTTTGACCGTTCCCTAGAAGGCCAGTAGTAGTTTCCGATGCACATCTGGGGGCAATCTGTAATGTGTGGACTATCATAGTGTTGATGAAACACAGAAATTGCGTCAGGATTGAATACAACAGTCACCATGCGCACTTTCCTCCATGGGAGTAATGTCTCAAACAGTTTTCGCTTTGAACAACCCCTGGAAGACCAGTAGTAGTTTCCGATGCACATCTGTGGGCATTCTGTATTGTGTGGTCTATCACAGTGTTGATGAAACACAGAAATTGCATCGGGATTGAATACAACAGTCACCATGCGCACTTTCCTCCATGGGAATAATGTCTCGAACAGTCTACGCTTTGATCGTTCCCTGCAAGACCAGTAGTAATTTCCAATGCACATCTGGAGGCATTCTGTAATCTGTGGTCCTTCAAAGTGCTTATGAAACACAGAAATTGCATCGGGATTGAATACAACAGTCACAATGCGCACTTTCCACCATGGGAGTAATGTCTCAATCAGTCTACGCTTTGATCGTTCCCTGGAAGCCCACTAGTAGTTTCCGATGCTCATCTGGAGGCATTCTGTAATCTGTGGACTATCAGAATGTTGATGAAACACAGAAATTGCATTGGGATTGAATACAACAGTCACCATGCGCACTTTCCTCCATGGAAGTAATCTCTCAAACAGTCTACGCTTTGATCCTTCCCTCGAAGACCAGTAGTAGTTTCCGATGCACATCTGGGGGCATTCTGTAATGTGTGGGCTATCAGAGTGTTGATGAAACACAGAAATTGCGTTGGGATTGAATACAAGAGTCACCATGCGCACTTTCCTCCATGGAAGTAATGTCTCAAACAGTCTACGCTTTGATCGTTCCCTGCAAGACCAGTAGTAGTTTCCGATGCACATCTGGGTGCATTCTGTAATGTGTGGACTATCTTAGTGTTGATGAAGCACAGAAATTGCATCCGGATTGAATACAACAGACACCATGCGCACTTTCCCCCATTGGAGTAGTGTCTCATACAGTCTACGATTTTATCGTTCCCTGGAAGACCAGTAGTAGTTAACGATGCACATCTGGAGGCATTCTGTAATCTGTGGACTATCAGAGTGTTGTTGAAACACAGAAATTGTATCAGGATTGAATACAACAGTCACCATACGCACTTTCCTCCATGGGAGTAATGTCTCAAAGAAGTTTACGCTTTGATCGTTCCCTGGAAGACCAGTATTAGTTTCCGATGCAGATATGGTGTCATTCTGTAATGTGTGGACTATCAGAGTGTTGATGAAACACAGAAATTGCATCGGGATTGAATATAACAGTCACCATGCGCACTTTCGTCCATGGGAGTAATGTCTCTAACAGTCTACGCTTTGATCGTTACCTGCAAGACCAATATGAGTTTCCGACGCACATCTGGAGGCACTCTGTAATCTGTGGACCTTCAAAGTGTTGATGAAACACAGGAATTGCCGCGGGATTGAATACAACAGTCACCACTCGCACTTTCCTCCACGGGAGTAATGGCTCAAACAGTTTACGCTTTGATCGTCACCCTGGAAGACCAGTAGTGGTTTCCGATGCACATCTGGGGGCCTTCTGTAATGTGTGGACTATCAGAGTGTTGATGAAACACAGAAATTACATCGGTATTGAATACAGCAGTCACCATGCGTACTTTCCTCCATGGGAGTAATGTCTCAGACAGTCTATGCTTTGATCGTTCCCTGCAAGACCAGTAGTAGTTTCCGAAGCACATCTGGAGGCATTCTGTAATCTTTGGACCTTCAAAGTGTTGATGAAACACAGAAATTGCCTCGGGATTGAATACAACCGTCATCATTCTCATTCTCCTCCATGGGAGTAATGTCTCAAACTCTCTACGCTTTGATCGATTCCTGGAAGACTAGTAGTAGTTTCCGATGCACATCTGTAGGCATTCTGTACTCTGTGGACCTTCGAAGTGTTGATGAAACACAGAAAATGCATCGGGATTGAATACAACAGTCACCATGCGCACATTCCTCCATGGGAGTAATGTCTCAAACAGTCTACGCTTTGATCGTTCCCTGCAAGACCAGTAATAGTTTCCGATGCACATCTGGAGGAATTGTGTAATCTGTGGACCTTCAAAGTGTTGATGAAACACAGAAATTGCATCGGGAGTGAATACAACAGTCGCCATGCGAACTTTCCTCCATGGGAGTAATGTCTCAAACAGTTTACGCTTTGATCGTTCCCTGCAAGACCAGTAATAGTTTCCGATGCACATCTGGAGGAATTGTGTAATCTGTGGACCTTCAAAGTGTTGATGAAACACAGAAATTGCATCGGGAGTGAATACAACAGTCGCCATGCGAACTTTCCTCCATGGGAGTAATGTCTCAAACAGTTTACGCTTTGATCGTACCCTGGAAGACCAGTAGTAGTTTCCGATGCACATCTGGGGGCATTCTGTAATGTGTGGACTATCAGAGTGTTGATGAAACACAGCAACTGCATCGGGAGTGAATACAACAGTCACCATGCGCACTTTCCTCCATAGGAGTAGTGTCTCAAACAATCTACGCTTTGACCGTTCCCTAGAAGGCCAGTAGTAGTTTCCGATGCACATCTGGGGGCAATCTGTAATGTGTGGACTATCAGAGTGTTGATGAAACACAGAAATTGCGTTGGGATTGAATACAAGAGTCACCATGCGCACTTTCCTCCATGGAAGTAATGTCTCAAACAGTCTACGCTTTGATAGTTCCCTGCAAGTCCAGTAGTAGTTTCCGATGCACATCTGGGTGCATTCTGTAATGTGTGGACTATCTTAGTGTTGATGAAGCACAGAAATTGCATCCGGATTGAATACAACAGACACCATACGCACTTTCCTCCATTGGAGTAATGTCTCAAACAGTCTACGATTTGATCGTTCCATGGAAGACCAGTAGTAGTTAACGATGCACATCTGAAGGCATTCTGTAATCTGTGGACTATCAGAGTGTTGTTGAAACACAGAAATTGTATCAGGATTGAATACAACAGTCACCATGCGCACTTTCCTCCATGGGAATAATGTCCCAAAGAAGTTTTCGCTTTGATCGTTCCCTGGAAGACCAGTAGTAGTTTCCGATGCAGATATGGTGTCATTCTGTAATGTGTGGACTATCAGAGTGTTGATGAAACACAGAAATTGCATCGGGATTGAATACAACAGTCACCATGCGCACTTTCGTCCATGGGAGTAATGTCTCTAACAGTCTACGCTTTGATCGTTCCCTGCAAGACCAATATGAGTTTCCGATGCACATCTGGAGGCATTCTGTAATCTTTCTACCTTCAAAGTGTTGATGAAACACAGAAATTGCCTCGGGATTGAATACAACCGTCATCATTCTCATTCTCCTCCATGGGAGTAATGACTGAAACTGTCTACGCTTTGATCGATTCCTGGAAGACCAGTAGTAGTTTCCGATGCACATCTGGATGCATTCTGTACTCTGTGGACCTTCAAAGTGTTGATGAAACACAGAAAATGCATCGGGATTGAATACAACAGTCACCATGCGCACATTCCTCCATGGGAGTAATGTCTCAAACAGTCTACACTTTGATCGTTCCCTGGAAGACCAGTAGTAGTTTCCGATGCACATCTGGGGGCATTCTGCAATGTGTGGACTATCGGAGTGTTTATGAAACACAGAAATTGCATCGGGATAGAATACAACAGACACCATGCGCACTTTCCTCCATGGTAGTAGTGTCTCAAACAGTCTAAGCTTTGATCGTTTCCTGGAAGACCAGTAGTAGTTTCCGATGCACATCTGGAGACATTGTGTAATCTGTGGACCTTCAAAGTGTTGATGAAACACAGAAATTTCCGCGGGATTGAATACAACAGTCATCATGCGCATTTTCCTCCATAGGAGTAATTTCTCAAACAGTCTACGCTTCGATCCTTCCCTGCAAGACCAGTAGTAGTTTCCGATGCACATCAGGAGGCATTCTGTAATCTGTGGACCTTCAAAGTGTTGATGAAACACAGAAATTGCCTCGGGATTGAATACAACAGTCATCATGCGCACTTTCCTCCATGGGAGTAATGTCTCTAACAGTCTACGCTTTGATCGTTCCCTGCAAGACGAATAGGAGTTTCCGATGCACATCTGGAGACACTCTGTGATCTGTGGACCTTCAAAGTGTTGATGAAACACAGGAATTGCCGCGGGATTGAATACAACAGTCACCATGCGCACTTTCCTCCGTGGGAGTAACGTCTCACACAGTCTACGCTTTGATCGTTCCCTGTAAGACCAGTAGTAGTTTCCGATGCACATCTGGAGGCACTCTGTAGTCTGTGGACCTTTAAAGTTTTGATCAAACACAGAAATTGCATCGGGATTGAATACAACAGGCACTATGCGCACTTCCCTCCATGGGAGTAGTGTAACAAACAGTCTAAGCTTTGATCATTTCCTGGAAGACCAGTAGTAGTTTGCGATGCACATCTGGATGCATTGTGTAATCTGTGCACCTTCAAAGTGTTGATGAAACACAGAATTTGCATCGGAAGTGAATACAACAGTCAGCATGCGCACTTTCCTCCATGGGACTAATGTCTCAAACAGTCTATGCTTTCATCGTTCCCTGGAAGACCAGTAGTAGTTTCCGATGCACATCTGTTGGCATTCTGCAATGTGTGGACTATCAGAGTGTTGATGAAACACAGAAATTGCATCGGAATTGAATACAACAGTCACCATGCGCACTTTCCTCCATGGGAGTAATGTCTCATACAGTTTACGCTTTGATCGTTCCCTGGAAGACCAGTAGTAGCTTCCGATGCACATCTGTGGGCATTCTGTAATCTGTGGACTATCAGAGCGTCGATGAAACACAGAAATTGTTTCGGGATTGAATACAACAGTCACCATGCGCACTTTCCCCCATGGGAGTAATTTCTCAAACAGACTACGCTTTGATCCTTCCCTGCTAGACCAGTAGTAGTTTCCGATGCACATCAGGAGGCATTCTGTAATCTGTGGACCTTCAAAGTGTTGATGAAACGCAGAAATTGAATCGGGATTGAATACAACAGTCATCATGCGCACCTTCCTCCATGGGAGTTATGTCTCTAACAGTCTACGCTTTGATCGTTCAATGCTAGACCAATAGGAGTTTCCGATGCACATCTGGAGGCACTCTGAAATCTGTGGACCTTCAAAGTGTTGATGAAACACAGGAATTGCCGCGGGATTGAATACAACAGTCACCATGCCCACTTTCCTCCACGGGAGTAATCGCTCAAACAGTCTACGCTTTGATCGTTCCCTGCAAGGCAAGTGGTAGTTTCCGAAGCACATCTGGAGGCATTCTGTAAAGAGTGGACTATCAGAGTGTTGATGAAACACAGAAATTGCATCGGGATTGAATACAATAGTCACCATGCGCACTTTCCTCCATGGGAGTAATGTCTCAAACAGTTTACGCTTTGATCGTTCCCTGGAAGACCAGTAGTAGTTTCCGATGCACATCTGGGGGCATTCTGCAATGTGTGGACTATCAGAGTGTTGATGAAACACAGAAATTGCATCGGGATAGAATACAACAGTCACCATGCGCACTTTCCTCCATGGTAGTAGTGTCTCAAACGTTCTAAGCTTTGATCGTTTCCTGGAAGACCAGTAATAGTTTCCGATGCACATCTGGAGGCATTGTGTAATCTGTGGACCTTCAAAGTGTTGATGAAACACAGAAATTTCCGCGGGATTGAATACAACAGTCATCATGCGCATTTTCCTCCATAGGAGTAATTTCTCAAACAGTCTACGGTTCGATCCTTCCCTGCAAGACCAGTAGTAGTTTCCGATGCACATCAGGAGGCATTCTATAATCTGTGGACCTTCAAAGTGTTGTTGAAACACAGAAATTGCCTCGGGATTGAATACAACAGTCATCATGCGCACTTTCCTCCATGGGAGTAATGTCTCTAACAGTCTACGCTTTGATCGTTCCCTGCAAGACCAATAGGAGTTTCCGATGCACATCTGGAGACACTCTGTAATCTGTGGACCGTTAAAGTGTTGATGAAACACAGGAATTGCCGCGGGATTGAATACAACAGTCACCATGCGCACTTTCCTCCATGGGAGTAATGTCTCAAACAGTCTAAGCTTTGATCGTTCCCTGGAAGACCAGTAGCAATTTCCGATGCACATCTGGAGGCATTCTGTAATCTGTGGACTTATCAGAGTGTTGTTGAAACACAGAAATTGCACCGGGATTGAATACAACAGTCACCATGCGCACTTTCCTCCATGGGGGTAATGTCTCAAACTGTCTATGACTTGATCGTTTAATGGAAGACCAGTAGTAGTTTCCGATGAACATCTGGAGGCACTCTGTAATCAGTGGACCTTTGAAGTGTTGATTAAACACAGAAACTGCATCGGGATTGAATACAAAAGTCACCATGCTCATTTTCCTCCATGGGAGTAGTGTCTGAAACAGTCTAAGTTTTGATCGTTTCCTGGAAGACCAGTAGTAGTTTCCGATGCACATCTGGAGGCATTGTGTAATCTGTGGACCTTCAAAGTGTTGATGAAACACAGAAATTGCATCGGGAGTGAATACAACAGTCGCCATGCGCACTTTCCTCCATGGGAGTAATGTCTCAAACAGTTTACGCTTTGATCGTACCCTGGAAGACCAGTAGTAGTTTCCGATGCACATCTGGGGGCATTCTGTAATGTGTGGACTATCAGAGTGTTGATGAAACACAGAAATTGCATCGGGATTGAATACAACAGTCACCATGCGCACTTTCCTCTATGGGAGTAATGTCTCAAACAGTTTACGCTTTGATCGTTCCCTGGAAGACCAGTAGTAGTTTCCGATGCACATCTGTGGGCATTCTGTAATGAGTGGACTACAGAGTGTTGATGAAACACGGAAATTGCTTCGGGATTGAATACAACAGTCACCATGCGCACTTTCCTCCATGGGAGTAATGTCTCAAACAGTTTACGCTTTGATCATTCCCTGGAAGACCAGTAGTAGTTTCCGATGCACACCTGGGGGCATTCTGCAATGTGTGGACTATCAGAGTGTTGATGAAACACAGAAATTACATCGGGATTGAATACAACAGTCACCATGCGCACTTTCCTCCATGGGAGTAATGTCTCAATCAGTTTACGCTTTGATCGTTCCCTGGAAGACCAGTAGTAGTTTCCGATGCACACCTAGGGGCATTCTGCAATGTGTGGACAATCAGAGTGTTGATGAAACACAGAAATTGCATCGGGATTGAATACAACAGTCACCATGCGCACTTTCCTCTATGGGAGTAATGTCTCAAACAGTCTACGCTTTGATCGTTCCCTGTAAGACCAGTAGTAGTTTCCGATGCACATCTGGAGGCCCTCTGTAGTCTGTGGACCTTTAAAGTTTTGATTAAACACAGAAATTGCATCGGGATTGAATACAACAGGCACTATGCGCACTTCCCTCCATGGGAGTAGTGTCTCAAACAGTGTAAGCTTTGATCATTTCCTGGAAGACCAGTAGTAGTTTGCGATGCACATCTGGATGCATTGTGTAATCTGTGGACCTTCAAAGTGTTGATGAAACACAGAATTTGCATCGGGAGTGAATACAACAGTCAGCATGCGCACTTTCCTCCATGGGACTAATGTCTCAAACAGTCTATGCTTTCATCGTTCCCTGGAAGACCAGTAGTAGTTTCCGATGCACATCTGGGGGCATTCTGCAATGTGTGGACTATCAGAGTGTTGATGAAACACAGAAATTGCATCGGAATTGAATACAACAGTCACCATGCGCACTTTCCTCAATGGGAGTAATGTCTCAAACAGTTTACGCTTTGATCGTTCCCTGGAAGACCAGTAGTAGCTTCCGATGCACATCTGTGGGCATTCTGTAATCTGTGGACCATCAGAGCGTCGATGAAACACAGAAATTGTTTCGGGATTGAATACAACAGTCACCATGCGCACTTTCCACCATGGGTGTAATTTCTCAAACAGACTACGCTTTGATCCTTCCCTGCTAGACCAGTTGTAGTTTCCGATGCACATCAGGAGGCATTCTGTAATCTGTGGACCTTCAAAGTGTTGATGAAACGCAGAAATTGAATCGGGATTGAATACAACAGTCATCATGCGCACCTTCCTCCATGGGAGTTATGTCTCTAACAGTCTACGCTTTGATCGTTCAATGCTAGACCAATAGGAGTTTCCGATGCACATCTGGAGGCACTCTGTAATCTGTGGACCTTCAAAGTGTTGATGAAACACAGGAATTGCCGCGGGATTGAATACAACAGTCACCATGCCCACTTTCCTCCACGGGAGTAATCGCTCAAACTGTCTACGCTTTGATCGTTCCCTGCAAGACCAGTAGTAGTTTCCGAAGCACATCTGGAGGCATTCTGTAATGAGTGGACAATCAGAGTGTTGATGAAACACAGAAATTGCATCGGGATTGAATACAATAGTCACCATGCGCACGTTCCTCCATGGGAGTAATGTCTCAAACAGTTGACGCTTTGATCGTTCCCTGGAAGACCAGTAGTAGTTTCCGATGCACATCTGGGGGCATTCTGCAATGTGTGGACTATCAGAGTGTTGATGAAACACAGAAATTGCATCAGGAATGAATACAACAGTCACCATGCGCACTTTCCTCCACGGGAGTAATGTCTCGAACAGTCTACGCTTTGATCGTTCCCTGCAAGACCAGTAGTAATTTCCAACGCACATCTGGAGGCATTCTGTAATCTGTGGTCCTTCAAAGTGCTTATGAAACACAGAAATTGCATCGGGATTGAATACAACAGTCACAATGCGCACTTTCCACCATGGGAGTAATGTCTCAATCAGTCTACGCTTTGATCGTTCCCTGGAAGCCCACTAGTAGTTTCCGATGCTCATCTGGAGGCATTCTGTAATCTGTGGACTATCAGAATGTTGATGAAACACAGAAATTGCATTGGGATTGAATACAACAGTCACCATGCGCACTTTCCTCCATGGAAGTAATGTCTCAAACAGTCTACGCTTTGATCCTTCCCTCGAAGACCAGTAGTAGTTTCCGATGCACATCTGGGGGCATTCTGTAATGTGTGGGCTATCAGAGTGTTGATGAAACACAGAAATTGCGTTGGGATTGAATACAAGAGTCACCATGCGCACTTTCCTCCATGGAAGTAATGTCTCAAACAGTCTACGCTTTGATCGTTCCCTGCAAGACCAGTAGTAGTTTCCGATGCACATCTGGGTGCATTCTGTAATGTGTGGACTATCTTAGTGTTGATGAAGCACAGAAATTGCATCCGGATTGAATACAACAGACACCATGCGCACTTTCCCCCATTGGAGTAGTGTCTCATACAGTCTACGATTTTATCGTTCCCTGGAAGACCAATAGTAGTTAACGATGCACATCTGGAGGCATTCTGTAATCTGTGGACTATCAGAGTGTTGTTGAAACACAGAAATTGTATCAGGATTGAATACAACAGTCACCATACGCACTTTCCTCCATGGGAGTAATGTCTCAAAGAAGTTTACGCTTTGATCGTTCCCTGGAAGACCAGTATTAGTTTCCGATGCAGATATGGTGTCATTCTGTAATGTGTGGACTATCAGAGTGTTGATGAAACACAGAAATTGCATCGGGATTGAATATAACAGTCACCATGCGCACTTTCGTCCATGGGAGTAATGTCTCTAACAGTCTACGCTTTGATCGTTACCTGCAAGACCAATATGAGTTTCCGACGCACATCTGGAGGCACTCTGTAATCTGTGGACCTTCAAAGTGTTGATGAAACACAGGAATTGCCGCGGGATTGAATACAACAGTCACCACTCGCACTTTCCTCCACGGGAGTAATGGCTCAAACAGTTTACGCTTTGATCGTCACCCTGGAAGACCAGTAGTGGTTTCCGATGCACATCTGGGGGCCTTCTGTAATGTGTGGACTATCAGAGTGTTGATGAAACACAGAAATTACATCGGTATTGAATACAGCAGTCACCATGCGTACTTTCCTCCATGGGAGTAATGTCTCAGACAGTCTATGCTTTGATCGTTCCCTGCAAGACCAGTAGTAGTTTCCGAAGCACATCTGGAGGCATTCTGTAATCTTTGGACCTTCAAAGTGTTGATGAAACACAGAAATTGCCTCGGGATTGAATACAACCGTCATCATTCTCATTCTCCTCCATGGGAGTAATGTCTCAAACTGTCTACGCTTTGATCGATTCCTGGAAGACTAGTAGTAGTTTCCGATGCACATCTGGAGGAATTGTGTAATCTGTGGACCTTCAAAGTGTTGATGAAACACAGAAATTGCATCGGGAGTGAATACAACAGTCGCCATGCGAACTTTCCTCCATGGGAGTAATGTCTCAAACAGTTTACGCTTTGATCGTACCCTGGAAGACCAGTAGTAGTTTCCGATGCACATCTGGGGGCATTCTGTAATGTGTGGACAATCAGAGTGTTGATGAAACACAGCAACTGCATCGGGAGTGAATACAACAGTCACCATGCGCACTTTCCTCCATAGGAGTAGTGTCTCAAACAATCTACGCTTTGACCGTTCCCTAGAAGGCCAGTAGTAGTTTCCGATGCACATCTGGGGGCAATCTGTAATGTGTGGACTATCAGAGTGTTGGTGAAACACAGAAATTGCGTTGGGATTGAATACAAGAGTCACCATGCGCACTTTCCTCCATGGAAGTAATGTCTCAAACAGTCTACGCTTTGATAGTTCCCTGCAAGTCCAGTAGTAGTTTCCGATGCACATCTGGGTGCATTCTGTAATGTGTGGACTATCTTAGTGTTGATGAAGCACAGAAATTGCATCCGGATTGAATACAACAGACACCATACGCACTTTCCTCCATTGGAGTAATGTCTCAAACAGTCTACGATTTGATCGTTCCATGGAAGACCAGTAGTAGTTAACGATGCACATCTGAAGGCATTCTGTAATCTGTGGACTATCAGAGTGTTGTTGAAACACAGAAATTGTATCAGGATTGAATACAACAGTCACCATGCGCACTTTCCTCCATGGGAATAATGTCCCAAAGAAGTTTTCGCTTTGATCGTTCCCTGGAAGACCAGTAGTAGTTTCCGATGCAGATATGGTGTCATTCTGTAATGTGTGGACTATCAGAGTGTTGATGAAACACAGAAATTGCATCGGGATTGAATACAACAGTCACCATGCGCACTTTCGTCCATGGGAGTAATGTCTCTAACAGTCTACGCTTTGATCGTTCCCTGCAAGACCAATATGAGTTTCCGATGCACATCTGGAGGCATTCTGTAATCTTTCTACCTTCAAAGTGTTGATGAAACACAGAAATTGCCTCGGGATTGAATACAACCGTCATCATTCTCATTCTCCTCCATGGGAGTAATGACTGAAACTGTCTACGCTTTGATCGATTCCTGGAAGACCAGTAGTAGTTTCCGATGCACATCTGGATGCATTCTGTACTCTGTGGACCTTCAAAGTGTTGATGAAACACAGAAAATGCATCGGGATTGAATACAACAGTCACCATGCGCACATTCCTCCATGGGAGTAATGTCTCAAACAGTCTACACTTTGATCGTTCCCTGGAAGACCAGTAGTAGTTTCCGATGCACATCTGGGGGCATTCTGCAATGTGTGGACTATCGGAGTGTTTATGAAACACAGAAATTGCATCGGGATAGAATACAACAGACACCATGCGCACTTTCCTCCATGGTAGTAGTGTCTCAAACAGTCTAAGATTTGATCGTTTCCTGGAAGACCAGTAGTAGTTTCCGATGCACATCTGGAGACATTGTGTAATCTGTGGACCTTCAAAGTGTTGATGAAACACAGAAATTTCCGCGGGATTGAATACAACAGTCATCATGCGCATTTTCCTCCATAGGAGTAATTTCTCAAACAGTCTACGCTTCGATCCTTCCCTGCAAGACCAGTAGTAGTTTCCGATGCACATCAGGAGGCATTCTGTAATCTGTGGACCTTCAAAGTGTTGATGAAACACAGAAATTGCCTCGGGATTGAATACAACAGTCATCATGCGCACTTTCCTCCATGGGAGTAATGTCTCTAACAGTCTACGCTTTGATCGTTCCCTGCAAGACGAATAGGAGTTTCCGATGCACATCTGGAGACACTCTGTGATCTGTGGACCTTCAAAGTGTTGATGAAACACAGGAATTGCCGCGGGATTGAATACAACAGTCACCATGCGCACTTTCCTCCGTGGGAGTAACGTCTCACACAGTCTACGCTTTGATCGTTCCCTGTAAGACCAGTAGTAGTTTCCGATGCACATCTGGAGGCACTCTGTAGTCTGTGGACCTTTAAAGTTTTGATCAAACACAGAAATTGCATCGGGATTGAATACAACAGGCACTATGCGCACTTCCCTCCATGGGAGTAGTGTAACAAACAGTCTAAGCTTTGATCATTTCCTGGAAGACCAGTAGTAGTTTGCGATGCACATCTGGATGCATTGTGTAATCTGTGCACCTTCAAAGTGTTGATGAAACACAGAATTTGCATCGGAAGTGAATACAACAGTCAGCATGCGCACTTTCCTCCATGGGACTAATGTCTCAAACAGTCTATGCTTTCATCGTTCCCTGGAAGACCAGTAGTAGTTTCCGATGCACATCTGTTGGCATTCTGCAATGTGTGGACTATCAGAGTGTTGATGAAACACAGAAATTGCATCGGAATTGAATACAACAGTCACCATGCGCACTTTCCTCCATGGGAGTAATGTCTCATACAGTTTACGCTTTGATCGTTCCCTGGAAGACCAGTAGTAGCTTCCGATGCACATCTGTGGGCATTCTGTAATCTGTGGACTATCAGAGCGTCGATGAAACACAGAAATTGTTTCGGGATTGAATACAACAGTCACCATGCGCACTTTCCCCCATGGGTGTAATTTCTCAAACAGACTACGCTTTGATCCTTCCCTGCTAGACCAGTAGTAGTTTCCGATGCACATCAGGAGGCATTCTGTAATCTGTGGACCTTCAAAGTGTTGATGAAACGCAGAAATTGAATCGGGATTGAATACAACAGTCATCATGCGCACCTTCCTCCATGGGAGTTATGTCTCTAACAGTCTACGCTTTGATCGTTCAATGCTAGACCAATAGGAGTTTCCGATGCACATCTGGAGGCACTCTGAAATCTGTGGACCTTCAAAGTGTTGATGAAACACAGGAATTGCCGCGGGATTGAATACAACAGTCACCATGCCCACTTTCCTCCACGGGAGTAATCGCTCAAACAGTCTACGCTTTGATCGTTCCCTGCAAGGCAAGTGGTAGTTTCCGAAGCACATCTGGAGGCATTCTGTAAAGAGTGGACTATCAGAGTGTTGATGAAACACAGAAATTGCATCGGGATTGAATACAATAGTCACCATGCGCACTTTCCTCCATGGGAGTAATGTCTCAAACAGTTTACGCTTTGATCGTTCCCTGGAAGACCAGTAGTAGTTTCCGATGCACACCTGGGGGCATTCTGCAATGTGTGGACTATCAGAGTGTTGATGAAACACAGAAATTGCATCGGGATAGAATACAACAGTCACCATGCGCACTTTCCTCCATGGTAGTAGTGTCTCAAACGTTCTAAGCTTCGATCGTTTCCTGGAAGACCAGTAATAGTTTCCGATGCACATCTGGAGGCATTGTGTAATCTGTGGACCTTCAAAGTGTTGATGAAACACAGAAATTTCCGCGGGATTGAATACAACAGTCATCATGCGCATTTTCCTCCATAGGAGTAATTTCTCAAACAGTCTACGCTTCGATCCTTCCCTGCAAGACCAGTAGTAGTTTCCGATGCACATCAGGAGGCATTCTGTAATCTGTGGACCTTCAAAGTGTTGTTGAAACACAGATATTGCCTCGGGATTGAATACAACAGTCATCATGCGCACTTTCCTCCATGGGAGTAATGTCTCTAACAGTCTACGCTTTGATCGTTCCCTGCAAGACCAATAGGAGTTTCCGATGCACATCTGGAGACACTCTGTAATCTGTGGACCGTTAAAGTGTTGATGAAACACAGGAATTGCCGCGGGATTGAATACAACAGTCACCATGCGCACTTTCCTCCATGAGAGTAATGTCTCAAACAGTCTAAGCTGTGATCGTTCCCTGGAAGACCAGTAGCAATTTCCGATGCACATCTGGAGGCATTCTGTAATCTGTGGACTTATCAGAGTGTTGTTGAAACACAGAAATTGCACCGGGATTGAATACAACAGTCACCATGCGCACTTTCCTCCATGGGGGTAATGTCTCAAACTGTCTATGACTTGATCGTTTAATGGAAGACCAGTAGTAGTTTCCGATGCACATCTGGAGGCACTCTGTAATCAGTGGACCTTTGAAGTGTTGATTAAACACAGAAACTGCATCGGGATTGAATACAAAAGTCACCATGCTCATTTTCCTCCATGGGAGTAGTGTCTGAAACAGTCTAAGTTTTGATCGTTTCCTGGAAGACCAGTAGTAGTTTCCGATGCACATCTGGAGGCATTGTGTAATCTGTGGACCTTCAAAGTGTTGATGAAACACAGAAATTGCATCGGGAGTGAATACAACAGTCGCCATGCGCACTTTCCTCCATGGGAGTAATGTCTCAAACAGTTTACGCTTTGATCGTACCCTGGAAGACCAGTAGTAGTTTCCGATGCACATCTGGGGGCATTCTGTAATGTGTGGACTATCAGAGTGTTGATGAAACACAGAAATTGCATCGGGATTGAATACAACAGTCACCATGCGCACTTTCCTCTATGGGAGTAATGTCTCAAACAGTTTACGCTTTGATCGTTCCCTGGAAGACCAGTAGTAGTTTCCGATGCACATCTGTGGGCATTCTGTAATGAGTGGACTACAGAGTGTTGATGAAACACGGAAATTGCTTCGGGATTGAATACAACAGTCACCATGCGCACTTTCCTCCATGGGAGTAATGTCTCAAACAGTTTACGCTTTGATCATTCCCTGGAAGACCAGTAGTAGTTTCCGATGCACACCTGGGGGCATTCTGCAATGTGTGGACTATCAGAGTGTTGATGAAACACAGAAATTACATCGGGATTGAATACAACAGTCACCATGCGCACTTTCCTCCATGGGAGTAATGTCTCAATCAGTTTACGCTTTGATCGTTCCCTGGAAGACCAGTAGTAGTTTCCGATGCACACCTAGGGGCATTCTGCAATGTGTGGACAATCAGAGTGTTGATGAAACACAGAAATTGCATCGGGATTGAATACAACAGTCACCATGCGCACTTTCCTCCATGGGAGTAATGTCTCAAACAGTCTACGCTTTGATCGTTCCCTGTAAGACCAGTAGTAGTTTCCGATGCACATCTGGAGGCCCTCTGTAGTCTGTGGACCTTTAAAGTTTTGATTAAACACAGAAATTGCATCGGGATTGAATACAACAGGCACTATGCGCACTTCCCTCCATGGGAGTAGTGTCTCAAACAGTCTAAGCTTTGATCATATCCTGGAAGACCAGTAGTAGTTTGCGATGCACATCTGGATGCATTGTGTAATCTGTGGACCTTCAAAGTGTTGATGAAACACAGAATTTGCATCGGGAGTGAATACAACAGTCAGCATGCGCACTTTCCTCCATGGGACTAATGTCTCAAACAGTCTATGCTTTCATCGTTCCCTGGAAGACCAGTAGTAGTTTCCGATGCACATCTGGGGGCATTCTGCAATGTGTGGACTATCAGAGTGTTGATGAAACACAGAAATTGCATCGGAATTGAATACAACAGTCACCATGCGCACTTTCCTCAATGGGAGTAATGTCTCAAACAGTTTACGCTTTGATCGTTCCCTGGAAGACCAGTAGTAGCTTCCGATGCACATCTGTGGGCATTCTGTAATCTGTGGACTATCAGAGCGTCGATGAAACACAGAAATTGTTTCGGGATTGAATACAACAGTCACCATGCGCACTTTCCACCATGGGTGTAATTTCTCAAACAGACTACGCTTTGATCCTTCCCTGCTAGACCAGTTGTAGTTTCCGATGCACATCAGGAGGCATTCTGTAATCTGTGGACCTTCAAAGTGTTGATGAAACGCAGAAATTGAATCGGGATTGAATACAACAGTCATCATGCGCACCTTCCTCCATGGGAGTTATGTCTCTAACAGTCTACGCTTTGATCGTTCAATGCTAGACCAATAGGAGTTTCCGATGCACATCTGGAGGCACTCTGTAATCTGTGGACCTTCAAAGTGTTGATGAAACACAGGAATTGCCGCGGGATTGAATACAACAGTCACCAGGCCCACTTTCCTCCACGGGAGTAATCGCTCAAACAGTCTACGCTTTGATCGTTCCCTGCAAGACCAGTAGTAGTTTCCGAAGCACATCTGGAGGCATTCTGCCATGTGTGGACTATCAGAGTGTTGATGAAACATAGAAATTGCATCGGGATAGAATACAACAGTCACCATGCGCACTTTCCTCCATGGTAGTAGTGTCTCAAACAGTCTAAGCTTTGATCGTTTCCTGGAAGACCAGTAATAGTTTCCGATGCACATCTGGAGGCATTGTGTAATCTGTGGACCTTCAAAGTGTTGATGAAACACAGAAATTTCCGCGGGATTGAATACAACAGTCATCATGCGCATTTTCCTCCATAGGAGTAATTTCTCAAACAGTCTACGCTTCGATCCTTCCCTGCAAGACCAGTAGTAGTTTCCGATGCACATCAGGAGGCATTCTGTAATCTGTGGACCTTCAAAGTGTTGATGAAACACAGAAATTGCCTCGGGATTGAATACAACAGTCATCATGCGCACTTTCCTCCATGGGTGCAATGTCTCTAACAGTCTACGTTTTGATCGTTCCCTGCAAGACCAATACGAGTTTCCGATGCACATCTGGAGACACTCTGTAATCTGTGGACCTTCAATGTGTTGATGAAACACAGGAATTTCCGCAGGATTGAATACAACAGTCACCATGCGCACTTTCCTCCATGGGAGTAATGTCTCACACAGTCTACGCTTTGATCGTTCCCTGTAAGACCAGTAGTAGTTTCCTATGCACATCTGGAGGCACTCTGTAGTCTGTGGACCTTTAAAGTTTTGATTAAACACAGAAATTGCATCGGGATTGAATACAACAGGCACTATGCGCACTTCCCTCCATGGGAGTAGTGTCTCAAACAGTCTAAGCTTTGATCATTTCCTGGAAGACCAGTAGTAGTTTGCGATGCACATCTGGATGCATTGTGTAATCTGTGGACCTTCAAAGTGTTGATGAAACACAGAATTTGCATCGGAAGTGAATACAACAGTCAGCATGCGCACTTTCCTCCATGGGACTAATGTCTCAAACAGTCTATGCTTTCATCGTTCCCTGGAAGACCAGTAGTAGTTTCCGATGCACATCTGGGGGCATTCTGCAATGTGTGGACTATCAGAGTGTTGATGAAACACAGAAATTGCCTCGGGATTGAATACAACAGTCATCATGCGCACTTTCCTCCATGGGTGTAATGTCTCTAACAGTCTACGTTTTGATCGTTCCCTGCAAGACCAAAACGAGTTTCCGATGCACATCTGGAGGCATTGTGTAATCTGTGGACCTTCAAAGTGTTGATGAAACACAGAAATTGCCTCGGGAGTGAATACAACAGTCGCCATGCGCACTTTCCTCTATGGGAGTAATGTCTCAAACAGTTTACGCTTTGATCGTACCCTGGAAGACCAGTAGTAGTTTCCGATGCACATCTGGGGGCATTCTGTAATGTGTGGACTATCAGAGTGTTGATGAAACACAGAAATTGCATCGGGATTGAATACAACAGTCACCATGCGCACTTTCCTCCATGGGAGTAATGTCTCAAACAGTCTAACCTTTGATCGTTCCCTGGAAGACCAGTAGCAATTTCCGATGCACATCTGGGGGCATTCTGTAATCTGTGGACTTATCAGAGTGTTGTTGAAACACAGAAATTGCACCGGGATTGAATACAACAGTCATCAAGCGCACTTTCCTCCATGGGGGTAATGTCTCAAACTGACTATGACTTGATCGTTTAATGGAAGACCAGTAGTAGTTTCCGATGCACATCTTGAGAAATTCTGTAATCTGTGGACCTTCAAAGTGTTGATGAAACACAGATATTGCATCGGGATTGAATACAACAGTCACCATGCGCACTTTCCTCCATGGGACTAATGTCTCAAACAGTCTATGCTTTTATCGTTCCCTGCAAGACCAGTAGTAGTTTCCGAAGCACATCTGGAGGCAATCTGTAATCTTTGGACCTTCAAAGTGTTCATGAAACACAGATATTGCCTCGGGATTGAATACAACAGTCACCATGCGAACTTTCCTCCAATGGGAATAATGTCTCAAACAGTCTACGCTTTGATCGTTTCCTGGAAGACCAGTAGTAGTTTCCGATGCACATCTGGAGGCACTCTGTAATCTGTGGACCTTTGAAGTGTTGATTAAACACAGAAATTGCCTCGGGATTGAATACAACAGTCACCATGCGCATTTTCCTCCATGGGAGTAGTGTCTCAAACAGTCTAAGTTTTGATCGTTTCCTGGAAGACCAGTAGTAGTTTCCGATGCACATCTGGAGGCATTGTGTAATCTGTGGACCTTCAAAGTGTTGATGAAACACAGAAATTGCCTCGGGAGTGAATACAACAGTCGCCATGCGCACTTTCCTCTATGGGAGTAATGTCTCAAACAGTTTACGCTTTGATCGTACCCTGGAAGACCAGTAGTAGTTTCCGATGCACATCTGGGGGCATTCTGTAATGTGTGGACTATCAGAGTGTTGATGAAACACAGAAATTGCATCGGGATTGAATACAACAGTCACCATGCGCACTTTCCTCCATGGGAGTAATGTCTCAAACACTTTACGCTTTGATCGTTCCCTGGAAGGCCAGTAGTAGTTTCCGATGCACATCTGTGGGCATTCTGTAATGAGTGGACTATCAGAGTGTTGATGAAACACAGAAATTGCTTCGGGATTGAATACAACAGTCACCATGCGCACTTTCCTCCATGGGAGTAATGTCTCAAACAGTTTACGCTTTGATCGTTCCCTGGAAGACCAGTAGTAGTTTCCGATGCACACCTGGGGGCATTCTGCAATGTGTGGACTATCAGAGTGTTGATGAAACACAGAAATTGCATCGGGATTGAATACAACAGTCACCATGCGCACTTTCCTCCATGGGAGTAATGTCTCAAACAGTTTACGCTTTGATCGTTCCCTGGAAGACCAGTAGTAGTTTCCGATGCACACCTGGGGGCATTCTGCAATGTGTGGACTATCAGAGTGTTGATGAAACACAGAAATTGCATCGGGATTGAATACAACAGTCACCATGCGCACTTTCCTCCATGGGAGTAATGTCTCAAACAGTCTACGATTTGATCGTTCCCTGTAAGACCAGTAGTAGTTTCCGATGCACATCTGGAGGCCCTCTGTAGTCTGTGGACCTTTAAAGTTTTGATTAAACACAGAAATTGTATCGGGATTGAATATAACAGGCACTATGCGCACTTCCCTCCATGGGAGTAGTGTCTCAATCAGTCTAAGCTTTGATCATTTCCTGGAAGACCAGTAGTAGTTTGCGATGCACATCTGGATGCATTGTGTAATCTGTGGACCTTCAAAGTGTTGATGAAACACAGAATTTGCATCGGGAGTGAATACAACAGTCAGCATGCGCACTTTCCTCCATGGGACTAATGTCTCAAACAGTCTATGCTTTCATCGTTCCCTGGAAGACCAGTAGTAGTTTCCGATGCACATCTGGGGGCATTCTGCAATGTGTGGACTTATCAGAGTGTTGTTGAAACACAGAAATTGCACCGGGATTGAATACAACATTCTGCAATGAGTGGACTATCAGAGTGTTGATGAAACACAGAAATTGCATCGGGATTGAATACAACAGTCACCATGCGCAATTTCCTCCATGGGAGTAATGTCTCAAACACTTTACGCTTTGATCGTTCCCTGGAAGACCAGTAGTAGTTTCTGATGCACATCTGTGGGCATTCTGTAATGAGTGGACTATCAGAGTGTTGATGAAACACAGAAATTGCTTCGGGATTGAATACAACAGTCACCATGCGCACTTTCCTCCGTGGGAGTAATGTCTCAAACAGTTTACGCTTTGATCGTTCCCTGGAAGACCAGTAGTAGTTTCCGATGCACACCTGGGGGCATTCTGCAATGTGTGGACTATCAGAGTGTTGATGAAACACAGAAATTGCATCGGGATTGAATACAACAGTCACCATGTGCACTTTCCTCCATGGGAGTAATGTCTCAAACAGTTTACGCTTTGATCGTTCCCTGGAAGACCAGTAGTAGTTTCCGATGCACACCTGGGGGCATTCTGCAATGTGTGGACTATTAGAGTGTTGATGAAACACAGAAATTGCATCGGGATTGAATACAACAGTCACCATGCGCACTTTCCTCCATGGGAGTAATGTCTCAAACAGTCTACGATTTGATCGTTCCCTGTAAGACCAGTAGTAGTTTCCGATGCACATCTGGAGGCCCTCTGTAGTCTGTGGACCTTTAAAGTTTTGATTAAACACAGAAATTGCATCGGGATTGAATACAACAGGCACTATGCGCACTTCCCTCCATGGGAGTAGTGTCTCAAACAGTCTAAGCTTTGATCATTTCCTGGAAGACCAGTAGTAGTTTGCGATGCACATCTGGATGCATTGTGTAATCTGTGGACCTTCAAAGTGTTGATGAAACACAGAATTTGCATCGGGAGTGAATACAACAGTCAGCATGCGCACTTTCCTCCATGGGACTAATGTCTCAAACAGTCTATGCTTTCATCGTTCCCTGGAAGACCAGTAGTAGTTTCCGATGCACATCTGGGGGCATTCTGCAATGTGTGGACTTATCAGAGTGTTGTTGAAACACAGAAATTGCACCGGGATTGAATACAACATTCTGCAATGTGTGGACTATCAGAGTGTTGATGAAACACAGAAATTGCAACGGGATAGAATACAACAGTCACCATGCGCACTTTCCTCCATGGTAGTAGTGTCTCAAACAGTCTAAGCTTTGATCGTTCCCTGCAAGACCAGTAGTAGTTTCCGATGCACAACTGGAGGCATTCTGTAATCTGTGGACCCTCAAACTGTTGATGAAACACAGAAATTTCCGCGGGATTGAATACAACAGTCATCATGCGCATTTTCCTCCATAGGAGTAATTTCTCAAACAGTCTACGCTTCGATCCTTCCCTGCAAGACCAGTAGTAGTTTCCGATGCACATCAGGAGGCATTCTGTAATCTGTGGACCTTCAAAGTGTTGATGAAACACAGAAATTGCCTCGGGATTGAATACAACAGTCATCATGCGCACTTTCCTCCATGGGAGTAATGTCTCCAACAGTCTAAGCTTTGATCGTTCCCTGGAAGACCAGTAGCAATTTCCGATGCACATCTGGAGGCATTCTGTAATCTGTGGACTTATCAGAGTGTTGTTGAAACACAGAAATTGCACCGGGATTGAATACAACAGTCACCATGCGCACTTTCCTCCATGGGGGTAATGTCTCAAACTGTCTATGACTTGATCGTTTAATGGAAGACCAGTAGTAGTTTCCGATGCACATCTTGAGGCATTCTGTAATCTGTGGACCTTCAAAGTGTTGATAAAACACAGATATTGCATCGGGATTGAATACAACAGTCACCATGCGCACTTTCCTCCATGGGACTAATGTCTCAAACAGTCTATGCTTTTATCGTTCCCTGCAAGACCAGTAGTAGTTTCCGAAGCACATCTGGAGGCAATCTGTAATCTTTGGACCTTCAAAGTGTTGATGAAACACAGATATTGCCTCGGGATTGAATACAACAGTCACCATGCGAACTTTCCTCCATGGGAATAATGTCTCAAACAGTCTACGCTTTGATCGTTTCCTGGAAGACCAGTAGTAGTTTCCGATGCACATCTGGAGGCACTCTGTAATCTGTGGACCTTTGAAGTGTTGATTAAACACAGAAATTGCATCGGGATTGAATACAACAGTCACCATGCGCATTTTCCTCCATGGGAGTAGTGTCTCAAACAGTCTAAGATTTGATCGTTTCCTGGAAGACCAGTAGTAGTTTCCGATGCACATCTGGAGGCATTGTGTAATCTGTGGACCTTCAAAGTGTTGATGAAACACAGAAATTGCATCTGGAGTGAATACAACAGTCGCCATGCGCACTTTCCTCCATGGGAGTAATGTCTCAAACAGTTTACGCTTTGATCGTACCCTGGAAGACCAGTAGTAGTTTCCGATGCACATCTGGGGGCATTCTGTAATATGTGGACTATCAGAGTGTTGATGAAACACAGAAATAGCATCGGGATTGAATATAACAGTCACCATGCGCACTTTCCTCCATGGGAGTAATGTCTCATACAGTTTACGCTTTGATCGTTCCCTGGAAGACCAGTAGTAGTTTCCGATGCACATCTGTGGGCATTCTGTAATGAGTGGACTATCAGAGTGTTGATGAAACACAGAAATTGCTTCGGGATTGAATACAACAGTCACCATGCGCACTTTCCTCCATGGGAGTAATGTCTCAAACAGTTTACGCTTTGATCGTTCCCTGGAAAACCAGTAGTAGTTTCCGATGCACACCTGGGGGCAGTCTGCAATGTGTGGACTATCAGAGTGTTGATGAAACACAGAAATTGCAACGGGATTGAATACAACAGTCACCATGCGCACTTTCCTTCATGGGAGTAATGTCTCAAACAGTCTACGCTTTGATCGTTCCCTGTAAGACCAGTAGTAGTTTCCGATGCACATCTGGAGGCCTTCTGTAGTCTGTGGACCTTTAAAGTTTTGATTAAACACAAAAATTGCATCGGGATTGAATACAACAGGCACTATGCGCACTTCCCTCCATGGGAGTAGTGTCTCAAACAGCCTAAGCTTTGATCATTTAATGGAAGACCAGTAGTAGTTTGAGATGCACATCTGGATGCATTGTGTAATCTGTGGACCTTCAAAGTGTTGATGAAACACAGAATTTGCATCGGGAGTGAATACAACAGTCAGCATGCGCACTTTCCTCCATGGGACTAATGTCTCAAACAGTCTATGCTTTCATCGTTCCCTGGAAGACCAGTAGTAATTTCCGATGCACATTTGGATCCATTCTGTAATTTGTGGACTATCAGAGTGTTGATAAAACACAGAAATTGAATCATGATTGAATACAACAGTCACCATGCGCTCTTTCCTCCATGGGAGTAGTGTCTCAAACCTGGGGGCATTCTGCAATGTGTGGACTATCAGAGTGTTGATGAAACTCAGAAATTGCCGCGGGATTGAATACTACAGTCTCCATGCGCACTTTCCTCCATGGGAGTAATGGCTCAAACTGTTTACGATTTGATCGTTCCCTGGAAGACCAGTAGTAGTTTGTGATCCACATCTGGGGGCATTCTGCAATGTGTGGACAATCAGAGTGTTGATGAAACACAGAAATTGCATCGGGATTGAATACAACAGTTCCAATGCTCACTTTCCTCCATGAAAGTAATGTCTCATACAGTCTACGCTTTGATCTCTCCCTGGAAGCCCAGTAGTAGTTTCTGATGCACATCTGGAGGCATTCTGTAATCTGTCGACTATCAGAGTATTGATGAAACACAGAAATTGCATCGGGAGTGAATACAACAGTCACTATGCGCACTTTCCTCCATGGGACTAATGTCTCAAACAGTCTACGATTTTATCGCTCCCTGGAAGACCAGTAGTAATTTCCGATGCACATCTGGAGGCATTCTGTAATCTGTGGACTATCAGAGTGTTGTTGAAACACAGAAATTGCACCGGGATTGAATACAACAGTCACCATGCGCAATTTCCTCCTTGGGAGTAATGTCTCAAACTGTCTATGACTTGATCGTTTCCTGGAAGACCAGTAGTAGTTTCCGATGCACATCTTGATCCATACTGTTATCTGTGGACTATCAGAGTGTTGTTAAAACACAGAAATAGCACCGGGATTGAATAGAAGAGTCACCATGCGCACTTTCCTCCATGGGAGTAATGTCTCTAACAGTCTACGCATTGATCGTTCCCTGGAAGACCAGTAGTAGTTTCCGATGCACATCTTGAGGCATTCTGTAATCTGTGGACCTTCAAAGTGTTGATGAAACACAGAAATTGCATCGGGATTGAATACAACAGTCACCAAGCGCACTTTCCTCCATGGGAGTAATGTCTCAAACAGTTTACGCTTTGATCGTTCCCTGGAAGACCAGTAGTAGTTTCCAATGCACATTTGGGGGCATTCTGTATTCTGTGGACCTTCAATGTGTTGATGCAACACAGAAATTGCCGCGGGAGTGAATACAACAGTCACCATGCGCACTTTCCTCCATGGGACCAATATCTCAAACAGTCTTCGATTTTATCGTTCCCTGGAAGACCAGTAGTAATTTCCGATGCACATCTGGAGGCATTCTGTAATCTGTGGACAATCAGAGTGTTGTTGAAACACAGAAATAGCACCGGGATTGAATAGAAGAGTCACCATGCGCACTTTCCTCCATGGGAGTTGTGTCTCAAACAGTCTAAGCTTTGATTCTTTCCTGGAAGACCAGTAGTAGTTTCCGATGCACATCTGGGGGCATTCTGTAATGACTGGACTATCAGAGTGTTGATGAAACACAGAAATTGCATCGGGATTGAATACAACAGTCACCATGCGCACTTTCCTCAATGGGAGTAATGTCTCAAACAGTTTACGATTTGATCGTTCCCTGGAAGACCAGTAGTAGTGTGTGATGCACATCTGTTGGCATTCTGCAATGTGTGGACTATCAGAGTGTTGATGAAACACAGAAATTGCATCGGGATTGAATACAACAGTCACAATGCTCACTTTCCTCCATGCGAGTAATGTCTCAAACAGTATACGCTTTGATCGCTCCCTGGAAGCCCAGTAGCAGTTTCCGATGCACATCTGGAGGCATTCTGTAATCTGTGGACTATCAGAGTGTTGATGAAACTCAGAAATTGCATCGGGATTGAATACAAAAGTCACCATGCGCACTTTCCTCCATGGGAGTAATGTCTCAAACAGTTTACGCTTTGATCGTTCACTCGAAGACCAGCAGTAGTTTCTGATGCACATCTGGGGGCATTCTGTAATGTGTGGACTATCAGAGTGTTGATGAAACACAGAAATTGCATTGGGATTGAATACAACAGTCACCATGCGCACTTTCCTCAATGGGAATAATGTCTCAAACAGTCTACGCTTTGATCGTTCCCTGCAAGACCAATAGGAGTTTCCGATGCACATCTGGAAGCACTCTGTAATCTGTGGACCTTCAAAGTGTTGATGAAACACAGGAATTGCCGCGGGATTGAATACAACAGTCACCATGCGCACTTTCCTCCATGGGGGCAATGTCTCAAACTGTCTATGACTTGATCGTTTCCTGGAAGACCAGTAGTAGTTTCCGATGCACATCTTGACGCATTGTGTAATCTGTGGACCTTCGAAGTGTTGATGAAACACAGAAATTGCATCGGGAGTGAATACAACAGTCACCATGCGCACTTTCCTCCATGGGACCAATATCTCAAACAGTCTTCGATTTTATCGTTCCCTGGAAGACCAGTAGTAATTTCCGATGCACATCTGGAGGCATTCTGTAATCTGTGGACAATCAGAGTGTTGTTGAAACACAGAAATAGCACCGGGATTGAATAGAAGAGTCACCATGCGCACTTTCCTCCATGGGAGTTGTGTCTCAAACAGTCTAAGCTTTGATTCTTTCCTGGAAGACCAGTAGTAGTTTCCGATGCACATCTGGGGGCATTCTGTAATGACTGGACTATCAGAGTGTTGATGAAACACAGAAATTGCATCGGGATTGAATACAACAGTCACCATGCGCACTTTCCTCAATGGGAGTAATGTCTCAAACAGTTTACGCTTTGATCGTTCCCTGGAAGACCAGTAGTAGTTTCCGATGCTCATCTGGGGGCATTCTGTAATCTGTGGACCTTCAAAGTGTTGATGTAACACAGAAATTGCATCGGGAGTGAATACAACAGTCACCATGCGCACTTTCCTCCATGGGAGTAATGTCTCAAACAGTTTACGCTTTGATCGTTCCCTGGAAGACAAGTAGTAGATTCCGATGCACATCTGGGGGCATTCTGCAATCTGTGGACTATCAGAGTGTTGATGAAACATAGAAATTGCATCGGGATTCAATACAACAGTCAAAATGCGCACTTTCCTCCATGGGACTAATGTCTCAAACAGTATATTCTTTTATCGTTCCATGGAAGACCAGTAGTAATTTCCGATGCACATTTGGAGGCATTCTGTAATCTGTGGACCTTCAATGTGTTGATGAAACACAGAAATTGAATCATGATTGAATACAACAGTCACCATGCGCACTTTCCTCCATGGGAGTAATGTCTCAAACAGTTTACGCTTTGATCGTTCCCTGGAAGACCAGTAGTAGTTTCCGATGCACATCTGGGGGCATTCTGTAATCTGTGGACCTTCAATGTGTTGATGAAACACAGAAATTGCCACGGGATTGAATACTACAGTCTCCTTGCGCACTTTCCTCCATGGGAGTAATGTCTCAAACAGTTTACGCTTTGATCGTACCCTGGAAGACCAGTAGTAGTTTCCGATGCACATCTGTGGGCATTCTGTAATGAGTGGACTATCAGAGTGTTGATGAAACACAGAAATTGCATCGGGATTGAATACAACAGTCACCATGCGCACTTTCCTCCATGGGAGTAATGTCTCAAACAGTTTACGCTTTGATCGTTCCCTGGAAGACCAGTAGTAGTTTCCGATGCACATCTGGGGCCATTCTGTAATCTGTGGACCTTCAATGTGTTGATGAAACACAAAAATTGCATCGGGATTGAATACAACAGTCACCATGCGCACTTTCCTCCATGGGAGTAATGTCTCAAACAGTCTACGGTTTGATCGTTCCCTGTAAGACCAGTAGTAGTTTCCGATGCACATCTGGAGGCCTTCTGTAGTCTGTGGACCTTTAAAGTTTTGATTAAACACAGAAATTGCATCGGGATTGAATACAACAGGCACTATGCGCACTTCCCTCCATGGGAGTAGTGTCTCAAACAGTCTAAGCTTTGATCATTTCCTGGAAGACCAGTAGTAGTTTGCGATGCACATCTGGATGCATTGTGTAATCTGTGGACCTTCAAAGTGTTGATGAAACACAGAATTTGCATCGGGAGTGAATACAACAATCACCATGCGCACTTTCCTCCATGGGAGTAATGTCTCAAACTGTCTATGACTTGCTCGTTTCCTGGAAGACCAGTAGTAGTTTCCGCTGCACATCTGGAAGCACTCTGTAATCTGTGGACCTTCGAAGTGTTGATGAAACACAGTAATTGCATCGGGAGTGAATACAACAGTCACCATGCGCACTTTCCTCCATGGGACCAATATCTCAAACAATCTTCGATTTTATCGTTCCCTGGAAGACCAGTAGTAATTTCCGATGCACATCTGGAGGCATTCTGTAATCTGTGGACTATCAGAGTGTTGTTGAAACACAGAAATTGCACCGGGATTGAATACAACAGTCACCATGCGAACTTTCCTCCTTGGGAGTAATGTCTCAAACTGTCTATGACTTGATCGTTTCCTGGAAGACCAGTAGTAGTTTCCGATGCACATCTTGAGCCATATTGTTATCTGTGGACTATCAGAGTGTTGTTAAAACACAGAAATTGCACCGGGATTGAATAGAAGAGTCACCATGCGCACTTTCCTCCATGGGAGTAATGTCTCAAAACTGTCTATGACTTGATCGTTTCCTGGAAGACCAGTAGTAGTTTCCGATGCACATCTTGAGGCATTGTGTAATCTGTGGACCTTCAAAGTGTTGATGAAACACAGAAATTGCATCGGGATTGAATACAACAGTCACTATGCGCACTTTCCTCCATGGTAGTAGTGTCTCAAACAGTCTAATCTTTGATTCTTTCCTGGAAGACCAGTAGTAGTTTCCGATGCACATCTGGAAGAATTGTGTAATCTGTGGACCTTCAAAGTGTTGATGAAACACAGAATTTGCATCGGGAGTGAATACAACAGTCACCATGCGCACTTTCCTGCATGGGAGTAATGTCTCAAACTGTCTATGACTTGATCGTTTCCTGGAAGACCAGTAGTAGTTTCCGATGCAAATCTTGAGGCATTCTGTAATCTGTGGACCTTCAAAGTGTTGATGAAACACAGAAATTGCATCGGGATTGAATACAACAGTCACCATGCGCAAATTCTCCATGTGACTAATGTCTCAAACAGTCTATGCTTTCATCGTTCCCTGGAAGACCAGTAGTAATATCCGATGCACATTTGGAGGCATTCTGTAATCTGTGGACTATCAGAGTGTTGATGAAACACAGAAATTGCATCGGGATTGAATACAACAGTCACAGTGCTCACTTTCCTCCATGCGAGTAATGTCTCAAACAGTCTACGCTTTGATCGCTCCCTGGAAGCCCAGTAGTAGTTTCCGATTCACATCTGGAGGCATTCTGTAATCTGTGGGCTATCAGAGTGTTGATGAAACACAGAAATTGCATCGGGAGTGAATACAACAGTCACTATGCGCACTTTCCTCCATGGGACCAATATCTCAAACAGTCTTCGATTTTATCGTTCCCTGGAAGACCAGTAGTAATTTCCGATGCACATCTGGAGGCATTCTGTAATCTGTGGACTATCAGAGTGTTGTTGAAACACAGAAATTGAATCGGGATTGAATACAACAGTCACCATGCGCACTTTCCTCAATGGGAATAATGTCTCAAACAGTCTACGCTTTGATCGTTCCCTGCAAGACCAATAGGAGGTTCCGATGCACATCTGGAAGCACTCTGTAATCTGTGAACCTTCAAAGTGTTGATGAAACACAGGAATTGCCGCGGGATTGAATACAACAGTCACCATGCGCACTTTCCTCCATGGGGGTAATGTCTCAAACTGTCTATGACTTGATCGTTTCCTGGAAGACCAGTAGTAGTTTCCGATGCACATCTTGACGCATTGTGTAATCTGTGGACCTTCGAAGTGTTGATGAAACACAGAAATTGCATCGGGAGTGAATACAACAGTCACCATGCGCACTTTCCTCCATGGGGGTAATGTCTAAAACTGTCTATGACTTGATCGTTTCCTGGAAGACCAGTAGTAGTTTCCGATGCACATCTGGAGGCATTCTGTAATCTGTGGACTATCAGAGTGTTGATGAAACTCAGAAATTGCATCGGGATTGAATACAAAAGTCACCATGCGCACTTTCCTCCATGGGAGTAATGTCTCAAACAGTTTACGCTTTGATTGTTCACTCGAAGACCAATAGGAGTTTCCGATGCACATCTGGAAGCACTCTGTAATCTGTGGACCTTCAAAGTGTTGATGAAACACAGGCATTGCCGCGGGATTGAATACAACAGTCACCATGCGCACTTTCCTCCATGGGGGTAATGTCTCAAACTGTCTATGACTTGATCGTTTCCTGGAAGACCAGTAGTAGTTTCCGATGCACATCTTGACGCATTGTGTAATCTGTGGACCTTCGAAGTGTTGATGAAACACAGAAATTGCATCGGGAGTGAATACAACAGTCACCATGCGCACTTTCCTCCATGGGACCAATATCTCAAACAGTCTTCGATTTTATCGTTCCCTGGAAGACCAGTAGTAATTTCCGATTCACATCTGGAGGCATTCTGTAATCTGTGGACAATCAGAGTGTTGTTGAAACACAGAAATTGCACCGGGATTGAATACAACAATCACCATACGCACTTTCCTCCTTGGGAGTAATGTCTCAAACTGTCTATGACTTGATCGTTTCCTGGAAGACCAGTAGTAGTTTCCGATGGACATCTTGAGCCATACTGTTATCAGTGGACTATCAGAGTGTTGTTAAAACACAGAAATTGCACCGGGATTGAATAGAAGAGTCACCATGCGCACTTTCCTCCATGGGAGTTGTGTCTCAAACAGTCTAAGCTTTGATTCTTTCCTGGAAGACCAGTAGTAGTTTCCGATGCACATCTGGATGCATTGTGTAATCTGTGGACCTTCAAAGTGTTGATGAAACACAAATTTGCATCGGGATTCAATACAACAGTCAAAATGCGCACTTTCCTCCATGGGACTAATGTCTCAAACAGTATATTCTTTTATCGTTCCATGGAAGACCAGTAGTAATTTCTGATGCACATTTGGAGGCATTCTGTAATCTGTGGAGTATCAGAGTGTTGATGAAACACAGAAATTGAATCATGATTGAATACAACAGTCACCATGCGCACTTTCCTCCATGGGAGTAATGTCTCAAACAGTTTACGCTTTGATCGTTCCCTGGAAGACCAGTAGTAGTTTCCGATGCACATCTGGGGCCATTCTGTAATCTGTGGACCTTCAATGTGTTGATGAAACACAAAAATTGCATCGGGATTGAATACAACAGTCACCATGCGCACTTTCCTCCATGGGAGTAATGTCTCAAACAGTCTACGCTTTGATCGTTCCCTGTAAGACCAGTAGTAGTTTCCGATGCACATCTGGAGGCCTTCTGTAGTCTGTGGACCTTTAAAGTTTTGATTAAACACAGAAATTGCATCGGGATTGAATACAACAGGCACTATGCGCACTTCCCTCCATGGGAGTAGTGTCTCAAACAGTCTAAGCTTTGATCATTTCCTGGAAGACCAGTAGTAGTTTGCGATGCACATCTGGAAGCATTGTGTAATCTGTGGACCTTCAAAGTGTTGATGAAACACAGAATTTGCATCGGGAGTGAATACAACAATCACCATGCGCACTTTCCTCCATGGGAGTAATGTCTCAAACTGTCTATGACTTGCTCGTTTCCTGGAAGACCAGTAGTAGTTTCCGCTGCACATCTGGAAGCACTCTGTAATCTGTGGACCTTCGAAGTGTTGATGAAACACAGAAATTGCATCGGGAGTGAATACAACAGTCACCATGCGCACTTTCCTCCATGGGACCAATATCTCAAACAGTCTTCGATTTTATCGTTCCCTGGAAGACCAGTAGTAATTTCCGATGCACATCTGGAGGCATTCTGTAATCTGTGGACTATCAGAGTGTTGTTGAAACACAGAAATTGCACCGGGATTGAATACAACAGTCACCATGCGCACTTTCCTCCTTGGGAGTAATGTCTCAAACTGTCTATGACTTGATCGTTTCCTGGAAGACCAGTAGTAGTTTCCGATGCTTATCTGGAGGCATTCTGTAATCTGTGGACTATCAGAGTGTTGATGAAACACAGAAATTGCATCGCGATTGAATACAACAGTCACCATGCGCACTTTCCTGCATGGGAGTAATGTCTCAAACTGTCTATGACTTGATCGTTTCCTGGAAGACCAGTAGTAGTTTCCGATGCACATCTTGAGCCATACTGTTATCTGTGGACTATCAGAGTGTTGTTAAAACAAGAAATTGCACCGGGATTGAATAGAAGAGTCACCATGCGCACTTTCCTCCATGGGAGTAATGTCTCAAAACTGTCTATGACTTCATCGTTTCCTGGAAGACCAGTAGTAGTTTCCGATGCACATCTTGAGGCATTCTGTAATCTGTGGACCTTCAAAGTGTTGATGAAACACAGAAATTGCATCGGGATTGAATACGACAGTCACCATGCGCACTTTCCTTAATGGGACTAATGACTCAAACAGTCTCCGATTTTATCGTTCTCTGGAAGACCAGTAGTAATTTCCGATGCACATCTAGAGGCATTCTGTAATCTGTGGACTATCAGAGTGTTGTTGAAACACAGAAATTGCATCGGGATTGAATACATCAGTCACCATGCGCACTTTCCTCCATGGGGGTAATGTCTAAAACTGTCAATGACTTGATCGTTTCCTGGAAGACCAGTAGTAGTTTCCGATGCTTATCTGGAGGCATTCTGTAATCTGTGGACTATCAGAGTGTTGATGAAACACAGAAATTGCATCGCGATTGAATACAACAGTCACCATGCGCACTTTACTCCATGCGAGTAATGTCTCAAACAGTTTACGTTTTGACGTTCCCTGGAAGACCAGTAGTAGTTTCCGATGCACATCTGATGACATTCTGTAATGTGTGGACTATCAGAGTGTTGATGAAACACAGAAATTGCATTAGGATTGGATACAACAGTCACCATGCGCACTTTCCTTCATGGAAGTAGTGTCTCAAACAGTCTACGCTTTGATCGTTCCCTGTAAGACCAGTAATAGTTTCCGATGCACATCTGGAGGCACTCTGTAATCTGTGGACCTTTAAAGTGTTGATGAAACACGGAAACTGCATCGGGATTGAATACAACAGTCACCATGCGCACTTTCCTCCATGGGAGTAGTGTCTCAAACAGTCTAAGCTTTGATCGTTTCCTGGAAAACCAGTAGTAGTTTCCGATGCGCATCTGGATTCATTGTGTAATCTGTGGACTATCAGAGTGTTGTTGAAACACAGAAATTGCATCCGGATTGAAAACAACAATCACCATGCGCACTTTCCTCCATGGGAGTAATGTCTCATACAGTTTACGCTTTGATCGTTCCCTGGAAGACCAGTAGTAGTTTCCTATGCACATCTGGGGGCATTCTGTAATGTGTGGACTATCAGAGTGTTGATGAAACACAGAAATTGAATCATGATTGAATACAACAGTCACCATGCGCACTTTCCTCCATGGGAGTAATGTCTCAAACAGTTTACGCTTTGATCGTTCCCTGGAAGACCAGTAGTAGTTTCCGATGCACATCTGGGGCATTCTGTTATCTGTGGACCTTCAATGTGTTGATGAAACACAGAAATTGCAGCTGGATTGAATACAACAGTCACCATGCGCACTTTCCTCCATGGGAGTAATGTCTCAAACAGTTTACGCTTTGATCGTTCCCTGGAAGACAAGTAGTAGTTTCTGATGCACATCTGGTGTCATTCTGTAATCTGTGGACTATCAGAGTGTTGATGAAACACAGAAATTGCATCAGGATTGAATACAACAGTCACCATGCGCACTTTCCTACATGGGAGTAATGTCTGAAACAGTCTACCCTTTGATCGTTCCCTGCAACACCAGTAGTAGTTTCCGATGCTCATCTGGAGGCATTCTGTAATCTGTGGACCTGCAAAGTGTTGATGAAACACAGAAATTGCATCGGGATTGAATACAACAGTCACCATGCGCACTTTCCTCCATGGGAATAATGTCTCAAACAGTCTACGCTTTGATCGATTCCTGGAAGACCAGTAGTAGTTTCCGATGCTCATCTGGAGGCATTCAGTAACCTGTGGACCTTCAAAGTGTTGATGAAACACAGAAATTGCATCGCGATTGAATACAACAGTCACCATGCGTACTTTCCTACATGGGAGTAATGTCTCGAACAGTCTACCCTTTGATCGTTCCCTGCAAGACCAGTAGTAGTTTCCGATGCTCATCTGGAGGCATTCTGTAATCTGTGTACCTGCAAAAATGTTGATGAAACACAGAAATTGCATCGGGATTGAATACAACAGTCACCGTGCGCACTTTCCTCCAAGGGAATAATGTCTCAAACAGTCTACGCTTTGATCGTTCCCTGGAAGACCAGTAGTACTTTCCGATACACATCTGGAGGCATTCTGTAATCTGTAGACTATCAGAGTGTTGATGAAACACAGAAATTGCATCGCGATTGAATATAACAGTCACCATGCGCACTTTCCTCCATGGGAGTAATGTCTAAAACAGTTTACGCTTTGATCGTTCCCTGGAAGACCAGTAGTAGTTTCCGATGCACATCTGGGGGCATTCTGTAATGTGTGGACTATCAGAGTGTGTATGAAACACTGAAATTGCATCGGGATTGAATACAACAGTCACCATGCGCACTTACCTCCATGGGACAAAAGTCTCAAACGGTCTACGCTTTTATCGTTCCCTGGAAGACCAGTAGTATTTTCCGATGCACATCTGGAGGCATTCTGTAATCTGTGGACTATCAGAGTGCTGTTGAAACACAGAAATTGCACCGGGATTGAATACAACAGTCACCATGCGCACTTTCCTCCATGGGGGTAATGTCTCAAACTGTCTACGACTTGATCGTTTCCTGTATGACCAGTAGCAGTTTCCGATGCACATCTTGAGGCATTCTGTAATCTGTGGACCTTCAAAGTGTTGACAAAACACAGAAATTGCATCGGGATTGAATACAACTGTCACCATGCGCACTTTCATCCATGGGACTAATGTCACAAACAGTCTATGCTTTTATCGTTCCCTGGAAGACCAGTAGTAATTTCCGATGCACATCTGGAGGCATTCTGTAATCTGTGGACTATCAGAGTGTTAATGAAACACAGAAATTGAATCATGATTGAATACAACAGTCACCATGCGCACTTTTCTCCATGGGAGTAATGTCTCAAACAGTCTACGCTTTGATCGTTCCCTGTAAGACCAGTATTAGTTTCCGATGCACATCTGGAGGCACTCTGTAGTCTGTGGACCTTTAAAGTGTTGATTAAACACAGAAATTGCATCGGGATTGAATACAACAGTCATTATGCGCACTTTCCTCCATGGGAGTAGTGTCTCAAAGAGTCTAAGATTTTATCATTTCCTGGAAGACCAGTAGTAGTCTCCGATGCACATCTGGAGGCATTGTGTAATCTGTGGACTTTCAAAGTGTTGATGAAACACAGAAATTGCATCGGGAGTGAATACAACAGTCACCATGCCCACTTTCCTCCATGGGAGTAATGTCTCAAACTGTCTATGACTTGATCGTTTCCTGGAAGACCAGTAGTAGTTTCCGATGCACATCTTGAGGCTCTCTGTAATCTGTGGACCTTCAAAGTGTTGATGAAACACAGAAATTGCATCGGGAGTGAATACAACAGTCACCATGCGCACTTTCTTCCATGGGACTAATGTCTCAAACAGTCTACGGTTTTATCGTTTCCTGGAAGACCAGTAGTAGTTTCCGATGCACATCTTGAGGCATTCTGTAATCTGTGGACCTTCAAAGTGTTGATGAAACACAGAAATTGCATCGGGATTGAATACAACAGTCACCATGCGCACTTTCCTCCATGGGGTAATGTCACAAACAGTCTATGCTTTTATCGTTCCCTGGAAGACCAGTAGTAATTTCCGATGCACATTTGGAGGCATTCTGTAATCTGTGGACTATCAGAGTGTTGATGAAACACAGAAATTGAATCATGATTGAATACAACAGTCACCATGCGCACTTTCCTCCATGTGAGTAATGTCTCAAACAGTTTACGCTTGATCGTTCCCTGGAAGACCAGTAGTAGTTTCCGATGCACATCTGGGTAATTCTGTAATCTGTGGAACTTCAATGTGTTGATGATACACAGACATTGACGCGGGATTGAATACTACAGTCTCCATGCGCACTTTCCTCCATGGGAGTAATGTCTCAAACAGTTTACGCTTTGATCGTACCTTGGAATACCAGTAGTAGTTTCCGATGCCGATCTGGGAGAAGTCTGTAATGAGTGGACTATCAGAGTGTTGATGAAACACAAAAATTGCATCGGGATTGAATACAAGTCACCATGCGCACTTTCCTCCATGGGAGTAATGTCTCAAACAGTTTACGCTTTGATCGTTCCCTGGAAGACCAGTAGTAGTTTCCGATGCACACCTGGTGACATTCTGCAATGTGTGGACTATGGGAGTGTTGATGAAACACAGAAATTGCATAGGAATTTAATACAAAAGTCACCATGCGCACTTTTCTCCATGGGAGTAATGTCTCAAACAGTTTACGCTTTGATCGTTCCCTGGAAGACCAGTAGCAGTTTCCGATGCACATCTGGGGCCATTCTGTAATCTGTGGACCTTCAATGTGTTGATGAAACACAAAAATTGCATCGGGATTGAATACAACAGTCACCATGCGCACTTTCCTCCATCTGAGTAAAGTCTCAAACAGTTTACGCTTTGATCGTTCCCTGGAAGACCAGTAGTGGTTTCAGATGCACACCTGGTGGCATTCTGCCATTTGTGGACTATGAGAGTGTTGATGAAACACAGAAATTGCTTCGGGATTGAATACAACAGTCACCTTGAGCACTTTCCTCCATGGGAGTAATGTCTCAAACTGTCTATGACTTGATCGTTTCCTGGAAGACCAGTAGTAGTTTCCGATGCACATCTTGAGGCATTCTGTAATCTGTGGACCTTTAAAGTGTTGATGAAACACAGAAATTGCATCGGGAGTGAATACACACGTCACCATGCGCACTTTCCTGCATGGGACTAATGTCTCAAACAGTCTACGCTTTTATCGTTCCCTGGAAGACCAGTAGTAATTTCCGATGCACATCTGGAGGCATTCTGTAATCTGTGGGCTATCAGAGTGTTGTTGAAACACAGAAATTGCACCAGGATTGAATTCAACAGTCACCATGCGCACTTTCCTCCATGGGAGTAATGTCTCAAACTGTCTATGACTTGATCGTTTCCTGGAAGACCAGTAGTAGTTTCCAATGCACATCTTGAGGCATACTGTAATCTTTATACTATCAGTGTGTTGTTAAAACACAGAAATTGCACCAGGATTGAATACAACAGTCACCATGCGCGCTTTCCTCCATGGGAGTAATGTCTCAAAACTGTCTATGACTTGATCGTTTCCTGGAAGACCAGTATTAGTTTCCGATGCACATCTTGAGGCATTCTGTAATCAGTGGACCTTCAAAGTGTTGATGAAACACAGAAATTGCATCGGGATTGAATACAACAGGCACCATGCGCACTTTCCTCCATGGGACTAATGTCTCAAACAGTCTACTATTTTATCGTTCCCTGGAAGACCAGTAGTAATTTCCGATGCACATCTGGAGGCATTCTGTAACCTGTGGACTATCAGAGTTTTGTTAAAACACAGAAATTGCATCGGGATTGAATACATCAGTCACCATGCGCACTTTCCTCCATGAGGGTAATGTCTCAAACTGTCTATGACTTGATCGATTACTGGAAGACCAGTAGTAGTTTCCGATGCACATCTGAAGGCATTCTGTAATCTGTGGACTATCAGAGTGTTGTTGAAACACAGAAATTGCATCGCGATTGAATACAACATTCACCATGCGCACTTTCCTCCATGGGAGTAATGTCTCAGACAGTCTACGCTTTCATCGTTCCCTGGAAGACCAGTAGTAGTTTCCGATGCACATCTGAAGGCATTCTGTAATCTGTGGACTATCAGAGTGTTGTTGAAACACAGAAATTGCATCGCGATTGAATACAACTGTCACCATGCGCACTTTCATCCATGGGACTAATGTCACAAACAGTCTATGCTTTTATCGTTCCCTGGAAGACCAGTAGTAATTTCCGATGCACATCTGGAGGCATTCTGTAATCTGTGGACTATCAGAGTGTTAATGAAACACAGAAATTGAATCATGATTGAATACAACAGTCACCATGCGCACTTTTCTCCATGGGAGTAATGTCTCAAACAGTCTACGCTTTGATCGTTCCCTGTAAGACCAGTATTAGTTTCCGATGCACATCTGGAGGCACTCTGTAGTCTGTGGACCTTTAAAGTGTTGATTAAACACAGAAATTGCATCGGGATTGAATACAACAGTCATTATGCGCACTTTCCTCCATGGGAGTAGTGTCTCAAAGAGTCTAAGATTTTATCATTTCCTGGAAGACCAGTAGTAGTCTCCGATGCACATCTGGAGGCATTGTGTAATCTGTGGACTTTCAAAGTGTTGATGAAACACAGAAATTGCATCGGGAGTGAATACAACAGTCACCATGCCCACTTTCCTCCATGGGAGTAATGTCTCAAACTGTCTATGACTTGATCGTTTCCTGGAAGACCAGTAGTAGTTTCCGATGCACATCTTGAGGCTCTCTGTAATCTGTGGACCTTCAAAGTGTTGATGAAACACAGAAATTGCATCGGGAGTGAATACAACAGTCACCATGCGCACTTTCTTCCATGGGACTAATGTCTCAAACAGTCTACGGTTTTATCGTTTCCTGGAAGACCAGTAGTAGTTTCCGATGCACATCTTGAGGCATTCTGTAATCTGTGGACCTTCAAAGTGTTGATGAAACACAGAAATTGCATCGGGATTGAATACAACAGTCACCATGCGCACTTTCCTCCATGGGGTAATGTCACAAACAGTCTATGCTTTTATCGTTCCCTGGAAGACCAGTAGTAATTTCCGATGCACATTTGGAGGCATTCTGTAATCTGTGGACTATCAGAGTGTTGATGAAACACAGAAATTGAATCATGATTGAATACAACAGTCACCATGCGCACTTTCCTCCATGTGAGTAATGTCTCAAACAGTTTACGCTTGATCGTTCCCTGGAAGACCAGTAGTAGTTTCCGATGCACATCTGGGTAATTCTGTAATCTGTGGAACTTCAATGTGTTGATGATACACAGACATTGACGCGGGATTGAATACTACAGTCTCCATGCGCACTTTCCTCCATGGGAGTAATGTCTCAAACAGTTTACGCTTTGATCGTACCTTGGAATACCAGTAGTAGTTTCCGATGCCGATCTGGGAGAAGTCTGTAATGAGTGGACTATCAGAGTGTTGATGAAACACAAAAATTGCATCGGGATTGAATACAAGTCACCATGCGCACTTTCCTCCATGGGAGTAATGTCTCAAACAGTTTACGCTTTGATCGTTCCCTGGAAGACCAGTAGTAGTTTCCGATGCACACCTGGTGACATTCTGCAATGTGTGGACTATGGGAGTGTTGATGAAACACAGAAATTGCATAGGAATTTAATACAAAAGTCACCATGCGCACTTTTCTCCATGGGAGTAATGTCTCAAACAGTTTACGCTTTGATCGTTCCCTGGAAGACCAGTAGCAGTTTCCGATGCACATCTGGGGCCATTCTGTAATCTGTGGACCTTCAATGTGTTGATGAAACACAAAAATTGCATCGGGATTGAATACAACAGTCACCATGCGCACTTTCCTCCATCTGAGTAAAGTCTCAAACAGTTTACGCTTTGATCGTTCCCTGGAAGACCAGTAGTGGTTTCAGATGCACACCTGGTGGCATTCTGCCATTTGTGGACTATGAGAGTGTTGATGAAACACAGAAATTGCTTCGGGATTGAATACAACAGTCACCTTGAGCACTTTCCTCCATGGGAGTAATGTCTCAAACTGTCTATGACTTGATCGTTTCCTGGAAGACCAGTAGTAGTTTCCGATGCACATCTTGAGGCATTCTGTAATCTGTGGACCTTTAAAGTGTTGATGAAACACAGAAATTGCATCGGGAGTGAATACACACGTCACCATGCGCACTTTCCTGCATGGGACTAATGTCTCAAACAGTCTACGCTTTTATCGTTCCCTGGAAGACCAGTAGTAATTTCCGATGCACATCTGGAGGCATTCTGTAATCTGTGGGCTATCAGAGTGTTGTTGAAACACAGAAATTGCACCAGGATTGAATTCAACAGTCACCATGCGCACTTTCCTCCATGGGAGTAATGTCTCAAACTGTCTATGACTTGATCGTTTCCTGGAAGACCAGTAGTAGTTTCCAATGCACATCTTGAGGCATACTGTAATCTTTATACTATCAGTGTGTTGTTAAAACACAGAAATTGCACCAGGATTGAATACAACAGTCACCATGCGCGCTTTCCTCCATGGGAGTAATGTCTCAAAACTGTCTATGACTTGATCGTTTCCTGGAAGACCAGTATTAGTTTCCGATGCACATCTTGAGGCATTCTGTAATCAGTGGACCTTCAAAGTGTTGATGAAACACAGAAATTGCATCGGGATTGAATACAACAGGCACCATGCGCACTTTCCTCCATGGGACTAATGTCTCAAACAGTCTACTATTTTATCGTTCCCTGGAAGACCAGTAGTAATTTCCGATGCACATCTGGAGGCATTCTGTAACCTGTGGACTATCAGAGTTTTGTTAAAACACAGAAATTGCATCGGGATTGAATACATCAGTCACCATGCGCACTTTCCTCCATGAGGGTAATGTCTCAAACTGTCTATGACTTGATCGATTACTGGAAGACCAGTAGTAGTTTCCGATGCACATCTGAAGGCATTCTGTAATCTGTGGACTATCAGAGTGTTGTTGAAACACAGAAATTGCATCGCGATTGAATACAACATTCACCATGCGCACTTTCCTCCATGGGAGTAATGTCTCAGACAGTCTATGCTTTCATCGTTCCCTGGAAGACCAGTAGTAGTTTCCGATGCACATCTGGAGGCACTCTGTAGTCTGTGGAACTTTAAAGAGTTGATTAAACACAGAAATTGCATCGGGATTGAATACAACAGTCACCATGCGCACTTTCCTCCATGGGAGTAGTGTCTCAAACAGTCTAAGCTTTGATCATTTCCTGCAAGACCAGTAGTAGTTTTCGATGCACATCTGGAGGCATTGTGTAATCTGTGGACCTTCCAAGTGGTGATGAAACACAGAAATTGCATCGGGAATGAATACAACAGTCACCATGAGCACTTTCCTCCATGGGAGTAATGTCTCAAACTGTCTATGATTTGATCGTTTCCTGGAAGACCAGTAGTAGTTTCCGATGCACATCTGGAGGCATTGTGTAATCTGTGGACCTTCAAAGTGTTGATGAAACACAGAAATTGCATCGGGAGTGAATACAACAGTCACCATGAGCACCTTCCTCAATGGGAGTAATGTCTCAAACTGTCTATGACTTGATCGTTTCCTGGAAGACCAGTAGTAGTTTCCGATGCACATCTTGAGGCACTCTGTAATCTGTGGACCTTCAAAGTGTTGATGAAACACAGAAATTGCATCGGGATTGAATACAACAGTCACCATGCGCACTTTCCTGCATGGGACTAATGTCTCAAACAGTCTACGCTTTTATCGTTCCCTGGAAGACCAGTAGTAATTTCCGATGCACATCTGGAGGCATTCTGTAATCTGTGGGCTATCAGAGTGTTGTTGAAACACAGAAATTGCACCGGGATTGAATACAACAGTCACCATGCGCACTTTCCTCCATGGGAGTAATGTCTCAAACTGTCTATGACTTGATCGTTTCCTGGAAGACCAGTAGTACTTTCCGATGCACATCTGGAGGTATTCTGTAATCTGTGGACTATCAGAGTGTTGTTGAAACACAGAAATTGCATCGGGAGTGAATACAACAGTCACCATGCGCACTTTCTTCCATGGGACTAATGTCCCAAACAGTCTACGCTTTTATCGTTTCCTGGAAGACCAGTAGTAGTTTCCGATGCACATCTTGAGGCACTCTGTAATCTGTGGACCTTCAAAGTGTTGATGAAACACAGAAATTGCATCGGGATTGAATACAACAGTCACCATGCGCACTTTCCTCCATGGAGTAATGTCACAAACAGTCTATGCTTTTATCGTTCCCTGGAAGACCAGTAGTAATTTCCGATGCACAATTGGAGGCATTCTGTAATCTGTGGACTATCAGAGTGTTGATGAAACACAGAAATTGAATCATGATTGAATACAACAGTCACCATGCGCACTTTCCTCCATGGGAGTAATGTCTCGAACAGTTTACGCTTGATCGTTCCCTGGAAGACCAGTAGTAGTTTCCGATGCACATCTGGGTAATTCTGTAATCTGTGGAACTTCAATGTGTTGATGATACACAGAAATTGACGCGGGATTGAATACTACAGTCTCCATGAGCACTATCCTCCATGGGAGTAATGTCTCAAACAGTTTACGCTTTGATCGTACCTTGGAATACCAGTAGTAGTTTCCGATGCCCATCTGGGAGCGGTCTGTATTGAGTGGACTATCAGAGTGTTGATGAAACACAAAAATTGCATCGGGATTGAATACAAAAGTCACCATGCGCACTTTCCTCCATGGGAGTAATGTCTCAAACAGTTTACGCTTTGATCGTTCCCTGGAAGACCAGTAGTAGTTTCCGATGCACACCTGGTGGCATTCTGCAATGTGTGGACTATGAGAGTGTTGATGAAACACAGAAATTGCATAGGAATTTAATACAAAAGTCACCATGCGCACTTTTCTCCATGGGAGTAATGTCTCAAACAGTCTACGCTTTGATCGTTCCCTGTAAGACCAGTAGTAGTTTCCGATGCACATCTGGAGGCACTCTGTAGTCTGTGAACCTTTAAAGTGTTGATTAAACACAGAAATTGCATCGGGATTGAATTCAACAGTCACCATGCGCACTTTCCTCCATGGGACTAATGTCTCAAACAGTCTACGCTTTTATCGTTTCCTGGAAGACCAGTAGTAGTTTCCGATGCACATCTTGAGGCATTCTGTAATCTGTGTACCTTCAAAGTGTTGATGAAACACAGAAATTGCATCGGGATTGAATACAACAGTCACCATGCGCACTTTCCTCCATGGGACTAATGTCACAAACAGTCTATGCTTTTATTGTTCCCTGGAAGACCAGTAGTAATTTCCTATGCACATTTGGAAGCATTCTGTAATCTGTGGACTGTCAGAGTGTTGATGATACACAGAAATTCAATCATGATAGAATTCAACAGTCACCATGCGCACTTTCCTCCATGGGAGTAATGTTTTAAACAGTTTACGCTTTCATCGTTCCCTGGAAGACCAGTAGTAGTTTCCGATGCACATCTGGGGCCATTCTGTAATCTGTGGACCTTCAATGTGTTGATGAAACACAAAAATTGCATCGGGATTGAATACAACAGTCACCATGCACACTTTCCTCCATAGGAGTAAAGTCTCAAACAGTTTACGCTTTGATCCTTCCCTGGAAGACCAGTAGTGGCTTACGATGCACACCTGGTGGCATTCTGCCATGTGTGGACTATGAGAGTGTTGATGAAACACAGAAATTGCATCGGGATTGAATACAACAGTCACCATGCGCACTTTTCTCCATGGGAGTAATGTCTCAAACAGTCTACGTTGAGATTGTTCCCTGTAACACCAGTAGTAGTTTCCGATGCACATCTGGCGGCACTCTGTAGTCTGTGGAACTTTAAAGAGTTGATTAAACACAGAAATTGCATCGGGATTGAATACAACAGTCACCATGCGCACTTTCCTCCATGGGAGTAGTGTCTCAAACAGTCTAAGCTTTGATCATTTCCTGCAAGACCAGTAGTAGATTTCGATGCACATCTGGAGGCATTGTGTAATCTGTGGACCTTCAAGGTGTTGATGAAACACAGAAATTGCTTCGGGAGTGAATACAACAGTCACCATGAGCACTTTCCTCCATGGGAGTAATGTCTCAAACTGTCTATGACTTGATCGTTTCCTGGAAGACCAGTAGTAGTTTCCGATGCACAATTTGAGGCATTCTGTAATCTGTGGACCTTTAAAGTGTTGATAAAACACAGAAATTGCATCGGGAGTGAATACAACAGTCACCATGCGCACTTTTCTCCATGGGAGTAATGTCTCAAACAGTCTACGCAGTGATTGTTCCCTGTAACACCAGTAGTAGTTTCCGATGCACATCTGAAGGCACTCTGTAGTCTGTGGAACTTTAAAGAGTTAATTAAACACAGAAATTGCATCGGGATTGAATACAACAGTCACCATGCTCACTTTCCTTCATGGGAGTAGTGTCTCAAACAGTCTATGCTTTGATCATTTCCTGCAAGACCAGTAGTAGTTTTCGATGCACATCTAGAGGCATTGTGTAATCTGTGGACCTTCAAAGTGTTGATGAAACACAGAAATTGCATCGGGAGTGAATACAACAGTCACCATGAGCACTTTCCTCCATGGGAGTAATGTCTCAAACTGTCCATGACTTGATCGTTTCCTGGAAGACCAGTAGTAGTTTCCGATACACATCTTGAGGCATTCTGTAATCTGTGGACCTTTAAAGTGTTGATGAAACACAGAAATTGCATCGGGAGTGAATACACACGTCACCATGCGCACTTTCCTGCATGGGACTAATGTCTCAAACAGTCTACGCTTTTATCGTTCCCTGGAAGACCAGTAGTAATTTCCGATGCACATCTGGAGGCATTCTGTAATCTGTGGGCTATCAGAGTGTTGTTGAAACATAGAAATTGCACCGGGATTGAATACAACAGTCACCATGCGCACTTTCCTCCATGGGAGTAATGTCTCAAACCGTCTATGACTTGATCGTTTCCTGGAAGACCAGTAGTAGTTTCCAATGCACATCTTGAGGCATACTGTAATCTGTCTACTATCAGTGTGTTGTTAAAACACAGAAATTGCACCGGGATTGAATACAACAGTCACCATGCGCGATTTCCTCCATGGGAGTAATGTCTCAAAACTGGCTATGACTTGATCGTTTCCTGGAAGACCAGTATTAGTTTCCGATGCACATCTTGAGGCATTCTGTAATCAGTGGACCTTCAAAGTGTTGATGAAACACAGAAATTGCATCGGGATTGAATACAACAGTCACCATGCGCACTTTTCTCCATGGGACTAATGTCTCAAACAGTCTACGATTTTATCGTTTCCTGGAAGACCAGTAGTAATTTCCGATGCACATCTGGAGGCATTCTGTAATCTGTGGACTATCAGAGTGTTGTTAAAACACAGAAATTGCATCGGGATTGAATACATCAGTCACCATGCGCACTTTCCTCCATGGGGGTAATGTCAAAAACTGTCTATGACTTGATCGTTTCCTGGAAGACCAGTAGTAGTTTCCGATGCAAATCTGAAGGCATTCTGTAATCTGTGGACTATCAGAGTGTTGTTGAAACACAGAAATTGCATCGCGATTGAATACAACATTCACCATGCGCACTTTCCTCCATGGGAGTAATGTCTCAGACAGTCTACGCTTTCATCGTTCCCTGGAAGACCAGTAGTAGTTTCCGATGCACATCTGGAGGCACACTGTAGTCTGTGGAACTTTAAAGAGTTGATTAAACACAGAAATTGCATCGGGATTGAATACAACAGTCACCATGCGCACTTTCCTCCATGGGAGTAGTGTCTCAAACAGTCTAAGCTTTGATCATTTCCTGGAAGACCAGTAGTAGTTTCCGATGCACATCTGGAGGCATTCTGTAATCTGTGGACTATCAGAGTGTTGTTAAAACACAGAAATTGCATCGGGATTGAATACATCAGTCACCATGCGCACTTTCCTCCATGGGGGTAATGTCTCAAACTGTCTATGACTTGATCGTTTCCTGGAAGACCAGTCGTAGTTTCCGATGCACATCTGGAGGCATTCTGTAATCTGTGGACTATCAGAGTGTTGTTGAAACACAGAAATTGCATCGGTATTGAATTCAACAGTCACCATGCGCACTTACCTCCATGGGAGTAATGTCTCAAACAGTTTACGCTTTGATCGTTCCCTGGAAGACCAGTAGTAATTTCCGATGCACATCTGGGGGCATTCTGTAATCTGTGGACTATCAGAGTGTTGTTAAAACACAGAAATTGCATCGGGATTGAATACATCAGTCACCATGCGCACTTTCCTCCATGGGGGTAATGTCTCAAACTGTCTATGACTTGATCGTTTCCTGGAAGACCAGTAGTAGTTTCCGATGAACATCTGGAGGCATTCTGTAATCTGTGGACTATCAGAGTGTTGTTGAAACACAGAAATTGCATCGGTATTGAATTCAACAGTCACCATGCGCACTTACCTCCATGGGAGTAATGTCTCAAACACTTTACGCTTTCATCGTTCCCTGGAAGACAAGTAGTAGTTTCTGATGCACACCTGGTGTCATTCTGTAATCTGTGGACCTTCAAAGCGTTGATGAAACACAGAAATTGCATCGGGAGTGAATAAAACAGTCACCATTAGCACTTTCCTGCATGGGACTAATGTCTCAAACATTCTACGCTTTTATCGTTCCCTGGAAGACCAGTAGTAATTACCGATGCACATCTGGAGGCATTGTGTAATCTGTGGACCTTCAAAGTGTTGATGAAACACATAAATTGCATCGGGAGTGAATACAACAGTCACCATGAGCATCTTCCTCAATGGGAGTAATGTCTCAAACTGTCTATGACTTGATCGTTTCCTGGAAGACCAGTAGTAGTTTCCGATGCACATCTTGAGGCATTCTGTAATCTGTGGACCTTTAAAGTGTTGATGAAACACAGAAATTGCATCGGGAGTGAATACAACAGTCACCATGGGCACTTTCCTGCATGGGACTAATGTCTCAAACAGTCTACGCTTTCATCGTTCCCTGGAAGACCAGTAGTAGTTTCCGATGCACATCTAGAGGCACTCAGTAGTCTGTGGAACTTTAAAGAGTTGATTAAACACATAAATTGCATCGGGATTGAATACAACAGTCACCATGCGCACTTTCCTCCATGGGAGTAGTGTCTCAAACAGTCTAAGCTTTGATCATTTCCTGGAAGACCAGTAGTAGTTTCCGATGCACATCTGGAGGCATTCTGTAATCTGTGGACTATCAGAGTGTTGTTAAAACACAGAAATTGCATCGGGATTGAATACATCAGTCACCATGCGCACTTTCCTCCATGGGGGTAATGTCTCAAACTGTCTATGACTTGATCGTTTCCTGGAAGACCAGTAGTAGTTTCCGATGCACATCTGGAGGCATTCTGTAATCTGTGGACTATCAGAGTGTTGTTGAAACACAGAAATTGCATCGGTATTGAATTCAACAGTCACCATGCGCACTTACCTCCATGGGAGTAATGTCTCAAACAGTTTACGCTTGATCGTTCACTGGAAGACCAGTAGTAATTTCCGATGCACATCTGGGGGCATTCTGTAATGTGTGGACTATCAGAGTGTTGATGAAACGTAGACATTGAATCATGATTGAATACAAAAATCACCATGAGCACTTTCCTCCATGGGAGTAATGTCTCAAACAGTCTACGCTTTGATGGTTCAATGGAAGACCAGTAGTAGTTTCCGATGCACATCTGGGGGCATTCTGTAATCTGTGGACCTTCAATGTGTTGATGAAACACAGAAATTGCCGCGGGATTGAATACAACAGTCACCATGCGCACTTTCCTCCATGGGAGTAATGTCTCAAACACTTTACGCTTTCATCGTTCCCTGGAAGACAAGTAGTAGTTTCTGATGCACACCTGGTGTCATTCTGTAATCTGTGGACCTTCAAAGCGTTGATGAAACACAGAAATTGCATCGGGAGTGAATAAAACAGTCACCATTAGCACTTTCCTGCATGGGACTAATGTCTCAAACATTCTACGCTTTTATCGTTCCCTGGAAGACCAGTAGTAATTTCCGATGCACATCTGGAGGCATTCTGTAATGTGTGGACTATCAGAGTGTTGTTGAAACACAGAAATTCCACCGGGATTGAATACAACAGTCACCATGCGCACTTTCCTCCATGGGAGTAATGTCTCAAAGTGTCTATGACTTGATCGTTCCCTGGAAGACCAGTATTAGTTTCCGATGCACATCTGGAGGCACTCTGTAGTCTGTGGACCTTTAATGTGTTGATTAAACACAGAAATTGCATCGGGATTGAATACAACAGTCATTATGCGCACTTTCCTCCATGGGAGTAGTGTCTCAAAGAGTCTAAGCTTTGATCATTTCCTGGAAGACCAGTATTAGTTTCCGATGCACATCTGGAGGCATTGTGTAATCTGTGGACCTTCAAAGTGTTGATGAAACACAGAAATTGCATCGGGAGTCAATAAAACAGTCACCATGCCCACTTTCCTCCATGGGAGTAATGTCTCAAACTGTCTACGACTTGATCCTTTCCTGGAAGACCAGTAGTAGTTTCCGATGCACATCTTGAGGCTCTCTGTAATCTGTGGACCTTCAAAGTGTTGATGAAACACAGAAATTGCATCGGGAGTGAATACAACAGTCACCATGCGCGCTTTCTTCCATGGGACTAATGTCTCAAACAGTCTACGCTTTTATCGTTTCCTGGAAGACCAGTAGTAGTTTCCGATGCACATCTTGAGGCATTCTGTAATCTGTGGACCTTCAAAGTGTTGATGAAACACAGAAATTGCATCGGGATTGAATACAACAGTCACCATGCGCACTTTCCTCCATGGGAGTAATGTCTCAAACTGTCTACGACTTGATCCTTTCCTGGAAGACCAGTAGTAGTTTCCGATGCACATCTTGAGGCTCTCTGTAATCTGTGGACCTTCTAAGTGTTGATGGAACACAGAAATTGCATCGGGAGTGAATACATCAGTCACCATGCGCACTTTCTTCCATGGGACTAATGTCTCAAACAGTCTACGCTTTTATCGTTCCCTGGAAGACCAGTAGTAATTTCCGATGCACATTTGGAGGCATTCTGTAATCTGTGGACTATCAGAGTGTTGATGAAACACAGAAATTGAATCATGATTGAATACAACAGTCACCATGCGCACTTTCCTCCATGGGAGTAATGTCTCAAACAGTTTACGCTTGATCGTTCCCTGGAAGACCAGTAGTAGTTTCCGATGCACATCTGGGGGCATTCTGTAATCTGTGGACCTTCAATGTGTTGATGAAACACAGAAATTAACGCGGGATGTAATACTACAGTCTCCATGCGCACTTTCCTCCATGGGAGTAATGTCTCAAACAGTTTACGCTTTGATCGTACCCTGGAAGACCAGTAGTAGTTTCCGATGTCCTTCTGGGAGCGGTCTGTAATGAGTGGACTATCAGAGTGTTGATGAAACACAAAAATTGCATCGGGATTGAATACAACAGTCACCATGCGCACTTTCCTCCATGGGAGTAATGTCTCAAACACTTTACGCTTTCATCGTTCCCTGGAAGACAAGTAGTAGTTTCTGATGCACACCTGGTGTCATTCTGTAATCTGTGGACCTTCAAAGCGTTGATGAAACACAGAAATTGCATCGGGAGTGAATACAACAGTCACCATGCGCACTTTCCTGCATGGGACTAATGTCTCAAACATTCTACGCTTTTATCGTTCCCTGGAAGACCAGTAGTAATTTCCGATGCACATCTGGAGGCATTCTGTAATCTGTGGACTATCAGAGTGTTGCTGAAACACAGAAATTCCACCGGGATTGAATACAACAGTCACCATGCGCACTTTAAAGTGTTGATTAAACACAGAAATTGCATCGGGATTGAATACAACAGTCATTATGCGCACTTTCCTCCATGGGAGTAGTGTCTCAAAGAGTCTAAGTTTTGATCATTTCCTGGAAGACCAGTATTAGTTTCCGATGCACATCTGGAGGCATTGTGTAATCTGTGGACCTTCAAAGTGTTGATGAAACACAGATATTGCATCGGGAGTCAATAAAATAGTCACCATGCCCACTTTCCTCCATGGGAGTAATGTCTCAAACTGTCTACGACTTGATCGTTTCCTGGAAGACCAGTAGTAGTTTCCGATGCAGATCTTGAGGCTCTCTGTAATCTGTGGACCTTCAAAGTGTTGATGAAACACAGAAATTGCATTGGGATTGAATACAACAGTCACCATGCTCACTTTCCTCCATGGGACTAATGTCTCAAACAGTCTACGCTCTGATCGTTCCCTGCAAGGCCAGTAGTAGTTTTCGATGCACATCTGGAGGCATTCTGTAATCTGTGGACCTTCTAAGTTTAGATGAAACGCAGAAATTGCCTCGGGATTGAATGCAACAGTCATGATGCGCATTTTCCTGCATGGGAGTAATGTTTCAAACACTCTACGCTTTGATCGTTCCCTGGAAGACCAGTAGAACATTCCGATGCACATCTGGAGGCATTCTGTAATGTGTAAACTATCAGAGTATTGTTCAAACACAGAAATTGCATCGGGATTGAATACAACAGTCACCATGCGCACTTTCCTCCATGGGAGTAATGTCTCAAACTGTATACGCTTTGATCATTCCCAGGAAGACCAGTAGTAGTTTCCGATGCATTTCTGGGGACATTCTGAAATGTGTGGACTATCAGAGTGTTGATGAAACACAGAATTTGCATCGGGATTGAATACAACAGTCACCATGCGCACTTTCCTCCATGGGAGTAATGTCTCAAACACTTTACGCTTTGATCGTTCCCTGAAAGACCAGTAGTAGTTTCAGATGCACATCTGGAAGCACTCTGTAGTCTGTGGACCTTTAAAGTGTTGATGAAACACAGATATTGCATCGGGATTGAATACAACAGTCACCATGCGCACTTTCCTCCATGTTAGTAGTGTCTCAAACAGTCTACGCTTTGGTCGTTTACTGGAAGACCAGTAGTAGTTTCCGATGCACATCTGGAGGCATTCTGTAATCTGTAAACTATCAGAGTGTTGTTCAAACACAGAAATTGCATCGGGATTGAATACAACAGTCACCATGCGCACTTTCCTCCATGGGAGTAATGTCTCTAAGAGTATACACTTTGATCGTTCCCTGGAAGACCAGTAGTAGTATCCGATGCATATCTGGGGGCATTCTGTAATCTGTGGACTATCAGAGTGTTGATGAAACACATAAATTGCATCGGGATTGAATACAACACTCATCATGCGCACTTTCCTCCATGGGACTAATGTCTCAAACAGTCTACGCTTTAATCGTTCCCTGTACGACCAGTAGTAGTTTCCGATGCACATCTGGTGTCATTCTGTAGTCTGTGGACTATCAGAGTGTTGATGAAACACAGTTATTGCATTGGGATTGAATACAACAGTCACCATGCACAGTTTCCTCCATGGGAGTAATGTTTCAAACAGTGTACGCTTTGTACGTTCCCTGCAAAACCAGTAGTAGTTTTCGATGCACATCTGGAGGCATTCTGTAATCTGTGGACCTTCACACTTTTGAAGAAACACAGATATAGCCTCGGGATTGAATACGACAGTCATCATGCGCATTTTCCTGCATGGGAGTAATGTCTCAAACAGTCTACGCTTTGATCGTTCCCTGGAAGACCAGTAGTTCTTTCCGATGCACATCTGGAGGCAATCTGTAATCTGTAAACTATCAGAGTGTTGTTCAAACACTGAAATTACATCGGGATTGAATACAACAGTCACCATGCGCACTTTCCTCCGTGGGAGTAATGTCTCAAACAGTTTACACTTTGATGGATCACTGGAAGACCAGTAGTAGTTTCCGATGCATATCTGGGGGCATTCTGTAATGTGTAAACTATCAGAGTATTGTTCAAACACAGAAATTGCATCGGGATTGAATACAACAGTCACCATGCGCACTTTCCTCCATGGAATAGTGTCTCAAACATTCTACGTTTTGATCGTTTTCTGGAAGATCAGTAGTAGTTTCCGATGCACATCTGGAGGCATTCTGTAATCTGTGGACCTTCAAAGTGTTGATGAAACTCTAAAATTGCATCCCGAGTGAATACAAAAGTAACCATGCGCACTTTCCTCCATGGGAGTAATGTCTCAAACAGTCTACGCCCTGATCGTTCCTTAGAAGACCAGTAGTAGTTTCCAATACATATCTGGTGTCATTCTGTAATGTGTGGACTATCAGAGTGTTGATGAAACACAGAAATTGCATCGGGATTGAATACAAAAGTAACCATGCGCACTTTCCTCCATGGGAGTAATGTCTCAAACAGTTTACGCTTTGATCGTTCCCTGGAAGACCAGTAGTTGTTACCGATGAACATCTGGGTTCATTCTGTAATGTGTGGACTATCTGAGTGTTGTTGAAACACAGAAATTGCATCGGGATTGAATACAACAATCATGATGTGCAATTTTCCTAAATGGTGGTAATGTCTCAACCAGTCTACGATTTGATCGTTCCCTGGAAGACCAGTAGTAGTTTCCGATGCACATCTGGAGGCATTCTGTAATCTGTAGACTATCGAAGTGTGGATGAAACACAGAAATTGCATCGGGATTGAATACAACAGTCACCATGCGCACTTTTCTCCATGGGAGTAATGTTTCAAACAGTCTACGCTTTGATCGCTCCCTGCTAGACCAGTAGTAGTTTCCGATGCACATCTGGAGGCATTCTGTAATCTGTAAAATATCAGAGTGTTGTTGAAACACAGAAATTGCATCGTAATTGAATACAACAGACACCATGCGCACTTTCCTCCATGGGAGTAATGTCTCATACAGTCTACGCTTTGATCGCTCCCTGCAAGACCAGTAGTAGTTTCCGATGCACATCTGGAGGCATTCTGTAATCTGTAAAATATCAGAGTGTTGTTGAAACACAGAAATTGCATCGTAATTGAATACAACAGACACCATGCGCACTTTCCTCCATGGGAGTAATGTCTCATACAGTCTACGCTTTGATCGTTCCCTGCAAGAACAGTAGTAGTTTCCGATGCACATCTGAAGGCATTCTGTAATCTGTGGACCATCAAAGTGTTGATGAAACACAGAAATTGCATCGGGATTGAATACAACAGTCACCATGCTCACTTTCCTCCATGGGACTAATGTCTCAAACAGTCTACGCTCTGATCGTTCCCTGCAAGGCCAGTAGTAGTTTTCGATGCACATCTGGAGGCATTCTGTAATCTGTGGACCTTCTAAGTTTAGATGAAACGCAGAAATTGCCTCGGTTTTGAATACAACAGTCATGATGCGCATTTTCCTGCATGGGAGTAATGTTTCAAACAGTCTACGCTTTGATCGTTCCCTGGAAGACCAGTAGAACATTCCGATGCACTTCTGGAGGCATTCTGTAATGTGTAAACTATCAGAGAATTGTTCAAACACAGAAATTGCATCAGGATTGAATACAACAGTCACCATGCGCACTTTCCTCCATGGGAGTAATGTCTCAAACTGTATACGCTTTGATCATTCCCAGGAAGACCAGTAGTAGTTTCCGATGCATATCTGGGGACATTCTGAAATGTGTGGACTATCAGAGTGTTGATGAAACACAGAATTTGCATCGGGATTGAATACAACAGTCACCATGCGCACTTTCCTCCATGGGAGTAATGTCTCAAACACTTTACGCTTTGATCGTTCCCTGAAAGACCAGTAGTAGTTTCAGATGCTCATCTGGAATCACTCTGTAGTCTGTGGACCTTTAAAGTGTTGATGAAACACAGAAATTGCATCGGGATTAAATACAACAGTCACCATGCGCACTTTCCTCCATGTTAGTAGTGTCTCAAACAGTCTACGCTTTGGTCGTTTATTGGAAGACCAGTAGTAGTTTCCGATGCACATCTGGAGGCATTCTGTAATCTGTAAACCATCAGAGTGTTGTTCAAACACAGAAATTGCATCGGGATTGAATACAACAGTCACCATGCGCACTTTCCTCCATGGGAGTAATGTCTCAAAGAGTATACACTTTGATCGTTCCCTGGAAGACCAGTAGTAGTTTCCGATGCATATCTGGGGGCATTCTGTAATCTGTGGACTATCAGAGTGTTGATGAAACACATAAATTGCATCGGGATTGAATACAACAGTCATCATGCGCACTTTCCTCCATGGGACTAATGTCTCAAACAGTCTACGCTTTGATCGTTCCCTGTACGACCAGTAGTAGTTTCCGATGCACATCTGGTGTCATTCTGTAGTCTGTGGACTATCAGAGTGTTGATGAAACACAGTTATTGCATTGGGATTTAATACAACAGTCACTATGCACAGTTTCCTCCATGGGAGTAATGTTTCAAACAGTGTACGCTTTGTACGTTCCCTGCAAAACCAGTAGTAGTTTTCGATGCACATCTGGAGGCATTCTGTAATCTGTGGACCTTCACACTTTTGAAGAAACACAGATATAGCCTCGGGATTGAATACGACAGTCATCATGCGCATTTTCCTGCATGGGAGTAATGTCTCAAACAGTCTACGGTTTGATCGTTCCCTGGAAGACCAGTAGTGCTTTCCGATGCACATCTGGAGGCAATCTGTAATCTGTAAACTATCAGAGTGTTGTTCAAACACTGAAATTACATCGGGATTGAATACAACAGTCACCATGCGCACTTTCCTCCGTGGGAGTAATTTCTCAAACAGTTTACGCTTTGATGGATCCCTGGAAGACCAGTAGTAGTTTCCGATGCATATCTGGGGGCATTCTGTAATGTGTGGACTATCAGAGTGTTGATGAAACACAGAAATTGCATCGGGATTGAATACAACAGTCACCATGCGCACTTTCCTCGATGGGACTAATGTCTCAAACAGTCTACGCTTTGATCGTTACCTGGAAGATTAGTAGTACTTTCCGATGCAATCTGGGGGCATTCTGTAATGTGTGGACTATCAGAGTGTTGATGAAACACAGAAATTGCATCGGGATTGAATACAACAGTCACCATGCGCACTTTCCTCCATCGGAGTAATGTCTCATACAGTATACGCTTTGATCGTTCCCTGCAAGACCAGTAGTAGTTTCCGATGCACATCTGGAGGCATTCTGTAATCTGTGGACCTTCAAAGTGTTGATGAAACACAGAAATTGCATCGGGAGTGATTACAATAGTAACCATGCGCACTTTCCCCCATGGGAGTAATGTCTCAAACAGTCTACGCTTTGATCGTTCCCTGCAAGGCCAGTAGTAGTTTTCGATGCACATCTGGAGGCATTCTGTAATCTGTGGACCTTCAAAGTTTTGATGAAACACAGAAATTGCCTCGGGATTGAATACAACAGTCATCATGCGCATTTTCCTCCATGGGAGTATCGTCTCAAACAGTCTACGCTTTGATCGTTCCCTAGAAGACCAGTAGTACTTTCCGATGCACATCTGGAGGCATTCTGTAATCTGTAAACTATCAGAGTGATGTTCAAACACTGAAATTGCATCGGGAGTGATTACAACAGTAACCATGCGCACTTTCCTCCATGAGAGTAATGTCTCAAACAGTATACACTTTGATCGTTCCCTGGAAGACCAGTAGTAGTTTCCGATGCATATCTGGGGGCATTCTGTAATCTGTTGCCTATCAGAGTGTTGATGAAACACATAAATTGCATCGGGATTGAATACCACAGTCATCATGCGCACTTTCCTCCATGGGACTAATGTCTCAAACAGTCTACGCTTTGATCGTTCCCTGTAAGACCAGTAGTAGTTTCCGATGCACATCTGGTATCATTCTGTAGTCTGTGGACTATCAGAGTGTTGATGAAACACAGAAATTGCATCGGGATTGAATACAACAGTCATCATGCGCATTTTCCTGCATGGGAGTAAAGTCTCAAACAGTCTACGCTTTCATCGTTTCCTGGAAGATTAGTAGTACTTTCCGATGCATATCTGGGGGCATTCTGTAATGTGTGGACTATCAGAGTGTTGATGAAACACAGAAATGGCTTCGGGATTGAATACAACAGTCACCATGCGCACTTTCCTCCATGGGAGTAATGTCTCAAACAGTTTACGCTTTGATCGTTCCCTGGAAGACCAGTAGTAGTTTCCGATGCACATCTGGGGGCATTCTGTAATGTGTGGACTATCAGAGTGTTGATGAAACACAGAAATGGCTTCGGGATTGAATACAACAGTCACCATGCGCACTTTCCTCAATGGGAGTAATGTCTCAAACAGTTTACGCTTTGATCGTTCCTTGGAAGATCAGTAGTACTTTCCGATGCACATCTGGACTCATTCTGTAATCTGTAAACTATCAGAGTATTGTTCAAACACAGAAATTGCATCGGAATTGAATACAACAGTCACCATGCGCACTTTCCTCCATGAGAGTAATGTCTCAAACAGTATACACTTTGATCGTTCCCTGGAAGACCAGTAGTAGTTTCCGATGCATATCTGGGGGCATTCTGTAATCTGTTGCCTATCAGAGTGTTGATGAAACACATAAATTGCATCGGGATTGAATACAACAGTCATCATGCGCACTTTCCTCCATGGGACTAATGTCTCAAACAGTCTACGCTTTGATCGTTCCCTGTAAGACCAGTAGTAGTTTCCGATGCACATCTGGTATCATTTTGTAGTCTGTGGACTATCAGAGTGTTGATGAAACACAGAAATTGCATCGGGATTCAATACAACAGTCATCATGCGCATTTTCCTGCATGGGAGTAAAATCTCAAACAGTCTACGCTTTCATCGTTACCTGGAAGATTAGTAGTACTTTCCGATGCATATCTGGGGGCATTCTGTAATGTGTGGACTATCAGAGTGTTGATGAAACACAGAAATGGCTTCGGGATTGAATACAACAGTCACCATGCGCACTTTCCTCCATGGGAGTAATGTCTCAAACAGTTTAGGCTTTGATCGTTCCCTGGAAGACCAGTAGTAGTTTCCGATGCACATCTGGGGGCATTCTGTAATGTGTTGACTATCAGAGTGTTGATGAAACACCGAAATTGCATCGGGATTGAATACAACATTCACCATGCGCACTTTCCTCCATGGGAGTTGTGTCTCAAACAGTTTACGCTTTGATCGTTCACCGGAAGACCATTAGTAGTTTTCGATGCACATCTGTGGGCATTCTGTAATGTGTGGACTATCAGAGTGTTGTTCAAACACAGAAATTGCATCGGGATTGAATACAACAGTCACCATGCGCACTTTCCTCCATGGGAGTAATGTCTCAAACAGTATACGATTTGATCGTTCCCTGGAAGACCAGTAGTAGTTTCCGATGCACATCTGGAGGCATTCTGTAATCTGTCGACCTTCAAAGTGTTGATGAAACACAGAAATTGCATCGGGAGTGATTAGAACAGTAACCATGCGCACTTCCCCCATGGGAGTAATGTCTCAAACAGTCTACGCTTTGATCGTTCCCTGTAAGACCAGTAGTAGTTTCCGATGCACATCTGGTATCATTCTGTAGTCTGTGGACTATCAGAGTGTTGATGAAACACAGAAATTGCATCGGGATTGAATACAACAGTCATCATGCGCATTTTCCTGCATGGGAGTAATGTCTCAAACAGTCTACGCTATGATCGTTCCCTGCAAGACCAGTAGTAGTTTCCGATGCTCATCTGGAGGCATTCTGTAATGTGTGGACTATCAGAGTGTTGATGAAACACAGAAATTGCATCGGGATTGAATACAACAGTCACCATGCGCACTTTCCTCCATGGGACTAATGTCTCAAACAGTCTACGATTTGATCGTTCCCTGCAAGGCCAGTAGTAGTTTTCGATGCACATCTGGGGGCACTCTGTAATCTGTGGACCTTCAAAGTGTTGATGAAACACAGAAATTGCCTCGGGATTGAATACAACAGTCATCATGCGCATTTTCCTGCATGGGAGTAAAGTCTCAAACAGTCTACGCTTTCATCGTTACCTGGAAGATTAGTAGTACTTTCCGATGCATATCTGGGGGCATTCTGTAATGTGTGGACTATCAGAGTGTTGATGAAACACAGAAATTGCATCGGGATTGAATACAACAGTCACCAAGCGCACTTTCCTCCATCGGAGTAATGTCTCAAACAGTTTACGCTTTGATCGTTCCCTCGAAGACCAGTAGTAGTTTCCGATGCACATCCGGGGGCATTCTGTAATGTGTGGACTATCAGAGTGTTGATGAAACACAGTTATTGCATTGGGATTGAATACAACAGTCACCATGCACAGTTTCCTCCATGGGAGTAATGTTTTAAACAGTGTACGCTTTGATCGTTCCCTGCAAAACCAATAGTAGTTTTCGATGCACATCTGGAGGCATTCTGTAATCTGTGGACCTTCACAGTTTTGAAGAAACACAGAAATAGCCTCGGGATTGAATACGACAGTCATCATGCGCATTTTCCTGCATTGGGAGTAATGTCTCAAACAGTCGTCGCTTTGATCGTGCCCTGGAAGACCAGTAGTACTTTCCGATGCACATCTGGAGGCATTCTGTAATCTGTAAACTATCAGAGTGTTGTTCAAACACAGAAATTGCATCGGGATTGAATACAACAGTCACCATGCGCACTTTCCTCCATGGGAGTAATGTCTCAAACAGTATACACTTTGATCGTTCCCTGGAAGACCAGTAGTAGTTTCCGATGCACATCTGGGGCATTCTGTTGTCTGTGGACCTTCAATGTGTTGATGAAACACAGAAATTGCAGCGGGATTGAATACAACATTCACCATGCGCACTTTCCTCCATGGGACTAATGTCTCAAACAGTCTACGCTTTGATCGTTCCCTGTAAGACCAGTAGTAGTTTCCGATGCACATCTGGAGGCATTCTGAAATCTGTCGACCTTCAAAGTGTTGATGAAACACAGAATTTGCATCAGGAGTGATTACAACACTAACCATGCGCACTTCCCCCATGGGAGTAATGTCTCAAACAGTCTACGCTTTGATCGTTCCTTGGAAGATCAGTAGTACATTCCGATGCACATCTGGAGGCATTCTGTAATCTGTAAACTATCAGAGTATTGTTCAAACACAGAAATTGCATCGGAATTGAATACAACAGTCACCATGCGCACTTTCCTCCATGAGAGTAATGTCTCAAACAGTATACACTTTGATCGTTCCCTGGAAGACCAGTAGTAGTTTCCGATGCATATCTGGGGGCATTCTGTAATCTGTTGATTATCAGAGTGTTGATGAAACACATAAATTGCATCGGGATTGAATACAACAGTCATCATGCGCACTTTCCTCCATGGGGCTAATGTCTCAAACAGTCTACGCTTTGATCGTTCCCTGTAAGACCAGTAGTAGTTTCCGATGCACATCTGGTATCATTTTGTAGTCTGTGGACTATCAGAGTGTTGATGAAACACAGAAATTGCATCGGGATTCAATACAACAGTCATCATGCGCATTTTCCTGCATGGGAGTAAAGTCTCAAACAGTCTACGCTTTCAACGTTACCTGGAAGATTAGTAGTACTTTCCGATGCATATCTGGGGGCATTCTGTAATGTGTGGACTATCAGAGTGTTGATGAAACACAGAAATGGCTTCGGGATTGAATACAACAGTCACCATGCGCACTTTCCTCCATGGGAGTAATGTCTCAAACAGTTTACGCTTTGATCGTTCCCTGGAAGACCAGTAGTAGTTTCCTATGCACATCTGGGGGCATTCTGTAATGTGTGGACTATCAGAGTGTTGATGAAACACCGAAATTGCATCGGGATTGAATACAACAGTCACCATGCGCACTTTCCTCCATGGGAGTAGTGTCTCAAACAGTTTACGCTTTGATCGTTCACTGGAAGACCATTAGTAGTTTTCGATGCACATCTGTGGGCATTCTGTAATGTGTGGACTATCAGAGTGTTGTTCAAACACAGAAATTGCATCGGGATTGAATACAACAGTCACCATGCGCACTTTCCTCCATGGGAGTAATGTCTCAAACAGTATACGATTTGATCGTTCCCTGGAAGACCAGTAGTAGTTTCCGATGCACATCTGGAGGCATTCTGTAATCTGTCGACCTTCAAAGTGTTGATGAAACACAGAAATTGCATCGGGAGTGATTACAACAGTAACCATGCGCACTTCCCCCATGGGAGTAATGTCTCAAACAGTCTACGCTTTGATCGTTCCCTGTAAGACCAGTAGTAGTTTCCGATGCACATCTGGTATCATTCTGTAGTCTGTGGACTATCAGAGTGTTGATGAAACACAGAAATTGCATCGGGATTGAATACAACAGTCATCATGCGCATTTTCCTGCATGGGAGTAATGTCTCAAACAGTCTAAGTTTTGATCGTTCCCTGCAAGACCAGTAGTAGTTTCCGATGCACATCTGGAGGCATTCTGTAATGTGTGGACTATCAGAGTGTTGATGAAACACAGAAATTGCATCGGGATTGAATACAACAGTCACCATGCGCACTTTCCTCCATGGGACTAATGTCTCAAACAGTCTACGATTTGATCGTTCCCTGCAAGGCCAGTAGTAGTTTTCGATGCACATCTGGGGGCACTCTGTAATCTGTGGACCTTCAAAGTGTTGATGAAACACAGAAATTGCCTCGGGATTGAATACAACAGTCATCATGCGCATTTTCCTGCATGGGAGAAAAGTCTCAAACAGTCTACGCTTTCATCGTTACCTGGAAGATTAGTAGTACTTTCCGATGCATATCTGGGGGCATTCTGTAATGTGTGGACTATCAGAGTGTTGATGAAACACAGAAATTGCATCGGGATTAAATACAACAGTCACCAAGCGCACTTTCCTCCATCGGAGTAATGTCTCAAACAGTTTACGCTTTGATCGTTCCCTCGAAGACCAGTAGTAGTTTCCAATGCACATCCGGGGGCATTCTGTAATGTGTGGACTATCAGAGTGTTGATGAAACACAGTTATTGCATTGGTATTGAATACAACAGTCACCATGCACAGTTTCCTCCATGGGAGTAATGTTTCAAACAGTGTACGCTTTGATCGTTCCCTGCAAAACCAATAGTAGTTTTCGATGCACATCTGGAGGCATTCTGTAATCTGTGGACCTTCACAGTTTTGAAGAAACACAGAAATAGCCTCGGGATTGAATACGAAAGTCATCATGCGCATTTTCCTGCATGGGAGTAATGTCTCTAACAGTAGTCGCTTTGATCGTGCCCTGGAAGACCAGTAGTACTTTCCGATGCACATCTGGAGGCATTCTGTAATCTGTAAAGTATCAGAGTGTTGTTCAAACACAGAAATTGCAAAGGGATTGAATACAACAGTCACCATGCGCACTTTCCTCCATGGGAGTAATGTCTCAAACAGTACACACTTTGATCGTTCCCTGGAAGACCAGTAGTAGTTTCCGATGCATATCTGGGGGCATTCTGTAATATGTGGACTATCAGAGTGTTGATGAAACACATAAATTGCATCGGGATTGAATACAACAGTCGTCATGCGCACTTTCCTCCATGGGACTAATGTCTTAAACAGTCTACGCTTTGATCGTTCCCTACAAGGCCAGTAGTAGTTTTCGATGCACATCTGGAGGCATTCTGTAATCTGTGGACCTTCAAAGTTTTGATGAAACACAGAAATTGCCTCGGGATTGAATTCAACAGTCATCATGCGCACTTTCCTCCATGGGAGTAATGTCTCAAACAGTCTACGCTTTGATCGTTCCCTGGAAGACCAGTAGTACTTTCCGATGCACATCTGGAGGCATTCTGTAATCTGTAAACTATCAGAGTGTTGTTCAAACACTAAAATTACATCGGGATTGAGTACAACAGTCACCATGCGAACTTTCCTCCATGGGAGTAATGTCTCAAACATTTTACGCTTTGATCGATCCCTGGAAGACCAGTAGTAGTTTTCGATGCACATCTGTGGGCATTCTGTAATGTGTGGACTATCAGAGTGTTGATAAAGCACAGAAATTGCATCGGGATTGAATACAACAGTCACCATGTGCAATTTCCTCCATGGGAGTAATGTCTCAAACAGTATACGATTTGATCGTTCCCTGGAAGACCAGTAGTAGTTTCCGATGCACATCTGGAGGCATTCTGTAATCTGTCGACATTCAAAGTGTTGATGAAACACAGAAATTGCATCGGGAGTGATTACAACAGTAACCATGCGCACTTCCCCCATGGGAGTAATGTCTCAAACAGTCTACGCTTTGATCGTTCCTTGGATGACCAGTAGTACTTTCCGATGCACATCTGGAGGCATTCTGTAATCTGTAAACTATCAGAGTATTGTTCAAACACAGAAATTGCATCGGAATTGAATACAACAGTCACCATGCGCACTTTCCTCCATGAGAGTAATTTCTCAAACAGTATACACTTTGATCGTTCCCTGGAAGACCAGTAGTAGTTTCCGATGCATATCTGGGGGCATTCTGTAATCTGTTGCCTATCAGAGTGTTGATGAAACACATAAATTGCATCGGGATTGAATACAACGGTCATCATGCGCACTTTCCTCCATGGGACTAATGTCTCAAACAGTCTACGCTTTGATCGTTCCCTGTAAGAGCAGTAGTAGTTTCCGATGCACATCTGGTGTCATTCTGTAGTCTGTGGACTATCAGAGTGTTGATGAAACACAGAAATTGCATCGGGATTGAATACAACAGTCATCATGCGCATTTTCCTGCATGGGAGTAATGTCTCAAACAGTCTACGCTATGATCGTTCCCTGCAAAACCAGTAGTAGTTTCCGATGCACATCTGGAGGCATTCTGTAATGTGTGGACTATCAGAGTGTTGATGAAACACAGAAATTGCATCGGGATTGAATACAACAGTCACCATGCGCACTTTC